>NW_022631056.1:5795720-6995720 GCF_010015895.1 Lontra canadensis | reverse complement strand
CAGGTCAGTGTCACTACTCTGAGGCTCCTTCTTGTCCTTTTCCTCCACTGTTAGTAATACTGACAACTGAGCAGACTGATGAAGAGTCAGATTTAATTTGACCATTTCCACAGCTTGTCTTAATCTGTGAATTTCCTCTTTCCTAGAGGGTAGAAAGCCGTATGTTTGATAGATCTGTTTATATAAATACTGAAGAAGTCTTTGATTGAAGTCCTGTCCTCCAAGTTTATTGTTTCCTAAGTTAGAAATAAAAAGGCATATGTTATACTTATGTATTTGTATGTGTACATGTATATATATATATATATATATATATGCATATATATATATATATGTCTGTGTAGCACGTATGAAAACAATATACTAGGAATAACAAATCTCTTGCTTAACGTACTTAACTATTTAGATTTTATTCACACAAAGACTGATGTAAAATAATTGGATTAAAATAATTTTAACTCTAATGTATATTATTTAAAAACAGTGGATATCTGGTTAATTTTTTTTTTTTTAAGATTTTATTTTATTTGACAGGCAGAGATTACAAGTAGGCAGAGAGGCAGGCAGAGAGAGAGAGGAGGAAGCAGGCTCTTTGCTCAGCAGAGATGTGGGGCTCGATTCCAGGACCTTGGGATCATGACCTGAGCCAAAGGCAGAGGCTTTAACCCACTGAGCCACCCAGGAGCCCCTGGTTAAAAAATTTTTATAAAAAATGAACTATCACTTAATGATACCAAATAATTTTTCCAAAGATAAAAGTTGACGAAAGATTAGCTTTTAATAGCAATTTAAAAACACTGAATGTTACTACTCTCATGAGAAAAAAAAGTCTTTATAATTAAAAAGTAACAGTAGCCATTTTATCTTTATCTTTCAATCCTTTTGCTTAAGAGCTAAAATTTAAAAAAGAAAGAGAGAGAGAGAGATTTAGAAGCAAAAGATTAATGTTGATACAACTCTCTGGCATTGAATATGGTTCTAAAGAGTCCAGGTAGGAAAAAGAAAAATGCTAGACAACCTATAACTTATAGCTTCACTTTTCAAACAGCCTCCATTCTTGAAATTAAAAAAAACAAAAAAAAAAACTTAAAAGATTTAGAATACAAAATCCTATAATTTCCTAGGGAACACTATTATTAGATTTTCTAAACATATTTTGTAAAACATGTATCAAATGAAATAAACTGATCACTCTTCATTTTAAAGGATTTTTCTTTTTTCATTTTTTTTATTAACATATAATGTATTATTTGCCTCAGGAGTACAGGTCTGTGAACCATCAGGCTTACACATTTCACAGCACTCACCATAGCATATACCTTCCCCAATGTCCATAACCCAGCCAACCTAACCCTCCCCCCAACCCCAAAACAACCCTCAGTTTGTTTTGTGAGATTAAGAGTCTCTTATGGTTTGTCTCTCTCCTGATTCCATCTTGTTTCATTTTTTCCTTCCCTACCCCCCATGAACCCCTGTCCTGCCTCTCAAATTCCTCATATCGGAGAGATTATATGATAATTGTCTTTCTCTGATTGACTTATTTCACTCAGCATAATACCCTCTAGTTCCATCCACGTTGCTACAAATGGCAAGATTTTGTTTCTTTTCACGGCTGCATAGTATTCCATTGTATATATATACCACATCTTCTTTATCCATTCATTTGTTGATGGACATCTAGGTTCTTTCCATAGTTTGGCTATTATGGACATTGCTGCTATAAACATTTGGGTGCATGTGCCCCTTCGGATCACTACATTTGTATCTTTAGGGTAAATACTTAAAGGATTTTTTTTGCTTTCTGTTCCCTTCACCATAGCCATGAAGTCCTACTGGCTCAGTGAGCTACAACTGGCAATGTATTTATTTGCTTGAGAGGGTGCTCATTTTTTTTTTTACTTCACTTTTTGTTGTTATTATATATATAAATGGTGGTTATAAAATCACATATACAGACCACCAAAATGAAGTCCAAGTATAGTGAAAAAAAATTTTGTTTTTTTATTTTCATTGATTTATTTTGGAGAGAGCAAGCGTACGCACGTGCGAGCAAGGAGAAGAACAGAGGGGTAAAGAATCTCAAGCAAATCCACACCAAATGCAGAGCCTCATACGGGGCTCAATCTCATAATCCTGAGATTGTGTCCTGAGTCTAAACCAAGAGTTGGACGCTTGACCAACTGAGTCACCCAGGTGCCCCCTGAAAAAAGTTTTAAAATCAACACAACACATTAGGTGTGCTAATAAGAAAAGCACGTCTGAACCTCTTTCAGTCTCCATGTATTTTTCTTACCAGACATTGCTCGGGTTAGAAACATTCCTCCTTGTTTATTCAGCAATGACACATCTAGAGTTCCTCCGCCCAAATCTATCACCAAGACATGAAAGACATCAGCTTTGTGGAGGCCATAGGCCATAGCTGCCGCTGTGGGTTCATTTATTACCCTCAAGATCTTCAGTCCTGTAAGATTGGTTGGAAGGAAGAACAAGTCATCAGAGGACAGCATTATCAAAATTCCTTCCCACTCAACCTCATACCATGTTAGTGTGTTTTATGTGACAAGGACTCCACTGAGTAACAATGGGAGCAGTCACAAACCCATCAAAAATAGTGAAATGGGGGCGCCTGGGTGGCTCAGTGGGTTAAAGCCTCTGCCTTCGGCTCAGGTCATGATCCCAGGGTCCTGGGATCAAGCCCCGCATCGGGCTCTCTGCTCAGCAGGGAGCCTGCTTCCACCTCTCTCTGCCTGCCTCTCTGCCTACTTGTAACCTCTGTCTGTCAAATAAATAAATAAATAAATAAATAATCTTAAAAAAAAATAGTGAAATGGGAATGATAAATATTGGTTGTTCTAAATGGAATCACTAAAATCATCTTAAAAATTATTAATATAAGAAAAGCCCAGATTTAGTGGAATATATCATTATGTTCTGTATTATTTAATATTTAATTTAAAAAATCCTAGCCCCTTTTAATTTTCATTATTTTACTTGGGAATATAAGAGTAATAAAACTTTAATCATTATGCACTATAATAAATTCCTGTGGAAATGAAATAAGCTTACTAAGCTCTTCTTTTTAAAGTGACTTTGAAAAAAAGCAGGTAAGTAAACAGAAGAGATTATAAAAAAATTTTAGATGTAGATTTATTCCTCTCTACCCCTCCCACTCACACCACAGACCATATAGTGTTCCAATCGGTACAATGACTCTTAAAAACGTACTTAAAATTTAAGACTCTCACATGTAAATCTGAAATATACAGCAAATCTGATCTTGAAGGTAATGCAAAACAGTGAAAGTTTAGGCAGAAAAGATCAGATTTCCTTGCACAAACTTCCTACTTTAACCAACTGCCACATGTCATGAGTGGTTGGAAAGTAATATGGCATTTATGCATCAGGAGCCATAAATAACTATTCCAATTCTGAAGAATTTATTTAAAAACCTTTCATACCTTTTCCCTTAGCTCTCTGACTTCATCGCTCACTCCGCTCTGGTCACACTGACCAACTTCCCATCTTCATTAGCACTAGCAAATTCCCATTTTATGGCTGCAACACTGACTGTTCTCTCCCCTGCAAGATCCTTCCCCTATACATCAGCTTGGCTAACAACCTCGTCGTCTCCTTCAAATATGCTTAAACGTTATTTTCTCAATGAGGCCTACCCGACCACTCTAAAACCTGCAAGTTCCCCCACTTCCTGATCACCGCCAGCAATCCTCTTCCTGTTCTGTTCTTTTTTTCTTCCATAGCATGTTACTTTCTGATGTATGTTTTATCAAGGTTCTCAACCAGGGGCAATTCTGCCCCTTAGGGAATATCTGACAGCATTTGAAGAAAAAAGGTTGCAACTACTTGGAGAGGAGAGGGCTGCTAGCACCTAATGAGCAGAGGTTAGGGGTGAGCTAAGTGACCTCTACTGCACAGGACAGTTGCCCACAACACAGAATTATCTAGCCCAAAATGTCAATAATGATAAGAGCGGGAAACCCCAGAATATACTTATCTTTAATACAGACTTTCTGTTTCCCTCCAGTGGAATATAAATTCCATGAGAACAGAGATTTATTTGCTTCATTTACCAAGGCACTCAATATTTAATGAATGGCTTCAAATGAGTTCTCTTCTACCTCAGATTTTCAAAAAAAAATATTTCAGTCATCTTAACGTTAAAGAAAGTTGGTAGAAAAAAATTCCTCATTGCTAACGTGCACCCACGTTCTCAGCCTTTGTTAGAGGCCTACCTGACTGGCTATTGTCATAGCATGTTGCAACTTACATTGTGCTATAGAATTTTCTTAATTTTTGTTTGTAAACATATCAAAATCCACCTAATTAACCCACTCTGGGTTTATTTATGTGCCTAGTTAGGTGGTTTTCAAAGTGATACACCTTACTACGGAAGATTTTCAACCTAAGAACATTTTGAGAAAAATACAGCTCAAGCAAGGGTGATATTACCTGCAAGGTTAGCCGCTTCAATTGTTGAATTTCTCTGTTTTAGATCGAATTCTGCTGGTACAGAAATAACAGCATTGGCAACTGGCATTCCAAGATATTCCTCTGCCATTTCCTTTAACTTCAACAATAGTCTAGAGCCAACGTATTCTGGGGTAACGGTGATGGTCTCATTACTTGTCACAGAAAACTCAACCATTCCGTTTTTGTTTAAAACCTGTAGATAGGATTTGCCAAAAAAAAAAAAAAAAAAAAGAAAAGAAAAGTAAAATCATACATATACACATACACACATATACTTAAATACATACATACACACTGGACTTACTCAAGAAAAACTTTATAAGGTCATTTATTTGTAATCTATCATTTACTAAGATTAGAAGTTATTAAAAGCTATACTTTAAAAATCCATAAAGTGTAATCTACAGTAACAGCAGAATAAAAATAATCCATCACCAAGCATATGAAGGCAACACAGAAGATTCTTAATATATATGTTAAATGAATGAAAGAAAAAAAGATGAAATATATAAGGAATAAAAGTTGCTGGATCATGTATTTGACTTAGGATCTTTTTTATTTAGTTAACTTGTTTCCAAAAATAATAGATACCTGAAAAAATGCTCTGGAACATATTAACAAGAATAATTTAGTACTTCATTATGTTCTTATCCAAGAATCAAATATCACTTGAGGAAGTTGAGTAGCAACGTGGGGGGTTTGGGGGGTAGGAAAAGAATAAATGAAACAAGATGGGGTCAGGAGGGAGACAAACCACAAGAGACTCTTAATTTCACAAAACAAACTGAGGGTTGTCGGGGGAGGGGGGTAGGGAGAGGGTGGTAAGGTTATGGACATTGGGGAAGGTATGTGCTATGGTGAGTGCTGTGAAGTGTATAAACCTGGCAATTCACAGACCTGTACCCCTGGGACTAATAATACATTATATGTTAATAAAAAAATTTTTTAAAATTTTAAAAATTAAAAAAAAAGAATCAAATATCACTTACATTCATATTTCCATGAAAACATGTATTAGGTCACTATCCCTGCTAATGTGGTTGTGCATTTAAAAAACTAGGTTAATTCTAAAACATACTATCCTACTTTCACCAAAGACTATTCATATCAAGAGTAAAGGGAATTATTCTTCTAAGAAATTATAAGAATTTTTACCCCCATCATTCTAGACTACATAATTAGGTTTCAATGATGAAAAATTGACCATCTACCAACCTATCAGGGAAAAATAAAAAGCTACAGATACTATTAAAATGAGGCCCAAAGACACTATCCTGTCAGATCCCACATGAAACATAAACAACAAAAATCCAACACTTAGAAAATTAAAAAACTCCAAATATCATTCTAAGGAACCAGTCATATTGTTGAGTTTCAAACAAGTCATAAAATCGCATGCCTCTATTATCTCTTTTTAAGTATATAAATATGATTATCCTAACACAGAGAGCATCTTTCCATCTATCTGGACATCCATCCATCCATCCATCCATCCATAGTACATGGGGCTTCATTAGCCTTCTTGCTACAACAGAAGAGCTAAGCAGGTAGGCAAGCAGACATCCATCATCCCTCCATCCAACCATATTTCATGGGGTTTCATCAGCTTTCTTGCTACAGCGAAAAAAGAGCTAAGCAGATATTCTGAGAGAAGATATTCTGAAAATGGCAGAGCAAGAACACAGCAGCTCTGTGAAGCCCATGAATTAATTCATCCTGGAATTGCTGTAGGACAGCCTGTTATAATGTAGCTTCCATGCAGACTAAGTAAATTGAAACAGAATGTTTTGTACCTCGAGGCCAAGGCATCAACTGAAACAGTATGCTGAACTAAAATTACAATAGATTTTTAGCTTAATCACTTACCTTAAATGGGTATCTGCCAACTTCAGCCTCCAGCTCTTCTGGGGTAAAAATCTTGCCTATGAATCTCTTGGCATCATATATTGTGTTCTGAGGATTTGAATCTGCCAGCTCTAAGCTTTCATAACCCACATATACATCACTGTCAGTAAACGACACCATGCTGGGTATACTGATATGCCCATTTTCATCTGGAATGACCTTTACTTTTCCCGTACCAGGAAAAAACACCCCGACAGAACAGTAGGTGGTACCAAGGTCAATGCCAATCACTTTAGGAGTAGGCAACGGTAAATACTGTTGTGCCAAATAGCCAGCCAACAGAAGAGTCAAAACAGCTGATCCTGAAATATAGGCAAATTAAAATATATGTTTTATTAAACTAGTACAATATGCTAAATTACCATAGCAAAGTCTCTTTAATATCACTCTTTGAAACAAGACTAATGCACTCTCAAATATTTTCTTTTATAGTACTATAGATAACACTTCCTCAGACACCAAGTTTTTCATAATGCAAAACAACTATAATACCGTTAAAATGAAGAAACAACCAAAAAAACAAAAACCAAAACCCTGTAGTTGTATGTCTGACTACTTCACCTATGGGTGAAGATAAAGTAAAAACATAAATAATTGTGCTGATGCTGACAGGAAAAGCCATTTAGCTCTACCAAAAACTAGATAAATGGAATATAGATATAATTCAATTTCTTGGTCAATTAATATTTAGATCTCATAGCTTTATAGACAGCTTTATCATTACTAAAAAGAAACTCCATTATTAGAATTTCGACAGCAAAAACTCTGTTACTGAAGGGCTAAAACTTTTTATCCCCTCATGTTCTTTTTCCTTTCAAAAGGATGAACTGGATAAATTGGGAAGATTATTTTGAAAGTTGTTTAAATATGAAACTGCTACTTTACAACAGAATTAATTAACAGAAACAATTAACTTTTTCTGTATTTAAATACGAATTAAGCAAATACTTCTTGCAGAAGTTAACATTTAGGGAAGGAGAACCATAAACGTCTAACCCTAAATGCAACATAAAGCTCCCTGAAGGCAGGTTTTATTCTCTGTTGTATCCCTTGCACTAGGAATGTCTCCTAGGACACAGCAGATGCTCAACAAATAATGATTTAAAGAAACACACACACATACACACACACACAAATATGAACAAACGCCATGCAGATCGCAAACATTAGGGATGAAGATGCCACTTCGAATTTACAACTAATCTGTTACTCGGTTTCAGGCGACTATGTCCATACGTGTTACATACGACCCAAAACGTCAATTGGCAGGAGTCTGTTTTACTAATTGTGAGCTCATCCTCATCAACACATAACTCAAAAAAAAAAAAAGAAAGAAAGAAAGAAAGAAAAGAAAAGAAAAATCAAGTGCCAACCCCACTTTCCTCTAGCTCCTACGTGGAGAACGCCAGAAACATTTCATTATCTTCTCGCTCGGGGACGGTTGATTACTAACCCAGATTGGCGGAGAGTGCGTCAGACTATACCTCCAAGAGGCCTGGCTCTCTCAAAACGCAGCATCCCCTGCGTCTACAGCTCAGGCCGCCGGTACTGCTCCTCCCCCTTCCTCTACGAAGGGGTCCTGGAGACGCACGTTCTTGCAGCCTCCCAAAGGCCCAAATTCAACCAACGATTCAAAACCAACGACTTTTCGAAAAGAACCCTTCCCGAGGCCCGATGTTCCTGGGATGTACGCAGAGGGTCGCCGCCGGCCCCACAAGGCCTACTCTGGCCCAGACCGTTTCTAGACGCGACCCTCAATCCGGCGCCCCGAAGAACCAAAAACCGCCTTTAAGTCACCTTTCCGGAATCCTTCCCACTGCGCCAACTGGACCCAGGAAGTGACAACCACCCACGCCCATCCCGGCCTCCCCAAACTGCGCGGGTGCCCACAACCACAAGGAACCCCTGGTCACTGACCTAAGATCGTCATCTCTCCAGCCATCACAGTCCCGCCGAAGAGGCTTGGGATGACTGTACCAGACGTGAGGTGCCGCCCCCACGCCCTCTCCCAGCCCCGAGGCTTACTGGGTAATGTAGTTCTCTTGCTCCAACATAGTTAGAGAAGCTACGGCTCTGACCAGAGATGGGACTTCATTTACCGTCAGGTCGCGGGGCTGAGAGCCTCCATTCAACCGCTGCCCGTGACGTCTAAGCGCCCTCCCACGCCACTACTACGGAGCCAATTAGGCTGAGGTTAAGGAGAGCCAAGAAGAGCGACTGCAGTTTATAATCAAACCCGAAGCTCCTGGAGCCACGTTAAGGTAAAAACACACCATTTCTTTAGCACCGCCCCACTGCTTTGCATTCTGGGAAGTGTAGTTCGGGCCTATTCCTCCCCTCCCGCCCCCCATTCGAGGTAGGGGAGTGAAGAACCTTAGGTGCTCGCTCTGTTAAGCCGTGTTCCTATCCCAGGCCTAGGTTCAGAGCCTTTGTCTTTTCGTTCTTCCTACCTTTTAAAGAATGCTCCTTTGCCTGGGATCTGGATGGGTTCTGGATGGGGTTCCTCTAAACACCCCACACCCCTCCAGCCTTCCTACAAGAAACCCCTACCTCCTTGCGGGGCGCAGAGGAAGGCCGGAGGGACAGCCGTGTTAACTTCTAATGACATCATCAGCCCGCTGCTTTTGTTTTGGGATAAATGAGTTCAAGCAATCTTCAGCGAATGTCATTTATCCAAGAGAGCAGGGACGCGTTTTCTCAATTGCTAATACTGAAATCGGCTGTTGTAAACGGAAACGAAAACAAAATACTTGAACTTTCTCTTGAATTAAGTCATAATTGGCAGGAATGGCTTTCATGGACAAGTCCTGTAGCATGTGATGGCCACCCAGGACACTTGTTTTTCAGATTCTAGTCTGTAAGAGAACCTTCTTTTTTTCCTTCTTGGTCACTGGTAGTACTTCATGGTTCTTTTTGAGTTTTGTCTGTCATTGTTGTTAAAGTTCCCCAGAACTATAATCCTGGAGAATTGAAATATGTTTCCTCATTTTAGATGTAAGTCAATTCCTGTTGACAATAGGTCATGCTGCTGGGATATATACTACTGGCTTTCTGATTTTAAAATGTATATGAAAATATTGATGATTATTGAAGTTGAAGTATCGTTAATGGGGATTAATTATAATCTCTCCACTTTTGTACATTTAAAAAAACTTTAATAATGTAAATTATGAAAAGTGTGTGTAGGTCTATAGTGAGTACTGTTCAGTATAATTTCCTTATGAAGAACACATAATTCAAACACTCAAGTCATGAATATTATTAGGTATAATGATCATATTAACAAACATTTGACCATAGCGGTAGCCACTGGTAAGAGTCAGAAGGAGAGACAGAAGGTAAACACAAACATAATTTATTATGGTATATACTGTGAAAATAAAGGAAATATCATCTCAAATGGAGCAGGAGAAGCCTTGAAGGGAGAGCTCTCTGGGACTACCACAGGTTGTCAATTGCATGCCAAGAAGGGGGGGCGGGGAGGGAGGGAAGAGCCATACCTTGCATCCTCAGCAGGAAGAAGCTTAATTTACTGCCCCAGTAAACTTTTCTCCTTGCCCAGCAATAGGAATAGCCAATGAGAAGTTCAAATTCTTTAGGGACACCTGGGTGGTTCAGTCAGTTGAGATCTGCCTTTGGTTCAGGCTCTGGTCATGATCCTGGAGTCGTAGGATGGAACCCCCTCGCCCCACCTTGGGCTTCCCGGGCTGCAGTGGGGAGTCTGCTTCTGCCTCTCCCTCTGCTTCTCCCTCTGCCTCTCCCCCAGTCTGCAGCCCACTCCACACTCATGTTTCATCACTCACACGCTCTCTTACTCTCTCAAATAAAATTGTTAAAAAATTGTTTTTTTTTTAAGTTCAAACTCTCACCCCACTCCAGTGCACTTTTGTTCAGGAAAGTCCTTCACAGTTTTGTCCTGTCCTCCATAGAAATAAACCTCTCTCATTTGGTTCTCTGGACTTGCCTATGATTCACTATAGTTTGCTTGTCCTGAATTGTAATTCCTCTGCTATTCCCAAATAAACTCATTCTGCTAGTGAAATAACTGGCTAGCTTTAGGTTTAACAAAAGCATAATTGTGTATGGATAAAGGGCAGACACAGAACTGAATAAACACTGTAATGTAATCTTGAAGTCAAGAAGACTCAGTGAAAGAATATGCATTAAGAAGTAGGAGAGTGAGAGCACCTCAGGTACAGCATCGTAAACAGCAAAACAGTTCTCCCCACCCACTCACCTGCCTGTTGATTATATGATGGCCCGCACTATGGAACCAGTGGCAAAGAAGATCTTTAAAGGAGTTTTAGTAGCTGAACTCTTGGGCGTTTTTGGAGCATATTTTTTATTTAATAAGATGAACACAAGCCAAGATTTCAGGCAAATGATGAGCAAGAAATTTCCCTTCATCTTGGAAGTTTATTACAAATCCATTGAACAGTCTGGAATGTACGGAGTCAGAGAGCAAGATCAAGAAAAATGGTTGAATAGCAAAAATTAGGACCAGTCATCGCGTTCAGCCTCCCATCTAAGCTGTTTGTGACCTTTGTGGGGGAAAAGAAAGATGAGCACACCACATTGTGGACTCCTGGCCCCACAGAAGAAAACAGAAACTTCTGGTCTGCCATGGCTCACAGTCATTCCCATCTATTATGCAAATCCCTGCTTTTGTTTGTTGCTTTCCTTTGGCATTTATTGTTAAAGATTACTGTTTAACAAATAAAAGACTAGGAGAAGAAAGGAAAAAAAAAAAAAAAAAAGAAGAAGTAGGAGAGTGAAAGGGAGCCAGGAGATGGGTTAATAGGATAATATGAAGCAATTGGCTAAAGGTGTTCCAGAAAGGGGGGAACTGAATTACCAAGAGCATAGAAACTGAAGATAATCTCATAGATTAGAAGTGTTGGATCATAAAGCATGAGGGGAAAGTCTGAGAGGTAGGACTAGAGACATAAACCAAATCAGGGGGACTAGTTATCTGTGGCAGGCACTGGCCATCGCTGTTTATTATCCCTACCACCACTCCTTCCTCTTAATAGGATCCTGATATGGTCAAGAAGTAAGTAGAGATTACATGAGTGGAATGCTCTTAATATAAGGAAGGATTAAAATGAACTAAAACAGTTTCCACCTTTCCCTTACTGCCTTAACAAATTACCATAAATTTGGTGTCTTAAATCAACACAAATTTATTATTTTACATTTATGTAAGATCAGAAATCTCTTGTGGTTCTCAGTGGAACAGATCAAGTAAGCAGGTGGCTGCATTCTTTTCTGGAGTTTCTAGGGGAGAATTGTTTCCTGCTATATAGGAGTTGCGGGCAGAATTTTTTTTTCCTTATGATTGTAGGATCAAAGTTCTTATTTTTTTACTAGCTGTAAACTGAAGGTCATTCCCAGCTTCTAGAGGCCACCCATATTACTTAGTTGAGAAACTTTCTACTTACGTGGCAACAGTAGGCTCAGACGACATCATGTGATTAAATTGGATCCACCTATCTTAGACAATCCAAGATAATCTCCCCATCTCAAGCCCTGTAACTTAAAAAAAAAAAAAAAAAAAGATCTGTAGTCTATTTTGTCTTGTAAAATAACATATTCACAGGTTCCAGGAATTAGAATGTGAACTTAAGCCTACCACAATTTGCTCTCTGGTTCCCAAAGATTTACGTCCATCCCAATGCAAAGTCTCATCCTATTACAGCATCAATTCAAAGTCCGAAAAGCTCTTCTAAATCTCATCAGCTCAAAAGTCCTAACTGTCCTAAATCATCTAAATTGGGTTGTGGCCTGTTATCACTTCTTTCTTCTTGTCTGCTTAACAATAAAAGGAACAATGAAATACTTAGATAAGAATGTCGGTTATACTAATGTTATAAAGAACAGCAAGAGAGTTGGGAAATAAGGGTGTGGGCCGGGATATGAAAAGAAATGTAGATATACTGTTTTCTTCATTTTTCCTAGCAGGGAGTTCACAGATACTTAGAATGGAGAATTTGAGACATAGAAACCTAAATAGGTAATTTAAGACTATGAAGGCAACTTTCTGAAGGACTAAAAAATGATAAAACATATAGATAAAAGAGTAGGCTATAGAGAAGAATAAGTGGGACAAAATTTAAATGTGTACTTTTTTTTTTCCGTTTTCCATAGAGAAGTGTCAATATATACAATTTAAAGTTTAAAAAATCCATATAGCAAAAATATATGAACAAAGGAAGCAATATGGCAAAAAATATATATCAGACGACAGATTTAAGGTCAATTTTTATTATATGCATACATACAAACAGGATAGACTAAAAACTGCCAGATTGTCTTTTTTTTTATATACAGTTGTGACTATTTATTAGAGACTTTTAAAATAGGTAACTAAATGAAGTTGTTAGCTGGAAAATATCTTAGAGGGCATCTGGACCCACCCCCTTATTTATAGAGAGAAAAATAGAGGCCAAGAGAAGTCAAGAAAATTATGATCTCAATTAGTGTTCATTCTCTTAAAAAATTATACTTCACCTTCAATTTAGTGATTAGAGGTAATCTTTAACAATAGAAGCTGGAGTGAAAAATTGTCTAATTATATATCCCAATATTTCTCATTATTATTTCAGAAATGTGCTCTGTTAGGAAAATCATTGCCAAATAACAGAAATCTTACTAAATATCAGTCTAATTCAGGGGACATATTGTCCTTGTTGTTTAACTCACACTTTTTTCTCTTCGTTCATCTATATAAGAAAAGTTCATTGAATGGAGAATTGATCCAGTTCTCTGCACATTCATTAAAAGAATAAGTGTATTAAAATTACAAATTAGTTTTAGTTACATTGTTAGATTCTATGGAACACTGTAATATTTAAACATAAAAAATTACCACTATATTAAAATTATGCCATAACAGGACAAATCTCACTTATTGAACCAGGTACTTACACATTTTTCCCCCTTGTGCTAGACTGTTATGGCTCCATCTATTTCTGTTTTCTGGGAATTGAAAATTTATTGCATGAAGATTTTTCATGTAAAGGTATTGGGAAAGAAACCCGATTTGTAACCAAAATGCTGGTACCAGTGTTGTTGCTTTTTCACAGAAACTTATTATCATACCTCCAAACTTTTGAAGGATGAGTATGTTTGCCCTTTATTTTAAAAATAGCTTATATTCTGGTTATTTTCTGTAAGTTTCAAATGAATTTAAGTGGAAATGTATATTACATATGTTTATAATAAACATTATTTTAAAAAAAATCTATTTCCAATCAAAGCAAAACATAACAAAAACTTAAAGGCATATGAACATACTAGTACTTCTTACATGATCAAAAAATATATCCCAGGGACACCTGGGTGGCTCAGTTGGTTAAGCAGCTGCTTTTGGCTCAGGTCATGATCCCAGCGTCCTGGGATCGAGTCCCACATCGGGCTCCTTGCTCGGCAGGGAGCCTGCTTCTCCCTCTGCCTCTGCCTGCCACTCTTTCTGCCTGTGCTTGCTCGCTTGCTCTCCCTCTCTCTCTCTGACAAATAAATAAATAAAATCTTAAAAAAAAATGTCCCAAACAACGAACCAGTACCAAACTTAGAATTATTACCAGTAAAATTGAGAACGAGATAAGAATACTCCTTTATAACTAGAATATAACATTGCTTTGGCCTTAACAGCCTATGTAAGAAAACACAATAGAAATTATAAATTTAGGGAGAATAAAAAGGCAAATTTATCAACATTTTCTAATTATATGATTATTGTCTTAGTTCAGGCTACTATAGCAAAATAACACAAGCTGGGTAGCCCTTAAACAGCAGAAATGTCTTTCTCACAGTTCTGGAGCCTGTGAAATTCAAGACCAGGACACTGGCAGATTAGGTGTCTGGTGAAAGCCTGCTTCCTGGTTCATAGACTGCTGTCCTCTCTCTGTGTCTTTGCAGGGTGGAAGTGACAAGGGAAATCTCTGGGGTCTTTTCATAAGGGTACAAATCCCACCCATGAGGATTCTACCCTCATGATTTAAACACCTTTCAAAGGTCTCACCTTCTAACACTATTATATTGAGGATTGGGGTTCAACATAGATTTGGGGGGTGGGGAAGAGTGGAGACACAGTCTTTAACAATTATATAAATTAAAAACACACACTGAAAATGTCTGAGAAACAGTGAGAATTGAATAGAGGGCTTCTTTAATAATATTGTACAAGAATAACTTTTCTATATGCAAAGAATATCTAGCTCGAAAAAAATATGGCAGGAAACATACCATTTACAGTAGCAAACAAAATCCTTAGAAGTACATTTAAGAATAAAAGAAGAAACCTTTAAATATCTCCAAAAATCAGTCAATCAATTAATCAATCTCTCCTAAGACTAGAATAAAATACTGAAGTAAATAAAAAGACAATACCTTTTTGGATAGGAAAACTCAAGAAATTTATTATAGAAAAAAATTTTTTAAGATTTTATTTATTTATTTGACACACAGAGAGATCACAAGTAGGCAGAGAGGCAGGAAGAGAGAGGGAGGGAAGCAGGATCCCCGCTGAGCAGAGAGCCCAATGCGGGGTTCCATCCCAGGACCCTGAGATCATGACCTGAGCTGAAGGCAGAGGCTTAACCCACTGAGCCACCCACGTGCCCTATTATAGAAAATTTTAAACGTGCATAAGGCAGAGATGGTTAGTTACTATGCCCCTCATCCAGATTCAATAGTTATCAGTGAGTGACTGATCATGGTTTATGTCTATCTGCCCTATTCCTCAACCTCATATTACTTTGAAGCAAATAGGAGATAAATCCTTTTATCCTTAAATATTTCAATAAGTACCTATAATAAAAATTTAAACACAAAATAATATTGTCAAATGTAAATATTAAAAGTAACTCTCCACTATTAAGAATCTAGTCAGCTTGACTTATTTCACTCAGCATAATCTCTTCCAGTCCCGTCCATGTTGATACAAAAGTTGGGTATTCATCCTTTCTGATGGAGGCATAATACTCCATAGTGTATATGGACCACATCTTCCTCATCCATTCGTCCGTTGAAGGGCATCTTGGTTCTTTCCACAGTTTGGCAACCGTGGCCATTGCTGCTATAAACATTGGGGTACAGATGGCCCTTCTTTTCACTACATCTGTATCTTTGGGGTAAATACCCAGTAGTGCAATTGCAGGGTCATAGGGAATCTCTATTTTTAATTTCTTGAGGAATCTCCACACTGTTCTCCAAAGAGGCTGCACCAACTTACATTCCCACAAACAATGTAAGAGGGGCACAGATTGCATGGAGCACTGGGTGTGGTACAAAAACAATGAATACTGTTATGCTGAAAATAAATTTTAAAAATGATTTAAAAAATTAAAAAAAAAAAGAATAACCCTCAAAGTTTAGATGTTAGTGATCTGGAAATCCCATAAGAAATACTCATGTTGAAAAACTGATACACTCTTTTCTCTTTTTGGTGAATGTAGTATGTTGTGAACAACAACAACAAAAAGAATCTAGTCAGTGCTCAAATTTCCAATTGCTTCATAAATATTATATTGTTTTTCAGTTTGCTCCTTGAATTAGAATCCAAAAGTCTACCATTTGCAGTTTTTAAAAAATAAACCATTTGTCCTTTAAGGCTTCCTATAGTCTGAATTTTGTGGATTGTATCTTAATGGTAGGGACATTTCTGTCTTTTTTGTGTATTTAGTATAAATTGCTAGTTGGATGTGGAGGTTTGCTCTAATTTAGGCTATTTTTTTTTAATATAGCAAGATGACTTTGTCTTTGATCATGTATTTTTCCATTAAAAGGCAAATAACGTGTGGTTGCCTCTCTTTTCCTCCAATAGTGTTTTGAGTATGCTACAGTTTCAGGGGTCCCAGGCTGAGCACATCTTTCTCTGCAATCTCAATCCATGTACTTGACACTTAGAACTTTTGCCGGCTGATAGTAATACCTTGGTTCTTCAGCATTAACCAGCCTTGGTGTCCTGTGGAATATGTCCTTTTCCGAGCTGCAGACTCTGGTGCTCAAGCCTAATCTCTATTGGGATTCGAAGGGCTTTGGGATGAGAGCTCAGTACCAGGTGTAAAGGAGTGTTGGAAGCCTAAGTCTCCTACTCCATTCAGTAATGAACATTGTTTTGGGGCAAAAGCCCTATGTGAATTGATACCCTCACGAGATAATTTACTTAATTCTATAAAGGAATCAGGCAAACAGTCTTTAAAAATCTTAAACACTATGAAAATGGATTTTTTCCTTTTTCTTTTTTAGATCCATGGAAAATGGCATCCTTTGGTCCCTCATTATTGCTAAGTTGATCCTTTCCCGAAGTGTTTCATCGGATGAAGTAAAACGGCATTACAGGAGAAAAGAAGGGTATTCTTACTTAAAATGTTTGTACTTTGTAGTTTGTTGTATTTGGTTACTTTGGCAACCCCAACTAATGAATAATCTCTAATCAATCAAGGAAACAAGGTTTAAGAAATGAAATTAAATGAAAGGAAATGAGAATTAGACTTTCTTAAAAGATTTTATTTGTTTATTTGAGGGGGGAGAGAGAGAGAGAGTGAGCGAGCATACACAGAGGGAGAGGGAGAAGCAGACTCTGTGCTCAGCAAGGGACCCGATGTGGAGCTTGATCCCAGGACCCTGGGATCATGACCTGAGCAGAAGGCAGAGGATTAACCAACTGAGCCACTCAGGTGGCCATCCCGTCGCCGCCCCCCACTCCCTGCCACTACTGAGTCACCGAGGCACCCTGAGAATTAAAGACTTTAAAAGAATTTCAGTTTTAGGGTTGGGACACACTTTATTTTAAATATTTTTAACTTTATAGTATTTGTTATGGAATTTTATACTTGGTTTAAAAAGCATTTTGTTAACTTCTCTTTTCCCCAGAAATCTTTTTGGTAGAAATCTTTCTTTTTCCCATCCCTAATATCCTTCTTCTATTACTTTATTTGCTATTTGGAAGTGATAAGAAAAGTTACTTACTCTTCTCTTAAATAAGGATCATCCTATTGAAAAAATACTATAGAAATGCAATAAATGTATTCTTAAAACAAAAAAATAGATTATGGCATTGGACATTTAGAGATCTAGAGTTGGTTATATTAGAGAAGCTGAACACTCAAACACTTAGTTAAAATTTACCAAGAGGCATTTTGAATTTTCTGATTTACCAGGAATTCTGAAATGATATGTATATGTTCTGGTACAGTAGAATTATAAACTAAATTTATATTTTTTTGTATTTAAAAATGTTTTAAACTTATTATTTTAATAGTTGTCATATTTTTTAATTAAATGAAATATCAAATAAAATGCCAGCAGTATATTTTATAATTTTACTAAGTGACAAAAAAATTCTTTTGGAAGGTTTAAGAATAAGAATTTAGGGCATCTGGGTGGCTCAGTCATTAAGCATCTGCCTTCAGCTCAGGATCCCGGCATCCTGGGATCAAGCCCTGTGTCTGGGCTCCCTGCTGCATGGGAAGCCTGTTCTCTCTCTCCCACTCCCCCTGCTCCTGTTCCTTCTCTCCCTGTGTCTCTCTCTGTCAAAATCAATAAATAAATAATCTTAAAAAAAAAAAGAATTTAATGGGAGAATGGCCCTTCCATATGCTAAAACAAAAGACAAAGCTACAAAAATCCAAACAAGTTTATACTTCAGAGGAAATAAGAAATAGACCAAAGCAGAAAGTGGCATTTCTTTAAAATTAAGGGGAAAAGGAGAGACAAATTATTTAGTAAGTGTTATTGAGACAACTGACTATTTATATGATTATCCATAAAAGGGGTATTACACATTAACATCAAAATAAATTCCAAATGGTTGGAAGATTTAATTTGAAAAGTATAGATGGCTTTATTCATTAGGAAGTGATGGAGGTGGGAAAGGCATTTCACATTAAAACTTGAAACCTAGAAATCCTAAAGCAAAACTACACTAAACAAAAAAGAGAGAAATTTTCCATAGAATTTTAAATTATTTATATGTAAATATATATGAAGTCAAGACAGATGACAAACTGAAGAGATACTAAACACACATGATGTACAAGAGAGATTAACTTCTGTACTTTATAGAGAGCCCTTGAAAGTATAAATATTTCAACCCAATTGAAAAATCAGAAATGCTATGAATAGGCAATTAACAGAAAGTGAAAATGCTCAGTAAACATGAAAAGAAATTTTAATCACATTTAAATAAATGTAAATACAAATAATAGCATTTTGTTTTCAATTATCTGTTTAAGTTGAATTATATGCCCCCTCAAAAACGATATGAATCCCATAACCTGCAGTACCTTGTCTTATTTGGAAATAGGATCATAGCTCATGTAATTAGGTAAGATGAGGTCACACTGGAGTAGAACAGTCTGTTAATATAATACTATGAAAGAAAACAGTCATCTAAAGGTACAGAGATGCAGAAAGAATGCCATATAATGACAAAGGTATGTGCTATCTGTTACTGAGAGTGGTATGTTAAAATATCCATGTATGATTATGTTTTACTCTTTCGTGTATGTGTGTGTGTGTGTGTGTTGGGTGTGTTGAAGCTGTATCCGTTATTGGTTTATATTTTTTAAAGCTCTTTTTTTAGGCATATACAAATTTGAGATTATTATCATCCTTTATTATCATGAAATAACCTTTTTTATGTCTAATAATACCTCTTGCTTGCAAGGCTGTTTTGCTGTAGGGCTAGAACTGGAATGCAAAATGTAAGGAAATCCTCTGCTGCTGATTCTGCACTTTTCCAGCCCTGAGGATAAGGGCCTCCTCAAAATTTGGGCCCTAGATGCTTCATTCTTCAAAAGGCACTCACTCTCCCATGCAATGGACCTAATAACTTGTACTTCCTTGTCTTACCCTGGTTGCAGTCCTCTTTTGTCTAATACTGATATAGCAACTCCAGTATTCTTTGGGTTGGTGTTTGCTTAGTTCATTTTTTCCCATTGCTTATCTCTTCACCCTTTTGTGTCCTTATATTTAAAGTGTCTCAAATAATATGTAGTTGAACATATTATGTTTTAATGAAGTTTGACAATATTGGGTCTTTTATTTATTTATTTTTTAAGATTTTATTTATTTATCTGACAGAGAGAGATCACAAGTAGGCAGAGAGAAAGGAAGAAGCAGGCTCCCCACTGAGCAGAGAGCCCAATGCAGGGCTTGATCCCAGGACCCTGAGATCATGACCTGAGCTGAAGGCGGAGGCTTAACCCACTGAGCCACCCAGGTGCCCCAATAGTGGGTTTTTTAACTGAAACATTTAGTCCCTTCTCATTAGATGTAATTATGGATATAGACCTATATGTAAGGTTGTCGACCAATTTTAAAAAAAGATTTGTCTCATTTTTTTGCTCTTATTTTATATATATTTTTTATTTTTTAAGTAGGCTTCACACCCAGTGTGGAGTCCTGTGCAGGGCTTGAATTCATGACCCTGAAATCAAGACCTGAGCTGAGATCAAAAGTCAGACACTTAACCAACCCACTGAGCCACCCAGACACCCCTGTTTTTTACTTTTCCTCTTTCCTTGATATAAACCAATATTTTTTAATCCTTTATTTATATACCATATATATTAGCTAAAACCCTATTTATTTTATTCTTTTGTGATTACTGTAAAGATTTGAACAAATATCCTTAATTTATATACAGTTGGTTCTCTTATCAGTTTTGAAGACTGCAGAAATCTTAGAGTACTTTTTATTCCATTTACCATTCCCACATTTGAATTATTGATATGTCGTATTTTATACATATAGTGTGTTATAGGCCTCATAAAGCATACTTATTACTATTTTTTAAACCGTAAGTTTTCTTTCAATTTACCCATATATTTAACTTTTAAAAAAATATATTTTATTTATTTATTTAAGAGAGAGAGAGTGAGAGAGCACAAGATGGGAAGTATCAGAGGGAGAAGCAAACCACCTGCTCAGCAGGGAGCCTGATGCAGAACTCAATCCTGGGACTCCGAGGTCATAACCCGAGCTGAAGGCAGTCACCCAGCCAACTGAGCCACCCCGGTGCCCAAGTATTTAACTTCTCTACTGTTCTTTATTTCTTTCATGTTTTCCTCTACAACCCTTTCCCTTCAACTTAAAAAAGTTCCTTTAATGTTTCCTGTAGTGCTGGTTTGTTGACAACACATTCTTTCAGATTTTCTTGAGGAGGGACTGAAAACATCTTTAATTCACCCTCATTTTTGAAAAATATTTCTATTGGATATAGGAATTTCAGTTTTTTCATTTCATTGCTTTAAAGATTTTGTTCCATTGCCATTGTCTTCTATTGTTAGTTTTGGAAAGTCAGTCATATGTCTTTTACTTGCTTTTTGAAGGTAATGTGTCTTTTTTCTCTACCTGATCAAAAAATTTCTCTATTTGTTTTTGAGCATTTTACCTATGTTTTGTCATAAATTGTTTCTTTATATTTATCCTTTCTGGAGTTGGCTGAGATTCTTTGGTCTCTGAAGAATCTGGCTGATGCCTGTCATCAGGTTAGGAAAAATTGTCATCTGTATCTTTTTTTTTAAAATTTTATTTTTTATAAACATATAATATATTTTTATCCCCAGGGGTACAGGTCTGTGAATCGCCAGGTTTACACACTTCACAGCACTCACCACAGCACATACCCTCCCCAATGTCCATAACCCCACTCCCCCATGCCCCCTCCCCCCATCAACCCTCACTTTGTTTTGTGAGATTAAGAGTCACTTATGTTTTGTCTCCCTCCCAATCCCATCTTGTTTCATTTAATCTTCTCCTACCCCCTTCACCCCCCATGTTGCATCTCCTCTCCCTCATATCAGGGAGATCATATGATAGTTGTCTTTCTCCGATTGACTTATTTCGCTAAGCATGATACCCTCTAGTTCCATCCACATTGTCGCAAACGGCAAGATTTCATTTCTTTTGATGGCTGCATAGTATTCCATTGTGTATATATACCACATCTTCTTTATCCATTCGTCTGTTGATGGACATCTAGGTTCTTTCCATAGTTTGGCTATAGTAGACATTGCTGCTATAAACATTTGGGTGCACGTGCCCCTTCGGATCACTACGTTTGTATCTTTAGGGTAAATACCCAGCAGTGCAATTGCTGGATCATAGGGTAGTTCTATTTTCAACATTTTGAGGAACCTCCATGCTGTTTTCCAGAGTGGTTGCACCAGCTTGCATTGCACCAACAGTGTAGGGGGGTTCCCTTTTCTCCACATCCTTGCCAGCATCTGTCATTTCCTGACTTGTTAATTTTAGCCATTCTGACTGGTGTGAGGTGATATCTCATTGTGGTTTTGATTTGTATTTTCCTGATGCCGAGTGATATGAAGCACTTTTTCATGTGTCTGTTGGCCATCTGGATGTCTTCTTTGCAGAAATGTCTGTTCATGTCTTCTGCCCATTTCTTGATTGGATTATTTGTCCTTTGGGTGTTGAGTTTGCTAAGTTCTTTATAGATTCTGGACACTAGCCCTTTATCTGATATGTCGTTTGCAAATATCTTCTCCCATTCTGTCAGTTGTCTTTTGGTTTTGTTAACTGTTTCCTTTGCTGTGCAAAAGATTTTGATCTTGATAAAATCCCAATAGTTCATTTTTGCTCTTGCTTCCCTTGCCTTTGGCGATGTTCCTAGGAAGATGTTGCTGCGGCTGAGGTCGAAGAGGTTGCTGCCTGTGTTCTCCTCAAGGATTTTGATGGATTCCTTTCTCACATTGAGGTCCTTCATCCATTTTGAGTCTATTTTCATGTGTGGTGTAAGGAAATGATCCAATTTCATTTTTCTGCATGTGGCTGTCCAATTTTCCCAACACCATTTATTGAAGAGGCTGTCTTTTTTCCATTGGACATTCTTTCCTACTTTGTCGAAGATTAGTTGACCATAGAGTTGAGGGTCTATTTCTGGGCTCTCTATTCTGTTCCATTGATCTATGTGTCTGTTTTTGTGCCAGTACCATGCTGTCTTGATGATAACAGCTTTGTAATAGACCTTGAAGTCCAGAATTGTGATGCTACCAACTTTGGCTTTCTTTTTCAATATTCCTTTGGCTATTCGAGGTCTTTTCTGGTTCCATATAAATTTTAGGATTATTTGTTCCATTTCTTTGAAAAAAATGGATGGTACTTTGATAGGAATTGCATTAAATGTGTAGATTGCTTTAGGTAGCATAGACATTTTCACAATATTTATTCTTCCAATCCAGGAGCATGGAACATTTTTCCATTTCTTTGTGTCTTCCTCAATTTCTTTCATGAGTACTTTATAGTTTTCTGAGTATAGATTCTTAGCCTCTTTGGTTAGGTTTATTCCTAGGTATCTTATAGTTTTGGGTGCAATTGTAAATGGGATTGACTCCTTAATTTCTCTTTCTTCTGTCTTGTTGTTGGTGTAGAGAAATGCAACTGATATCTGTGCATTGATTTTATATCCTGACACTTTACTGAATTCCTATACAAGTTCTAGCAGTATCATATCATCTGCGAAGAGTGATAGTTTGACTTCTTCTTTGCCAATTTGGATGCCTTTAATTTCCTTTTGTTGTCTGATTACTGAAGCTAGGACTTCTAGTACTATGTTGAATAGCAGTGATGATAATGGACATCCCTGCCGTGTTCCTGACCTTAGAGGAAAAGCTTTCAGTTTTTCTCCATTGAGAATGATATTTGCGGTGGGTTTTTCATAGATGGCTTTGATAATATTGAGGTATGTGCCCTCTATCCCTACACTTTGAAGAGTTTTGATCAGGAAGGGATGCTGTAATTTGTCAAATGCTTTTTCAGCATCTGTTGAGAGTATCATATGGTTCTTGTTCTTTCTTTTATTAATGTGTTGTATCATATTGATTGATCTGCGGATGTTGAACCAAACTTGCAGCCCTGGAATAAATCCCACTTGGTCGTGGTGAATAATCCTTTTAATGTACTGTTGAATCCTATTGGCTAGTATTTTGGTGAGAATTTTTGCATCTGTGTTCATCAAGGATATTGGTCTGTAGTTCTCTTTTTTGATGGGATCCTTGTATGGTTTTAGGATCAAGGTGATGCTGGCCTCATAAAATGAGTTTGGAAGATTTCCTTCCATTTCTATTTTTTTGGAACAGTTTCAGGAGATTAGGAATTAGTTCTTCTTTAAATGTTTGGTAGAATTCCCCCGGAAAGCCATCTGGCCCTGGGCTTTTGTTGGTTTGGAGATTTTTGATGACTGTTTCAATCTCCTTACTGGTTATGGGTCTGTTCAGGCTTTCTATTTCTTCCTGGTTCAGTTGTGGTAGTTTATATGTCTCTAGGAATGCATCCATTTCTTCCAGATTGTCAAATTTGTTGGCGTAGAGTTGCTCATAGTATGTTCTTATAATTGTCTGTATTTCTTTGGTGTTAGTTGTGATCTCTCCTCTTTCATTCATGATTTTATTTATTTGGGTCCTTTCTCTTTTCTTTTTGATAAGTCTGGTCAGGGGTTTATCAATCTTATTAATTCTTTCAAAGAAGCAGCTCCTAGTTTTGTTGATTTGTTCTATTGTTTTTTTGGTTTCTATTTCATTGATTTCTGCTCTGATCTTTATGATTTCTCTTTTCCTGCTGGGTTTAGGGTTTCTTTCTTCTTCTCTCTCCAGCTCCTTTAGGTTTAGGGTTAGGTTGTGTACTTGAGACCTTTCTTGTTTCTTGAGAAAGGCTTGTACCACTATATATTTTCCTCTCAGGACTGCCTTTGCTGTGTCCCACAGATTTTGAACTGTTTTGTTTTCATTATCATTTGTTTCCATGAATTTTTTCAATTCTTTAATTTCCTGGTTGACCGATTCATTCTTTAGAAAGATGCTGTTTAGTCTCCATGTATTTGGGTTCTTTCCAACTTTCCTCTTGTGATAGAGTTCTAGCTTCAGAGCTTTGTGGTCTGAAAATATGCAGGGAATGATTCCAATCTTTTGATACCGGTTGAGACCTGATTTAGGACCCAGGATGTGATCTATTCTGGAGAATGCTCCATGTGCACTAGAGAAGAATGTGTATTCTGTTGCTTTGGGATGAAATGTTCTGAATATATCTGTGATGTCCGTTTGGTCCAGTGTGTCATTTAAGGCCTTTATTTCCTTGTTGATCTTTTGCTTGGATGATCTGTCCATTTCAGTGAGGGGAGTGTTAAAGTCCCCTACTATTATTGTATTATTGGTTATGTGTTTCTTTGATTTTGTTATTAATTGGTTTATATAGTTGGCTGCTCCCACATTAGGGGCATAGATTATTTAAAATTGTTAGATCTTCTTGTTGGACAGTTCCTTTGAGTATGATATAGTGTCCTTCCTCATCTCTTATTATAGTCTTTGGCTTAAAATCTAATTGATCTGATATAAGGATTGCCACTCCTGCTTTCTTCTGATGTCCGTTAGCATGGTAAATTCTTTTCTACCCCCTCACTTTAAATCTGGAGGTGTCTTCAGGTTTAAAATGAGTTTCTTGTAGGCAACATATAGATGGGTTTTGTTTTTTTATCCATTCTGATACCCTGTGTCTTTTGATTGGGGCATTTAGCCCATTAACATTCAGGGTAACTATTGAGAGATATGAATTTAGTGCCATTGTATTGCCTGTAAGGTGACTGTTACTGTATATTGTCTCTGTTCCTTTCTGATCTACTACTTTTAGCATCTCTCTTTGCTTAGAGGACCCCTTTCAATATTTCCTGTAGAGCTGGTTTGGTGTTTGCAAATGCTTTCAGTTTTTGTTTGTCCTGGAAGCTTTTAATCTCTCCTTCTCTTTTCGATGATAACCTAGCTGGATATAGTATTCTTGGCTGCATGTTTTTCTCGTTTAGTGCTCTGAATATATCATGCCAGCTCTTTCTGGCCTGCCAGGTCTCTGTGGATAAGTCTGCTGCCAACCTAATATTTTTACCATTGTATGTTACAGACTTCTTTTCCTGGGCTGCTTTCAGGATTTTCTCTTTGTCGCTAAGACTTGTAAATTTTACTATTAGGTGACGGGGTGTGGACCTATTCTTATTGATCTTGAGGGGGGTTCTCTGAACCTCCTGGATTTTGATGCTTGTTCCCTTTGCCATATTGGGGAAATTCTCTCCAATAATTCTCTCCAATATACCTTCTGCTCCCCTCTCTCTTTCTTCCTCTTCTGTAATCCCAATTATTCTAATGTTGTTTTATCTTATGGTGTCACTTGTCTCTCGAGTTCTGCCTTCATGGTCCAGTAGCTGTTTGTCCCTCTTTTGCTCAGCTACTTTATTCTCTGTCATTTGGTCTTCTATATCGCTAATTCTTTCTTCTGCCTCATTTATCCTAGCAGTGAGAGCCTCCATTTTTGATTGCACCTCATTAATAGTTTTTTTTTATTTCAACTTGGTTAGATTTTAGTTCTTTTATTTCTCCAGAAAGGGCTTTTATGTCTCCTGAGAGGGTTTCTCTAATATCTTCCATGCCTTTTTCGAGCCTGGCTAGAACCTTGAGAATCATCATTCTGAACTCTAGATCTGACATATTACCAATGTCTGTGTTGATTAGGTCCGTAGCCTTTAGTACTGCCTCTTGCTTTTTTTTTTTTTTTTTTTTTGTGGTGAATTTTTCTGCCTTGTCATTTTGTCCAGATAAGAGCATATGAAGGAGCAAGTAAAATACTAAAAGGGTGACAATGACCCCACGAAAATATGCTTTAACCAAATCAGAAGAGATCCCAAATCGTGAGGGGGGAGAAAGGGGATAAAATAGGTTCAGAAAGAAAGAGAAAAAAAAAGAAACAATTAAAAAAAGAAAACGAATAAGTAAAAAATATAAAAAGGAAAAAATACATATATATATTTATATTAGATAAACCAGTTAAAAAACATTAAAAAAGAAAAGGGTAAAAGTTAAAAAAATTTAGCAGAAGAAGAGAAAAAAAATTGAAAAAGAAAAAAAAATTAAATTAACTGCAAGGCTAAAGAATTATGGGGAGAAAGCCATGAGTTCCGTGCTTTGCTTTCTCCTCCTCTGGAATTCCGCTGCTCTCCTTGGTATTGAAACTGCACTCCTTGGTAAGTGAGCTTGGTCCTGGCTGGATTTCTCGTTGATCTTCTGGGGGAGGGGCCTGTTGTAGTGATTCTCAAGTGTCTTTGCCCCAGGCGGAGTTGCACCGCCCTTACCAGGGGCCGGGCTGAGTAATCCGCTCGGGTTTGCTTTCGGGAGCTTTTGTTCCCTGAGCGCTTTCCGTAGAGTTCCGGAGGACGGGAAGGAAGATGGCGGCCTCCCAGTCTCCGGCTGGAGGAGCCGAGAGCCCGGGGCCCCAGTCCTCAGTGCGCCCTCAGAGAACAGCGCCAAATTACTCCCGTCACCCTGGCCTCTGGCCGTGCTCCGAGCTGACCGAGCCTGCGACCGGTTCAAGGTAACCCCGAGCTTAGAGTTCACTCCTCGGCTCCGTCTCTGTAGCTGGCTTCCCCGTTCTAATACCTGCGAGCTCTGCGACACTCAGACACCCCCGATCCTTCTGTGACCCTGCGGGACCTGAGGCCACGCTGACCCCGCGTGCGCTTCACCCCGGTGAAGCCTCTGGAGCGATGTCCCTCAGCAGAACAGACTTTTAAAAGTCCTGATTTTGTGCTCCGTTGCTCCGCTGCTTGCCGGGAGCCGGCCCCTCCCCCCGCAGTCTATCTTCCCGTCGCTTTGGATTCACTTCTCCACCAGTCCTACCTTTCAGAAAGTGGTTGATTTTGTTTCTAGAATTGCTGTTCTTCTCTTCGATCTCCCGTTGGATTTGTAGGTGTTTGCAATCTTTAGATAAGCTATCTAGCTGATCTCCCGCTACCTGAAGTAGTCTCAGCTGCTACTTCTCCGCCATCTTGACTCCTCTTCATCTGTATCTTTTTATATATTGCCTCTGTCCCTTTTCTCTTCTTCTGAGATTCCAGTTTCACATACATTAGCTCATGTCCTATATGAAATTTTTGTCTTATATTCATTAATACTCAGTTTTGTTCTGTTTTTTCTTTTCTCTCTCTGTGCTTCAGTTTGAATATTTTTCTGTTTTTTTTGTTCACTAATTGTTTCTTTACTGTGTCTTGTCTGTTATTAAACACATTCCATGAATTCTTAAATTCATATATGTATTTCTGCAGTTCTAGAATGTCTCATTTGATTTTTATATTGATTCTAATTATATGTGGAAAATATCCATCTTTCATTCTTTACATTATTTTATTTAAAATTATTCTTATTATTCTTTTTAAACCTCTTGTCTTTGCATTCCACTGACATTCATGGAAGGGGCATGGTCTCCTTTTATCATCTTTTTTTTTTCCTCTTTATTTTCAGTTACATTTTCCTGCTTCTTCCCATGTCTCATGTTTACTTTTGCATGCCAAAGAACCATAAAGAGAGAGGTTGATGTTATTTTCTCTCAGATAGTATTTGCCCTTTTCTCTGTTACTCATGCACATTGAGGACAAAAGATCTCAGTTCACATGGGAACTTAGCTTGGTAGGTGCTTAATTGTAAACTAAGATAAAATTAGTACTCCTCAGGTTTCATATATTTCAAGTAGAGACATTTCCTGTGTTTTTGGAGACCCCCTCCCTCTAGAGGGGCTTTGTCTCCTCAGTTTTGCAAAAAAGCAGGAATTTTTGCCCTACCCCAGCACTCTTATTTGGGGCTTCTTTAGATTCTATTGGCAGTGACCACCCAAAACTCTGCTGGTTTCTGGACAACCAATACTAATGGTGAATTTGTATTTAAATATGTATTATTTAAGCTATCTTTAAGTTATAACAGTCTATGATTTGCTAAACACTTTAAATGATAACTAAAACATAAAATAATAATATTTATTTACTTCTATAATAATTGCTTTATATGTGTTATAAGCTTTATTTCTAAAAAAATGGGTTTGGGGATAGCTTAATAACTCTTTACAAACAGGAAAGTTTTTTTGAACCTTAGTTCAAAATTTTGAAAGTTAGTTAAGGCGGAATTTGAAACTAAGCCTTTTTATTAAAAATACCAACAAACAACCTATCTTCTTGTCTTAGTCAATTTGGGCTGTCATAATAGCAAAATACCATAAATTGGGTGACTTAAGCAACAGAAATATACTTTCTAATATTTCTGGAGAATGTGAAGTTCAAGATCAAAGTATCAGGTGCCAGCCGATTCAGTTTCTGGTGAAAGTTCTCTTCCTGGCTTGCAGATGATTGCCTCCTCACATGGTTTTAAAAGAGAGAGATTTCTCCTATAAATTCATAGTCCTTTCAGATTAGGGCTCCACCCATGTAACCTGTATCTCTACATACAATCTCATGGAGCTTCAAAATAAGAATTTTGGGGGAAATGCAGTTCAATCTATAGCAGTTTTTAAATACTATAATGTGCAATTTTATAATCAGTACTGTTATAATTTTTAAATAAGGATGAAGCAATTTAATAGTTACTGAGTTACTTTTCAGTTACTTTGTCTTCTGGGTGTGATTTACTTTGTGACCTACAATGAACTCCATGAATAACCCTTAAACACATAGTAGTAGTTGATGAAATAATGAGTGGATTCCAACAGCTAAGAACAAGTTTATGGTTGCACAGACTTGTGTTCTTACATGATATTCAATTTTTTGTCTCCAGGGTATGAGTAGATTATACATTATTTTCAATGCAAATGACACAGCCTTTAATTGTTCTTGCTAGCAGCTCTAGAATTCAAAGCCTAAACTCAGCTTTAGGCTCCTAAATTTGATTCTGCCTTAAATTTGGCACTTCAAGTGTCTAATCCTTTTTGCCATCTTCATTGCTCCTCAGCCCATCAAAATATTATGCAGTTATAGAAAATCATTAGATTTCAGGTATGCTTCCAAACACATGAAGAAAACCATCCTGACACTTAAAAATTATTTTACTTAGCTGGACCAGTAGGGAGTTAATATGGAGTAGAGCCTATGGCAGACTTTCGTTTTTTGTTTTTTTTTTTTTTTTTCCTTCAACAAAGAATGCCTTAAGAAAAGTAGTCTTTTCAAAGTGTTTAATTGATTTTCTATCACACATACTTTTGGCCTTAAATTTTTACCTAGCATAAAGAAGAAACTCAATACAGTTGCAAAATTCAATAGCTTCTAGCCTTAACTACAGGCAGGCTGGCGACAAAGGAGAGAAGGGAAGGGATATAACAACCTGAGATTTTAGTAATAAGTGTTGAAAGGTTTTCCTAATTTTTTACCAAATCTGTTGTATTAAGCACATCAAGGTATTCAAATTGGGATGAAATACACTAACTTGAAACAGCATCTGTTGTCTGGTAGAACAGAAAGAATTCTGGGCCAGCTAATAGAAGACAGTTCCAGAACCAGCCCTGTAACACTGATGACCTATTGATTGTATCTCTTTTGTGGAGATGGCTTTGGAGTACCTTTTTCTTCCAAAATGTAACCCATTTCCTTCTCTCCTTCCCTCTTTCCTTCTATCCTTTCTCCCTCCCTCCTTCCTTTTCTCCCTTCCATCAATATTTGTTTTATACCTACACTTCCTAAGCACTGCGCACACAGTAAGGAACCAGAGTGAAAGAATTCCTGAGCTCAGGGAGCTTATAGCCTAGCTGGGGGAGCCCAGATATTTAGCAACTAGTTACTAAAATAGTCGTATAATCTTAAGTGCGAAAACTGCTTCAAAGATAGATTTACCTTAGTGGAGAGGCTTTTTTTATTATTATTATTTTATGTCTTTATGTATACTTCAACTTCCATGTGTTAAAGGGAAACATTGTCTTTTTTTTTTTCTTCAATGAAAGAGAAATTTAATTGATAATGGGCTAAAATTTCTATAAAGAAAATAATACTTGCAATGCAATCTACTCAGGATTCTTTGAGGCTAACTGTAGGACTCTTTTAAATACATTTTAGCAAAATTCACTGTGCATTTCCTAAAAATTTTTCTTTTGCACTATTTTAAGAGATAGGTTTAAGCCTATTTCAGTGCCTTCTACTTTAAGAATTACACACGTTGCCAATGAGTTGTTTTATTCATGAAGATGGTGAGCTCAGAGGATTAGGTGAAATATACTGTGCCCTAGATTTCTCCTTTTTTAATGTGAAATTTTTTTTTCTAAATTTTAGGCCAGCTGAAAACATTCTCTTTATATAGCTTTTTGTAAAAAAATTTCAACAATGCAGTAGTATATAAAATTAGAAACAAAACTTTTCCCCTTCAAACAGTCCAACTTTCCCATATGGTGTCTTTTCTTGAATTTTTTTTTTCTGCATAGATATACATAACATAGCTATACATTTTTATTAACAGAAATGTGCTTATGTGATAGAGTTTTATAATTTGTGTATCTTCCATAACTACACACACAGGCATGTACACACATGCACACACACGGTGGCTACTTTTCCATGTTGTTATACATAATTGTTTCCCTCTGATAGTTATGCAATTTCCCACCACACTAATGCACTGTAATTTATTGAAATAGTTGGATACTTCAGTAGTGTTGGATACTTGTGTTATTTCTAGCTTTTTACTATTATAATTCCGCAATGAAATCCTTCTGTGTCGGTTTTTCCTCTTTCTATAATTATTTTTGTATATCACTACTTAGAATTTAAAATTTATACAGATTCAGAACTTTGATAGATATTGCTATTTCGCCCTCTAACAGACTGTGTACAAGCTATACTCTCGTATCTGTATGTGCATGTGCCCCTACTCCTCTCTGCCTTCTGCGCAGTGCTGCATTTTATCAATATTTGCTCATCTCATAGGGAGGACTACATTACAGTTGCTTTATTTTTGCAATTATATGTTTACTGATGCTGTTGAAAGTCTGTTAATGTTTATAATTCATTCATACTTACTTTGCTTATGTTTGAGCTTCTTATTTTACCTATTATTTTATAGATTCTTACTGTTAATATTCACAGCAGAACTCACAATTATATGTTTTAGTAGTTTTTCCCAGTATGTCATTTTTTTTTTAATTTTGTTTATGTCACCTTTTTTATGTTAAATTGTGTATTTTTATAGAGTTAAGTTTCTTTTATGGCTTTTAAGGTTGGTATCATACTTCGAAAGAACTTCCCAAATTAAGATTTAAATAATGTTCCCACATTTTATTATTGCATATTTATGTTTTTTAATATTCAAATATCAAAGTTAACATAAATTTATTATAATGTATGTTTCAAGATTGATTTCCAACTTTATTCCTAGATATAAGGCAATGGCTAAAATAATATTTACCGAATAAGCTGTTCCTTCCCCACTGGTTTGAAATGCTTCATTTACCATATATAAAATTTCCAAATGTGTATGGGTCTTTTGCTTGACTATTGTGTTTCATTAATCTGATTATCAGGGTGACTAACATAGTGTTTTTAATAACTGAAGCATTATCATACATATTTATATCTGGTTGGACAAATGTATGCTTATTATTCTTCATTTTGATAATTTCTTGTCTCTCTTCATTGACCTTCTTTTCTACATGGACTTAAGAATCAACTTAGTTGGGACCCCTAGATGGTTAAGCGTCTGCCTTTGGCTGAGGTCACGTTCCCTGGGTCCTGGGATTGAGCCCCACATTGGACTCCTTGCTCAGCAGGGAGCCTGCTTCTCCTTCTGCCTGTTCTGCCTGCAGCTGTCTGTGCTTCTGCACTCTCTGACAAATAAATAAATAAAAATCTTAAAAAAAAAAAAAAGGAATCAGCTTAGTTCCCTTTCCTCTAAAAAATATTACTAGGATTTTTATTAAAACTTTAATTTTATATATTAGTTGGAGGAGAATTGACATCTTTACAATAACTGAGATTTCCTATCTAGGAACAAGATATATTTACACATTTAATGAAGACTTCTGTGTCTGGTGGTACAGTTTAATTTTTCCTCAAATAGGTCTTACACATTCCCTGTTCAGTTTATTCCAAGGTATTCTGTAGCTTTTGTTAGGATTGCCTTTCAGTCTTTGTTAGAACTACACTGTGAGTTAAAAACTCTAAAACTAATGGTTATTGATGCATTAAACCACTGAATTGATTTTCATTTGATTTTTTTCTGATTTGCTGAGTAGCGATCATCTTCAAAAAATGATAATTGGTTTCTGTTGTGGAATGAGAAAATTGAGAAGGAATTCCCTGCAAATGTGTGGAAACGTTTTTCATGTGTGCCGTGTGGAATGGTGTTATTGGGAATACTCCTCCATTGCTTCTCTGGCTGTGAGGACAGAGTTAGGAACTTGTTGCAACTTTGTCCCAAAAGCAGTCGTCACTGGTTACAGCCTTAGTCCATTGGACAGACAAGCCATTCTGGTGTACACCCAGAGGACTAAAATTACTACTCCTAAATTATTCAAATTACCCTGAGGCTTACACCCAGGCCTGCTCATATTTCTAGCTTTTGCTCTCTCTGAGGATGGTTTTTTTTCTAGGGTGGTTCAGAAAACTGCTACAACTTATGCACTAACCACTACGTTCTTCTGTTAATTTTTATAAAAATTTCTTAACTTTTGTTTCCATGTTTTCTTATCCTAGTTATTTAGTTTTTATTTTTTCTTATATAATATTTGATAGACACAAAATTGTATATATAATCTCTGTGCTAATGTGAAGCGAAATAATATAATGAACAGCAGTGAATCTCCCCTCCGGCCTGGAGAACTTTACCTATGCCATTTGACATACCTCCGAATCTACCAATGGGTTTCTTTCCTATCCTTTCCTATTTCTGCTTCCCTCCCAGAGGCAAATTTCGTCTTTTTGATTTTCTGTTTTAAAAAAATATAATGTATACCAAAGCAATGCATTTTTTGCCTAAAACATTTAGCCACACACTGACATCATGCTGTTTGTATCAGTTAGGGTTTGCTCAGGGAAGCAGAACCCATATGAATGATAGAGAATAAGGGCTTTATCACAGAGATCAGCATTTAGGGAATTAGGAAGCCGTCGTTATGGAACCAGTTAGGCGTCTATGTAGATCTTTTTTTGGCCTCCCTCAGCTCCAAGTCTGCCAAGTCAGCGTCCCTTTGTGGAGCTGGACATAAAGGGGGAGAAACCAAGGACAGACTAGAAACACATTTATCTCTTGTGGCCTCCCATCTTGATGGAGGTGGCCTAAGGATGACATTCTGAGCCTTACCTGGCCAGAATCAGAGAAGCTGAGGGAGAACATTTGGAGGGATTTGGGGGAGCTGCAGGCAGACCTGGCTGCTATCCTTTCCCAAGATCTGTGACAACATATGAGGAGCTGCAAATACACATGAGTGATTCCAATCTTCTGGGAGCTAAAAATTTCACCTTTTAAAAGCTCAGATAAATTTTTTAAAACAACCAAACTTAGCTAAAAGTAGCAGATAAAAGTATTCTAGGACATGTAGTTTCAAATTACTTAAATTGACATGATGAAAAAGTATCCAGTCTTTAGATTTCTGTGACTTTTCTCTCTCCATATTTACTTTGTAAACTGTTTTGTGTACTTACATATCCTTAATTTTCATTGGTATATAAATAGTTCATCATGGGAAAAGTCTCAAGTTTATTTATCCATTCTATTTATGGACATTTCACTTGTTTTCAGTTATTGGCATTGTGAAGAATGCTGCTGTGGAAATTCTTGTCTGTTTTTCCTGATGTACTTATAAAAACATTCCTCCATGGTTTAGAATAGGAGAAAGTAGGATATATAAATGTTCAGCTTTATAAAATAATTCCAAATTGCTTGTTGGAGTGGTTTTGCCAACTTTATACTCTTACCCATGCCATATAGAGTTTTCATTGAGCCACATTCTTGCCTATTAATGCTCGGCATTATCATACTGGTTAATATTTTCTAGTCTGATGAAAGTAGAATGATATCTGTGATATTTATTTGCATTTTCCTGATTGTCAATGAAATTGAATATATTTTCACATTTATTCCCCATTTCTTTTTTGTCTTCTGGAAATTTCTATTTCTTTAACTTCACTTATTTTTTTCTAATATGTTTTTTCTTTCTAATTTTTAGAAACTATTTACATATTTGAATACTAATATTTCACAGATTATATATGTCACAAACTTCTCTATGGTTTATCTTTCTAATATATTTATAGTGCCATTTAATGGCATAACTTTTAACTATATAAAGTGACCAATTTTATCAATATTTTATGGTTAGCATTGTTTGTATCTTATTTTAAAAACATTTAACCTGTTCTGAGGTCACTAATATATATCCTCCTGGATTAGCTTCTGTTAGCTTTGAGATAAGTTCCTTAATCAACCTAGAATTGATTGATGTGTGGTTTGCGGTAAGGAATTCTATACTATTTTTTTCCATATGTATAACTGATTGTCCAATACTTACTGAAGGGTCCATGATTTTTATGTTTGCATGGCCATTTCTATCATATATCATTTCAATATGCATAGATCTGTTTCTGAGTTGTCAAATCTATTTTGCCAATCAACTGATCTAATACTGTTTTATTATTATTGTTGTTCTTGTTGTTGTCTCATAGTAGATCATGCTATTTATCAGAGAAAATACCTTCACTTTATTCCTCTTCCTCAGGAGTGTGTTGGCCATTTTCCTTTCCATTATTCATAAAAAAAAAAAATTAGAAAAAAACTGTCCAGCGTTCAGTTCTGTGTGTAAGGTTCTCAGAAGGCTCCACTGTGTCCTAGTGACGAGTGAAAAGTGAACAGACTGAACTGAAAAATTATCAAGTCTTTTAGGATCCATAAGTCAGGGAAGGACACAGAGCAAACTGCTTCCCTCCAGCTTAGAGAGACAAACAAGTGGCTATAGGGTGTTGTGACGTACCAGAACAGACACGCAGGAGTGGAAATTGCTGTGAGAGCCACTGCCCGGGTATGAAAACTTGATCTGTAATTAGTGAACTACTGGCAGCTCCAAGGGGACAACACATATCAGAAAAAAATCCCCTTCTATTTCTGCAGGGAGAGGGGAAAAGGAACCATTTTGAAATACACCAGAGCTCTGTGCTCTTCTTAACAAAGTCTCCCCTCAGGAGAAACTAGATAATCAGAGCCCAGTTGACCTGGAGGAAGGGAAATACCCAACTACAGTCAGTTCTAGCCTTCCATGTGGGAAAAGGGAAATACTAAATGAAAATAGAAATACACCTTATCAAATTTTTTAAAAGATTTTATTTATTTATGTGTGTGTGAGAGAGAGAGAGAGGGAGAGAGCAGGAACATGCACAAGCAGAGGGAGCAGCAGGCAGAGGGAGAAGCAGGCTCCCCACTGAGCAGGAAGACTGATGATTTGGGGTTTAATACCAGGACCCTGGGATCATAACCTGAGCCAAAGGCAGATGCTAACTGACTGAGCCACCCAGCTGTCCCCACCTTATCAAAATTTGTGAGATGTAGTGAAAACAATGCTTAGAGGGAAATTTATACATTGAATGCATGTATGTTAAAGGAAGAAACATCTTTAAAAAAAATCTAAGTTTCCACCATAGGAAGTAGAAAAAGAAGAGAAAATTAAATCCAAAATATACAGAAGAAAATAAATAATAAGAATTAGAGCAGAAATCAATAGTGAAAAGAAATAAACCTAAAATCTAGTTCTTTGAAAAATCAGTAAAATCAATAAGTGTCTAGCCAGGCTTATTAAGAAAAAAGTGGAGAGTGTTGGGGGTGAGAGAGTAAGGTAAGGAGAGAGAAAGAGAGGGAGAAAGAGAGGAAGGAGACTAAACTACTACTATCAGTAATGAAAGAGGAGACATTACTACCAACCCAATGGACATTAAAAGGATAATAAAAGACTACTATAAACATCTCTATGTCCACATATTTTATAGCCTACATGAAATGGGCGAATTTCTTGAAAGACACATTTGCCAAAACTCACACAAGAAAAATAGACAGCCTGAATAGAACTATATCTATTAAAGGAATTGGATAGATAATTAATAACCTTCAAAACCAGAAAATGACAGACCCAGAAGGGTCCACTGGTAAATTCTGCCAAACATTTTAAGGAAGAAATTATGCCAGTTCTCTACAGTCTCTTTCAGAGTATGCAAGCAGAGGGAATACTTCTTAATTCACTCTATGAGGCCAACATTATCCTAATGCCAAAATCAAAGACATTACAAGAAAAGGAAAACTAACGACCAATATAACTCAGGAGCATAGATGCAGAAATCCTCAGCAAAAGAGTAGCAAGTCAGATCCAAAATGTATAGAAAGAATTATATACCATGACCAAGTGGCATTTATCCCAGGTGTGCAAGGCTGGTTTTGGAAATCAGTTAATGCAATCCATCACATCAATAGGCTATAGGCAAAACCCACATGATTATATCAATAGAGGCAGAAAAAGCATTTGACAAAATCTAACACCCATTCATGAAAGAGAGAGAGAGAGAGAGAGAGATTCACAGTGAACAAGGAATAGAAGTCCCTCAATTTGGTACAGAATATTACACAAAAATCTTGAGCTAACATGATACTAGCAGGAAACTTGAATCTTTCCTACAAAGACCAGACACAAGGCAGGGATGTTCCCTCTCACCACTCATTTTCAACATTGTGTTGGAAGTCCTAGCGAATGCAATTAGAAAAGAAAAGGAAGAGGGCCCTATGGGTGGCTCAATCGTTGTCTGCCTTCATCTCAAGTCATGATCCCAGGATCCTGGGATTGAGCCCAGCATTGGGCTCCCTACTTAGGGGGAAGCCTGCTTCTCCCTCTCCCCCCCCCCCCGCTGCTTGTGTTCCCTCTCTCTCTTTCTCTCTCTGTGTCTGTCAATTAAATAAATAAAATCTTAAAAAAAAAAAAAAAAAGCAAAGGAAAGGAAGTAAATGGTATAGTGATTGGGAAGAAAGGAAGAAAACTGTCTTTCTTCATAGATGACATGATAATTTATGTAGAAAATCTAAAAGAATTAACAACAAAAGCCCCTGGAACTAATTAGTGATTAGAGCACATTTGCTGAATTCAAGGTTAATATGCAAAAATCAACTGCTTTCCTATGTACCAACAATGAACAAATAGAATTTTTAATTCAAAACAAAACCGTTTACATTAGCATTCAAAGTATGAAATATTTAGGTCTAAATCTAACACAATATGTACAAGATCTATACATAGAAAACTACAAACTCCAATGAATGAAATCAAAGAAAAACTAAATAGATATTTTTAATCATGGATAGGAAGATTCAGTTTATCTAAAGATACCAGTTGATCTATAGATTCAGTGCAATCCCAATCAAAATCCTAAGAAGTTATTTTGTGGATATCAACAGAGTGATTCTAACGTTTATAGGAGAGACAAAAGACCAAGAATAGCCAACATAATATTGATAGAAAAAAAGTTGGAGGACTGAAGCTATCCAACTTTAAGATTTACTGTAAAGCTGCAGCAATGAAGAGAGTGTGATATTGATGAAAGAATAGAGAAGTAGATCAATGGAACAGAGTAAAGAGCTCAGAAACTGACACAAATAAATATAATCAATTGATCTTTGTTAAAGGGAGGGTCAATACAATGGAGCCAAGTAGTCTTTTCAGCAAATGTTGTTGGAATAATTGGAAATCCACATGCAAAAAACTATAGATATAGAGCTTCCATCTTTCACAAAACTTAGCTGCAAATGGATCATAGATCTAAGTGTAAAACACAAAACCATAAAACTAGAAGATGACACAGGAGAAAACCTAGATGAACCTGGCGTATGGATATAATCTTTTAGATACAACACTGAAGGCATGCTCTATGAAAGGAATAATTGATAAGTTGGACTTCATTAAAATTAAAAACTTCTGCAAAAGACAACATCAAGAGAATGAAAAAACAAGCCAAAGACTAGGAGAAAATATTTGCAAAAGACACACCTGATAAAGGATTGTTATCCAAAATACACAAAAGACTCTTAAATCTCAACAACAACAACAGCAAAAAAAGTAGATTAAAAAGTGGGCCAAAGACCTTAACAGACACTTCAATAAAATGATACACAAATGCCAAATAATCATATGAAAAGATGATGTATATCATATGTCATCAGGGAAATGCACATTAAACAACTATGCAGTGCCATTGTATACTTACTAAAATGGTCAAAATCTAGAACACTGACACCACCAAAAGCTGGTGAGGCTGTGGAGCAAGAGGAACTCTCATTCATTGGTAGTGGGAATGCAAAATGGTACAGTCACTTTGGAAGACAGTTTTGAAGTTTCTAGAAAAACTAAATGTAATCTTACTGTACAATCCAACGATCATGCTCCTTGATAGTTACTTAAAGGAGTTGAAAACTTATATCTACCAGAAACCTGCACCTGAATATTTATAGCAGCTTTATTCATAATTAATAAAATTTGGAAGCAGCTAAGATGTCCTTCAGGAGGTGAATGTATAAATAAATTGTGGTACAGTTGGACAATGGAATATTATTCAGTGCTAAAAAGAAAGGTGCTATCAAGCCATGAAAAGACCTGGAGGAAGCTTAAATGTCTATTACTAATTGACTAAGCAGTCAATTTGAAAAAGTTACATACTGTCTGCTTCCAACTGTCCTATATGACATTCTGAAAAAGACAAATCTATGGAAGAAAGTAAAAGATCAGTGGTTGCCAAGGATTGGAGCGTAGGGGAGGAATAAATAGGCAGAACACAGAGGATCGTGTTTAGAGTCGTGGAAGTATTCTGTATGCTACTTTAATGATGGATACATATATCATTATACATTTATCCAAACCTACAGAATGTGCAACACCAAGAATGAACCCTAAGGTAAACTGTGGACTTTGAGTAATTATGATGTGTCATTGTAGGTTCAGCAGTTGTAACAAAAATTACACTGTGGTGGAAAATGTTGATAATGGTGGAAGCTCTGCATCTGTGAGGGAAGATGATATATGGGAAATCTCAGTACCTCCGCCCCATAGTTTTGCTTTGGACCTAAAACTGCTGAAAAAATTAAGTTTTTCTATTAAAAAAAGAAAAAAGAATGACTTGAGACATCCACTTTAATGAGGACAGTTGATTTGGACACTTTAGCTTTGTCCAAGGCCTCTGGCTAAATCTAGGAATCTCAGATTCATCTTTGTCTTGTTAATGGCCCAGGATTTGGAGTAATGATTTTAGCATTTGCCTTTAGGGTATCTGTGGATTCCTCCCTTCGAGTTTCAGCAAACTTTTTAAAAATTTTAGTTTCTTAGAGATTTTCCTCAGATTTTCAGGAGACTAGCATGGAATAAAAACAATGTTTTATGGAAACCCCCACTTATTTTCCTAGTGAGAGGGCTCTTTAATATATCTAATATACAATTCCTCCAGAATTACAGTCCTCCAGAGTCTTGTGTTGCAATCTTAAAACTCTTGAGCCAAAAATGTCATATTTTGAATTGACTGATGACCTCTGAAATGGTAATTTTTACTTGTGAGTAAGGGTCAAGGAAAGTGACCAAACACTTTAGCTTCTGGCATTAAAATCAATTGACCCAGACCCATTTCCTCTTTTTTTATTGTACATTATTACCGAAATTGGAAAGAACTGTGTACCTAGATAGCTAGCAGCCCTTATTCTTTCTCTCTTATTTAAAAATAATAAATCAGAGATTATTTGTAATAGGATTACACTAGTCAATAATAGTGGAAAATCTCAATGTCAATGGTTTATTTTCAGAACTTCAAAAAACAAGCTAGAATGTAGACAGGCCTGAATGGTATCCCCAAAACGAGCAAACAAAACTAGGTTATTACGTTACCTGTTACTCAACATCAAGCTTCTTAGGACTCTAGGATACTTCACATTAATTTTGAAGTCATGAACCGAAAGTCTGCCACTTGAGTTCTTAGCCAGATCTTGCTACCGTACTGATACTCACACACTTTCCATGATGACTGCAGTAGTAGCCCACCAACATTTTGGCATGCTACAACTTGGATGTAGTTTGAAATGGCCTTTAACTCCGATGTTTCGCTTTATGAGAATAAGGCCTGGACAGGAATCATTTCAGAGTTCCAGTGTTTCAAGTAGTGTCCTCTCCGGAGAGACTGAGTAGGATCACACTGAGAACGCGATCTTTGGAGCTAGACAGACCTGACTTCTCATCCGGATAGACAATCTGAGGGAAGCTCTTCCAGACTCTGAGCCTCAGACCACCCAACTGCAGAAATGGAGATCACAGTCCCTTCTTTGCAGAACCATTGTGAGAATGAAGTGAGATAATATTGTTTGACAAATAATAGGCATTCATTAGTAGTTGCCTATATTCCCTATTGCAATTATTGTTGTATACTTACTCGAGTCTTACATAATTCAGGAAAAATCTACTTTTTCCTAAAGAGGATTAGGTAATAAAAGACAATGATAATTATTGCTTTCTCCTAAGCAGTATTTATCTTTCAGTCAGGGAGTGGAGGAAGGGAAGTACAAGAAGGTGAGCATGGGAATCTCATTTACTAGGCTGGTCATCAATATGAATCAAATTTATTGCTTAACTTTCTTCCTCATTTATTATTGGCATAGATACCAAGTAAATAATTTAATCATCATATAGAATGTACGAAGTTATATATGAACTGCTTTCCCTGTAGCTGAAGTTCGAATCCAAATATTATTAGCAAAGTAACTCAAGTGGAGCCAATCTATTTTAGACCACTTATGGTGGAAGATTCCTGCCAGACTAATCTTCCCTAAACAGTGAATTTATCAAGTCATTCTCTTTGAATTTATCAAAATTCATCTTTCTGTGTCCTGATGCATCAAATCTAAACTTTCTGCCAAGCTTTCAAGAATCTCCCTACACTGGCCCCTCACTTTCAAGCCAAATATTTCTTACCGTTCCATCATTCCACTCTCTGCTAAATTAGGGAGACCCATACTCTGCCCGCAAACTCTTAGGCTTTGCTCCCTTCCCATTACTCCTCTTATCCTCTATGCCTGCAACATCTTTCACTAAGACTTCCACCTACTCAAATTGAGGACAATATTCATATTCCCATTCAGTGTTTGTTTCTACCATAAACATTTCCCTAACTAGTCTCTAGCTATCTTAACACTCTTGCGGGGGTAACATGACATTGGGTCATCATCACTTGATTTAGCTCATAATTAAATGCCGACTTTTTCATAAAATAGTTCATGTGAAGTAAAGTAGTCTATCCAATTAGAATATGGAGTCCTTGAAAATAAATTGTCTATACAGTTCTGCATCTCTTCCTTTGTATTGAACATGGAGGGTTAATGAATATCAATTGGGAACTAGTTGATTATAATTAGCACTTCAAGAATTTACTCACATTGTAAATTTAGCAATGAACAATATCTAACTTACTGAGTTAATTTGTGCCATGTGCAATTTTAGAATCGGAATGTAATTCTTGGTTTTGAAATAATTTTTAAATCTTTGTTTTCAAAGCGAGAAATTTGAGGGTGCTAAGGAAAATGCAAAATTATATTTTGTTTGCCGAAAGTATATTATTTGTAGTATCTTAATCAGAATTTTAAAAAATATTTTTTACTGAGTTAAAGTTCTCTTAGGGATGGGAGTCCCTATTTATCAGTCACAATCAGCTGATTAATATTTATGTTTGACACTTTCTAAGTACCAGTATAGTTGATATAGACACATCTATCTTGAGAACTTTACAGCAGTGAGAGAAGATAAACCAGCTTCATTTACTGGTTTATAATATTAGAAGGTAAGCTTTTAGTATTCTACATAATCACGGTTTACATTCTTTTTCTAAGATGAAATCCTAACTTGGTATCTTAGATTAATTTGTTTTATCATTTTTATCTTTATCATTATCCATAGTGTTATCATGCACTTTCAGAAAGCAAACACTAGCTATTTTTTTCTGGTAAAGGAGAGTTGTATGGTATAATTTAACTTTTAGCTGCATTATTACATTACACAAAGCAGACTTAATGTAATTATTTTAAAATGGCATTAGAAGAGTTGTCTTGTTGCACAGATTTTCTCTCAGATTCAAAGTGAAAAATACACTCCATTGATTTATCTTTTTATGGGAATCTATCAGCGGTTTAGATACTATCTGGGGGAACAGGATGTAGAGAATTTTCAGTGGTTTAGACTATCTGGGGGAGCAGAATGTAGAATAAAAAGAGAAAATGTATTTGAAAATTGAACAGTGAAATATATAATAACCAGCAGGTGTCTCTGTTACACAATGCAGTTGAGATTCTGGAGCCTTTTCTTACATTGACCCTATTTTACACCTAACTAAATTCTCTTCAGTTTTTATGTTTAAATTTCCTTTCTTCTTCCATGCCATGTGAAGAAATGTGTATTACTCTTATATTGTTAATCATGGTGTTTCTTTTTATTTTCCTTAGGACGCTTTACCCAAAATTAATTTTTAGTGCTTGGCATTTATCTTCTTTCTCTAAGTTTATCTTGCACCATCTTTTAGAAGGAGAGCTGGTTTAAGATCTTTAGAAGACATTAGCTCTGAAAAGGTTGTGATATCACACCTCCACATATGTTATTAAAAGTATAGTAAACTAAGTAATGATAAAGATATGTGACAGTTTTTTAAAACATATAACTAAAGTTAAATATTAACTATGACAATATGGCAGAGTTTCCTTAATATATCAAATACATTCTTTTTCTTAAAACTCCAGAAAAAATATCTGATGATCTATATTGAGGGATTCCTAAATTTGTTCTGCCTTTTGTAGAATCTGTCACTAAGTTAAAGGGAGGGTCAAGATGAAACCCAGAACTATGCAAAATTCCCCTGCCAAGAATTTAACTTGTAGAGCAGACATATAGGAATGGATAAAGGGGACCAAGGGAGAGCCAAATGAAAGCAGACGAGTGAATGAGTACACCTGAACATTACCAGTGAGAGCATAATTTGAACATTCTATCCAATAAAAATCTAATTTTATAGATAATTTAGGATGTGCTAAGCTTTGTATGTATTCTCTCATTTTTTCCTCACTATAGCTCTAATTCGTGCTATGATTAATCTCATAAATGAATAAACTGAGACCCAGAGATGAGTTGCACTGGGTTGCACAGTAGGAGGTTGGCAAGCATTCCTGACCGCTAAGCTATATTTTTAGGGAATTAATTTTTTTAATTAAAGTTTTGCATACTTCTGGCTTAGCACTTCTAAGATTTAAAGAAATAATAACGGATAAGTAAAAATATATCTATGAGGTTTTTATTGAAGACTTTTATAATACTGAAATTCTTGGTTAATCCTAGAGAATCAGACTTCCACAGATGTTTATTTATTATGAGCCTTCCTGGGAGTCTTCAGAAGAACGGAAATCATCAGGTTATCATGAAGGAAGAGGAAAGAAGCACGCTGTCCTGTAGCTAGCAGATCTGGTCCGGATGTCCTCACAACTTTGGCAGACACTACCCCTGTTGGGATGAACAACCTCTAACATTTTCCTCCTGTACTTCAAAATACCACATTCAAAGTCCTAGGAGAAGGACTCAAACTGGCCAGATTTAGGTTACATGCCAACACCTGGCTGTTGAACCAGAAGAGATAATTTCTTTCCTTTGGTTTCTGTAATAGAAAGCCGTCTCTGAGATTTTTCTCCCCCAAGATTTAAAACAATGGAAGAGTTATTTCCCTAGAAATTAGGGTGCTGTTGGGGAGAGGGAATGAACTTGGAAGACCAAAAATGAAAAAGGGACCACTAGACTACTTTAAAATTGAAATATTCAGCAAGCAAGATTAATGGGTTAATTATAGATTATGCCACGTCAATCTAATAGAATACAAGTGAACAGTTAAAAATGAAGTTGTAGAAGAACTATTTCTTTACATTGGAAGATGATCATGATATGCTGATAAATTAAAATTAAAGTAAATTTAAAATCATATGTAATGTATGAATCCTTTCTTTTAAGTACACACAGTCACAAATATGCATTTTTTTATGTGGAGTTCAGAGACACTCATTCTTTTCTTTTCTTTTCCTTTTTTTTTTTTTTTAAAGATTTATTCATGGGGCACCTGGGTGTCTCAGTTGGCTATGTGTCTGCCTTCTGCTCAGACTATGATCTCTGGGTCCTGTGATCAAGCCTAGGGCTCTCTACTCAGTAGGGAGTCTGCTTCTCCCTCTCCCTCTGTGCTCTCTCTCCCTCACACACACTATCTCTCTCTCAAATAAATAATTGAAAATCTTGTAAAAAATAACAATTTATTCATTTATTTAGAGAAAGAGAGCATTCGGGGGGGGGTGGTAAGGAGAAGGGGAGTGGGGCAGGTGAGAGGGAGGGGCAGAGAGAGAGGGAGAGCGAATCCTCAAGCAGACTCCCAGATGAGTGGGCAGCCAAGGACGAAGTGGGACTCTATCTCAGGACCCTGAAATCATGACATGAACTGAAATCATGAGCCAGCCTCTTAACCCCAACTTGGCCACTCAGGCACCGCTGGAAATACTTATTCTTAGAAGAACTGAGTACTTCCTTAAAATTTCCCAACAGCTTTTTGTTCTTCTTAATAGTTTCTTCCTGGGGCGCCTGGGTGGCTCAGCTGGTTAAGTGGCTGCTTTCAGCTCAGGTCATGATCTCCGGGTCCTGGGATTCAGCCCCCAGGTTGGGCTTACCTCTTAGGGGGCACCTGCTTTTCCCTCTCCCTCTGCAACCCCCAGCCCTCCACCTCTCTACTTGGGCTCCTTTGCTCTCTCTCTCAAATAAATAAAATCTTTTTTTTTTCTCAAATAAATAAAATCTTAAGAAAAAAGTTTCCTCTTCCTTTTCTTGTGACTACTCTACTAGGTCTCCTATCACTTATCAGTTCCAGTTAATCTCTGGGAGAAAGGAGTGGGGTGTGTGTGTGTGTGTGTGTATGTGAGAGAGAGAGATCTTTTAGAATTATAAATTTTCCCTTCCCTTTGTCACTTTTTTTTGTGTATATGTGCCAGTATAAACAGGTACAGAGGATTTAGGTCATGTGGACTGTGCTATGAAATCATTTCAGAATCACTGAATAAGAATAATCATCATTTGATTTTAAATAATTGGAAAATTTGGGTGGTTCTAATCTCTTTGTTTCCTTCATGAATTGCCATTACTTTCCCTATGAAGGAGACACAATCATACTGTTTATTGAATTTATAGGAGCACTGGGAAAAATGAATAAAAATATTTGTAAAATGTGTTAAGTGTTTTAGGCAATTTTATTATAAAAGCATTAAATAGTAATGATAAGTTTCCATTTATAAAGATTGCTAATTTTCTAGCATCTAATCTAAAGTCAGTTTTTATGAAATATCATTTGGTCTTGAAAACACATCTGAAAAGAGCTTGAGATAATCTGATAATGTATGTGGGATTTTACTGATATTTGTCAAATGGTTTTTTAAAGGCAGTGCAAACTATTAACCACTGAAATGCCTCATCTAAATATCACCCTCGCCTGTGCTGACATGTGGCTTGTAGTTGTCTTGGTGTCTGATTAGTGCAAAGAATTATTTGTTTGGATTAAATGTAATTTTGAGCCTTTCTATTTTCCCTGGTCATCTGAGAATGATCTAATTCACACAGATTTCCTTCGTGCATCATAAGTTGTTTTAGAAGTCACAACTGAGCATACTTTGAACTGAGAGTACAGTGATAATGAGGTCAGGGGGATGGGTTTTATAGGCCAGTAATCTTTGTTATATTTCTAGCCCCAGTGCCTCAATTTCAACAATTTCATTGTTGGTCAGATACCTGGAAGAACTGGGTTGAAGTTTATCTATGGATTAGTGGAAATCTAGTACCTGTAATAGAAAAAGGAATCAAGATTCACACCATCTTCCTTATGTGAAGCTCAAAGCACATTATAAAACAAACTATTCAGGGCACCTGGGTGGCTCAGTGGGTTAAAGCCTCTGCCTTCGGCTCAGGTCATGATCCCAGGGTCCTGGGATCGAGCCCCACATCGAGCCCCACATCGGGCTCTCTGCTTCGCGGGGAGCCTGCTTCCTCCTCTCTCTCTCTCTGCCTGCTTCTCTGCCTACTTGTGATCTCTGTCTGTCAAATAAATAAATAAAATCTTTAAAAAAATATAAAACAAACTATTCAGTAATTTTGAAAAAATATTATTTTTTCTTGAAAAATGCAACATGGGCTAACACATGGTGATTTAAATAGTAATTTTTACACATATTGGAAGAGATTTAAGAATGAAGGAATCAAAAATCTAGGAGTGACTGGGATTTCATTTGAGCCTTGTATTCCTTTGTCTGCCTGGAAGCAAGACAGAAAGTTCACCATCCCAGAAAAATTGGTCTCTCTTTATAATGCTGATTTCATATCTTCCCTAATCACAGATTCCAGAAGAGTAAAATTATATTAATATTTTGAAATATTGTAATTAGTGTAATGAAAAGAAAATGAGATTGATTTTCACTCCCCCCCCCCCTTTTTTTTAAGAGAAGAAGAGAGGGGAGGAGGGGCAGAGGGAGTGGGAGGAGAGAGACTCTTAAGCAGACTCCACATCCAGCAGGAGCCCAATGCAGGGCTCTATCTCACAATCCTGAGATCATGACGTGAGCCGAAATCAAGAGTTGGATGTTTAACTAAGTGAGCCACTCAGGCACCCCTGTTTACACTCCTTTTTGTGTGTATATTTCCTATATAAAAAATTGGGGTGTTCTAGGAATGTGGTAAAATGACATCACAGAACACATATCATGTTCTATACCTGAGAGCAATTAAATAGAGTTCTCAGGATACTGAACCAGTAATGTGTAACTATATGTTTCTATCCCATGTACATAATTAATATGTATAGAAATGTATTAAAATAATGAGTCCAGTATTTGCTCTACTTTGAGTGTGAAGGCAATATTGGGACAGAATACATTTTGAACACTTTCCCATTTTACATCATTTACAAAGTATTTTGTTAATAATTTCCTCAAGCTTTTGTTCTTTGCCTCCATGTGAAATGTCTTCTCAGAGTGCTAATAGTCTGTAGTTCAACGTGAAAACAGGAAATTAATCGCTCTTAAATTTCCATATACAAATTATATAGGATGCTTACATTAAGTAGGATGCTTCCAGTGGGATGCCTGATGAAAGCAAACAAAGGTGTGATTATCCTCCTGCTGCAAACATGGATAAAATGTAATAAATTTTAAATGCACCAATGGGTTCAGAAGAAGAAAGGGAAATGCCAAGTTCCCAAAAAAGAAGAGACAACTGATCCCTGGAGTGCTAAGTGCATTAATTCACCATGCAGTTTATGGAGGTCTCCGTCCTGGAGTTGCATTTTAAGTCTTATGTAGGGGCTGAATATGAGGCCTGGGATTTAACAGCCTTTGGAGCCAAGATCAATACAAAAGCCAGGATCCCTGAAGAGCTATGCTGTTGAAAGAAATAATATACAAAGGGAAAGAAATCCATCTCTAGCAATGAGGTAGCTTTCTCTAGCTGGGACCCAGGTGGAAATAGGAGTGAAACACAACGGTGGTCTTTTCTGAGAAGTCAAAACTCCCAGTTCTTCCTCTGGCAGGTTAGGGATCCACACTGAAACTGCAACCTGAGAGATTAGCATAAAAGATGGTCCCTGGCTGGGATCCTCTTGAATCTCTTGCAGAAGACTTTGTAAAATCATAGTGGAATTAGACTGCATAATCCACGTCATACAGGAATCCGCACAAAAATGATGAAAAATAGGAAATAACGAACAGGAAGAATAGAACCTCAAGAACTTGGTATAATAGAGCAATCTAACCTCTGAAGATGTTTTTTTCCTTTTTAAGACATAAAAGAGAAACTAAAACATTAAGAAGGAATTTTTTTAAGTGTTTTTAAAAGAACCAAATAGAACTTGTAGGGAAAAGAAATGCTTCATTTGTTTCTAACAACAAGTAAGTAAAAGAAACAATTCACCAAAAGGATATAACAATCTTAAACTTGTATGCACTAATATAGCCTCAAAATACAGGTATTTGTGTCCACTTTTGTTTCATATAAAATAAGGAATCATTATAGCAAACCTCCTTCATTTAATAAATAGATTAAGCCAATGAAATATTAATAAGACTGTAGAAGACTTGAACATTTCAATTAACCTTCTTAACCCACAGACTTTGTAGACCCTGTACCCAATATTTATAAAAAGCATGTTCCTTTCAAGAACACATGGAATGTACCAAAATTAATTATGTTCTCAACCTGAAAAAAGCCTCAAAAATACAAATGAATTAGTATTACACAGACAACAGTCCCTGGCCAGGGAAACAAATGGAAATAATTAAATAAATTAAAATTAATATCTATAATACAAAAATATAACAAAAATTACTCATACATTAGGGAATTAATAAAATAAATTTCTAAATATTTCATGGGTCAGAGTAAAAATAAAGATGGAAATTAGAAAATATTTAGGGGGGCGTCTGGGTAGCTCAGTGGCTTAAAGCCTCTGCCTTCGGCTCAGGTCATGATCCCAGGATCCTGGGATTGAGCCCACGTGGGGCTCTATGCTCGGCCGGGAGCCTGCTGCCCCATCCCCGCACTGCCCTCCCCGCCCCGCCCTGCCTACTTGCAATCTCTGTCAAATAAATAAATAAAAATCTTAAAAAAGAAAATACTTAGGAGCACCTAGGTGGCTTAGATGGTTGAGTGATTGCCTTCGGCTGGGGTCATGATCCCGGGGTCTTGGGATCGAGCCCCACATCGGGCTCCCTACTCAGTGGAGAGCCTGCTTCTCCCTCTCCTTCTGCCTGCCGCTCTGCCTACTTGTGCTATCTCTTTGTCAAATAAATAAATAAAATCTTTTAAAAAAATATTTAGTACTGGACAGCAATGACACATTTTATAACAAAACTTACCAGATTCCGTTCAAGCAGTAGAGGGAATGTATAGCTTTAAATTCATTTGAAGAGAAGTCAGAGTGATGAATAATGATTAAGTCATTGGACTAAAGAAATTAAGAACAAAAATAGAAACCAGAGGGAAGGATATAATGAAGATAAGGAAGTTAGTGAAATGAAATAGAATCACAAATAGTAAAGATCATCAAAAGTCAGAGCTCGGATCTTAGATCCATGCAGGTCTGTTTCTGTGTGTTCTGTTTTCTTTTTTCTTTTCTTTTTCATTTTTTGGGGGGGGGGATCTATCTCTGACATTGTTTTAATTATAACAAATCATTCTAAAAGCTATTTTAATTAAGACAAGATATTATCAAATCAGTAGACCAAGAGTAGAGTATCCAGTAAATGATACTGGTGTGAGTAGCTATTCCTTTGGAAATAGGTAAAACTAGACACTTATCTCTTACCAGTATAAAACTATATTCCGCATAGATTATATACTAAATATAAAAAGAAAACAAAACATTTTAAAAGACTATATCTTTATGCTACTGGAATAGGAAATACTTTCATAAACAAGAAAAACACTGAAATTATAAAAGAGTAACAAGTAAATATATCCAAATGTGCTCAACATCATTAAGGAAATGCAAACATTAAAACCACAATGAGATACTTTAGAAAAATATTTTATTTATTTGAAGAAGAGGGAGAGAGAACAAACAGAGGGAGCACAGAGGGAGAGGGAGACGCCGACTCCGTGCCACTCAGGAAGCCCAATGTGGGGCTCTATCTCAAGACCCTGGGATCATGACCCGAGCCGTAAGCAGACAGTCAATTGACTGAGCCACCCAGGCACCCCGAGACACTTTTAATCTCCTACCAGGTAGTAGGTAGGTAATTTTAGGAGACTAAACCTTAAAGGATTGACATACCAAGTGTTGATATTGGTGTGGAGCATTTGAAACATTCATACACTGCTGATTGGAGTGTAAACTGAGATATCTATTTTGTAAACCTTTGTTAGTTTCTACTGATTCTAAATAAATGCTACCCCATGATCATGAATATCTACATATTTGATAATATTTATAGCACTTCTAGTCATGGTTCTAGTGTTCCCATCACTAGACCCAACCCAAATGGCTACCAGCATTAGAATGAATGAATTGTAGTAAAGCAGGAACTAAAGCTACTCATAACATGGATGAATGTCACAAATAAAATGTTGATAAAAGAAACCAGTTACAGGAGTCAACATTGTATCTTTATAATTCTATGAGGTAGAATACTGGTTACCTGGCAGAAAATATTGACAGGGAGGGGACACCGGAAAGTCAGCTGTGGTGTTAGAATTGTTCTATACCTTGATGAGTGTGGTGGGTCTACAGGTACATAAATATATATAAATTTATGTACACTTAAAACTTACACACTTCAGTGTTCGTTTATACCTCAAGAACAAATTTAAAGAATTTGTCAATGGGTTTACTAAAAAATGAAAATATATGGGACACCTGGGTAGCTCAGTTGGTTAAGTGTCAGCTCAGGTCATGATCCCAGGAGCTGGGAACTGAGTCCTGCATTGGGATCCTTGCTCAGCGGAGAGCCTGCTTCTCCCTTTGCCTGCCACTCCCCCTGCTTGTGCTCTATCTCATTCTCTCTCTCTCTCTGGCAAATAAATATTTAAAAAAAAATGAAAATACAAGAGACAAAAAGGATGATAATATTTGCAACTACATAATCAACAAAGATTTAGTATCCAAATTCTATAGGAACTTCTAAACCTTAATAAAAGAAAAAAGAAGTATAAACATTTCAGAACAAATAGGCAAAAGATACAAATGAGCAATTATTAACCAATGGACAGTAAACTGAAAATCTGTTTAAGCTAACTAGTAATTAGTGAAGTGCAAATTAAGTCATATTGAAGTTTTATTTAATACCCATTAGGTAAGCAAAATTAATTGCTTGGATAACAAAAATCTTGGCAAGATATCAATTGTTAGGAGCTCTGAAGGGTTGCTGGTGGGTGTACATACAGATATACTTGGGAGGACAATTTGGAAATTCTAGAAAAGTTGAAGATGAGCGCAGCATCCAACCAGTAATTTTGTATCTATGTCTACAACCTGGAAACATTTCCCCAAACAATTACAGGAAAAAAAAAAATTCAAGTCTAGACTGGTTATAATAAAGTGGAAAAACTTGTCACCCAATAGAGATATAAATAAACTTTAAATGTGTTTCATTTATGCTACATGCTATAATTTCTTGATTAAAATAAATGAATATATCAACCTATGTCAACATGTACATTTGTCACAAATATGAGTTAAAAATAAGATATGGTGGGATACTACTTATGTGAAATTCAAAGCACACAAACAATAGTGTATAATAGTATAGTAATAGTGTACATATCATAGGTAATACAATTACAAAATTATTCATGAGAATAGTATGCACCATGGATAGTAGATAACTAATGGGGGCTGAGTGGGAATTTTACTGTAGCTATAATTTTTATTTAAAATAAAATTTGTTTGAAGGATATTGTATCATTTTCTTTACTTTGGATTTACTTCATAATTTAAAAGTCTTAATCAAAAAGAATGGGACTAGACTATACCTTGAATTTTCTATGAATTACCTTGTCTTGGATTTGATCGTATATTCTAGCACAGTTTTACAAAAGTTAAGGCAGTATTAGTGTAAGAAATTTTCCATGTCCTGCACTGTCATTTTAATCCTAGAATAGCTTCTTCTAGAGACAGTACAGTGGAGAAAAAGCTGTGGCCTAGGAGAAGGAATTGGCTTTGTATCCCGTTTTTTTTATAATCCTAGATGAATCTGTTTACTTCACTGAATCTCGGTTTTCTCCTCTGCAAAATAATGAGTTTGGACTCTGTTATAGGCTGAATTGTTTTATCTCAAAATTCCTATGTTGAAACTCTTAAAGAACCTCAGGATGTGACTACATTTGGAGGCAGGCCTTTAAAGAGATGATTTAAAAGGAGGCCATTAGGATGTGTCCTAATCCGTTCTGACTGGTGTCCTTATGAAAAGAGGAAATCTGGACACACACAGACACCAGGGATGTGTGAGCACTGAAAAAAGACCATTTGAAGGACACACAGAAGGTGGCCATCTGCATGGCCAAGGAGAAAAGTCTCAGAAGAAACCAAATCTGCCATCACCTTAATCTTGGTCTTTTATCCTCCAGGACAGTGAGAAATTAAATTTCTGTTGTTTTAACAACCTAATCTGTGGCATTTTGTTATGGCAGTACTAATAATGTAATACAATAATAATAATAATAATAATATCACTGCTAATGGCTTTTCCAGACCCAAATTTCTACTGTTGTTTTTAAAAGATGACAAGATGACTTCTCTTTCTTGATAGTCTTAAGCAGATGCAGATAATGCTGATAAGCTTGGGGTGGTCTTATGTCTTGCTTGTCTATCTTTCCTCCTCTGCCTCTAGATGTTTGCTACAAATTGGTAGAATCTCACTAGGTGACAGTTTAGAATTCTAATATCATGCACAATAAAACTTGACTCCCTCAGCTTTACTCTCATACTTCTTTGCTAGTATACTTGATGTTTCAACTCAGAATCCATGTGTGAGGATTGACGTGTCAATTTTTCTGATCTTTCTCTTTTCTATGATCATTATTGGTAAAATATTGATAAGTTTGTATACGTAAATCTTCTAATCTCACCAGTTTGTTTCTATGATTACAGTCTCTTTACGTGTTCAGTGCTTTTACTATCAGATCCTCCCCATTCCAGCCTTTCCACACAATTATGATAAATTATAAAAATCTCAATGCATTTGGTTTTATTGTAGGTTAAATGATATTGTAGGTTAATGATATTGTAGGTTAAATGATATTTGTTTGTAGGTTAAATGGTATTGTAGGTTAAATGATGCATAAGGTAACATACATGGCATATTTTCTTGATAGCACAAAGCATGGTAGCTAGAACTCCCTGGAGAATTATTGATTCTATTTTTTTTTTAATTAAAAAATTTTTTTAAAGATTTTTATTTATTTATTTTTAGAGAGAGAGACAGAGTGAGAGAGAGCATGAGAGGGGAGGTCAGAGGGAGAAGCAGACTCCCCATGGAGTTGGGAGCCCAATGTGGGACTCAATGCCAGGACTCTGGGACCATGACCTGAGCCAAAGGCAGTTGCTTAACCAACTGAGCCACCCAGGCGCCGGATTCTAGAACTGGAATAGGAAATATACAAGATGAGTCTGGATCAGCTTCTAGCCCCAGAAAATAAGGAACTGCTCACAAATAAAACCTGTATTGATGAGAGTGTATCAAGGGGAAACAGAAGCCAACCAAAAGAGCTCTTCATTGCCCAACCTGGGAAATTTAAGCAAGAAAACAAAGTAGTATTGGATTATAACCCAGAGTATAAAATAAGTATCCATTGGAGATTCACAGACCTGTACCCCTGGGGGAAAAAAAAAAAATATATATATATATATATATATATATATGTTTATAAAAAATAAAATTATAAAAAAAAATAAGTATCCATGAGTCCGTACTGTCTTAATAATATCAATATAACAAATGACTGAATAAATAGATAATGGTAGGAGAAAGAACAAATCTATGTAAAAGAACTCCAAGTAATTTATGTAGATACTCTGCTCTCAGGGCAAGGAACATAACTCCCCATTCCTTAAGTGCGGGCTGCACATAATGACTTCTTTCCAAACAGAAGAATATGGAGAGGGGTGGGGAGAGTATCAATTATGTTGATAGTACATACCCTGGATATGCTTGTAACCTTGATGAAGATGGCACTATAATTCCATGATATTCTTCCCCCAGAATCCATAACCACAGTAAAATCATAAGAAAAATATCAGATAAATTCAAGTAGGGGGGAATACTGTAAAAATCCTGACAAGTACTCTTCAAAGTTGCCCAGATTATCAAGCAAAAACGAAGTCTAAGAAACTGTCACAGGCTCCGAGAGCCTGAAGAGACATAACAGCTAATTATAATGTGGTATTCTGGATAGAATCCTGGAACTAAAAAGGGATATTAGGTATTGATCCATTAATTGTAACAAATGTACCATACTAAAGTAAGATGGTAATAAAAGTAGAAGCTGGGTCCGGGAACTCTGTGTACTGTTTTCTCAATTTTTCTGTAAATCTAAATCTGTTAAAAAAAAAAAAAGCTATTTAAAAAAAACAAAAACGCAAAATCAGACTTTGGGCCAAAGGATTATGACAACATTTTGAGCTGAGTGCAGAAGATAATACCAGAAAAAAAAGTTAAGGCCTTGTATTTTAGTTAGCTTTACAGAACAAAATTAATTTGAGTTTGCCTTAAAAAAAAAAAAAAAAAAAGCTTATGATTTTGACGTCTACCCTCTTTCTGATACATCACAAAGCTTTTTCCTAAAACAGTAAAATCTGGGAAAATGTGATATAGTAAGACATTTTTCTATTACTTTTTAGTTTTGAAATTTGCCATTATGAATGTGATGTAGTCATCATTAATTCTACTTGCAAGATAGAGATATGCTCAATGTTACAAAATTAGCAGGACTGAATGGAAACCTGAACTCAGTCTTCAGATTCCTGGCAGAAGATTTGGTCTACCATAACAGTGGTCCCTAAGTATTTTTATGGTGTGTACTTATCAGTAAAATATTTGGAGAAGCATATGTTTGTATGTTTATAAATCATGTACATGTATTGCTAAATTAATTTGGGTAAAGTATAAATTATACCCCAATGATTAAGGATTAAGATGATTCAATAACACATGCATATAAATTAATCTATAGTATTTATTTTTTACATACCAGGTGACTGTTCAGCCTCATTTGTAAAGTACTGCTGAATACCAGTGTTACAAATATTTATTGATGTGTAACAACCCATCTCAAGACAACAATCTGGGGGTTAAAAGATTATATTATTATTTTGCATGGTTTTGGGGTTGACTGGACTCAGCTGGGTGGTTCATACTCAGGGCATCTCTCCTGGTTGTGGTCACAAACTGATGGGCCAGAATCATCTGACAGCTTGCACATTCACCTGTTGCACCTAGGCTGTGCAGATGCCAACAGCTGAGGCTCATTATACCATTTCTGTCTCTCTCTGTTCTCTTTGTTTCTGTCCAGCACAGTGGTTTCAGGGTATTTGGAATTTGTACATGGTAATTCAGATCTGCAAGGCCACATTCTAAGACAGAGCCAAATGGAAATTTTATCTCTTTTTATGACCTAGACTCAAAATTCAGGTAATGCCACTGTTGATTTAGTTATTTAAAAGAGTCATCAAAGTCAGTGAATTTCCAAGAGGAGGGGACTTAGACTTTACACTTTCAATGAGAACAGTGTCAAAGAACTTGCTGGAAATTTTTAAAATCTCCAATCCCAGGGTCTTTTGTTTTATGAGGTAAAGTCTATTGAAGAGTCCATTGGTTTGAAGAAAGAAATTAAGTAGTGCCCTATACTTCTGACAACTGCCTTATTGTGGCCATTTTCAAAAATAATTCTACAGATAATCTCCTCTTCTGTAATTCCTTAAAGAGGAAGGGTGCTCATTTTGACTCCTCAAAATCCTTCTTCTCTCATCTAGGCTACAGCAGCTCTCCAGGGACTTTTCCTCATCAGCCCAAAGATGTCTCCACCTGAGATGGAATTTTTACAATAAATGGTGCTGATATTGTTTTTGTTTGTTTTCTGAATTTTTCTCTTTCATCAAGCTTTAATATTAAACTGTTGGTATCACTAATTATTGTTCTGAGCACATTTTGACTCCTTGTTACTCAGTATACTTGATGTGTTAGTCTCTGGATTGCATTTGCTCTCTCCCAGACCAGTGACAAACTAAAGAACTGAAGTATCAGGGCCATTGTCATTTTACTTCATAGACAATTCTGCTTCAAATGTTACTCCTCCTACATGAAAACAAATACAGCTTATGTCAAAGTGTATGGTATGAGCACCTCTCCTTGGACACTATTTTTGTTTCTTCTGCTGTCTCTCTTTTTTTTTTTTTTTTCATTTTTTTAAAATTTATTTTCAGCATAACAGTATTCATTGTTTTTGCACCACACCCAGTGCTCCATGCAGTCCGTGCCCTCTCTAATATCCACCCCCTGGATCCCCCAACCTCCCACCCCCCCACCTCTTCAAACCCTTCAGATTGTTTTTCAGAGTCCATAGTCTCTCATTGTTCACCTCCCCTTCCAATTTCCCCCAACTCCCTTCTCCTAACTCCCAATGTCCTCCATGCTATTTGTTATGCTCCACAAATAAGTGAAACCATATGATAATTGACTCTCTCTGCTTGACTTATTTCACTCAGCCTAATCTCCTCCAGTCCCATCCATGTTGATACAAAAGTTGGGTATTCATCCTTTCTGATGGAGGCATAATACACCATAGTGTATATGGACCACATCTTCCTTATCCATTCGTCCGTTGAAGGGCATCTTGGTTCTTTCCACAGTTTGGCGACCGTGGCCATTGCTGCTATAAACATTGGGGTACAGATGGCCCTTCTTTTCACTACATCTGTATCTTTGGGCTAAATACCCAGTAGTGAATTGCAGGGTCATAGGGAATCTCTATTTTTAATTTCTTGAGGAATCTCCACACTGTTCTCCAAAGAGGCTGCACCAACTTGCATTCCCACCAACAGTGTAAGAGGGTTTCCCTTTCTCCACATCCCCTCCAACACATGTTGTTTCCTGTCTTGCTAATTTTGGCCATTCTAACTGGTGTAAGGTGATATCTCAATGTGGTTTTAATTTGAATCTCCCTGATGGCTAGTGATGATGAACATTTTTTCATGTGTCTGAAAGCCATTTGTATGTCTTCATTGGAGAAGTGTCTGTTCATATCTTCTGCCCATTTTTTGATATGATTATCTGTTTTGTGTGTGTTGAGTTTGAGGAGTTCTTTATAGATCCTGGATATCAATCTTTTGTCTGTACTGTCACTTGCAAATATCTTCTCCCATTCCATGGGTTGCCTCTTTGTTTTCGTGACTGTTTCCTTTGCTGTGCAGAAGCTTTTGATTTTGATGAAGTCCCAAAAGTTTATTTTGGCTTTTGTTTCCTTTGCCTTTGGAGACATGTCTTGAAAGAAGTTGCTGTGGCTGATATCGAAGAGATTACTGCCTACGTTCTCCTCTAGGATTCTGATGGATTCCTGTCTCATGTTGAGGTCTTTTATCCATTTTGAGTTTATCTTTGTGTACGGTGTAAGAGAATGGTCGAGTTTCATTCTTCTACATATAGCTACCCAGTTTTCCCAGCACCATTTATTGAAGATACTGTCTTTTTTCCACTGTATATTTTTTCCTGTTTTGTCGAAGATTAACTGACCATAGAGTTGAGGGTCCACCCATATCTGGGCTCTCTACTCTGTTCCACTGGTCTATGTGTCTGTTTTTATGCCAGTACCATGCTGTCTTGGTGATCACAGCTTTGTAGTAAAGCTTGAAATCAGGTAACGTGATGCCCCCAGTTTTATTTTTGTTTTTCAACATTTCCTCAGCGATTCAGGGTCTCTTCTGGTTCCATACAAATTTTTGGATTATTTGCTCCAGCTCTTTGAAGAATACCGGTGGAATTTTGATTGGAATGGCATTAAAAGTGCACATTGCTCTAGGCAGTATAGACATTTTAACAATGTTTATTCTTCCGATCCAAGAGCATGGAATGGTCTTCCATCTTTTTGTGTCTTCTTCAATTTCTTTCATGAGTGTTCTGTCGTTCCTTGAGTACAGATCCTTCACCTCTTTGGTTAGGTTTATTCCCAGGTATCTTATGGTTCTTGGTGCTATAGTAAATGGAATCGATTCTCTAATTTCCTTTTCTGTATTTTCATTGTTAGTGTATAAGAAAGCCACTGATTTCTGTACATTGACTTTGTATCCTGCCACGTTACTGAATTGCTGTATGAGTTCTAGTAGTTTGGGGGTGGAGTCTTTTGGGTTTTCCATATAAAGAATCATGTCATCTCCAAAGAGAGAGTTTGACTTCTTCATTGCCAATTTGGATACCTTTTATTTCTCTTTGTTGTCTGATTGCTGTTGCTAGGACTTCTAATACTATGTTGAACAAGAGTGGTGAGAGTGGGCATCCTTGTAGAAACAAGAGCATTGAATGACACATTGGACCAGATGGACCTCATAGATATATACAGAACATTCCACCCTAAAACAATAGAATACTCATCTTCTCAAGTGCACATGGAACCTTCTCAAGAATAGACCACATACTGGGTCACAAATCAGGACTCAACCGATACCAAAAGACTGAGATTATTCCCTGCATATTCTCAGATCACAATGATTTGAAATTGGAGCTCAATCACAAGGAGAAGTTCAGAAGGAACTCAAACACCTGGAAGCTAAAGACCACCTTGCTTAAGAATGCTTGGATCAACCAGGAGATCAAAGAAGAACTGAAACAATTCATGGAAACCAATGAGAATGAAGACACTTCGGTCCAAAACCTATGGGATACAGCAAAGGCGGTCCTAAGGGGGAAATACATAGCCATCCAAGCCTCCCTCAAAAAAATTGAAAAATCCAGAACACACCAGCTGTCTCTACACCTTAAAGAACTGGAGAATCAACAACAAATCAAACCAACTACACACATAAGAAGGGAAATAATGAAGATTAGAGCTGAGATCAATGAGGTAGAAACCAAAGATACAGTAGAACGTATCAATGAAACTAGAAGCTGGTTTTTTTAAAGAATCAATAAGATCGATAAACCATTGGCCACACTAATCCAAAAGAAAAGAGAGAAAGCCCAAATTCATAAAATTATGAATGAAAAGGGAGAGATCACAACTAACATCAAGGAAGTAGAAACAATCATCAGAAGTTATTATCAACAGTTATATTCCAATAAGCTAAGCAACCTAGATGAAATGGATGCATTCCTGGAAAACTGTAAACTCCCAAAATTGAACCAGGAAGAAATCGACAACCTAAATAGACCAATATCTAGTAACGAGATCGAAGCAGTGATCAAAAACCTCCTAAAAAACAAGAGCCCAGGACCTGACGGATTCCCTGGAGAATTCTACCAAACTTTCAAAGAAGAAATAACACCTATTCTCCTGAAGCTGTTTCAAAAAATTGAAGCAGAAGGAAAACTTCCAGACTCTTTCTATGAAGCCAGCATTACCCTGATCCCCAAACCAGGCAAAGACCCTACCAAAAAGGAGAATTTCAGACGAATATCACTGATGAATATGGATGCTAAGATTGTCAACAAGATCCTAGCAAACAGGATCCAACAGCACATTAAAAAGATTATCCACCATGACCAGGTGGGATTCATTCCTGGGCTACAAGGATGGTTCAACATTCGCAAATCAATCAATGTGATAGAACAAATCAATAAAAGAAGAGAGAAGAACCACATGGTCCTCTCAATTGATGCAGAAAAAGCATTTGACAAAATCCAGCATCCATTCCTGATTAAAATGCTTCAAAGTATAGGGATAGAGGGAACATTCCTGAACTTCATCAAATCTATCTATGAAAAAAACCCACAGCAAATATCATCCTCAATGGGAAAAAGCTTGCAGCCTTCCTGTTGAGATCAGGAACATGACAAGGATGCCCACTCTTCTACTGTCTCTTTAAACAACTCAGGTGGTTCTATTTTTCCCCGATTTGATATTTTGGACTTATCAATTTTTCTGTGTTTTCTGATTATAAAAGAACTCTGATCACTTTCAAACTCAAAACCAGACTCATTTTAATAACAGACTCAAGCCAGAGTTTTAGTATAAATTCTTACTTCATTTATAGCAACTAACTTCTCTCAGTTCTGGCTTGGTACTGCCTGGAAGTGACAATGTGGAAGAGACGAGGGCTTTGTCATTGGATTTTTTTCTCTTTCCCTGCCTTGAGTTTTGCTGCCTCCTAATGCAGGTTGTCTCTGACTCTTTGGAGGTGGTGGGAAGGAAGGAAAGTAGGAGGAATATATGGGTACCTTTCACTTTTTAGTTTTGAAGTCACTAGTGTTCTTATCTTCTTCCTAATCATTTTACTATTCTCCTTCTCAAATCTGCCTCACCCTTTTCCACATTTGGAAATTCCTGCATGAGTAATTTTGTGAGATAAAGGACTTAAGGAAGTAGAACTTCTAGGTCATGTGGATATGGGACTCTCTAAGCATCTGGGGATTTAGATAAACCTCAGAGAGGGAAGAAAGCACAAGGTAAATGGATTTTGATCACTGAAATATTAGGCTCTTGCAAAAGAGACTGGTAAAGGATCAAGAGAAAAGATCATGAAATATGATGAGAATTCATAATTGCCAAGTTTTATAGGATGCCTAAACTTAATGAGGGCCAAAAGTTTTTTTCAGACAATTCGTAACAAGGCTTAAATGCAGATTTTCCAGAAGTAATTATAATAAAGTCATTCATACTAAAGTGTAAATGGTTGATATAAAATCTGTCTTTGACATGATGGTAGGAGAAAAAGATCTCTATACTTCTGATGGGCAGTAAAGGGACAACACCCAACATCTGAACAAGACAATGGCACAGAGATATTTAAGAGATATTTAAGAAACAGAGATATTTAAGGAGACCAAGACTGGCTCTTTCTTACTACAACCACCTTTGGATGAGTAAAAGATTTTTCTGAGTCATGTGCCATTTTGCATGGCTGTGTTTCAAATGTTCTGTCTCAAAGTACACAGAAAAGGACTTTAAAGGGACAGAGGGAACCACATTTACTGTGGACAGTAATTCTGATTCTGAAGAACACATGCAGTTGTTCAACAACACTGCTGGACTGAGAAATGAGGTCTTGGGAATTAGCAAAGAAGTACTTTCAAGGTAACAGAGCTTTACAGTGTCCCATAGCCTGCAGTGCAACAGCAGGATAGATGGTTTACTCTCTAAAAGGACTAAGTCTCTAAAACCTAACAATGGAGTAACTGACACTTCGGAGTTGTTTTAAGGAAACACACACACACATACACACACAAATGCCTGTCACTGTTCACATCACGTCAGGACTGACATTATTTACTTTTTTGTTTTTCAGTTTTGGTGGTGTTGGCAAATGACTGTCACTCGGGGGATCAAGTCTTCATAGTAGGAGGAAAGCAGAGACATGAAGAAGGAACTCTGTGGGAAATTCAAGGAGATCCGAGTCTCCTGCATACATTAGCACAGGCATTTCTTTCTAGAAGCTTCTGAGGAACTGCCAGTGCTAAGAAACTGCTTTTGAAATAACTGATATATTCATTCTTTACCTTGGAGTCTCACCTCCAGCATTTTCATGATTATTTGCTCTCACTATTTGCCATTTCATAAAAGAATTTCAAAAACTGAAAACATTACAGTTCATTTGAGCTTATAAATTTTTCTGCTTTGAGTCAGGCCTCTTCTAACATTTTCTTACAGAGAAGCTGGGTTTTAGTCTATTACTAGACCCCAAATTTGAGGGACGTTGTCTTCTGTGCTCACTCACCTCCCTTGTCAGCACTGCTTTTGGAGATACTGTTGCTTCCATCTGCTCTGGCCCCTACATCCTGGCACCAGTTCCATCTTGGCTACCATTCCCAAGTAGCTTTTCTTTTTTCCACTTGGTAAATAGATATGGGAAACAGTGGTATTCTTATACTTGGACGTGGAATGAGAATGTTTACATTTGATTTGTGGACTCCAAATTCCAGTTTTGAAGCAAAGACTGGTGATAGTGGGGAAAGTGGCAGGCGAAACTCTATGGAGCCCTACCTTGTCCCTCTTCCAACAAATACACCATCAACATCCTCATCCTCTTATTAGATCTAAGGGGAAACCCTCTTCACTATTTCTTTGTCTGGATGTGACTCCTCGTGTTCTAAAAAGATGATGAGATTCTCATTCTTCATTTAAGATAAGACTGCAGCTGTAAGAACTGAAAAGAACTGGGAAATTGTTAAAGTATATTAACAGATCAATCATTTGGAATAAATGCCCAAGATGGTAAGTAGGAGGTCTCTCTGGAATCATCCAGATAATCTCTTCAAGATTCCACCTCTTGTTTGGATGGTATGAAGTGGCCTCTCACATTGCATCTGTTTGAGACTATCACCAAACTAAACAAACAGGTATTGGAATGATTATAGCAGAGTGAAGCAAATTCTTTGTGTTACAATTGTCCCCTGTTTTACTAAAATCAGTACAGGTGGAATTATGGTGATGAATTTATTTAGCTTATAGTATATAAGAGTAAGTCTCATTAAGATAGAATTTTATTAAAAAAAATCATTTCGTAAGGTATTCTGCTTACTTAGTTTTTGCTTTCTTTGGACAATAGAATTGTGATTTTCAAAGCTAGCAAAAGTCTACCTGATCTGCGTAGCTATCTAAATAGATAATTGGAGATATTCTATAAGATATTGTAAGATAATAAAAGTATTTTTATATTAATAACTGAGCCCACACTTTGTATACACATAGCTTTTGTTACAACACAAAATTTGTATTTTATTTTTTTTAAGATTTTTTATTTATATATTTGACAGAGAGAGTGAGAGAGCACAAGCAGGGGGAATAGCAGAGGGAGAGAAGGAAGCAGGTTCCCTGCCAAGCAGGGAGCCCAATGCGGGGCTTGATCCCAGGACCCTGAAATCACGACTGAGGTAAAAGCAGATGCTTAACTGAGCCACCCAGGTGCCCCAACACAACATTTTTAAATCATTCAGCATTTATAATTATTAAAAAATTTCCTTTACCTCCTCCCATTGTCCTTCAACTCTACTTCACTGTGTATAAAGTCGCTGTAAATTATCTTGTGACTATATTCTTCCAGATTTTTTATTTGATGGCTTCCTTTCTATTCTCTCCAACCTTTTCTTCTGGAAGCCATACCAGATGAATGTTGGCTTCTTGGGAATTTCCTCTCTGTCTCTAAGTGATGATTCTTTTTCTATTCTTTTTCTAAACTTTATGGACTTGTGACATGTTCTTTTCTTTTCCAACTTCCTGATTTGCCCTGTAGATATGGCTATTCTGTCATTTAATTTTCATAAATATATATTACTTCTTTTTCATAATTTCCTACACCTGCTTCCTAGATGAAATACCTGCCTGTATCACTTTGAGGATTATTAAATTTCATTTTAAATATCTTTTTAAAATATCTTTTCTGATTGTATAGTTAGTTACTTTTCCTCACTTATCAATTCCTTCTTAATTTTTTTTCCCTCAGTGAGTTGGTTTTCATCAAAACTCATCCATATAGTTGAGAATTCCATCTGTCAGTAGCTAGCCTGGGAGGAAGATGGGAAATCATCTTCCAAGGTCTTATACTTCACCTGTGTTCAGCTGAAGTGAGGAGATGGGAATAATGTCTCAGCAGTTGGTCTTCTGGCCCTAACATCTGCCTAATCCTCAATGGTGTCACCACCTATTTGGGTGGCAACATGTCTCTTTGACCCAAGCACTGTTCATTCGTGGAGACAAACCCTACTGTAATGTCAGGGGTTTGATAAATAGGGGTGGAAGGTTGCAAAGTCAGCCAGTTTCTATGCTCTCCTCGCAGTAACCAATTAATCCCATCACTAGAACCACACTCTGCATAATAGTTGAAAGATTGCTTTTAACACTCAACAATATATTCAGGACATATTTCCAGGTTATCCTCCTCATAGTTTTTAATGACTGCACAGTATTCCATTGTATAGACATGTTATGATTTCTTGAATTACCCCTTTAGGGATTTTAAAAGTTGTTTCCAGTGTTTTGCACTGTATACAATAGTAGATAGTAAATGAAAGTTTGACTGGCAATTCTTTTCATTATTTTCAAAGAATGGAGTCTTAGATGTATGATTGCTGGGTCGTGGAGTATGCACATTTGTAATGATTTATACTCCCATTAACAATATAGGAGAGTATCTGTTTCTCCACTTTTAAATCAACTTGATCTTTCAATTTTGTCAAGCTTATACATGAAGAATGGTATCTGACTTATTTTGACTTGTATCACCTACATTATAAAATTTTTCTTCTATTTATCTTTCTAATTTGATTATAGTTTTGTTGTTTTCACATTCATATCTTAAATGATCTGTCATTTATTAGAGTATAAGCATAATATAAGAATTCAACTATTCTTTTCCGTATGACAACAAATTGTCTCAATACCAGTTAATTGAATAAAACTTCCTTTCCCCAGTGATGTGAAATGCCAAATTTATCATACAGAGTTTCTAATATATACTTGCATTTTTTCTGAATTCTATTCTAGTCCAGTGACCAGTTTCTCTGTTCTTATATTAGAACATTAGAATTTCTTTTTTTTTTTTTTTAAAGATTTTATTTATTTATTTGAAACAGAGAGAGAGAGATGACAAGTATGCAGAGAGGCAGGCATAGAGAGAGAGAGGAGAAAGCAGGCTCCCCACTGAGCAGAGAGCCCGATGTGGGCCTCGATCCCAGGACCCTGAGATCATGACCTGAGCTGAAGGCAGAGGCTTAACCCACTGAGCCACCCAGGCGCCCAGAACATTAGAATTTCTTATTTCTTATATTAGAAATTAGAATTTCTCTGTTCTTATATTAGTTCTTATATTATATATTATATTAGACTTTATATTTACAGTTATCTGGTGGGCCACATCTTACTGTTCTTTTCAAAATTTTCTTAGGTTTTGTATCCACTTGTCAGGTTTTAAAAAGAAAAAGGACCATGCTTCTTTTGGAACATCATTGCACTTATCTAATAATATAAATCCATTATATCTAAATGGAATTAAGTCTTCTCATCTTGGAAAATCATTTTTCTTCTTGTTTGTTCTTTAGTAAGGTTATATGGGTTTCTTTCTTCCTTTTTCTCTTTCTTCTTTCTTTTTTTCTTTTTCTTTTCTTTTTTTTTTTTTTTTAGAGAGAGACAGAGGGTGCTGGGTGGGGAGGAGCAGAGGGAGAGAGAGAGTAGAGAGAATCTTAAGCAGGTTCCGTGTCCAGCTCAGAGTTCGATACAGGGCTCAATCTCACAACCCCGAGATCAAGACTGGAACCAAAATCAAGAGTTGGACACTTATCTGACTGAGCCACCCAGGTGCCCCTAGTTTCTTCTTCATAGTTTTTAAATTCTTTTTTTGTTAAATTATACTAAGACATTACCAAATTTTGTTGCTAATATAAATTTGTTCTTTTTCTCCATTTTATTTTCCAAATTTAATTTTGTTTCCATAAAGGAAACCTATTGATGTATTTTCTTATATAGAACCACTTTATAGAACTCACTTATTTGAAAATTATTTTAACACAGCAAAAGAAGTGACAAAGAAAATGAAAAGACAACCTGCTGAATGGGAGAAAAATATTGACAAATCATATATTTGATAAGGGGTAAAGATTCAAAGTATATAAAGAATTTATACAACTACAGCAAAAAAACCCCAAATAATCCAATTAAAAAATGGGCAGAGGATCTGAATAGACATTTTTCCAAAGAAGACTTACAGATGGCCGATAGGTACACAAAAAGTTGTTCAACATCCCTAATCATTATGGAAATGTAAATCAACATCACAATTGGATATCCCCTCACACCTATTAGAATGGTTATTATAAAAAATATAAGAAATAACAAGTGTTGGTGAGGATGTGGAGAAATGGAAACACTTGTGCTCTGCTGGTAGGAGTGTAAATTGATGTAGCCACTGTGGAAAACAGTATGAGGGCTCCTCAAAATACTAAAAATAGAACCACCATATGATTCAGCCAATCTACTTGTGGGTATTTAGCTGAAGGAAATGAAAGCAGTAACTCAAAGTCATATGTGTCCCCATGTCTATCGCAGCATTATTTGCAATAGCCAAGACATAGAAGGAACTTAAGTGTCCATTTATGGATGAATGGATAAGGAAAATGTGACAAACACATACAATGGAATACTATTCATCCATAAAAAATAATGAAATCTTGTCATTTGTGACAAGGATGGACCTAGAAGGTATTATACTAAGTGAAATAAGCCAGACAGAGAAAGACAAATGCCATATAGCCTCATATGTGGAATCTAAAAAAACCATAAATCCAAACTTACAGATACTGAGAACAGATTTGCCATTGTTGGGGTGGGTTAAATGTGTGAAGATAGTCAAAAGGTACAAACTTAAGTTATAAAATAAATAAGTCCTGGGAATATAATGGACAGCATGGTGACTACAGTTAATAATAATATATTGTAAATTTGAAAGTTGCTAAAAGAGTAGATCTTAAAAGTTCTCATCACAAGAAAAAAAAATTAACTATGTGTGGCTAGACTTGGTGTAGTGATCATTTTGAAATATATGAATATCAAACATTATGTTGTACCCCTGAAACTCATATAATTTTTTCTGCCAATTATACTCAACTTAAAAAAAAATCACTCCAACAGCTGTGGGGATCATTGACTGGGGAGGAAAGAATGTAGTTGGTACAGTAACCTAGGCCAGAAAAGACAATGACCTGCTGTAAGGTCATTGTATTAGAGACAGAGGGAAGTAGAACACAAATCAAGTTAAAACGTTGGACTTCAATAATTCTTTTACTTTGCTACCACCGTGTAATCAGTCATGAAAGCTTATAGGATCTAGACATGACATCCTATTCCTAATAATAATAATGATAATAATAAAAAATTATTTATTTTGGATTCTCTAGGCATAAAATTATATCATTTGCAAATAATAATAGTTTTTCCTTTTTAAAATTTTTCATTTTTATTTCTTTATTTTTTAAAGATTTTATTTCTTTATTTGAGAGAGAGAGAGAGAGACAGAGATAGTGAGAGAGAGCACAAGTGGGGAGGAGAGGGAGAAGCAGGCTGCACACTGAGCAGGGAGCCCAACATGGGGTTTGATCCCAGGACTCTGAAATCAAGACCCGAGTTGAAGGCAGTTGCTTAACCCACTGAGCCACCCAGGCACCCTAGTTTTTTTCTTCTTTATAAAATTTAATCAATTAGGAAGCTCTTCAAAAAAAAAAAAAGATTTATTTATTTTAGAGAGAGAGAGAGAATGAGTGGGGGTGGGGGAATAGGAAGGGGCAGAGGGAGACAGAATCGTCAAGCAGATTCCCTGCTGAGAGGAGCCTGACACATGCTTGATCACAGGACCCCGAAACCATGACACTAACTGAAATCAAGAGCTGGCCGCTCAGTGACTCAGCCACTCAGGTGCCCCAGCAAACTCTTTTCTGAGACTTGTTGCATGAGCTAAAACTCTCCAAACTATTAGTAACCCTCAGTTAAATTTGTATTGCTCTTAGATTCATTGGGGATCATTTTAGTGTGTCACATTTTTAATATTTTCTCTTGGTTTCTTTTATATACTTTCTTTTTACTCAAGATTTTATTTATTTATTTGAGAGAGAGAGAGAGAGAGAGAGAGCACGGGTAGGGTGAGAGAGAGGGAGAAGCAGACTCCCTGCTGAGCAGGGAGCTGGTCATAGGGCTTGATTCCAGGACCATAAGATCATGACCTGAGCGGAAGGCAGGCACTTAACCGACTGAGCCACCCAAGTGTCCCTATATACTTTTTTTTTTTTTTTTTTTAAAGAATCTCAACATCCAACTTGGGGCTCAGACTCAAACCTCGACATTAACAGTCTTGTGCTCTACTGACCGAACCAGCGAGGCACCCCTTTTCTGTTTTGTTTTTTGTTTTTATTTTTTAATAAATACTGCTCACGATGTTTAAGAAACTGTCTTCTCTATTTTTATATCCGAGAAGCATTTTTTTAAAATGAGAAATATCTGCCACATTTTATTAAGTTTTTTCTTTGAGGGACTAGTAATAAGCTTACATCCTCTGAGGAAATTCATCTGGCCTGGTCTGGATTCTTTTTCTGTGTAAGTTTCATGTCTCTGGTCTCATGTGATCTGCAGTAGAATGTCTGCTACTTTTTTTATCACTACCTTTTATTTTATGCATAGATATTTAATGAGTGCACAAGGTACTGACTTTTTCTCAATTTCTTTTAGAAGACCCAGTTTTGTCCAAAATCTCACCAAATGCTCTCTGTGGCCATATGACGCTGTGACTCCTCTCATGTCTCAGTCTTCCATTTGGAACTATGTTCTCTCTTTGGCAACTAACTCTGTTTTCTCTGTGGTAGCAACAACCTCAGTGGCAACAGGAGTGGGGGAAATTTTACATCCTCTTTGGCAGGAATAAAAACTTCCTGCCTGGAATCCAATATGAAAATAAATTGCCCACTGTGCAAAAACATGGAAGTCATGATATTCCCGAAGAAACATCTTTTAATAGTCTCCCAGCAGTCATGGTTTTGGGTGTTACTATTTACAATACCATAGGGGTCACATTTCCATGAGATTTTGAATAATTTAGCAATAAAACAAATTATTTATTCTGTAATGTGTATCTTTATTTTGCACTGTTTACACTCTAGAATTTTATTAGCACTCAGGGATGGTGTCCAGGTCATTTGCATCTTTATTTCTGTCATTCATGGAAAAAGAAAGAATGGAAGTGACTTGGGCATATCAAACAAGTTGGCATTGTGAGTGCTTACAATTCTAATCCTCAAGCTAATTCTTAAAAATGAAATTTTTTCACACTCAAATGAAACTAGGTAATTGATATGTTGCTGTGTATTTTCTTTTGTAACAATAGGTCCTACCTAAGAACTTTAATCCTATTTTATCCTTTGCTTGCTATGTAAAATGGTTCTAAATTTACTATCTATCTTTCCTTGACCTTTTACCGTGCTAGCTGTTTTGTTTTTTTCATGTCTAAGATTGCCCCATTCTCTCAATCCTTCTTTATTTACTAAACTTTTTAATTTGGTTGCAGTTCTCTGAATTTTTTCCAGTTTCTTGATATGCTTTAACAAAGAAAACTAAAACCCTGAATGCTGAGAGCTTTTAAATGCCAAAAAGGGAAGAAAAATCATTTGTTTTTATATGTAATACTCTTATTAACAACAGTCCCAATTCAGTGTTCATTTTTCTGGCAAGAATATTCATTATTGACTCATCCCTTCTATTCCTTTCCTTATAACCTTGAGAGCAATACACAGTGAACAGAAAATGAAACTTAAAACATAGGGCAGAGATGGGGGGTCACAAGAAGGTGGTATTACAGTTTTTCAAAATTAGCTTAACATTTGTGATATTTGCTGGGCAAACAAACTTTGGGTATTAAATCAATAATATATTGACAATTACACACAATTCAAATGCCAGTGCCTCTACCAGTCATGAGCAGTGATGTAAATCAGATCACATTAAACATTCTTATTGCTGGTGTTATCATAATTTTGACTTAATACCTACAGGTTGTTTTCTAGCTTTTATCTCTACATTTCCAAATGATCATTTCATGTTATCATTTTGTTTTTATTGTAGATATGAGTTCATAATTCCTGGCCAGAAGTATAAATTCAAGGGTATTTTATGGCACTTTGCTGTTTGTAAAAAGCTTTCATGAGTATGTTCTCACTTGATCCTAGAGCTTTATGGGGTGGACAGAAAATGGATTCTTTGTTCCATTTCACAGATGGAAAATCAAGGCTCAGGTTACTTAAGAAGCTGTCTAATTAGTTAGCAAATGTGAATAATCACACGAATACCATTAGCAGAACTTGGGCTAGTGTTTAAGTCTTTTGACTCCGGGTCAGTTGATAGTTCAAGTACACAACTCTGCAAGAAAACTTTAGCTATTATTTTAACTCTGTTTCATCATTGAGTTTAGACGACTACCCCTACAGTGCATCAACGGCAGCACTCAAATGCAGATGGAATGAATATGGTCATAGAAGTTAAGAAGGAAAGAATAAAGTCAATGGCGGAGCTGGAGAGAGTAGTGTCACCTAGATTGTCTCTGGGCATTCAGTGGAACTGTTGTCATAGGTCATCGATCCAAATTTAATTTTTAAAGCTATCAGCAGATAATATAAATTATGCCAATGAGGGCATTTATGAATATCCATTACTCGTATAACTAATATTCCCAGTTTGAGTGTGTATGTGATTTGTGTTTTTAATAACAAAATTAACCACTGCATCATATCTTTTACTCCAAACCTCAGACCTCAAAAATAACATCCCTTTCTTTTTCAGAAGCCCAATGCTTACCTTGCTGCCACCATGAGAGCTGTTCCTTACCCTGGAACTGGGGCACAGGCATTTTTCTTCTGTAACTGAGCTCCTACCACGTGGCTCCCTTTCCAATTGAGAGGCCACCCAGACTCTCTCCCGTGTAGTCTTTCATTTAACTTTGTCAGTACAGATATTGCAAGCTTGGGATCAAAGGAGAAGTCCTAACTTATATTAGGTATCATTCTTATCACTGAAAGCTTCTGTAGATCTGATAAGAAAAAAGTCGTCTGTAGCGATTTCCTAGCAACGTTATAGAATTCACTAACAGAAACTTCCCGTGTTTTAACTTTTCTCTCATTTCTGTTTAACTTCTGAACCTATGATGATTCTGTCAGAATATTCCAGAATTGTGAATGTACCTAATTTCCTTAGCAGTAGCATTCTAGCTTTAAGTTAGGTTATAATTATGGACACTTTAGTATATGGCAGAGACTGTGCTCCCCATGCAATTCTGGCTTCCATTTCTGGCTCACTGCCACCCTCTCCCGTGGCAAAGACCCAGAAGCCTGGGAACAGGAGAAATACACTATCAGTTCTCATCACACCGACCTGGCTTTTTGCCACTTTCAACTGGGAACACCTGAAAAATAACAACCAGGTTCGCTGCCATTTTATTGACCCGGGGAAAAGGAGAAAGCCAAATGGGCATAGTATTCCTGATTTAAACTGAATTCAGTTCAATCCATCACGTATTTTTGAAAGCACACACTGTGACTGGTACAAGGCACCCAGAAATGAGAAGGGGTTTCTTTCAGATGAGACAGATGCTTACAATATACTGGGATTAGGGAACTTCCAGTTGTATGTACTAATAAGCCCTAGTTTGGGGAAGGGTCTTCTCACCCCAGTGAGAGAATCACTTGTCCATCCACATTAGAATTCTCAGCCCCCTTGTTACATTAGTACGTGGCGTGAGACTCTAAGTCCTCTGTGTAGCTCCATGGGGGACACTAGGACAACTGGTGGGAAATGGTGGATTGTTCTACCATCATGACTCTTGGAGTGGCTGGTGGCCAATGGCATTGAAGGTATTAAAAGTCTAACCCTCTTAGGTTGTGGATTGGCAGGGAACCGTTTTACTAGTTAGTAGAAAATCCACTAGTACAAAGACTTTTTTTACATACCAAAAGCAAACTGTATTAAAAGCTGTCATGGTAATAAGACATCCTTGCAGACCAGGAAACACAGTAAGTAGACTGAAAAGTTATTGAGATATTATTGTACTATTGAATGACACCAGGGATAATAGCATTGATTCCCCACAGAAGGATATTATAAATCATGACCAATTAATTGGTGCAGAAACTTTGAAAATAAATCAATGAAAATCGGGAAGACCGATCTGGGTAACTCAATGAGTCTGTTCAGTTTTTTTTTTTTAAAAGTCCTCCTGAGTCCTCTGCGGTCAGGTATAATGGTATATTTGCAGTTGTGCCTGTCAGAAGCCTTGAGGAATTTTATCACACTGTTGTGACCCAAGTGTGGACTCTTTTGAAGGACCTATGCCTCCTTCTTTGCTCGTTACGAAAACCTTAAAAACAACAAGGCTGACAAGTAGAAAGACATCTGTAGAAAATTTAGGGGCAAAAATTTACCCTTTAATGTTTATTTTGCTTAGGAAAATGACCAGAGGTCTCCGGTGATGAGACGGGGTGGTCTATCAGTTTGGGAGAGTGACCAGGAAAGAACTATTTTTCCGTCTCCTGCAATGCACTTTTGCCATTTGCATTTTTCTTTTCTCAAGATGCAAATAGCACTCATTGGCTTCTCTGACCCTCTATCTCTCCTGTCATTCCTGCAATCATGTTGAGAAAATAACATCTTTACAAAAGGTCAGTTATTTGTCATGTAAGAAAATTCTCAGAATTATGATCTCAAGACACAGAAGCAAAAAGTTGGGTTACTAAAGCCTTTCAATTGAGAGTATCTCTTTGAATCATCAGGGACACACCTGCTTTATGGATGCTTTGGATTACTGATGAGGAGGTAAATCTTTAATGAAAGTTTTCAACCTTCTTTACACTCTCTAATTCCCTAGTACCTTCGGAACCTAAGAGATTCTCCCCCTGCTTGAGGTTGTTTTCAGTATATAGTAAAGTTATGGGGTACCTGGGTGGCTCAGTCAGTTAAGCATCTGACTCTTGGTTTCATTTCACGTCATGATCTCAAGGTCCTGAGTCACAGCCCTGTACAGGCTCCATACTTAGCAGAGAGTCTGCTGGAGATCTTCTCTCCCTCTGCCCCTCCCTACTCTGCTCCGCTTGCCTGCTCTTTCAATGAAATAAATAAATCTTAAAAAAAAAAAAAAAAGAATATGGTAAAGTTATGAGGCAGTCATTCTAAACAAGTGAAAAATAATAGTTCCTTCAAAGATACATGCATCTATAGGAAGATGTTCAAAATTAGCCAATTTTCACCCTTCAGTGTTCTACCAGTTTAAAGAAACTCACTGCCAATCATTTAAAATGGCTTATTATTATACCTGTCTTGGTGATAATAACAGCTTGCACACATTGAATGCTTCCTGGGTGCCTGCGATATACATTATCTTATTTAATGCTCACCATGAGCCTGGATGGTGGGTCCTTTTTTTTAATCCCCTCATTTTACTGGTAAGTCAACCATCCCTTCACCTCCCACTTACATCACCAGCCTTATTGATTCTACCCCCAGGATACAACTTGAACCATCTACTTAGTTCTATATCCAGGGTCAACCTGCTAGTTCAAGGCACTCTCATCCCTCACTTAGCCTCCTGCAGTAACAGTTCTCTTTGCTATTCTGGCTCCCGTCCAATCTGCATAGTAGCCAGAATTACCTTTTTAAAATGCATATTGACTCACATTGCTTCTCCCTGTAAAATCCTGCTCTGTAAAGCTCTGTGGAAGCTGACCCCACCACACCCTGGCTCTTCTGATTCCACCTGCTTCTCCAGCCTCATCTTTTGCCGAGTTATGCTTGCTCATGCCACTCCAGGCTCATGGAGGTCTTTCTTTTCTAGAACATGCACTCTTGTCTCACCTTCACATGAGTTGTTTTCAGCCAGGCTCCTGAAATGTTCAGGAGCTACTCCTACTCCTCACTGAAGTCTCTGTTAAAACATTGCTTCCCAAAGTTTCCTCAACCCATCTCTCTAAAGTGGGCTCTTTTGCTCTCTACTCCCATAGCAGTGTTCTCTGTATCTGTGTCTATCTATGCCATATCTCCTGGCTTCTCATCTACGTGGATAGATTTTATCTCAGACGCTTGATGTAGGCCTAGACCTGTAAGTGATTTGCTCTGTAAGTCCCAAATCACTTAATATGTCTTAAAACAAAGCAGAACATTTTTTAAAGGTTTGTTTATTTATTTGAGAGAGAGAGACCGAGAGCCAGTGCACCTGTGTGAGTGGGGGGAGGGGCAGGAGGAGAGAATTGAATAACTTGCATGAGATTCCACAGCAGCAAGTAGTGAAGCCAAAATTTGAATCCAGATATGTGCCTGATTCCAAAGACCATGTTTTTTTGGTTTGTTTGCTTGTTTTCTTTTGTGTTTTGTTTTTTGTTTTTAAAGCAATGCTATAACAGCCATGGTCGATGCAGTTCTGCAATGTGTATGCCAATGGATGGATGGTCTTATACGTACCTGCTTTGTCTTTGTCAGTCAAGGGTATGTATACGATATGTATGTGGTTGTTGTGTCTTGTGCTATGGCTCTAAGTTCATTGATGCTTAAGAGATACAAGCACGAGAGAGGCCATTATGAGACCTTGTACTTGTGGCTCTAACTTTTGTGTTTCCTAAAAGGGAACTACTGCTCATTTACCACTCTACCACCTGCCTCCTCTTATCACATTTTCACAATCTAGAATGTGAAAAGAAATCCCTGGCTTCATAAGATAGAATTCCTTGTAAAATTTCTCTTTCAAAGAATTAATTGACAATTCCCTGACATAGCAAGAGAAGATTAAAGGACATAGACGTACGCAAACTCTTTGGGAAGCTGTTACATGACCTCTAAGGTGTGTGTGCAGTCATACTAACAGAATGATCAGTGAAAGAACCATAACAGGATAACAACAGGCAGCAGTGCCCTGGCCCAGTCATGGCAGAGAAGGGAGCCCTAGAGGGAGGCTCTCCCTGTGGTTTCTGAATGGCCCAAGTTATTCATCAAACAAAAGAGAGAGCAGAGTCATTTTTTTAAAATTAGCTTTTATTCTCAATTTATCAATGTTAATTCATTTATTTATTCATATGTTTATTCATGATGATTCCCTGCATCACTTACTAAATCACAAGTAATATCATGTATACTTGCATACAAGTTTAATATTTCTCTTTCGGGTTATAAATTTAATGTAATTTAGGATATTGAGACAGTACTGAAAAGAAAGGAAAAGATTACTTTTAAAAATCTCCAAGCCCATAGATAAACACAGTTTTTGTGTGTATATGTGTGTAAGGGCATATGCATTTCAATGCTTACACACACTCCTGCTATAAGTCATAAAAAAAAAAAAAAGAAGTGGGACTATCCTCATCTATAGAACATAGAAGGAAATTTTAGGATATTAAGACAAAATTTCACATGCCTTTTGTTCTATGTCAAGTGCAATGCTCAATCTTCATACAGAAATCACCTGGATTTTCCCAGTCTTTCATTGCATAGATGGAATTTTCATTGCTGGAGAAGTGCTCTTCCCCAAAGCTGGTTCTGTCCCCTTGGTGATGGAAGATATGTCAAAGGTATTGCTTACAGTTGAGCATCATTGGGACTACCAGGCTAGTGTCCAGGAAGAAGAAGGACCAATGCAATTCTTCCTTGCTTTCCCCAGGGTCAAGATTGTGAGCCCATTTATGAAATCAAGTGTTAAAATTTACTTTTGCCATTATTTTTCAATCACCAGATTTCTCTCTTATTCAGCCAAAGATATACTTGCCAAACAGAACGACCACGAAGGATTTGCAAAGGGTATTTAAGCAAGTGGTATGAAGATGTTCCTCATTTTCTTAGTGCAGGGATGCAGCTCATATTTCCAAAAATCTATAAATGCTTTGTCAGATTTTGCTTATAAGAAAGTCCTATTTAAAAAAAAAAAGTCCTATTTTTTCTATCTTGATAAAATAAAGACACTGGGAAGGCCCATAATGATTTATAAAGAACATTTTTTCTCAAATTTTATTCTTACAGCATAACTAAGGTCCTATAGTATATTAGTCTGCTTAGACGATCATAAGAAAGTACCACAGACAGTGTGGCTTAGACAACACAAATTTATTTTCTCACAGTTCTGGAGTCCGGAAGTCCAAGACTGAGGTATTGATGGAGTTGCTTTATTCTGAGACTTTTCCTTGGATTGTAGATGGCCTTGTTCTTTCTGTGTCTTCATACAGTCATTCCTTTGTTCATGTCTGTGTTCTAATCTCCTCTTCCTATGTGGACTTCAGTAATACTGGATTAGGGTTCAGCCTAATGGCCTCATTTTAACTTAATTACGCCTTTAAGGATCCTACCTCCAAATACAGTCACATATGACTTTAGCACATGAATTTGAGGGAAGGGACACAATTCAGCCCATTCACTGCACATAAGTTAGTGAATTAAGGGTCTGGGGTTTAAACAATGGGTTTTCTGACTCTGGAGTCTAGAATTTTTCAACCACACCCAAGTTGCCTCTGTGTCATTAATTCTCTTCTCCACTAACTTTATTCCATCTCATTCATCAGCTCTACTTCCCACCATCCCAAGGTGCTGCTACAAGTGCTAGTAAGGTTCTGAGGAAATTAAAGTCCTTCTCTTGTGAGAAGATGGAATAGGCAGGCTGTGAGGAAAAGAGGCAGCAGCGAGTGAGTGAAACGCTTGAGAAATAGAATAAGAAGGTCATACAATTATTAGTCTGAAAAAGACATCTATTGAACGAATGTGAATTACTTGCAAATAATTACTGAATTGATTGGAATTATTCTCAATTAGTAGGAACTAGTTTAAAGAGAAAATTTTAAAAAAGTTCCTAAGTCTATCTAGTCATTGTTTTATTTGTTCTTCACCATAACCCTGTTAGGTGAACAGAGTTCCTTTATTTTTATCATTTTAAAGGATAAGAAGTTGAAGCTCAAAGAGTTTGTGTGACTTGCCCAACTGGTAGAACTAGGACTCCAACCCACTTCTTTTGATTCAGATGCAGTGATCTTTTGCTTGTACTAGCTGCCTCCCTATTCAGCGTACCCACAGGATGCTGTGTGAAGTACTGTAGGTAATTTGTAGATTCACCACAGGATATGCTCTCAAAGAACTTCCTTTCTGAAAGATCAAACTGTCATACTCCTCACCCTATCTACCCTGCCCCGCCCCTGAAGCCCACGGGCACACAAATGGATATGCATATCCACACTGAGAAAGTCCTTTTTATGGAAATGTATTTTCTGAAGGTGCACCTTGCCTAGAGGGGGGTGGACAACTAACTGTTACACAGTATATTGGAGAAGTTCATAAGCTCACATCTACCCTCCACCTGTCTGCCAAGACATGACATAAGCTCCTCCTGATTCTAATGTCTCATCTGTAAGAAGAGCTAGAATTAGTTAAAAAAAAAAAAAGTGGCTGAACTAGCACAGGTTTTCCACTAGTAAGTTATGAAATCAGGCCATCATTTCAAATAGGAGGTACAATAAATAAAATAGAAAAATACCAGAGTGTACTCCATGAAATTAGAGGAAATTCTGCTTCATGAAACTTGTGCTTCCATTTTTTCTCTGGGTGTGTGCAAGCCCACATACTGGAACCTTCAAAATAAATGTATTTTGTGATGGATAGCAGTGAAAAAAAAAAAAAAGGTTGAGAAATGATCTTTTTTTTTTTTTAAACAGCATTTTATACTTTCTGAATTAAATATTCTCTTGATAATATGATAAAAGTTATCATCTCTCTCCCACTATAAATGCACGCAACTAGAGAATTCTTCTGGGCCCTTTTCCTCAACATTTCCATATTCGACCTCTGGTAATTTAGAGCTAAGAGCCTAGCCTAAAGAGGATGAGAGAAGTTATTCAGTATTTAGTTAGCAACTCTTTGCTGAATAAAATAAGGCTGTTGGATACAGGGTGTCCAAGCTACACCACACCAGCTCTCCCAAGCTAAAGTTCCAAAGGGGGAGAAAGGCAATCAACAGCTAAATGAATAGGGTTGGCTTTGGGGTTAAGTGCTCTGGAGCAATTGGGGGGATGAGATAGAAGCAACTGGAGAGGAAGTGGGAGAAATTAAGGAAGGCAGTTTATTTTGGTCTGGGTGCCAGAGAATGTGTCTCTTTTATTAGCTGGGATTGTTACACTAATATCGCTGGTGATGCTTCTCCTGCTCCAGTACACCTCCCAGAGCGTTTGACAATATTTCAAAGCATTTCATGAATATTTATTGATTGGTAGTTTTATTTAATTTTTTTTTCAGGATAGATGGAGAAAATATGTCTGACAGTATAGATTCTGGCATCAGACTGCCCAAGCTTGAATTCTTGTTCTGCCCTTTTACTAGCAATGTGATTGTGGGCAAGTAACTTAATCTCATTAAACTTTGGTTTCTTCGGGCTTATTTCTAAAATGGGGCAAATAGCATTACCTACATGATTAGACTGTTACGAGGATTAAATAGGTTAATAAATGTAAAGAACATGCATATTACATTTTCTGATATCCATCCCAGTCCTTAGCGGCTTTGAAAAACAATCATTTTATATCTCACAATTGTGTGGGTCAGGAGGTTAGATCTTAGTGGAGCAGTTTTTCTACCTTATTCTTCTGCCTTATCAACTGAAGTCACTTGGTGGTTTTTAGTTGGTCGATGAGCTACACAGGGCAGAGGGAAGTTGGAGAAATTCCATGTGGCTTCACTCACATACCTTGTGTATGGTAGGGATGATTGGAGAGGTGGGACGGTAGACCAGAAAGACCAGAACTCCTTCATGTGACCTGTTGCAGTAGGATTTCTCAGAATAAACATTTCTTATTTAGAGGTTCAGGGCTCCCAGAGAGTGTTCTAAGAAAGTGGAAATAGTAGCTAAAGGCTTTTTAGGGGCTAGGTCCAGAAACTTAACACAGAGATACTTCTGCTGTATTCAACTGTTGTAAGTCATCACGGAATCAACCCAGATTCAGGAAGGAGTTATAGACTCCACCTTTCCACTGGAGAAATACCAAAGAACTTGTAGCCATTTTTTTAACCTGCCACACTATCCATAGCACCTAGAAGTACTAGATAAATATCTAAGCCATAATTTTTGTATCCTGCCAAATCTTTCAAAAACATGGTTTTGTTTATTTCAGATTGCCATAGCTAAATCAAACTTTAACTTTAGCTTTTCCTTTACTTCTTCTTTTTTTTTTTTTTAAGCCTTTGATACTTCTTAAAATAGCCCTCATTAATAGGTGGCAGTTGGAGATTTAAAAACTGGCACCCCCCCACTACCCCTCCCCACTACAGGCCACTGAGCATTAACTGGGGGAATTTCCCTCCCACGACAGCAATGGTTTTTATTTATGTCAAAAGTCATATAGAACTTGGTTTCAGTTTATTCATTGGTAACCCGTAATCCTGCTAATATCACCACACAGTTGTGTGTTTTTCCTCTCCAGAGACCAAGGACTTAGAAAAGTACCTCAAAATTCATTAGTAAACAATCAAATTTTCCTTGATGCATATACTACTTGACTGAACCCCAGGCTCTTCTTTCTTCCCCCAACACCAACAAAATCTTCCAAATTAAAAGGACAGAAATAAAAAGCCATATAAAAATTTGGACCAGTTCACATTTTAAAATTTCTTGTAAAAGACCAAGGATCATGTGGCATTAATCTAAACAGACGTTTCCTATAACCACTTATACCCCCTAACGAATCAGCAACTTAATGAGAGTTCTACATTCTTATCTATTGGCTTGGATGTTCTACTGAGTATTTATTTGCTTTGGCCAACTCAGCCTATCTTGCCTTCATTTTTATATATATATATATATATATTTTTTTTTTTTCCAGATTGAATACTGTCCTGAGGTACACAGATGCTCTTTTTGTTTTGTGAAGCTCAAGGTCAGTTTAAAGGCAGGTCCCTGGAGAAGTGAGCTTTGTGACTGGGTCATCTATTTCCCTGAATCTGTTACAGCTTTTGAGATATATGTAAGGAGGAGAAAACAGATAAGCCAAATTGGTTTTTGAAACGAGGGACACCTACAAATGGAGCACTACTGACCATGAAAATGTAGCCTAACAGTATTTATTTGGAGAAAAGATCCATTTGATCCTTTTATCCTCTGACTTGAAACCGAAATGTCTATATCCTGCTTTTATTAAAAAATTCATCAAAATGTAAGTCATTCACACCCCCCTTCTGCCACACCCCCACTCGCCCAGCCCCAGTTCTGTCTATTAAATAAATTCTGTCTTGAAGTCATTATTTTTCCCAAGTTTCCCAGCATTGCCGCTCCCTCCTCCCAAAACTGTTCCAATCTGTGTAACAAGACTACTTCATAAGGGATATTTGCTAGCAGGAGTATTGATTCAGTAATGGAATCGCAGTTCAATCGTGGTGACAAGAAGCCTGATTTTTTTTTTTCCCCCTTAAGAATCATTAAGATATTTAGACTCCAAGGTATAAAATTTGTACACGAAATCACCTGATTTTTACCTGTGCCATTTCTTTTTATGCTTAGGCCATATACTTCCCTTAGCAGTTTGCTCAAAGTCTGCACATCTGTACCTTTGAATAGCTTTCAAAAAGAAGGCTGTCATTCCCATTTTGGAAAAAGAAAAATTGCATTCTAACAAGTGGGAAGCTTGAGATCACGTCTTCTCACGCGTGACTTTAGTCCCATTATCATACTGGGACCCTTATAGACTTTACCCGAAGCCTAGTGGGGCGGAAGGAGCACCAATTAGCAGCCAGGAGGACTGGCTTCGGTGTTCTCTTCTGCTCTTTACCAGCTGCTTAAATTGGACCTGCGCTCAACCTTTTGCTCGTCCTCTTCCTCTGTCATTTAAAGCAAGAATGAAGAACCACGTGATCTTACGGGTCTCTTTCAGTGTAACAGGCTTAAACTATTCAATTTTAGTGTGAATTTAGAATGGACAGTGTCAAATGAAATACTTCAAATGCTTTTCATTTTGATGTACCCCTTAACGTTGAATTAAATTACTAATTTCTCTCATCTGACATTTGTGACATAAAACTGGCCCCATTCTCCTTATCGACAAGATGCTCTGAGAACCTTGCATAAGGTGTGAATATGGAAAATGTTGATCTGATTTCTGAGTTTCCGTCACCTTAGCTCTACGCGGTTGCATTTCCAATCAGACCGATGTTCAGTTCTATTTCTTGCAGCGAACTGCTTGGCCACAGGGTTTGTACAATTTCTCTTTTTTTCCCTCAACACAGCACTTTCCCAGTTCATGTAAACTCTGTGTTAATTATTTTGGCTGTTAGCTGAGAGGAAGAAAAGCTCACATTTGCTAAATCAAGAATGACGAAGTGGATTCAGAAGTGCTCTCTCTACAGAATGGTTTACACTCTGGAGCTAAATGCAGACTCTCTCCTTGCTTCAATGTGTTGCTCACAAATATCGATTAATCATTTTTCTTCATTAGCTTATGTCTTCCTAGTAGCATAACGCATTTGACTCTCCTTCTGTCTTCCAGGAGACTGGGAGGCTATAAACTCAAGCTGACAGTATCAACAAAAGGACTCCAGCAGTTTCTAGAGGTGGGGAAACAGATCATTAATGCTAGTCTCCTCTACTAAAAGATATAAATGTTCTAGGCGGTGGGTTTGGTTTTTTGGTATTCTATAAAACTTTGTCTTGCATGTGGCCCACAGTGAAAGTGATGGTGAAGTCACCCACTTGAAGATTCTAATTCTTCTGTAGTTGCACAGGGTTCCCTAGACAAAATTTTCTGTGCCCTTTAAGGAAGGACCAGTGGCCAATTCTAAGGCATAGATAGCTGTCAGAGAAATGTAAGTGTCTAGGCAAAGGAGAGACTCTGAATGAGCTCTTCCACTCTAACTACCTAAGGAATGTGTATTTTTAGGTGCAAAGGAGAGAATTAAGCTGCCTTTTTAGGTCTGAATTGATCAGTATTAATTTTGGTAGTCGGAACTGTCTGGCTCTAAGTATGAAATAGAATTAAACTAGTTTACACATGTAAGAGGTGCTCCCAGGCCTGGGAACTGAGCTTTTTTTAAGGACCCAGGATGTTATCTCCCTGTACATCTGCTTCCTCTTCTTGTGTTGCACACTGGCTTTTGTTCTTCAGTCAACACCGTGGGTAAGATAGACACGTCCCAACTCCTAGGATCCCACTGTCTTATTTAAAAACAACAACAGCCAGACCATACTAAACGGAGGGTCTTTAGCCTCAACTCTAAATTTAGGACCTGCATTTATTTTCTCTACTCAAGTCAGTTGAGTACCATTCCTTGAATTAACCATGGCTAGGGGCCTTGAGAAGGAAACACAGACCCCGCTGCTGGGGGTGCCTTCCACCACTTCTTCACCTGCTCCACCACCATGAATCAGGAAAACCAATCAAGTATAATTACCTGTAAGGTATTTGGCCATTGTTAAAGACCTGAACTATTGTAGTGACTTTGACAAAAGGAAAACCCAATTCATGTTCTCAACTGATCTGCCTTTTGTGTGCTTCTCAAGAGGGGTTTTTCACTGTGGCCAAATAGGTAAGGTCCGAAGCTGAAGCCCAGTCACACTTCTATTACCATTTCTTTGAGTTTTAGGTACTATTTATTGACTTTCCACCGAGGAAGAAGATTTTGTTCTCTTTGACGCCCCCACATCTCTATCACACCAACATACAGGCCTAGCTCCCTCACCCCACACAGCGTCCTCGCACAACACATTTCTTATGCCCGCCATATAGTGATGTCATGATTTTGGATTCTTTCTATTATTGTGAACACATAAATGTTATCTACAAGAGAACTGTGTATAATACTGTGTTAGCCGGAATAGACTAATCTACAGCACAGGCACGAACAACGCCAGAACCTCAGTGGCTTTTGCTCATACAAAGTCCACACGAGGATCAAGTGACTCCCCTGGGCAGTTTTACCTTAATGCATTGACCCAGTGGTTCAGAATGCTCTGATCTTGTGGCTGTACCAGTTCAATAACAATCTCTAAGGCAGAAGAGAGAGGATGGAGTGGAAAATCCAGGGGATTTTCACTGCTTCAGGTAGAAAATGGTTATATGCCACTCCTACTCACATTTTGTTGACCCAGACTAGTCACATGGCCTTGTCTAATTGCAAGGATACTGGGATGTGGAATTCTCAAGAAAGAAAGGAGAACGGGATATTTGTGATATCTATTGCATATGAGATTACTCTTTTAAAGTTATTTTAAGCTTCCTGAAGTTCATATTATACTTGTTTTGTTATTTTATATACTAATGTATAGGATATGCTAGTTTTAACTTCTTTTTTTTTAAGATTTTATTCATTTATTTGACAGAGAGAGAGAGATCACAAGTAGGCAGAGAAGCAGGCAGAAAGTGGGGGGAAGCAGCCTCCCTCCTGAGCAGAGAGCCCTATTTGGGGCTCAACCCCGGGGACCCTGAGATCATGACCTGAGCTGAAGGCAGAGGCTTAACCCACTGAGCCCCCAGGTGCCCCTAGTTTCACCTTTTTTTGTTTTGTTTTTTAAGATTTTATTTATTTATTTGACAGAGGGAGAGAGATCACAAGTAAGCAAAGAGGCAGGTAGTGGGGTGGGTAAGCAGGCTCTCCGCTGAGCAGAGAGTCTGATGTGGGGCTGGATCCCAGGACCTTGAGATCATGACCTGAGCTCAAGGCAGAGACCTAACCCACTGAGCCACTCAGGCACCCCGCTAGTTTCACCTTCTTGACAGTATTTCTTTTTTACCATTTTGACCAACTCCAAATGGTACCCATTTTCTACAACAGTTTTACAATTTTTTTTCCTGAAATTCTTTCCATTCTCACTTTAGTGTTTTTTGTTTTTGGTTTAAGTCCTCATTCTAGTAGAACTTGTCTTCTAGTGATTGCCTGAGAAAGAGAATTTAAATATCTGTATGTCTAAAAATGTCTTTATTTTACTTCATTTTATTGATAATTCAGTTAGATTTACCAATCTAGTTTGGAAATAATTTTCTCATAATTTTAAAGGCATTGTCCTTTTGTTTTCTTGTATCTAGTGCTGCTGTGGAGAAGATTATAGAACATTTTATTCTAACTTTTTATGTCATCTTTTTTCCTTCTGGAATTCTTGTAAAATTTTCTCTTTTTTCTTAGTATTCTGAAAGTTCATGGTGATATGTAGTGTATATATATTTATTTATTGTGTTGGCCACTCAGTAGGTCCCTTAGATCTTTCAACTCAGAAAATTTTATTGAAAAAAAAATTTAAGTTTAGTTCTTTTCTTTTTCTCTGTTAGGCTTTTGGTATCTCTTATTTGGTGGATATTGTACCTCCTATTCTGGTCCTATAATTTTCTTATCTTTTAAAATTTTATATCTAGTTTTTAAAATATTGTCCTTTAACATTTTATTAATTTTTAAATTTTTACTTTAGTATTTAAAATTTTAAAGGTCTCTTTTTTGTTCTCTGATTATTTTTTCTTTAGAGTTGACACTCATTATGTCATGGATGAAATAACTCCTCTTTTTTCTCTGAAAATATCAACCATCTTTTTTCCTCTTTCCTTGCATAAATTGTTTCCTTCAACTTGCTTTCCAATGTTGGTTTATTTGTGCTTGTCTACCATGTTAGGGACTTTCAGATGTCTGATCATTTGGGGATATATGCTTACATATAAAAGTTGGGCACTAAAAAACTGATTGGAATGTTTATATACATATATGTGAGTGTATGTGTGTTTGTGACACAATTATAGGTTTAATTGTAAGGTGTTCTTATTAGGCTGTCTCATTGGGGATCTCAATATGTATGGATCTTTTTTCTTGTGATGGCTCAGATTCTCCAGGAAAAACCCTTTTCCTGTTTGGGTGTGATAAGCCTGACCGCCAGCATCCTCAGAGCAGGGAGAGATAAAGAACTAGGGATTTCAGTATAAATGTATAAACGTTTATTTAGATTCTCTGTTTTTAGTACAGATTACCTTATTTCAGATGCTTGATATTGGTATCTCCCAATCCTGGGAACCTCTGTATTACACTCCAATAAAATCTACTCTATACAGGTGTTAAGTGGCACAGATCTTTGGCTAAGTAGTGTGGAAGAGGAAGTCTTGAAGTCTAGCTGTTCTCAAGTAAAACTATTACACCCAACCAAATTAACACTAATTATTTAATATGATATAATGCCCAAATCTATCTATGTTCAATTCTTTCTGATTATCACAAAAATTTCTTTTTACTTTTTTTCTCTTTTCCTTTTTTTCTAATCAACATTTATTTTTTTACTTCTTTCTTTCTTTTGTTCTTTCTCTCCTTCTGATCAGAATCTTCTTAATAACTGGCTGAGCAGCAAATAAGCCTAGCTGACCCAGTCATCAAACTTGAGGGAATATGACTGCACCATTTTTGTCCATTTCTGTGGAGGAGTGGCACAGATAGGCATGACTACATATCCATGATCACTTTAGACAGTTTTGATTTAAGAATTTTTTCTAAGCAAAATTCTTAACAGTGCCCTGGTCATGCTCAGAAATGTCTGGTTTGGACAAGAAATTATGTCGTTACCCTAAGCACAGGGACAGTTTCTACCACCAAAGGAGAAACTCATAAGGAGTTGTAATCCTTTAATTATTTTTCTCTACAACTCTTAAGTCCTCAAAAGTCTTTACTTTTAAAAAAATGGGCTCAGAAGGATTACTGTTTCTCCTGGTTTCCCTATATTTGATTGAGGGATTGCATAGCTTGGTGACTTTGTAATGCTTGTAGCTTGTTCTCCAAGACATTGCTCAAATTTTCAGTTCAGAAGTTCATTCTGGGCATTGGACATTCTCATTTTACATCCCTGTATTTGAGGGGAAATGTGAGATTCAGTAATTTGGGCATGGAGAGGATTCCTGGCACAGCTATTTTATAATTTTTAAATTAATTACCTGGGCAGCTCCCTATGGCCAGCACCATCTCCCAGAGACTACTTTTGTTCTTTACGTGATTTGATGCCTAAAAAGGTCATCATTTTGGGTTCCTCTGTCATTGTATGGATTTATAGTTCCCCGTCTTTGTGGGGTTTCTTCCAGGAAATCTTCACTGTTCTGGTTTGCATACCACCTAGCTTTCAAGTATTGTTACAGCTTTATTTTTATTGTTTTATTTCTTGAGTCAGTGGAAGAGGGATTTGAAGAAGCAGAGAAGCTAAACTCATGAGTGTTTGGTAAGACATCTTGAGGGAGAGCCTCTATGTCTTTTTTCTTATTACAGATTCTTGAAATACTTGGCTGTTTTTCTCACTTTTTAATAAAAAAATCTACTTTCCTAAAAACCTGTAGAGACCATTTTCCAGTGGAAAAAATCTACTGAATAGTGAATGTGACAACAGTTGTACACAGTCAGGCCTAAGCCATACCTGCTAAAATTCCTCAACCAAAGAAAAAGACAAGTTGTCCCCATAAACGTGGGTTGATTCTTTATGCTTATAAGGTGCAGTTCCACCAGAAAACTAGAGAACTTCTAGCAAGGCAGAAAAAACTGACATGATTTAGGAAGATGCAAATAAAAGTGAATTGCCACTATACATTCAGCAGAATGGCTCAAATGAAAAAGATTTGTATTATTATTATTATTATTATTTTAAAATTTATTTATTTGACAGAAAGAGAGACAGCGGGAGAAGGAACACAGGCAGGGGAGCGGGAGAGGGAGAAGCAGGCTTCCTGCCAAACAGGGAGCCCTACGGGGCTTGATCCCAGGACCCCCGGATCATGACCCTAGCCAAAGGCAGATGCTTAACGACTGAGCCACCCAGGTGTCCCAAGATTTGTATTATTAAGGATTGGCTAGATGCAAGGCAACTAGAACCCCTTTACCAAATGGCAGGAATAAAAACTGGTTAAACTGTCGGGGAAACTGACATTATCAACTAAAACCTGTGGTCTGGAAAATTCACTTCTAGATGTATATCCAATAAAAACACATTTACAAGAACACCAAAAGACATTTCAGACAATGCTCTTAGCAGGATTGTTTTCAGTCGTTCCAAACTGCAAACAACCTAATGTTCATCATCAGAAAATGTATAAATAGATTGTAAATACTCATGTATTAGTATATACTGCATGTAACTACCATATAGCAATGAATGTCGCTCACCGCTGCTACATACAACAGAGATCAGTCTCTCAAAAGTCAGTGAACAAAAAAAGTCAAATAGAAAAGAATACATATTGTACAATTCCATTTAGGGAAAGCTTAAAAGGAGGTAAACTTAATCTATGGCTTAAGGTATCGGGACAGTGATTACCTTGGGGGAGGAGGTGAGGCGTGGACGACTGGAATGAGTACAAAGTCAGACTTCAGGTGGTGTCAATGTTCTATGTCTTGACCTGAACGGGGATTTCATGGGTGTGTTCATGTCTTGCTAATTCCTCAAGTTGTACACTGATCTGTGCACTTTTCTGAATATATACAATATGTAAACTAAAGTTTCAAAAGAAACCAATTGGCTTAAAATAAATCCCATTCTGTCCAAAATACATGAAGCAAACCAATCTCTAGACTGTATTTCTGTGAGAACACTACTGATACTCTTTATTTGTACGGTATCCAGCAATTTGCAGAGAACTCTCAAATAAGTTATCTTATTTAGCTTCAGGGGATCATAATGAAGTATTGAACAGGTAATTTCAGACTTACTGAAAAAACAAAAACAAAAACCCAACAGGATAACTCAGCTCTCCTTCGTCATTTGTGGCAAGCCACAGAGTTGGGACTGGAACCCCAGGCTAATGACTCTTCACACAGCTTTCTTTCACTATACGTGCTTGGCTCCACAGCCTGTAACCTCAAGACCCTGGACAGATTTTATTCGTATGTTTCATTCCCTAATGAGTCTTCTTGTCTCATAGCTATCCTAAAGAACCAGGCTAGGCAACTTACAAGTGAATTATGAGTTAACTATGTTTTAAAGGGAGCCTTCTTAGGAAAATTTTTTCACCTGCCTGTGAGATGAGACACAATGGCAGTTTCATTATAGGGGAGGCAGGGGGCAGGGAGTGGGGAGTGGAAAGAAGTGGGAAGGGAAATACCTTGCCTTACACTATGTTACCTTTGGATATGTGGTCTTAATATCATGTTATAATATCTAATAAGTATGCATAGACTCAGGTTTGTTTGAAAGGAACCAATCCTCTACTTGTGAATGCATTTATTATTCATAATTCTAGAAGTTCCCTGACCTCTCCTATGCCAAAAGCACAAAGTACATTTAGGGTGAGAGATGTGGAAAGAGGTCAAATACAGAGGCCTATTGCTCTAGTCATCCCACCACAGGTATCCTTGGATTTTAAAACATCATCCTCCAATTTATATTTAAGTACAAGTACCTGATAGGACATGGTAATAGGGAGAGCATAGAGAATACATGTCTTAATTTGGGATGAGGTTGGGAATGCTTAGGAGGTGGGATGAAAGAGGGCAGTTAAAAATGAGGAGGCAGGGAGACCACCGGATACTTTTAAAGACCTGAAGTTTATATTCCTGTAAATAGGTTTATACTCCTGCAAATATACTCGAGTCTATACTCAGACAAAAAACTCACATAAATATCATACAATTATCAGAAGGCAAGGGCCATTGCCCTTTTATTTCTGTTCTAAGTTACTCTTTTCTCGAGCTCCAGATTGTTCCTTGGTTTCTTATTTTCCCCTTTAAAATTTTCCTTGATTCCCCAAATCTGTTGTCTTCATGCTATGTTCCTGCTCATGCTGGATTTGCTCCAGACTCTTAAGAGATAACCTGAATTTAACCATATTTCTGAACTAGGAAATCTTAAGAGAGGGGTTTAAAGACAACGAGGCAATGGCTTAAGAGAATTAAAACAAAGAGATGTATGGTTAGGCACTAGTTTGCTTTGTTTCTGTTGTTCCATCCCTCATCTAAAATGGTTTGGGAGTCATAGTTTTATAAAAGAAAAGTGAACTAACAGGTTTTTTTTTTTTTTTTAAGATTTTATTTATTTATTTGACAGAGAGAGATCATAAGTAGGCAGAGAGGCAGGCAGAGAGAGAGAGGAGGAAGCAGGCTCCCTGCCTAGCAGAGAGCCCGATGTGGAGCTCAATCCCAGGACCCTGGGATCGTGACCCGAGCTGAAGGCAGAGGCTTTAACCCACTGAGCCACCCAGGCACCCCAATACTGAAGAATTTTTTAAAAGAAAATAAAATATCTTGGGGCACCTGACTGTCTCAGTCTGTTAGGTGTCTGCCTTCAGCTCAGGTCATGATCCAGGGTCCTGGGATCAAGCCCCACAACCAGCTCCCTGCTCAGCGGGGAGCCTGCTTCTCCCTCTGCCCCTCCTGTCCCCTGCCGTGAATTCTCTCTCTCTCTCTCTGTCATTCACTTTCTCTCAAATAAATAAAATCATTTTAAAAAATAAAACATCTCTACTCCCATGTCCTAGAGAACCGCTATTAATATTTTTTCCATTTCTGTGTAGTTTTTCTTATATGTACATACACACAGTATACAATATATGTAGAGGCCACTTGTAGGCAACAGGCTTGAGCAATGGAAACTTGATCAAGGCAAAGGACCTATAGTGACCCCAAACCCCCGGATGAATACAAACAGGCCCATTAGGCTACTCACCTCAGAATGTCCATAAACTGTCCCTGAGCAATGGGCTACCTACAACCAGGAATAGTTACCAGAAAAGGAAAAATTCTATCAGTCCCCATACCTCTTCACCTTCTGCCTTTAAATGCAGTCCCTCCACACTGCCTCATTGCCGACAGTCTCTTCTTCGCTGTCCTGCCTCTTGCTTACTTGTGATGTATTCAGTAAACTTCTGTCTGCTTTGTTCTGCCTGAAGTGAATTCTTTTGCTGCACTTGTTGCTGTCTTCCACCTGATGGGATCACCGCACAGTTGGGGGCCCCCATCCAATTGGGAGAGACACTACAATATATATGTATTTCTCATATATATATATATGTGCATATATACACATATGTACATTTATACAGCTATGCATTGTATTTTATAATTTTAATAAGTGGATAATAAATGGCAGATTTATTCTAATGCTGTTATATACAATCCCCACACACACCCCCAAAAAAGCAAACAAATAAGCTGTTTCTCCATTGCATATTTTAGGTTATTACTCATTTACTATATGTTGATTCTCTACTCATTGCTGAGGATACAATTTTTTGCCCTGGAGAGCAATCAAATTAATAAGAGAGTGTGTAAACAGACAATTTCGTGAGAGTGATAAATTTTGTAGTAGAAGAATTCCCAGAATTATATGGGAGCATACATCAGGAAATTTGATTCATGGTAAGGATATCCAGGGTGTTCTTTCAGAAAATGTTAATATCTGAGCTAAATCTTGAAGACTGAGGAAGAGTTTGGAGAGTAATATTTTGGTTAATAATGATGTGGAAATGTTGGGGATCAAATTCTTGAGCCCTCTATGCTGCAAAGATGTGGTCTTATTAAAGCATGGAGACAGGACCTGTGGGCAAAAAGACCTGCACTGGGGTAGTGAGGAGTGGCTGACTATATATACTTTCAAGGTGGGGAAGTAAAGACCAGGGAAGTTTCCAAAAGGACTTTTAAATGTTGAAGAAGACTCACAGGATCCTGGAGTCTTGGCAGTTGTAAGCTAAGGTTGTTTTTCTCTCTAGCAAAGCATATTAAGATTGGGGATTCCTGGGGGAATGTGATACTCTGCATAATACTGATAGGAGAGGGGAAAAAAATGGTCATTTTGGATTTCCTTCCTTTATTTATTTTTTTATTTTTTTATTTTTTTCATTTTTGGATTTCTGTTTGAAATCTGGGTGGATGCTGGAGTACTAGTAGGGAATACAGTTTTGCAAAGAAGATGGTGAATTTAATTTTGGATAAGCTGAGTTGGAAATTCATGTGAGACATTGAAAACAAATCATTGAATGGCAGGGCTGGGTGGAAAACTTAGAACGGATTGGATCACTGAAGTAGTGAAAATATTTTTTTTAGTTATTTTGGATACTTACCTGGGAGTGGAATTACTGAGGAGTATAGTAACTCTACATTTAATTCTATACTTTCAAGTTGGAAAGGGGTTAGGGATAGCAAAAGTCTGTAAGGAATTTTGAAAGCAAGTTTTCCAGGACCTTGAGAGGGCCAGCTGTTGTTGGGAAAAGGTCCTTTATCACCATCTAATTTTAAGGGCCTATTTGGCCAGAGCAGCTCCATCCTGACCCCACCCCCCCTTTAGGGAACTTACTGAAAACAAATCCCGGAAACCAGTCCCGTGTAACAAAGCCCAAATACAAGGGTGGGTCAGGCCAGGTGGAGGTATTTAATCAGTGGGGGCGCATACTGTCTCCCTAGCTACCAAGGAGTGTGGGCCCCGCCCTTTGGGTGTCTTTTGGGCACCAGCTCTGCCCAAGGTGGTAGGCTAGTTCAAATAGCTACTATGGGGTGAATTGTAATTCAATTGGCCACCCGTGTGGGACCTAGCATGACTGTGCAGCTTACTCTGCGTGTTACAATCTCATTGGTCACCTATGTGTGGCCAGGCCCAACCACATGGCCTTTGCTCTATAAAAGCTAATCTATAAGGCAGAGGGTCGTCGCCTCTTTGCCAGAGATGGCCCTGGCCGGTCAGTTTGATTCCCGATGCTTGGTGTGAAATAAGCTTTGCTTGACCTTCGCTTTGTATCAGTCTCACTCCTTTGACCATGGACCCAACACTAATAAAACTTCAGCCAGGGGACCCTTCAGATGTGTATCAGTGGGCTTGGGGAATGATCGCGAACAGGTAACTTAGGGGGTAGAGATAAAGGAAGTTTCCCAAATAATTTTTATTTATGTTAAAGTAGGCTTACAGTATTCTGGGAAAGAGGTGGGGAAGGGTGAAAGGGTGATGGGTTGGGCTTGGACTCCCTTTTTCTCTTAGCTAAGCAGGTGGGTCCCTAAAGGATCACTGCCTGATTCAAGGATTCGTTAATGGGCTGTAGTAAGGGAATTTAATAATTTTTCTTCTGCCTCTGTTTCCCACATCAAGGGGACCAGATGAAGCGTGGTGGGTAGCAAAACAATATTTATGATTTTTAAGATTTTATTTACTTGAGAGAGAGAGCATGAGAGGGGAGAGGATCAAAGGGAGAAGCAGACTCCCTGCTGAGCAGGAAGCCCAATGCAGGACTAGATCTTGGGACTCCAGGATCATGGCCTGAGCCAAAGGCAGTCTCTTTACCAACTGAGCCACCCAGCCCCCCCCGCCCCCAAAAACAATGTTTATTGAGCAAAAGTATGAAGCTCCCAAAGACAGTTGCCACCAGTTTCTAAGTCTAGGGGTTTTTAAGACAATGTTGACTGGTGGTTTAATCTGATTAACCCTCTGTGCACCTGTCAACCAATCAGGTTTTTGTCCTTGAGCTCATCTGCCTATTAGGTAGTTGTTCACATGGGAAAGGGTGGAGGACACCTTCCAGAGAGGTATAAAATCTTTTTAAGGGTAGTTTCCTCTTGGATGGGGAGGAGGGCCCTTGCCCCTGCCTGCCTTCTGACTATCTTTTGTTACCAGCACCATTTGTTAAAAATACGATTTTTTCCCTCACTGTATTATCTTGGCATGCTTGGTGAAAACCAAGTGGCCATAAGTGTAAAGGTTTATTTTGGGATTCTCAATTCCATTTTAGTTATCTATATGTATAATCTTACACAAGGCGGTTTTATTAAAGCATAGGGACAGGACCCGTGGGCAGTAAGCTGCACTGTAAGTGTGAGGAGTGACTGATTATATACTTTCAAGTTGGGAGGGGCTTAGGGATAGCCTAAGTCTGTAAGGAATTTTGAAAGCAAGGTTTCCAGGACCTTGAGGGGGTTGGCTAGTGTTAGGAAAAGGTCATTTATTACTGTCTAAGAAAACCTTAGTCCTGAGACTCCTCAGGTGTATATCCGTGGGTCAGATGCTTGGGGGATGACTACCAGCATGTATCCTGGGGGTGAGTAGAGACCAAGGAAGTTTCCAAAGGATTTCATATGCTAAAGAAGACTCACAGGATCCCTGTGGCCTAGATATTGTCAAGCTAATGTTGTTTTTCTCCTGTAGCAAAGCATTAGCATTAAGACAGTTGGGCATTCCTGGAGGAATGATACTCTGCCTATCTCAAGTATTTGTCAATGGGCTGCAGATTATAAGGAAAATATAATTTTATCTACATTTCCTTATGCCTTTGTTTCCCACATCATGAATGCTCCCAATTTGTTCTGTGTTCTTCAACTTTCTGTATGACTTTTAGGATCAGTGGGTCATTTTCCACAAAATGGCATTAGAAATATTTATATGGTTGTGTTGGACATGTAAATCATTTTGGGGGTTTTTGCCATCTTAACCATGTTGTCTTCTACTCCATGAACACTGAAATCCATTTACTTAGGTCTTCAGTTTCTTTCAGTTATGGTTTGTGGTTTTCAGCAGAGGTGGCTTGCGGTTTTTCTTTTTTTAAAAATTAATTCCCAAGTATTTTATCATTTTTCATACATTTCACAAATGGAATAGTTTTCTTGATTTCCTTTTTGGATTGTTCGTTGCTACTGTATAGGAATGTAATTGATTTTTAAATATTGATCTTATATCTTCCTACTTTACTGAACTCATTTATTAGTTCTGTTTTTTAAATATGAATTTCTTAGTCTTGTCTATATACAAAATTGTGCCATCACAAATTCATATAATTTTGCTTATTTTTTTTCTGAACTGGATGCCTTTATCTTCTTTTTCTTACCTAACTACCCTGGCTCAAACCTCTAGTAAGTATTGAATAGAAATAACTGTAAGGGCCTATAGCCAGAGCGGCCCCACCTCGGTTGAACAGCCATTTTGTTGTTTATGTAATAAAACTTAAACTGACCCTGCCCCCCGCCCCGGGGAACTTACTTAAAAGCAAGTCCAGGAAACCAGTCTCAGGTGGAGATAACAGCCTGAATGCAGGGATGGGTCAGGTCAGGTGGAGACATCCAATCAGTGGAGTATGCGTATTGTCTCCCTAGCTACCAAGGAGTGTGGGCCCCACCTTTTGGGCACCTTTTGGGCGCCAATTCTGACCAAGGTGATAGGCTAGTTCAAATAGCTACTGTGGGGGTGAATTGTAGTTCAATTGGCCATCCGTGTGGGACGTAGCATGACTGTGCAGCTTTCTCTGTGTGTTGCAATCTCATTGGCCACCTATGTGTGGCCAGGTTGAACCACAGGACCGACATGCCCAGTATGCTATCAGGAACTGAATCCGGAGACACAGAGTCCATGCCCCTTACTGGAAATACCCCAAAATAACACATAAATACCATGCTTGACCAGATTGGGCGTCCAAGTCCCTGCTCCACTGCGCCGGGTATACTTGGACCCACGCTTGAGCTTGCTGAATAAACCCTCGTGTGATTGCATCTGTGTTGGCTCCTTGGTGGTCTCTTGGACACGAAACTTGGGCACAATATAACGACAGCAAACACCCTTGCTTTGCTTCTGACCCTAGGGAGAAAGCATTCACTCTTTTACCATTAAATGATGAGGGAGCAGACGGCAAGCTGAGGACAAAGAACAAGCTGACACCCTGCAGTGCCCCCTCCCCGCTCCAGGTGGGGTATGAGTGACATTCCTCAGGCACTCCTGGCTCCCCCAAAGCTAAGGGAAGGGAAAAACACATGGTTAACTAATAGAGATCACAGTCCAGCAAGGGAGGAGTCTCCCTCATTTTACAAATATCTTAGTGATTTACAAGAAAAAAGCCTTCTTATCAATAGCCTAACTTCCAGAGACCCATAGACTCAGTTTCCTGGAGCCCTAATATCACCCACCCATCTAGAGTGATGTGGGAAACAAAGGAAGAAGGAAATGTAAATAAAACAAAATTTCCTTATAAGCTGCAGCCCATTGGTGAGGACTTATGATAAGCAGAGTATAACATTTCTCCAAGAAACTGTCTTAATGTTACTGCTTTACTAAAGGGGAAACCAAACCTTAACTTGACAAAGGCACATTCTCTAATATCTTTTAGGTCCTCGTTAGCAAACAAAAGTTCTTTTGAAAAACCCCCCTTTTCCTTACCCCCAACTCCCAAATATATAATCAGCCACCCCTCACAACCCCAGTGTAGCAGCTCTTTCTTCTGCCCATGGATCAGATGCTTTAATAAAACCATCTCTTTGCACCAAAGAGGTCTCAAGAATTCTTTCTTGGATGTTGGCTCCGGACCTCACCTACATTCAAAAACTACATCATTAAATATGATGTTAGCTCTGATATTTTAATATGTGTTCCTTATAATATCAAGGAAGTTCCTTTGTGCTTCCAGTCTAGTAAGTGTTTTTGTCATGAAAGGGTGTTGAGTTTTGTAAAATGTTTTTTCTGCATCTGTTGAGATTATAGAGATGATGAGATTTTTTTCTTTATTCTATTAATGTGATGTATTACATAAATGGCCTTTTTTAAAAAAAATGTTGAAACATCCTTGCATTCTTGTGATAAATTCCACAAGGTCATGATGCACAATCCTTTTTATATGTTGCTGTATTTGTTTTGCTAGTATTTTGTTGAGGGTTATTACCTCTATATTTATAAAGAACATTGATCTGTAGTTTTCTTTTTCTTATAGTATTTTTTAGCCTTTTATATCACAATAACACTACCTTTAGAGAATGAGTTCAGAAGTATTCCACTCTTCTATTTTTTGAGAGATTTTCAAATTATTGATGTTAATTATTCTTTAAATGTTTGATAGAATTCACTGGTGGAGCTATCTGGTTGTGGGCTTTTTTGTTTTTTTTCATGAGAAGGTTTTGAATATTCAATCTCTTATTGTGCTGTAGTTTTATTTAGATTTTCTGTTTCTTCTTGAGTCAGTATCAATAATTTGTTTCTTTGTGGGGATTTTCCTGTTTCATCAAAGTTACCTAGTTTGTTGGCATACAATAGTTTATAATATTCTTTTATAGTTCTTTTTATTTCTGTATAGTCAGTAGCCATGTACTAAGTTGAATAAAAGTGTTGAGAGTGAGGGACACCTGGGTGGCTCAGTGGGTTAAAGCCTCAGCCTTTGGTGTGGGTCATGATCCTGGGGTCCTGGGTCATAATCCTGGGGTCCTGGGATTGAGCACCACATCAGGCTCTCTGCTCAGTGGGGAGCCTGCTTCCTCCTCTCTCTCTGCCTGCTTCTCTGCCTACTTGTGATTTCCGTCTGTCAAAAAAAATCTTAAAAAAAAAAAAAAAAAAAAAAAGAGTGTTGAGAGTGAACATCCTTGCCTTTGTTTTTGACCTTAGAGGAAAGTTCTCGGTTTTTCCTATTGAGTATGGTAGTTACTATCGGTTTTTCAGACAATGCCTTTATAGTGTTGTATATTTTCTTTAAACCTTGTTGGGGGTTCTGATAAATTCTGTCTCTTAATTGGAATATTTAAACCATTTACATTTAACGTAATTACTGGTAAGGTAGGATTTCTGAAAGTTACTGTCTTTGTGTTCATGTATTTCTCCATTACTTCCTACTTTTGTGATATATAGATATTTTAAGTCAGGCCATTATACTTCCTCTGTTTCTTTGACTATTTTTAAAGATTTTCTTAATAATGGCTTTGAGGATTACGATGCCTTAAAATTTTAAAAACTCATTCTTATTAATAGAAATTTAATTCAAATAGTATATAAAAACATTCCAGGGGCATCTGGGTGGCTCAGTGGATTAAGCCTCTGCCTTCAGCTCAGGTCATGATCTCAGGGTCCTGGGATCGATCGAACCCTGCATTGGGCTCTCTGCTCAGCAGGGACCTGCTTCCCCCTCTCTCTCTGCCTGACTCTCTACCTACTTGTGATCTTTCCCTCTCTCTCTCTATCAAATAAATAAATAAAATCTTATAAAAAAATGTGCAGATTAAAAAAAAAAAACATTCCATTTAGCTCTTAAAAGCCCCCTTTTTTGGGGTGCCTGGGTGGCTCAGTGGATTAAGCCTCTCCCTTTGGCTCAGGTCATGATTTCAGGGTCCTGGGATCGAGCCCTGCATCGGGCTCTCTGCTTGGCAGGGAGCCTGCTTCCCTTCCTCTCTCTCTGCCTGACTCTCTGCCTACTTGTGATCTCTGTCTGTCAAATAAATGAATAAAATATTAAAAAAAAATAAAAGCCCCCTTTTTTGTGCTTTTATTATACAAATTATATTTTTACATTAAATAGCTTTATAATTATTTTATGTAATTGTCTTTCAAATTAAATAGTAGAAAAAAGTTATAAACAAAATACATTTATAACGTTTTTATATTAATATATGCAGTTATCATTGCCAGTGATCTTTATTTCTTCTTCCATATTTTAGTTATTGTTTAGTGCCTCTCATAGACTGAAACATTACTGTTACAGGGCAGGCCTATTAGCAATTTATTTCAGTTTATGATTACTGAGAATGTTTTCATTTCTCCATTTTTGCAGGATAGTTTCTCTGAACAAAGAATCTTAAGAGTATTGGTTGTTTTTCTTTCAGTATCCTGAACATGTCATCCTACTGCTTCTGGAATCCATGGTTTTTGATGAGAAACTACCTGTTCATCTTTGTACATTAGGCAATACTTTTATTTTTGGTACTTTCATGATTGTCTCTTTTCCTTGTCTTTGACAATTTTTTTTCTAATTTGTTTAGATATGGATCTCTTTTAATTTATCCCACTTGGAATTTATGTAGCTTCTTGGGTGTGCATATTAATGTGTGTGTGTGTGTTTATCAATTCAAGAGGTTTCTGGCCACTGTTTCTTCAAATAGTCTTTTTACCTATTCGTTCTCTTTTCTTCTTCTGGAACATACATCATGCCTATATTTGTGTGCTTGTTGGTATCACATATTTTTCTGAGGCTCTGTTAATTTTACTTCATTAACTTTCTTTCTGTTCTTTAGGCTGGATAGTCCAAGTTGATCTATCTTCAAATTCTGCTATTTCATATCTGCTGTTAAATCCATTTAATTTATTCATTTCAGTTTTAATACTTCTGAACTCCAGAATTTTTATTGGGTTCCTTTCTTTCTTTGTTTCTTTGTTTCTTTCAATTTTAGAGAGGAACAAAGAGAGCACATTAGGGGAGGGGCAGGGGGAGAAGGAAATGGAGGGAGAGAGAATCTACAGCACACTCCCTACTAGGTGTGGAGGCTGCCTGAGATCATGACCTGAGCCAGAACTAAGAGTTGGCCATTTATCCAAGAGCTGGCTGCTCAACAAACTGAGCCAAACAGGTACCCCTGGTTCTTTTTTTTAGACAATTTTTTCTCTTTATTGATATTCTCTATTTGTTAAGATATAGTTCTTAAATTTTTCTTTAATTCTTTGGACATGGTTTTATTTAATTCTTTGAACATATTTATAAGAACTTTTTAAGTGTCTTTTCCTAGTAAGTCTGATATCTGAGCTCTCTCGCTCCCTTTTAAAAAATATTTATTTATTTGAGAGAGAGAGAATGAGAGAGAGTGAGCATGAGGGGGGGAGGGTCAGAAGGAGAAGCAGACTCCCTGCTGAGCAGCAAGCCTGATGTGGGACTTGATCCCAGCACTACAGGATCATGACCTGAGGTGAAGGCAGTTGATCAACCAACTGAGCCACCCAGGTGCCCCTGAGCTCTCTTTTGACTGATTTTTTCCCCCTTTATATGGTCTATAACTTCCTGTTTCCTTTCATGTGTTATAATTTTGTTTTTTCTCCCTTGAAAACTAGATCTCTCCAACTCTGCAAATCACCTTCCTCTCCCCCCTCCCACATTCCTTTGAGTTTTGGTTTTGGTGTTTGGTGCTGCTCTTCTGTTGTTATGGATGTTTGTTTGTTTAGTGAGTTTCCTGAATGAATTCTGTACAGTCTGAATTCATTTTTTTAAAATACACCACTTATCATCTTTTCTCAATTAGTTTAGTAGTCAGCTAATTGTTGGACAGAGATTTCCTTGAATGCATTGAACCAGTAAGTTTCCCTGACTTTGTTAGAGGTTTGTGCATGTTTGGGAGGAGTATTTCAATACTCCAGTAGGAAGTTTAAAACATTACTTTAGCCTTCACTTCTTGCTTGCACAGAGACTCAGAGTCATCTCCAGGTGGGTGATTAGAGCCTCGTCAGTGTCTTTCCTGAGCAAATGTGCACATGCATATGGTCTTTTAGTTTTCCAGGATTATGCTGGATATTTTCAACACCCCAGATAAAAATTTCATAAAACTTGCTTTTCCTTTATAATACTTTAGTAGGTTTCTTACTTAACTCAACTGGTATTGCTACCTCAGGCAGCTACATTATTAAACAATTGATATTAATTTTCTTTTGATAAATGCCCGAGGGACATGGCTGTTCACACTGACTGAGCTGCATCAGGTTTGATTCCGTAGTCACTTAGTTTAAATAAAAATAAGTCTGAAGAATAGAGATACCAGACAGGTGAAAAGTGACAGTTCCTGGGGCACCTGGGTGGCTCAGTTGGTTAAGCCACTGCCTTTGGCTCAGGTCATGATCCTAGAGTCCTGGGATCGAATCCCACATTGGGAGCCTACTTCTCCCTCTCCCTTTCCCTCACCCCCTGCTTGTGCTCTCTGTCTCTCTTTCAAATAAATAAATACAATCTTAAAAAAAAAAAAAAAGTGACAGTTCTCTAGGGATGGACTTTGGAGGGTGACTCCAAACCTATTCTGTTCTTTCCACTGGCCTCTAGGCTGCTGGTTTTCACAGTTAATGTCCTTGTGTAGCTTTGGGTTTGAAGGTTACCACAGAGATTGGATGGTTGGGGTTGGATCTAAGACAAGTTGAAATGCCATAAAACTTTGTCTTTACCAAGGTTCAGCTATTTTTTTCTTAAATAAATGCTCCCCATATTTTTGCAAACCTTTGGTTAATTTCCAGAGTTCTGACAAAAATCATTTTGGCCATTTTTCTTAGTATTCTCATTGCTTTTATCAAGGGGTAGATATATGGAGGTCAGAAGTGTTTTCTATGAGAATTTTAGAAACTCCTCATGGATAGTTTCTCATATTCAGGCAAAGTTGAAACCCACTGGTTTTTAGAAAATGTTCAATGGCCAGGTTCTAAGAAACAGAAGCATTTAAGATCAGGAGAAGAACAAAGAGTTTATGAATGAGTCAGATAAGGACCGGTTCAGAGATAGATGGGGTTTATAAAAAGAGAGAGAGAGAGAGAGAAGAGTTTTAGGTAGAGAATAGCCAAGAGCCATTGAATGCTGCCTATGTAGTTGAGAAAACGCTTTGAAAACTACTGATTTGAATGATCTCCTAAAAGGTCACTGTGATTTTTATTAGAGCAATTGCAATGGGATGGCAAGGTGGAATCTTAACTGCAGCATGTTGTGACATAAGTGGGAAGCAAAAAAGAGAAAAACATGTCGCAGCCGGTGCAACAAATCGACCAGGAAACGTGAGGGTAAGAGGGTGGTGAAAAGAAATTAAGAGACAAAGAGGCGGGGGCAGGAGGGACACTGAGGAGGATGTCCAACAGTGCTGGTTTTATTCCACATCTTACAAGCATTCATAAGGCAGACCACAATAGGAGGAGTAATACATCAGTACCTAGTCAGATGACTGCAAGTTTCTATAACAAGTTTACATTAACTACAAGCAAATCTCATGATGCCAGGTAGTCTCCTAAAGCCATTAGCAAGACAATCAACAAGGGAGTAGGTTATGGGAGGTACAGGAACAACAAGGACCAACTAAGAATTCATGACCCTGACCACATTGTTCCCTTCTGTAGGGAGAGTGTGTGGGAAGTCACGTAGGCGAGCACACGACACATAGCACAGACCCTTTCTCAGTGTTACTCAACTTTCCCGTCCTTAACCCCTTGTCAAGCTGTCCAGACTTTAAAGGAGACACAAGTCAGGGCCTGGTTTGGTCCTCGACTCCAACCGTGCTGTGGCTACCAACAAAACAGTTTCTTAGTCCAAAGAAACTGGGCTATGAATGAAAGGAGAGATAATATAGGCCAATCTTTGGAATGTGGAGTAACAAAAGTTGCTTTTCACAAATGATGAAGCATGGGACACTGCATCCAAAACTAATGATGTACTGTATGGTGACTCAGAACATTCAAAAAAAAAGTGGCTTTGTCCCAGGGATCATTTTAACCACTTTACTCTCTATTTACAAACTTTTCTTTTGGTCCCTCTCCTAGACCATAGGGTCATCACTAGTGGCTTGTATTTGGGAATAAGAAAGATGACTTTTCTTCCATTGTATGGGAAAGAAATGTGGCCCTACACAGATAAATTGTACCTTTATGCAGATTCTCAATGACAGTGTATGACTGTGGCTTTGTGAGGAGCAGTGGCCTGGAACATGTATTAAGTCTGAGAAAACTGAGATGAAATCCCACCTCCATCACTTTACTGGTACCCGAGGCATGACCTCAGCAAAATTACTTGGCTCATTCAACCTCACTTCTCTCCTATGGATAGTACTACTAATCTATCAAGATTGTTGTGTAGATTAATTTAGATTGTACCTAGGTTTCATAATAAAGGAGAAAATGTTATATGAGGATGGAAAATTACCCTTTTAATCTCAGTTTTCTCACCTATAATATAAAAGAGTTGTATTACATAATCTCCATGCTGCCTTCCGGCTCTAACCAAATGGGCCTCCAATATCTTTTCGTTAGTACTATTCTTTATGTACTTTGTGGACTAGATAGATACTTGGAATTTGTTGATGACTTTCACCATTCTGTGTAAGATAGTTTCCATTAGAAAAGACATTTAGAATTCCAAGGGACTGACTTACAAATAAATTTGAAAGATAGCTTTGCTGAGCTGGAGTGTACTTTTAAATAAATGAGCTCATCCCAGGACATATAATAGAAAGCACTCAGCAAGGCATATTTTAGATCCTTTAGAAAGGAGCCTTGAGCAGATAAACACCTGGCATGATACCAGATCCCAAAGATATCAAAGCTATGTTTTGGGAGCCCCTAGATTGATTGTTCTAATTGAAATATTTCTAAGTGTTCGTAAAAGTTTGTAACTGCTAGTTTTGGGTGGTTGAAGAGACTTTAAAGCAATTACCCAGATGAGGAAGAAAGGCAGGCTTGAAACCAGCCAGACAGTGTGTAGGAAAAGAAGTAAAGAGGTGAAGCAAGAATGGCTCAATGGATATAGGAGGATTGGTGAGACCAACAGAGCAGAATGAGACCAGGATTAGATAAGGGACTCAGAGACACAGGAAAAGGAGGAACTAGAGGCCAATTGAGGCTGAACTGGGCTAGAACAGAAAGAACAAAACAAAAATGATTTGCTTCCTCAGAGACTGATTTCTTTTTCCGACCAATGCTCTCAGCTTGTTTTGTTGAGTTCATTGACGTACTTTGGTAGAATTTTATTTGGGTAGACATAGTGTAAAGGATAACCAACAATTGAGAAATTGCTCATTTTCTATTTGCAGATTAGTACTTTAAGGATTAAGAAAATATGCTCTGTGATTTTGAAGGCAAAATGACTATGAAATAAGAATACTGAAAAACAACACCATATTTATTATGATTTTATTATTTATTCACTTTCCATGAAACTTAATACAGTGTCTCTACAGTTTCTTTCTGAATTGTGAAGGAATTTCTACTTCGATTCTTTCTCCTCCCTTTGCTTATTCTTCCCAACTGATGGTGCATAAATATATTTTTAAAATTAAAGATGGTGGGCAGGTTTTCCCCTGGGAGAGTTCCAATTTCGTACTATTTTTTGAGGTAATAAGAATTGTCAAGGGTAGTCTAGGAATCCCCCATCTATGTTGTCTGCTTTACTGGAGATTTCATATCCACTCAAGAAACTTTGCTCACAGGGTACCCGGGTGTCTTTCAGTTAAGCATCTGCCTTTGGCTCAGGTCATGATGTCAGGGTCTTGGGATCAAAGTCCTGAATGGGGCTCCCTGCTCAGTGAGGAGTCTGCTTTTCCCTCTTCTTTTGTCCCTCGCCCTTGCCTGTGTTCTTTCTCTCAAACTCTCTCCAACAAAGAAATAAATTCTTCAGAAAAAAAAAAAAAAAAAGGAAACTTTGTTCACATATAACTTCTGGCAAGAGAGGATGACTGTCAGGTCATTGCCTGACCCCTTGTCTGAGTGGACCCTTTGGATGGGACTATTGATGAGCCAGGGCTTTGTAGGCAGCTAGCCCTAGAGATCTTCCTCAGCAACCTGCAAATGAAACTAGTGTTATGAAAGATTTCTCCAAAGACAGACATTTTAAATTAGCCAAATTACTCTAACAGGGCATATCTCAGGAAGATTTAAGGCAGAGCTGGTAGCTGTGCCAGCCAAGAGGCCTGCTCTGCCAGTCGAAAGGCAAGCACATCCTTCCCTGCCAACTTGCAATGAGATGGTTCCTGCAGTGACAGCAGATCTACCATGCATGTTTGATTTAAGGCCCTCTATTACCATACCTTTGTAATTATCACCAGATGGTGATGAGTCCTGGGAAAAGTATAAGTCTTAAGTGTGGAGATCCAGGAGCCTAATCAAAATGCAGCCCATAGCGTATATCTTTCTTCTTGATGTTTCACCTCTTTTCAAACAATTGTTATTGGTTTGAGAAAAATTGTAGCACAACTCTTTGCCAATAATTGTGATTCGTTTTCACTTTGCTTATCAGAATGTGTTTCATAAGGTTCTGATGGTGTTCAAGACATTTTACAGGAGGTATGGCTTTTCTCTAAGTTGACTGGCATAGATTTCATATTTTATATGCAGTTGTGGGAAAGATTTGTAAAGCCTCCTTTGGCTTATTCTGGGTTAGCATTCTCATGGATTCCCATGGATTTTTATCAGGATTCTGCAAGGCAGACATTATATTGCTGATATTTTCTAGTTTGTTCTTATTTTGAGTCAGAGATATTTAGACTAATCATTCTACTTTTTTCCTAGTTAGGGATAATATGTTACTGTATAGTATATGTATGCATACTGCAGATTTTAGAGGATTTGTATGTTTGAGAGAAGTTACCTTTTCTTGATAAGACATAACTTCAGTCAGCAATATTATATTAAATATTCAACTTTGCCCAGTGCCCTGTGTTCCACCCATGGTGAAGCCATGTGGTATGAAAGAAAGAGACCTGGGCTTAATTCCTGATGATCTCATTGAAAATCTGAACTCTTCTTATTTGTGAATAGGTGTGACCATGAATATATCTATTCCCCTAGGCGTCAGATCTCTTCTACAATATGGCGGCCTTGGAATAGACTCTCTCCAGGGCCTCCATGTCTGACATCTATGATTCCATGAGGACAAGGGTCCCTCTTCTTAAGGAATTAACCATTAGTATCTATGTATATATTTAGTATATAATTTCATAACAAATTATTCATGACACTCGTGACTAATATATCCTTTCTCCTTTTATGTCACCCCACCTGTCTTGTATTATTGCAAATAATGGAAATTTGGGGAGTTTGAAATAAAAGAAGGCTATAACAGCATCATTCCTATATTCATGGATTCGGGGTTAGAATGAGAATAGCTTCTTTTGGTTTGGGGAATGTTATGACCACTGAGACACCTATGTAATATATATATATATATAGAAAGCTTGACTTCCCAGCCAAATGATAAGTCCCTGAAGATCTGGGAGTTCTAAATATCAGTTCTAAATATCCCTAGCACCTATAATTTAACATTTAGTCCCATAACTAATCACTTAATATGTTATATAACATGATTTTTTTTGTATGTATATAAAAAATGCTTATGGAAAAACTATGTGGGCTAAAGAGTTCCTTTTAATCACTGAAATGTAAATGATTTTCCACAGAAATCAATGAAAAAGGAATGTAGAAATGAATAATTTGATCTATTTTGGGAAACTGAAATTCACTCTGGAGTGATTAGTGGTTATTTGGTTTTTAATTGACAATAACACTCATAAGACATACTATCATATTGTATATAAATAAGTAGTTGCTACTTCCAAAATAGCTTACCTAGTATATAGTTATATACTAGGTATCTGTCTGGTTCCACCCCCCCCCCCAAAAAAAACCCCACTATAAATTGAGGACCAGAATTTTTCAGCTTGAAGACAAATATCTCAATCTCACAACATTTAGGGATGTCTTTCCTCTTTAAACTCTATAGCTATGACTTTGTCCTGCTGGTTTGGAACTATAATGTATCTTTTCTTGCAGGAACATGCTGTTACCATAGGTAGTCTTTGATACTTGTCCTGCCTCCTCAGCTAGATTATAAACTTGTTGAGAGAAAATACCATGTATCTCATGATCCTGTATTCCAAGTGTCTAACAGAGTTTTCCTTATCTAAAAAAAATGTTCAATTAATATTTGCTGGAATCCTATAAGTAGGGCAAGATGCCATTGCAAGCTCACCATAAAATCAACAAACATTATTCTACTTATTGAACTTCCTAATTCATGAAACAACCTTAATACAGAAATAGTTATTTTTCTATTATAGAATTGAACTACTCAAATTTTTGTTATTCTGTTTTCCTTATGTCAAAAGATATATTTAGATCTTTTGGATACTGCCATAGAGTTTAGCCTGGGATCTTTTGTAGGTATTGGGTATTTCAAAATTTAAAATACCTTTAATTCAACTAAAATAACAATTTATTGTATAACTGAGTTTTTCCCCCCTTTATCAACATGTAGTACACATTAAAATTTGAGGCAGCTTTCTAATTACTGAAAGAAGATAGTAAATGTTAATAGAAATTTATGTGCTATCTGATACCTATCTCAGAAATGCACTGTAAAGAATCCTTAAATTTACATATTTTGCCTAGATTTTGGAGAATTTGGGGGTTTTGTTTAGAAGAAAACTATGCTAGACCTCTTAAAGAACAGTAAATAAAACATTTATAAAGGCAGTATGAAAGGGGCACTCTAGGAAAATCTATATTAATCAGAGTCCCTAGAGTCCTTTTTAAGATTCAGGATAAGAAAGTAATTTCTCTCATTAAACTCCCTTGGTGTGAATATGATAGTTCAATATTTCATAAATATTTAATGTATTATTATTTCCTACAACCTATGAGTGTTTGGGCAATTGAAAGAATTGTTTGAAATATGAGTATATGTCTGGCTGTGTGGGGAAATGTGTGATTATAAATGCTTGACACTGTATGTCTTGAAAAAATTGGGGAAAAATAGTTTCTAAGTTTTAGAGAGGGCAGGAAGGATGTTTGGTAAGATTCTTTACAGTATAAATTTGAAAATGCCTGTGAGTGCTTCTTCGTCCTTAATTCTTAAAGTATTATTATTATTATTAAAGATTTATTTATTTAGAGAGAAAGAGAGCACCAGGGCATGTGACAGGGGTAGGGGGGAGGCACAGAGGGAGATGGGGAGAGAGAATCTCAAGCAGATTTCCTACTGAGTGTGGAGCCGGACCCCGGTTTAATCAAGAGTCAGAAGCTTAACCAACAGAGACACCCAGGTGCTCCTTAAAATATTATTATTAAAAATAATATCACTAATACAAACAATGGACCCGACAGAGGTAAAATGTTGCAGAAATCATGCTACGTGCCTTACTTGTTTAAGCTTGTTTAAGCCACAACTCTGCAATGTAGGCATTAACATTTATTTTACACTGAAATAAACTAGAGCTTAAATGCTTAAGAACTTGAAGCAAATAAGTGCTGAAACTAAGTCTGATTCCCATTCCAAAGAGTCATGCTCTTAAATCGCGTCATGTTGATTTCCTGTGTTGAGGAAAAGTTATTTTTCCTTTTACTATCTAAAATATAGGTAGTTCTTTGCATAATGTTTCTGGAACTGTCTCTCATAGGAGCTTCCAATAACTGCCAGTCACATGGTGACAATTATGCTTGATTAAGCAGATCCAGTAAGTACTTGATCGACTTTTTCCCATAAATGCTGACATTCTGCAGCCAAAGGGAAAAGAACACTTGCCATTATTCTAAGCACTCTGGCCATCTCCCCTTGTCCCTCCCAGCAATACCCAGCTGGGTTTCCTAAGAACACTGTTCCCAGATGCTTACTTAGACTCAGCCCAGATTCCAGGGTTTCTATCAAATGCTTTCTTGGGTAATCTGAATTTCTGAGGTCTGTAAACCCTATAAACTGACAGGGGATGATTTGTGAGATTTGAGACAATGTTTGGCAAAGTGTCATTGTTGCTATTTGTTATTCTACCCCTGATAATTCACTCCTATAGATTTTGAAGTCTTTACAATGGAGTCCTCTAAAAATACATAGGAAAAAGTGCTTCAAAATTATAAATTAAGAAAAAAAGAAAATTATAGATTCGTGTTATTATGACAATGTGAACAACTCCACGAGAGAACACCGTAGCTATTGACTAGTACCTTGATTTGTAGTCTGCTGAAAAGATGACTTCAGTCATGATTCTCAAAAGGCATATCAGAATTGCTCAATGAGTTAGGTACTGCTCTGGGTCTATGTTCCCTGCCTCAGACTATCTCTCTACCAAACATAGAGTATTAGGGTAATCTTAGTGCCTTAAGACAATGAAGTTTAATTCTGTGTGGCACTCATGTGGGTCAGGCAGCATTCCTGAATGGCTCTCCTCCACAAATGACTCAGGGATTCAGGCTTTTCCTGAATTTTCCGTGGGCTCCGTAGTTCAGTGTCCATTGTTTCCAACTGTTCAGGTAAAAGGGTGGGGAAGCACAGGGCAGAGTAAGGAAAACCTAGTGAGGTGAGAACATGAGCCTCAAAGGAGATTTGATGGGCCACGTCCTAACTTTGTCTAGACCTGGTCACATAGACACAGCCAGACGCAGGAGGGCTGATAACATACCCAGGTGGCTAATAGACACAGTTCAGTGAACACATAGCATTTTTTTCTGCTTCATCGCTTATGTTAAGTCTATATAAAGCAGAGAAAAGCAAAATCAAGTAAGCATGGAAAATTTTGATCATAATAGAATTTTAATGGGTGCCCAACAATGCCTTTAGAATTAATACAGCCCTGTGCAAAGAATATATGACCATAATGTGACTTTTAGGCAGGGTATTTTCATTTTCATAATCTATAGAATGGTGCTTGGGACAACCCAAATGGGGGCAATTGATAAGGGATACATGAAACCAGGGCCTGTTTTAGGGACATACAGCCTGTCTTGTTGCACAGGGCTCTGCTCTCACAAAGGCTCCATATGTGTGTTAATGTTCTGCTATTGCTGTCTTAAGAGTCCTAATAAATTTGAACGTGGGGCTCTGCATTTCATTTTGCACTGGGCCATTATTCTAAGCTCTCTGGACATCCCCCATTATGTAGCTTGCCCCACCTGAAACTCATGCCTTATCAGAGACCAACCCTGGGCTCAATGATAAAATGAAGAGCCAGTCTTCAAAATACGGTTAATGCCAATTAACTTTTTAAAGAAGACAAGTTAGTGTGTGTGTGTGCGCGCGTGCATGCGCACACATGGGTGTGTGCATATGAATATACGTCCATGCAGGAATGTTTTTTTTTTTTCAGGAAAAGAGTTCATTGGGAGCAATTGTGTTTTAATTGATATTCATCGAGCATAATCCGTTGCTTATTGTTAGCTACTCATGTGAAGAGTTGGTTGATGTCTGTAGCATAAACATTTGTTTCAGATAAATGGGCGTTTCAGTTGGATAAGTTTTAATTAAGCAATCTTTATTGTACAAGTAGTCATTTTTGAAACCAGGAGAAAACTACTGTAATTTGCTAATTCTGTTATCCAGAATCTGAAGATGTTGAATCTTGGCTACTATAACCTTGAGTACAATTTTGGCTATAAATGTCCCAAATAAGAAATAAGAAACTTTTCCAATGTATTGTTTGATTTTTTTTTTCCTCTCTTACAAATACCAGGACACAACTGACCTCTTCTCCAACTCATAGAATTATCTGGTTCTGAGAAAGACAATTATCATACAATCTCTCTGATATGAGGAATTTGAGAAGCAGGGCAGGGGGTCATGGGGGGTAGGGAGGGAAAAAATGAGATAAGATGGGATAGGGAGGGAGACAAACCATAAGAGACTCTTAATCTCACAAAACAAACTGAGGATTGCTGGGGGGAGGGAGGGAGAGAGAGGGTAACTGGGTGATGGACATTGGGGAGGGTATGTGCTATGGTGAGTGCTGTGAAATGTGTAAGCCTGATGATTCACAGACCTGTACCCCTGGGGCAAATAATACATTAAATGTTAACAAAGAGAGAAAGAAAGAAAGAAAAAGAAAGAAAGAAAGAAAGAAAGAGAGAAAGAGAGAAAGAAAAGAAAGGGAAATAAAGTATGACTGAAAAAGGGGGAAAAAAAGAATCATCTGGTTCTAAAATGAATGATTTCTTTTTAAATCTTGCTTCCATACCACTTGCTTAGATAACTACTTTAGCTTTTCACATTTCATAAGAATTTATTTATTTACACATTTGCCAAAGGAGCACACTGAACTCCCAACTCCTTGAGAATAGGTGCTATTGCTGTTCATCTTGCTATTTCCAGAGCCTAGTATAGTTTCTGGGTGCCTAGAACATGTTCAATAAATATTTGATGAAGGAATAAATAAGTAATGGTAAAAAAAAAAAAAGTCATTTTTGGGAGGGGGGGTTATGGACATTGGGTAGGGTTTGTGCTATGGTGAGTGCTGTGAAGTTTGTAAACGTGGAGATTCACAGACCTGTACCCCTGGGGGAAAAAAAATATATATATATGTTTATAAAAAATAAAATTATAAAAAAAAAAAAGTCATTTTTCTTTCAGCAAAACAAATATTTCCAAGTCTCAAAGGAAGCTTCTATTCTTAGTAAGGCCAAAATCAGGGTGTTTTTGCTTTACAGGAATGTTTTAGGGGAGCCTGGGTGGCTCAGTGGGTTAAGCCTCTGCCTTCTGCCCAGGTCATGATCTCAGGGTCCTGGGATTGAGCCCCACATCGGGCTCTATGCTCGGCGGGGAGTCTGCTTCCCCCTCTTTCTCTACCTACTTGTGATCTCTTTCTCTCTGTCAAATAAATAAATAAAGTAAAAAAAAAAAAAAAAAAAAAGAATGTTTTAAATTTGCATTATCCTTTAGCCCATAATAGCTATATTCTAGGAGGGGATGGAAAAAAGCATACTCTTAGTAAATGAAATTTTGAAACATCTGAAGGATAAAAATAGTATGTATTTGACTTTCATATTTATAAATTCATTATTTTGTTGAAACTTTTTTCCTGTTTAAAAAAATGAGTTGCTTGAATATATTCACATAACACACATATAAGTAAAGAACAATATACATAGGTTTCAACAGGTATATATGTTAATATTCTTTTGCATTAAACTGGTTGTTAATAATATAATTTTTTTCCCATGGTCTGCTAGTAAGGACCATGACTAGGGGTCACTAACCTTTTGTTTAAGGCTGGGATTGTTTAACTTACTGTATGAGTTTTCTTTGGCTGCCATAACAAATTATCACAAACTTGGGATGCCTGGTTGGTTCAGTCATTAAGCTTCTGCCTTCAACTCAGGTCATGATCCCAGGGTCCTGGGATAGAGCCCCCCACATCCAGCTCCCTGCTCGGGGGGAAGCCTGCTTCTCCCTCTTCCAGTCCCCCTGCTTGTGTTCCCTCTCTTGCTGTGTCTCTGCCTGTCAAATAAATAAATAAAGACTTCAAAAAAAGTGATCACAAATTGGATGGCTTCAAACAATGGAATTTTATTTTCTCCTTATTCTGGAAGTGAGAAGTTCAGAATCAGTTATCACTGGACCAAAATTCCGAGTATGTCTGCAGGGCCACATGTGTAGAGTCTGTAGAAGAAGATCCATTCCTTGCTTCTTGCAGTTTCTGAAAGCTGTCAGCATTCGTCGGTTTATGGCCCCATCAGTTGAATCGTCAAAGGCAGCACCTACAGCCTTCTTTGCTCTGTCTTCACACTGCCTTCTCTTCATTGTGAAAGAAATCTCTTTCTCTCTCTTATAAGGACACTTGTAATTATATTTAGGGCCCACCAAGATAATTCAGGAGAATCTCCCTATCTCAATATCCCACGCTTAATCACATCTGCAAAGACCCTTTTCCCAAATAAGGTAACACTTATGAAGTTCTGTTAGACTAGGATCTTCTGTCTTTGGGGGGGGCAATTATTCAGCCTACTTCATTTTTGTGCTGCCCATTTTTGTGTTACTAAATAGTGGGATTCTAGATGATATATACTAGTGTATTTCTCTCTATGCTCACTGACACAGGAATGAGGTACCCTATAATTAGTGAGTGCTGGAGAAACTATAATGTAAATAATGCTATAAGGGAAATGCTATAAGGAAAGAAGCAGGCTTTGGCAGGTAGGGCTCAGAGAGGGAGCTCATAACTTCATGATAATACTTCACATAAATCAAAGTAATGTTAATTGTCTCTCCCAAAGCAAGGCCATTAAGCAGTTTATTGCTCCTACCTTAAAGATTTATTTTGGTATTTTTTGTGGTCCTGCCTTTTCAATGGTATTTCACTTTTTACCCAGAGGGGAGATGAACACCTCCATGAGAGTCCTCCCTGGCATGTTTCATCTCTAAGGATAACAAGAGGAGGACATAACTGACTGAACAGGTTCTGATGAGCTCTGCAGCAATCGAAAACAAAGGTCTCCACAAAGAGATCAGTTGGTAGACCTTCATTCGGAAACCCAGTTCCTAACAGGTGGAAAGAGCAAGTGTATCTATATTCCCTGGTTATGAACCACTAAACTGTCAGTGACCTTGTCACTGACCAGGGAAGAATTTTCTGTTTCGTTTTTCCCACTGTGTTGAGGTAAGGTATTTGAACCGTGAAAGAGGATGTTTCATTTCTTTGATACATTTTTATTCATCTCCTACTATGTACCAGCTATTAGGTATAAAGCCCTGGCTAATACAATTGCTTTCTTTGTCCCTCTGTCATTGGGTTTCCGTGTAATTTTCAAGATTCTCCAAACTTTGCAAAGTCCCCTGCCTGGTCATTTACAACTGATCCAAGGTCAAAAAAGGACAGCTTAGTTGGAAAGGGAAAGAAAAAAAAGAGAGAGAGAGAGGAAAAAAAAACACCAAAACCAAGAACACTAAGAAGTTACATAAATGTCCTCTAGCACATTCCCTGTTCTGAGGGCTAATGTACTGTAGCAATTCATCAGTCATTCTAATAGTCTTTTAACTTCTGTCAGAAAGCCTACTAAATGCTAACATCTTAAATGTTTAATATTCTAAAACATATTTTCATTAATCATGCAAATTATCTGGGCATCCATATTTTACAATAACCTCTTTTGAGATTAAGAGGCTCAAGGCTTTGTGTCTGAGAGACCCATGTTAGTGAGTGGTACAGTAGGTGAAATATAACTTAGAATTAAGAATTTCAGCAATGAAAAGTTGCTAGTAAAATTCCAGTATCCATGTGCAATCACATTCACAAAAAACCCCCAAATGCTATTAATGTCAGGTATTTCTGATTAGGTAGCAAGCAGCTAAAAGCAGCGAAGTTCATTCTGTTTTATTACATAGCTGATGGATGGATATTAATGTTGGTAGATGGTATATTGTCCGAATAGAAATGACCCCATGTTTCATAGCAAAATACTGTGAGCTTGGTTATTAGTAAAAGATAGAACACATGTTCTATGCAGTTAGGTTGGCTCAGTTGCACCATGAAAACCTCCATTTATGTGCTGCCATTCATCCCTATTCCAGGGATTCTTAGATGTGTGGAAAAAAGGAGAAATATGTGCGTGGACTCATGAGACAGTTGGATAAGGAATTGAAAGGGGGTAAAGGGCATGAATTTCGCTAGTGTTAGTGGAAATGCTTTACCCTGATGCTATTGGTCAGTAAGGGTGGAGCTAATAATGAGACAGATAGTAATGACCTGAGGCCATGTAAATAAAGTTATGCTGGACTCACAGAGCAGTGCTCATTAGACTCAAGAACACGACCTAAGTAACTGAAAGTCATGAGCGGTAGCAGATCAGGGCACTAGTCTGGCTACCAACAGGGTCGATGGCATGATCATATTAGGATAATTCAAGGACAGCTTATTTATAAAGGCACTAGTTGCAAAGATACGGGCAGGGTGGAGGGTAAGGGAACCATTAAAGTCTGCGCAGATAGTGAGCTAACAAGCCACGGAGCTGTTGTTAAATCTAAACTTTTGGAGATGAGAGAAAGGAGCAGTTACCAAAATCGGAAGGAAAGAGAGTCAGATACAGAATGACAATTTTAGGTGACTAGTGACCTTTGATTGAGACAGGTAACACAAGATGATGTCATGGAGCAAATGACACTGACCTCATTCCTCTCTCCCCCCAGTTTCCTTTCCCCCCAACCCCCCAAGTCTCCTAATGGGGCTTCCCACTCATTGTTCCCAAGAGGAACCTGAGGGCACAGATCAAGGATGTAGTCCATAGCGGAGCCTCTCTCTATGAACATCAGGGCTTCACATGTGGAGAGGGGTTCTGGAGGAAGACATACATGGTCAGAAACATCTAAATTTGGTCTAAATACCACTTCTTTGGTTACAAGACCAAAACTCATAGCCACACTTTGAATGATTTCCTTGTGTCTCTTTGTTGTTGTTTCACTCAGTTCTTAAATTTTCTTTTATGGTTGCCTTCTTTCACAATATCTCCTACTGCTGTTTCCATTAACAAAATTTCTAGTAGCCAAACCACCTTATCTTCTGAGGAATCAGATATTTAAAATATATACATATATAGTTAATGCTATCCAGACAGTTCATTATTCTCTCTATACAGCTTTTTCTAGTATAACAGTGTGAATTTTAATGTCTGTAGTCTATGTTGCTAAAGGGACAGTGAAATCTTCACTTTTTTTCATGGTTTACCTTTTAATCATATTTCCTCTAGTAAAATATTCCAACCATTATTTCCTGAACCATGAGTTCTAAGATACAGTAAAACAAACAAACAAACAAACAAACAAACAAAAAACTTAAGGAAAATGTATCTTTTGCTCTATGGAAGGGCAGGTTTTTTTTTTTTTTTTTTTTTTTTTCCAGACCATTTTCAATGATTGTTGCAGGAATGAATGAGTAGGCTTCAAGAATGAAATAGTTGCAGAAAACCCACTTACTTTTGTACATAAGCCCATGCAGCAGCCCTCCGGGTACAAGTACTTATGTATCTCCTTTTGTTGAGTTCTCTATTTTTTTATGAATATGCATATTGGGGGAAAAAACTTCCATCTGCTCTCTTTTAGCTGATTATATCACATTTTGGAGCTGCGCATCATTATGGAGCTTCAGAGAAAGATGATCATTTACATTACATATGGATATAAAGTAGAGAAGGAGTTGATGAATTGCAAACAAGTATAATTTATATGGACAAAGTGTGCCAGAAGTGCTTTTCACCCCATTTTACTCTGCAAATGGAATGATTCCTGCCCATTCACTTGGCGTGGTGCCCAAAAAGTCGAAGAGGAAAACGATCCTGTTCGCCTTCTGCATCAGGATTCCACTCCGTCCCTCTGAGGGAACAGTGCCCTGCATTTCAGGCCCACCAGGGATCCCAGGAGGTCAAAGGAGATCTCTGAACACAGTAATGCCATTTAAAAGATTTTTTCCATCATGGCTTCTTAATTTATGATAGACATCACGCAGATGCACTAATACTCAGACTGTTGGTGATTCAAATGTGAGACGTTTGCATGATGAAGAAAGAAAGGGAGAGTGATGAAAAGCTTGTATTTTCCTCTGCACTGTGATTTTCCCACGGCAGATCATTTGCCTAAGTGCCATTAACTTTGTAAATATGTAAAAATCTGCATTTAGGGTGTCCTTCTAAGGGCTTCTGTGTGGGCTACAACACAATGAGCTGCGACTCCATATTGTAAAGACCAGAGAGGGCCCAAGGTGCAGTATTAGGAGTAATAACCCCACATCTTTTATTGATTTAATTTTATTCATGAATATAAGCAGTTATTTATATACTCAAATTGTTTGGTCTTTAAAAACGATTATTCCTGGGGTGCCTGGGTGGCTCAGTAGGTTAAAGCCTCTGCCTTCGGCTCAGGTCATGATCTCAGAGTCCTGGGATTGAGCCCCACATCAGGCTCTCTGCTCGCAGGGAGCCTGCTTCCTCCTCTCCTTCTGCCTGCCTCTCTGTCTACTTGTGATCTCTGTCTGTCAAATAAATAAATAAAATCTTTAAAAAAATGATTATTCCTGTTGTGTGCCAAGTGTGAGGAATCAAAACTAAATGCAACATGGCCTCTTTCTAATCTATCAGAACCCGACAAAGAAATATTCTGTCATGACAAAATAGTCATTATCTGTGAGGTTCTGTTAAATCCGCTGATTCTCACTGCTGTGGCACAACACAGTTATCCTAGCCCTCAGACAATCGGTGTCTGAAGAATTTCAAATCACTACAAGCCCAGGCCTGTATTAGGGTAACATGTGCACTGCTTTCATTTTGTGTTCAAATATCAGTTTTTATTCACGTGACATGCACTGTGCTGAATGTTTTGTGTACATTATCTCATTTAACCAGCACAGAAATATGAAATGTTACTATTATATTTCATAGAGGATAAGAAAACCCAAAAAACCTAAGCTCAGAGGCTAAGTGACTTACACAAAGTCACACAGTGCTCAAACCAGGACCTCTAGGTCAACACTGGATATGATCAGATGAATTCAGTGGTAGGACAGGGGGTAGCCTAAAGTAAGGGTTCCTTTTATCTTATTTCCGTAACCAGGAAACCTGGTAATATTTTAGAAACTGCTGTTCTTTTACCTATATTTAGTTCCTATTCATTTTTGTCCTAACCTTTACATAATTCTAGCATGACATCCTGTGTGTCCTGATTAGTCGAACGGTTTTCTTTGATGGTGTAGAGGGGATGGAAGAGTGTGCGTGTGTGGTGTGACAGAGTATCTACAATTTCTTCATATTATTTTTCTCAGAACTTAGGCTTGTAACGGAAGTTTCTCAACATGAAATGTCATCATGTCATCAATTTGGCCTCACTCAGGAAGTTGCAGGGCGCTTGACTAACCTCAGTGAATTAGATGTTGTCTAAAACCTGATAATCTTGAGCTGACTATCATTTTAGAAGTTTTAAGAGTTATTTTATTAACTATCTTGGAAATTTAATTGATAAAAAAGAAAAGCTTCTGATAACAAATTTCAGAGTGAAAATATATTGGTACTTGTATCGGCAATAGAATCGAGAGGGCAGAATTTAAAAGAGTTCATTTTTGTTCTTAACAAAAAATGTATTATGGAGATTTTATCTGTTTTTCTGGATTAAAATTTCTCTAACTAGGCATACTTTCACCACACACTTGAATTTGTAAACAGAAGATGTTCTTGGGATCAGAGCAATCATGGCATCCCAGGACAGTTTTTTACAACCTTTCTGTACCGAGAGACAGCTTATTCCAGTGACAGGCTATGGCAAGATCCTCATGCAGATTCTATGATCCAGAGGCTTTCATTGGCATAGTCTTGGGCAGCATATGCGTTCCATGTCTCAGAATTGTTGTGTGACTAAAGAAATTATTGAGGCCAGGACTCTCACCACATTTCAACCTGGAAACACAAAGCCATCTGGGAACCATGAAAATGTCACTTTCTAATCACCTTCCCATCCACTCTTGAAAGGCTAAGACTCCTGTCTGTCTCCTAGTCAAAAGCAGCCAAAAGTCTAAGTCTTTCAACTACCTTACAACCTTGGCTGAACTACGTCTAGCCTTTTTACTTCTATTTATCCAGCTTGCATGGTCGAGAGAAAAACCCAAGGAAAGCGAGCAGCAGGGATCCAAGAGGTAAAATCAAGGGCCGCAGGACTCCTTTAGTGTGAGATATGCTTTTGCTACAGGTGTCCTTTTCAGCAATGTGCTATGTGACGGGGCCATCCTTCTGGCAACTTGAACCTCATGGTGTTTCCACTCCTCTCTCCTTCTCTCTTTGTAGGAATCCAGTCTCTCTTCCTCTTCCTCAGCCTCCTCAAGGCCTTTGCAGCACTTCTGCTCAAAAGCATTTCCTAAATCCTCGAACTGGGTACCAGATCTTTATTTTGAAGGAAAAGAAACTGTGGCTGGGTAAGCTTCACCAGTGATTTCTACCATTTTACAATCAAACAGTTCCTTACATGCTTCCTAACCTACAAATTTCTTGCTGTCCTCATAAAGAAGCTGTACTCTCTAGAATTCCCTGAGGCAGCAGGTTGATTAAAGTTTAAAAATTATGGTCAGAGGCTGTGCTGTGTCCAAGGAGGTCCTAGAATAATCTATTTAGAGTTGTAGCCATAGTCAGGAGCAGGACCATGATGGAGGCAGCATGTTGGAAATTTGAAATTGAAACACTATTTCCTGCTGTGGAGGGGGAAGGATAGGCGTAGGCATGTGATTTACTCCTGACCTGGGCACTGCATTTGGGAGTAAATCTCATAGATCTGGAAAAATATACTAGAAATTAACAGTGTAATAATGTCTCCCAGCATTTGAAATAACACTTTGTGTTTCCTGATTTTTCCTAAGGTATTGTGTTTTATTTATTAATGTTTAGATCACTTTGGAAGGTATTTACCTATAGACTAAGTACATTGATTTAGATGTAAATACAGAATCCGTTATATGGGAATAATTATTATATTCGTTGCCCTCCAGCAAATGCTTCCTAAATGCCCACTCTGTACAGGTCTAATACCAGGCACCAGATTACAAAGCTGTCACAAGGAGATCGTGGTCTTGTGGAAAGATAAGTGCCTCTGAAATAGATAAAGTATAATAAAGTGCTATGACCAACAGAAATACAAGTTGCTAAGGAAACTCAGAGGAGAAAACCAAAGGAAATCAATGAAGGCTTCACAGAGTAAGTGACTTTTGTGATGAATCTTAAAACAGAAAACAAAGGGAGACTCTTGGATGTAAAAAAAATAGGAGCCACTCCAGGAAAATAAATAGCATAAGAAAAGTCCCAAAAGAAATTGTGAATTTGTGGAATTGCAAGTAGATTATAGAGAGTGTAGAGTAAGAGGAGGGGGAGGAAAGATATGATTCATAGGGTAGGTAAAAAGTGGTTGAGAAGAAACTTATATACCCTGGAAGAAAGTTAAAAAATTATACTGAAGATAGTGAGGAGCTATAAGACAAAACAAAACAAAACAAAAAACAACTTCAAGCTGGAAGTCATGATTTGATTTACATGCTGGACCTTTCTGGAGGCTGTTGGAGGATGGATTAAAAGGTAGGGCACTGGTAGAATAGGGGTCAGTTGGAAAGCTATTGCACTATTTCATAAATGAGCTCATGAGGTTCCAAAGCAAGACAGCAACCATAGGAAGGGTTAGAAAGTCATGAATGGCAAAGCACTTCTAGAGGTAGGACTTGATTACATACTGAATCTGTGAGAATTGAATCTATGAGAAGGGTATATATGAGATGATATGAGAAATGATTTTCTCTTTGGGGTAACTGGTTGGGTATTGGCGTCATTAAAGAAAGAGATTTGTTTGGAATAAAAAAGCAGAGACAAATTTGTAGAGAAAAGTCAGAGATTTGGCTATGTTGATCTGAAGCTTCTAGAGTCCTATGTTGGACTCCTTTCCCCACAAATTAGAATGTTGAAGCATTAGCCCCCTATATATGGTATTTGTAGATGGTGTTTTGGGGAGATAATTAGGTTTAAATGAGGATGTGAAGGTGGGGCCTTCGTGATTGGATCAGTGCCCTTCTAAGAAAAATCACCGGAAAGCTTGCTATCTCTGACGTGTGAGGATATGGTGAGAAGGCAGCTATCTGTGAGCCAGGAAGAACTCTCATTAGAATCCAGCCATGCTGCAACATGATCCTGAACTTTTGGCCTTCAGAATTCTAAGAAAATAAGTTTCTGTTGTTTAAGCCACCTAGTCTATGATATTTTATTATGGCAGACTGAGCTGACAAATACATAGAAGTGTTCAGGAAGTTGGATAACACAGACCTGGGGTTCAGGAGACAGATGGAAGTGAGGTAATTCATTTGGGAATCATATATATATGTGTGTATATACGTATACACATATATATGCTGTATATCAGACAGACTATAAAACTTCTGGTAATAGATATTTTGTCTAGAGGTCTAATATAAAAATACATTTAAGTACTAGTAGTCTGGAAAATAGCAAATGCACATAGTTATTTTTATTATTTAAAATTAAGGTATTTCACAATTAAAAATATTTACAATTAAAGATGAAACATCTGTACAATTATTAAAATTCATTTTACTCAATGAGAGTCAACAATGTCTTGTTATCTCTACTTTTATACCAGATAACAGTGAAGAAATTAGCAAAAAATAATTTCTAAAACTCCACTGTGGATCAGGATAAAATGTCTCCAGTATTAACTCATGCTTTCCCAGTAAGTATAAAAATGAGTGTGAATGCTGCTTGGACAGTTGGTTAAACAGACAAATGCTTCATTACTATTTATTGAATAATAGACACAAATGCAAAACCAACAGTTATGAAAAAAAGAGGAGTTTTTTTCCTGCAGAATTTATCATTTCACACTTAAACAAAGCTGAATATAGCTTATGTCACACATATCAAAGACTTATACTATGCCTTTTCTAATATAGGCAAGTGAAATATTAACATGTAGCATTTAAAATAATAAATATACATACTATTTACAATAATTGGGAATGTTAGAGACATGAACTTTTATATAAAATCATTCAGATTAAAACACTTTCTCTTTAGGTTGTATCGCCAAATGTTTTCTTTCTCTCCCATTTATTTGATCTTTTAGTTCAAGTAGAGTTAAAATGGAATGCGTTTGTAGATATATAGTTGAGAATGTGTGTTCAGTCACTTGGCTCTGTGATTGTAATCTTCCGTACCATGTCAGAGAGATTTTCAGACTCCAGATCTTCTTTGCCATTATCTGAATTTTCTGATGAGATATAACAACCAGAGTCCCTTGGGCAGTCGTCTAACTGTGACTTATTTAAGGAGTTGTCTGGGCTTAAGGATAGGGGCACAGATTCATCTTCTTGCTCTTGAATAGCTGTAAATGGAAAAGAGGGCAGCATTTAGGAGAAGGCAAAACAAGTTTTATTCATGTACTCATTCGTCTTTGAGCTATTTTAACTGTACCAACCTTGACTTCGTTACATTTGAAACTTCCGTGAGTAAACAATATATTTGTTTATTATAAAAGAGATATTTGCACTCAAATATTCAAGCCCTGCTTTCCTAGAAGACAAAGTTTGCCTTTTTTTTTTTTTTTTTTGCTCACTTGCAGTTTCATGGAATTCATGTGAACTGCTTGCATAAGCAAAGATCAATATGGACTCTCATTTTACATTAATGATAAGTTGCCAGAGAAAGCAGATTGTATCCACAGTTTGACTGATGCCTTGTCCAAATACTCCTTAAAGTAACATCGGAAAAAGTCATTTGTAGTTTAAATGTATAATCCAACTCAATAGTGATCTTTGTGGACAGTTCTAGAATCATGATAACGTGGAGTCATGAGTAAAATATCTCTCTGGGCAACAACAGATAGTAGGACTTCAATTACTTGGAATTTAACTAAAAAAAACTTAAAAAGTATTCGGAATTTTCTGATGTCTGCGTTCACCAGAAAAATCAACATAGAAACCAGGTTGCTTTTAGATAGTAAAACACCACCATTTTCGTTGACTCTGCCTTATTTAGTTTGTCTTCTACATCTTTATAATTCTGAAGAACAATTATTTATATTCAGATTGGTAACTGTGTTATCAAGTCAGTTTTCTAGATTCAACATTTTCTTTGAAAAAAAAATTAATACTAGAGATGTAACAAAAGATATTTTGAAGAACCTAGGCAGAACTATGAAGTTCTAATCTTCTCAAGAAGCCTTTACCGTCAGAGTTCTCTTGGTCAACGTCAAGTTTCTTTCCTTGACTTCCCTGACACGGGTAAATGTGTCCTTCCCCGCATCATGAGATGGGTTCCTTGGGGAGGAGATGTATCTCAGGCCACTACCCATCAGCCCTATCAGCATACCTAGTTCTTTCCCCTTCTACCCTCAGAGCTTCTCCACGTTAGACATTTGAATAACTCCACTTGGGAAGAACCAAACGCACCCATTGCAGGGTGGGACAAGACCTCCGCCTTCAGAGACTACGCACTTCATCCTATTCTGGTGAGAAGAAAATAAATCCCAGCTCCAAAATCCTGGAAGAAGGAAACTGTAATTTTCCTCAACAGACTCTATAAAGGTAAAATGCTAAGTCATTTAGCCTTAGGAAATCCACCCTTTATCTTGTCTACAGATAACCCGCTTCTTTAAGTGCATTTTCTAGGCTTCGGATATCTTGCCAACATTATGTTCTACTGTGTATCCAATTGTTATCAACATCCTTTACAAGAGAGAATTGAGTCGTGGTGCCCGAAGGCAGCCTTGTTTGTAATGAATTCACATCTCCTCAATGGATCTAGAATGGCACTCTTTTATGTACCACCCACAGAAGAACTGAGAAAAGAGTCACATTAGTTTTTGTACTCTGTGGTTTAGATGAGGACCACAGGTTGAGAAAGGTTGGGAAAAAATGATAAAGATCATTTTCGTCGACTCATCTTCAAACTGAATCATAACAGTTCTTTTACTCTTTTCCTCAAAGCTTTAATTTGCAACAATAAAAGCACGCTTAGGCCATTTCTTCTGAATCTTCTCCCTGTTTGCACAACATTTTTTAACTGTGGACTCAAGTATCAGATATTTAAGTCCAGTGATGTTATAACAAGTTCTAGATATCAGGACCTTTACTTTTACTATGCATCGAATGTGACTGTTTAAAAATTTTAGCCACCATGAAGCATTTTCTCTTTATTAGTCTTAGCAACCTTTAAGTTTAGGGTGAAACTTCTTAATATCCATTAGTGTTTGTGAATATCAGTCATTCAATTTTGTTTCCAAAGCTTTCTGTTACAAAAAGACAGCACTGAAATGGGACCTCTTTCTCTGAAGGAAAGATTTCTCCCCTGCCTCTGCTTTTCTGTCTTCTTGCCACTGAAATGGAAAAAACAGCTCTGTGTTTCATTATCCAAGTGCTTCTGGAAAAGGCCAGAGAAATTAGTCCTTTTGTAATGCTTACTGCTACATCAGCAGGGTTCACCATACTTGGAATGTGATCCTAGGCCATCTTTCTCCAGATTATATTTGGGCTTATCACCTCGACACAAAATTAAAAGAATTAAGTTATTTCCCTTCAGACCAACATTTTAGACAGAACTTGGCATAGTAAAAATTGCTCCCAATACCGTGTTCTATTTAGGCTGATTACTGATTGTGGGACTCTCTTCAAGATATAAGACTTTGGCTTAAAGAGCTCTGATTTCCAAACTTAGTTCTTTTTCTTTCCAAAAATAAGTACTTAGCTTGTTATTTTGTCTTCAGAAGCCTCTCTCCATTCCCCTCAAAGGGTAACAAAGTAAACAAACAATAAATGAAAATCTGACTTTAACAGAGAATATATAGTTTTTAAATATTGGTAATAAAATGTATTTGTTTTTATTTTCACCTGAGAAGTGCTCTATCACCGTCCCCAAATCCTGGGAATTGGTTTGTTTTAAATACGGGTTATTTATTATAGGAACCTTTTATCCGCAATTTTTATGGAAAAAGGGAAATAGTTTCTCAGTATGAAAATTACGCAGCACAGCAATTTACAGGACAGCAGTAATTTGCTAAATGATTTCCTAGTGAAATGAAAACATGACTATGCCTCCTTGAATGCTTCCCACCAGGCTTGCAATAATTTTAGGCAGGTGATCAGCTGGAGCCCCTTGACTCTAACTATAAAAAGAAAAGGCAGGTCTTTATGTTATATTATGGAAATGAAAGCTATATAGCATTCAGTTTTTGTGTTTGGGGGGTGGGGTCAGGGTTTTTCTTCTCTTGCTTTATTTTTTGTTGTTGTTTTTTCCGTCCTGACGCTAAAGACTTCCAGATTGGCACAAACCTAGGTCTTGTACTATGGGTACTTTTTCCAGCACAGGGGATAAATTCAGGCTATTATGTCCACATTTTCTTTCTAAGTCATTTAGTCCCTTCATGTGGCCATGAAACAGAGTAAAGCTAACTGACCTACCTAGAAATTGAAACTATAACCTTCATCAGTTTTGGCCCATGGTCCAATCATCTGAGCTAACCAGGCAAATAACACACTGGAATAAGAAACAGCTTGCCTCCAAAATTACAGACTTACCATATGAGATATGAATGCATCTTTTTTTATATCAAAATGTTTCTGATAATATGTTAAAGAGAACAATCTATATGATTAAGTATTCTATTACTAAAATTATGTGAAGACCAACAGACTTATGCTTATAATTCACAAATGAAAGTGTTAACATTTTAGATAGATTTTCTCTATATTTCTCACATCACCTAAATGTCTTATATTTCAATTAAAAAACAACAAAAAATTAAAATGGTATAGTTTTTCAGTAAAGCCCCTGCATGGTTTGCGAATCTTCCAAAGGCTATACATTTTCAAATCTAGGTATATTGGAGAATTATTACATAATTTGAAAAAGGGTGTCTCTTGTTGCTGGCAACTAAGAGCAGACATCATCATAAGGCCAGAAAGCAACCCCAAACATTTCTGTACTCTATATAATGAGAATAAAATTAGGTTAAGTTAAGGTTAAGAATAATTAGGTTAAGAGGAAATTATTTAGGAAATATTTTGTCATAAAGAACTCATTTGAATATTACAATATTTTATTTCTTACCCGGATTTTTATGGAATCATGTAAAGCTCGTGGCTCAACATTTTAAGAGAGTCATCGATAAAGATAAAAAGTGGCATGGTGATTAAAACAGAAGACAGCTAATATAATTATTCATAAAATAATTATATTGGAATTGTGACATTTAATTAATTAAGTATAGGCAATCTCAATTATATTAAATGTGAAGAAAGCTTTAAAGAATTCAAACTAAATCCTAATTCTGGGAAAAAGTTCTCATATCCAAAAGAAAGAAATCTGTCCTATATTCACATAGGTTTCTTTCTTTCTTCATGCAAATATTCCAGATTTTGACTTTACTGTCTTGTGTGCCTTATGTATGAAGCTTTTGTTTCTTTAGGCTCCTGTTTCTTTGGGGAAACTATAAAATAATGCAATCTACAGGGCATAGGAAAATGCCTGGCCAATGCAAATGCTCAGTAAGCAATTTTTTAAATAAAAAGATTGTGATATTTAGGTTAATTAAAGGAAATAGGTATTAAAGATCAAATAAGAAATTTTGTTGAAATTCAAATGAAGATATCTCTTGGCTCTTTGAATTATTGTCCCCTTCTTCTCTCCTGGTGCCATCTTCAAAGAGGCAAAACCAAGCCTATGTCATCCTCTCTGAGGATTGCTCAAAACCCCAGCTTCATGTTGGAGCCCCACTTGGGTCACTCAGAACAAAACTCAGACATTCTCTAGGTATCTACGGCTGTATTTATTTGTCCAGAGGCAGTGTTGTTCAAGGAGGACCATTCAGTAGACAATATGGCGCAACTCTAGGTGATTTCTGATTTCATCTTAAGCACATCCTTAAATCACCTGAATATGTTAGTTTTATAATAATGACTTTTTGGTATTCATGTCATTTGGAAAAACAAATGGAAAACAGGAATCCCTTCATGGAATAACAACCAGTTGCTCTTGTTTTCCTGAGGTCATGAGAAAATAGGAGTTGAAATGACACTCCCTGTTTTTGAACATCTCTCTTTGCATCTTTTTTTCTTTTTTTAAGATTTTACTTATTTATATGACACAGAGAGGGAAATCACAAGTAGGCAGAGAGGCAGGCAGAGAGAGAAGGGGAAGCAGGCTCCCTGCTGAGCAGAGAGCCTGATGTGGGGCTGGATCTCAGGACCCTGGGATCATGACCTGAACCAAAGGCAGACACTTAACTGACTAAACCATGCAGGTGTCCCGTTTTAAACGTATTTTTATGTCAGTATGCATTATATTCTCTTAGTATCTTTGTAGGACCTTGTTTGCATATACTAATTAATTTAACAAATCAATTACTGATGGAAGTTCACGCTTTAAAAGTAGTAATAGTTTAAATCGCAGTTTTAGCACTTGTATGTTGAAGTTCATCAAATTCCTAAAACTGGAATTTCTGGATACAAAAGTATGCACATCTCAAACTTTGATAGGTTTTACATTATTATCCTCTAGAGATGTACTCATTTACACTCTTGCATATACACAGGCATGCACAGTGAGCATACACACAACATAGATCTTAAAAACCCAAACCAACACCCATCTGCCTACTACAAAAACTTTTATCTGTGAGGCGGGATTGCTAGGGACTTCAGGTTTATAATCAGAAAAAAGCTTCCCTATGATTTACAAATCTATTCCCTCTGTGTTAATTCATTCTGCAAGATTTTGTTGTTTTGTTGTTGCTGGGTGTTTTTGTTTGTTGTTGTTGTTGTTGCTGTTTTTCATTCTACAAGCAACTGTAAACCACCTACTCAATGCAAAGCACAGTGGGAGCGGCTTTGGGGAAGGCACGTGGTAACAGAAGATTCAGTCTTGTTTGACCAGGGTAATCATTACAAAGGACCCCTAGCGCACCGTCATAGTGCAATATAAAAACAAGTGCATTACAAGTGCCTTAGGTGACTGAGGTGACAATTCTATGGCCTCTCCACTCTGGGCACTGTTCTCTGATAGAAGATTAAAAATGTTTACATTTCATTTTATTTTTTGTGTTATATGGAATACGGCATCAATCGTAAATTAAATTTTGCGGTGCCCCCCACAAGATTTAATTTGGGTAAAATGAAAAAGAAATCTGAAGAAACTGAATGGCATAAAGCTAAACGGCTACAACTAGAGATATATATAAAATACATATTTATAAATACATAAACGTGAGATGCCCGTGTGCCTTCTCTACGGCGTGTATGCAGATGATTAACCTGCATTTCTTCAAAGCTGCACGCTTCTGGAATCTAGATTCCAATCATATGGCAGGTGGGTTGGAAACACCAACTGCTGGACTGCTGCTTGGCGTCGCTGCAGATCTCCCCTGCTGGCAGCTCATGCTCCAGGCTCCTGGCTGGGACCTGCCTCTTGCCCTGCGTCCTTTTAGGCAGGTAGGCAGGCAGGAAGGCACAACTGGGGATAGTTGAGCAACGTGGAGCTGCTGTGACCACAGCTGGTGCCAACAGCCTGGCACACAGGCCGCCCTTCCCCCTCTCCTCTTCCCAGAGCGCCGCAAACAAAGGTTGCAGCTGCCTCAAATACATGATCCGTGGCTTCTAGGACAGTTTGCTTCTTCAGTTACTAAGTCTTTTTTTTTTCCCCCCTCTGATTTAAAATTTAATTATTCCTGTGCTTCTATGGAGAACAAGATAGTTCCATCACACGTTTTCCCTGAGGACAATAGTACGCATTCTCATAGACACACTTTTAAGACACATCAAAGTGCCTCTAAATGTGGGAAAAGAGGAACCAGTTCAGAATAAAGAGAAAATATTTACTATTAATAGCAGTTAACTCTCTGATTATTTGCAAGAAGCATTTATTAGCAAGGCAAAGGTGTCCTGAAGGTTGTGTTTATGAACAACACATCATGAACACACACAGACACGCACACATTCTCTTTTCTTACTGGGAATCTTTATTCAAACAATTTTAAAATTGTTTAAAATTGACAAACCATTTTAAAATTCAGGTGATAAATAGAGAAAGCCTAATGTGCACCAAATAAATAGATTCTGCTCTTTTGCTCCTTCAAAAGCCGAGCGTCACCCCAATTTTTCTTCCCCGTCTAGCCTTATCTAGATTCCCAGCTGGGGGAGCCCGTGACCTAATTCTGCTCTCTTCTAAGGCAACACGGGAGCAAGTTCAGCAAGTTCAAGTTCAGGTATTGGCCTTGGCGGGATTGCAGAACCCCAAAGTCGTTATCCTCCTCCAGAGGTAATCCTGTAATCAGCGCTAACACCACTCACCAGCCCTTATATCAGTTTGTAGGAGAAACAAATTTACCTCCTGTCAAGCAGTGGCCTAAAAAGTTTAATCCAGTTTTCTTGTTCAAGGTCAGAGTGGGTACAACGCTATCTGTTGTGGCCTAAGAGAAAAGGAAAGTTGCTTGCCCTAAGTATTAGGTTTCTGTTTTGGTCCCTGTCCCACTCTCCCCACACTTTTGGTCCCTCCAGATGTATTAAAGGCTCACATGGGGCTTGCAGTTTTTCCTCCATCATGTCAAAGTTTTAACTCTTGCCCGGCAAACAGGTGTCCACTCTCCTCAATTTTTATACTGGAGGGTTGGTAAAGCAAAACTTTCCAGTTCCCAATCTAAGAGGCACTGAAGCTTTAAACTAGGAATTTATGGACATTCCCCAAACTATCTTCAATGATCAAGATCAAATGCATACATAAAATCCTGGCCAATCTGCATGCTTCATTCTTAACACACACACACACAAAACTATTTTTAACCCATGACTGTGACATGCATTTGTTTTTAATAATATCTTAGTTTTATATAACCATATATTCAAGGTCTTTATCATTCAAGGTACATGAAGGTTGTGCATTTAATCTTGAGCATGGTTGTAGGAGATACGATTCACAGAGTAGAGAATAGATAAAAATAAGCATGCACGCAGCAGCATGGGACCGAATCATCAGAACTCACCATCTTATCAACAAATAGAAGTCATTCTTCTTTATTTCTTGAGCAAAGCAGTTTCATATAAGATAAATAGCTTTCAGTCAAAATAGCCTAACATGCAATATACATCTTTTTGACATGTATATTCTAATGCTACTTTAGACCGTAAGATGAAAATAAGAAAAATCTCAGGGCTGCGTGTTGACAAGAAACACTGGTTGCATCGGCATTTTCTTGTTTTTCATCCCCTAGCATTTGGCTCAGTGTGTATCCATGTGTACATTACGGCTATTGTTAAATGATCAATTTTTAGTGACCTTCAAATACCATTTTCCAATGTCTTATAAGGGAAATAATTTGGGGGACTCGTACTTTTTTATATCGCGCTTTGGAGATACTGTGTTTTGTTTCCAGGGTACAGTAGAATGTGTTTTTAATAGATGTGGGAGCCTGGGTTTAGACTTGTGACCTTGAGAATGCTACTTAGCTACTCTGGTTTTGGTTTCCCCATCTCGCAAAGGAAGCACTTGGGTCAGATGGTTTTTCAAACTGCACCTAGCTCTCATATATGTTGTTATCTATACGTCATTACTTTTTCACTAACATAGAAAGGAGAGGGGTGATGAGGGAGGGGGAATGAAGAAATTAAGTGGACACCACACACGGACCAAGCCTCCAGCCCTGGACCGATCTTCCTGCTGTGGGTCCAGACTGATCACTGTTTTCATGGCTAAAAACCTTTCTCACCCAGGCTCTCTGGCCCTTCCTATCCACCAGCCCTGTTGCAATGCAGCCATAGTTGTCTTGCAGGCAGTAATGTTGTTGCAAGGTTTCTGTTCTCACTTACGTATGAACTTCCACTTTCTGAGATGGAAAACTGAACTGACGCTCCTGAGAAAGCTGGCACAGTAGAAAACTTCAATTTTCAGATATTCATTGTTCTTTCTATATTTGCCAGTTTGCATGTGTGGAAGAAAGAACTTGGATTTTTATAGCAGACTGCCTCTGATTAAAACTTCAGCTCTGCTACTTAGCTAGCTGTTTTTGGCCTCTTTGAAATTCATCTCTGAAATGTTTTCTCATCTGTGAAATGGACAAAATCCCTATATAGATGGTATTATCGAAGAAAAGCAATGTATTTACAAGTGCTCAAAAAATACCCCTTTCCCTTCCTCCACTTCAACATCAAATTATTCTGGAGGGTATTGACAATGATACGGCACATTATCAATTCCAAGAAATCTACAGGATCTGTTCCTTAGCCTGACATGACTTAGTGCGGAACCACATTTTGAAATGGCAAGATGTGAAAGAAACTGCCTCATTTACCCCAGAGATTCTGCTACGTCAGTTTACGCAGATCAGGACTGTTTGGCTTGTACTATTGAGGAAACTGGCTGCCTTCTTACGCTTGACCTTTGTCTGCCTCTTTGACCTCATCCCCCTCTCCTCTCCTCACAAGATCAAAGAACACCCGTGAACGCCTGGACCTAAAATGGGGTAACTTCTGCAGGTGTCAAATTAGCCTTACTTGCGAAAGCTCTTTGGAGAGGACAAAGCTCTATGCAAGCTCAAGACAGCGAGTAAGAATAAAGCGCGATGTGGTTTCCAAAAAAGTAAATTTATTCCTGCTAGATAAAAGGCCAGTGCAGAAACATGTGCTGTGTAACTCTGCCCATTTTGGAGCATTTGAGACTGGATGTGGGAAAACCTACTGAGAGACAGTCAGGAGGCCTGGGTCCTAAATACAACTTTCCTCCTTGCTCTCCATCTGGGCTGTTATTTGTAGAAAGTAGAGTAGCATCACAAACACCAGTCCCGGCTCTCCACAATTCACTATGTGTGTGAGCTTGGACGAGTCACTTATATCTCCATTTCTCATTATAAACACGGGACAGTACTCTCTTAACTCACAAAACCATGGAGCACATTAAACAAGATCGTACATGTAAAGATCTTGGCTCAAAGTTTGACTCAGAGAACAGGTTCAAAAAAGTAGTTAATGATCATGAGTAATATTATTTTTGAACGAGAAAGCTGGATTAGATGATCTGAGTTCTTTTTCTTCTTTAAAAGTCCCTAAAACCCCGGGGCACCTGGGTGGCTCAATGGGTTAAGCCTCTGCCTTCGGCTCAGGTCATGATCTCAGGGTCCTGGGATCGAATCCTGCATCAGGCTCTCTGCTCAGCGGGGAGCCTGCTTCCTCCTCCCTCTGCCTGCCTCTCTGCCTACTTGTGATCTCTCTCTGTCAAATAAATAAATAAATTCTTAAAAAAAAAAAAAAGTCACTACATCCTTCTTTCTTCTTACAAAATATTCCTTGAGGAGTTTGGTACGTCCTGAGCTCAGGGTTTCAGAAGCCGGACCAGATTCAGGGAGAGGAGTGTTCATACCGGGCAGTGGTAGCGCCAAAAGCTATCCTGTCTTTACAAACCCAGTTAGTAAGTGAATGTGCACGCATTACTCTATCTTCAGTTTATACTTACAAATACAGAGAACCATCTCAGATAATAAAAGTGAGTGCTGAATATTTTTGCAAGCTATTATAACATTTTGAAAGCATACTATAAACACATACAAGATGTGACTATATGGTAATGAAATGAATTTTCCTGTGTGGGGCGAAGGCTCATTAGCTTAGAGCCATGCTCGGCGCTGTTCTACAAAAGTTGCATATGACATTTCTCACTAATGGCTCATGCTGTCACTAAATATTTGTCTCTAACTCCCTCAGTCTTTGGGAATGCAGACATCCTCTTGTGGATAAATTAATAAAGCTCCGCAGACTCTAAATAAGATGCCCAGAAAAGTCTCTCCATTTTCTGAGTCCAGGAAGGGAAAAAAGTCCTCTTCCTAATTATAGACTTGACCAGAGTTGTTGTTTCCAAATAAATAAGAAAATACTTATTTTATGGAAAAGAATGCTTGATAGGATTCTCCGTAAACAAAACTGGGGCTTTGTTTTTAATAATTTTACTATTTACATTGAACTGCGATTTTCAGCTAAGGAGAAAAGTAGGGGTGCACACTTACTTTCTTCGTCAAGGAGATTTTCAGCAGCTGATAGTAATCTCATCCTGTCTTCCGGGTTTTTAATATTTAATTCAATGAGATGACTCTCTTTTATATCTTTTAAATCTTCTAGGGTCTCATAACCGTTGAGTAAAAGTGTTGAGGTATATTCCTATGGGGGAGAAAAATATGTATAATATAAACTAGTCAGATTCAAATATTTTATTTTGAGTTCTCTTTAGGTTTAAAGAAAGTGTAGAAGTGCATATGGACACCGAAGGCACCGACAGAACTTTTGCCTAACTTTATTTTACTCTGTACTAGTTCTCCACATATGAACTCTAGGGCATTTATAAGAGTATGTTGGAGAATTGTCACCTTCTGGAAGGACAAATGTAAAGAAGAAATAATTACCTTAAGCCATGCAGTGCTAAATCATGGATCAATTAAAGAGCGGAATCATTCATCCCACTTGGCATTTCTTCACTTCTCAAATAGCTCAATCGACAAAGCTAGCGTGTCCTTATGTCTATCAATAAAATGCCTCTAAAAGAGTAATTGTAGTAATATTTCTGAATCTACATCTTTTCTTGTTTGCTGGCTTGCAAAAATAATTTACCCTCACTAACGTCTTGGGATAGTTTAAAAAATGAATTTGAAACAGGCACAGAACAATAGACTTAGCGTTTGGTGAACGTCATTTTATAAACCTAAGGAATTCCAGACTTTCTATTTAATTAGAAGTTTTTATCAACCACTGTGGTTATAAAAGCACTGTGGTTGGGAAAAATATTTTCCCTAAAGTATTCTCTTCTCAGCATGTATAGTTTGTGCATCATTTGCATCAATATGTATTAATTTAAAATTCACAGGCTCCTGATTTCCGAGTCTGTATGTTATTTACGTAACCTCTGTTCTCTCTAACAGAATCAAAATGCAAAGGGAAGTTGAACGCTTTACAACTTCCTCAAAACTTCCTTCTGTTTTACTTGATCATCATTTCAATATCCTTAGTTTTAAGTAATCATGAATAACTACCAGCCCCTTTTACCCTCCCCCCCCCAAAAAAAATCTAAGTGAGAAAGAGAGAGAAAGAAAAAGTACCACTTCTTTTAAAAATGAGGTCTCTTAGGAGCACTGAATTAGAACCGAGAAACCAAAGTCCCCATTCTGACATAACCATTTGATTATGGGTTCTTGAGTAAGTTATTTCACTTCCTTAGACCTTGGTTTTCTCATAGGCCACAGAACACACAAAAAGAAGAAGCAGGTTTGAAACTTGTACTTCTTCCAGGCAGTACCCATCTGGGGTGGGGGCACCAAAAGTAATATAGGAAGGCCTAGGTCGTGTGTCTACAGACAGGAGTATAACTAGATAATTCAGGAGAAACAATTAAGGAAAGTTTAATTGGTCATTGCCTTGATGAGTTTTGAAAACTCTCAAAGTACTGCTGCATTAATATTAGAAATGGATTGTGAAACAGTAAATTGAGTGAGGCTAGGTAAATTGCATGTACACACCATTGAACAAGGTAGATATTTCATAAAAATTTTGCTAATATAACAAGAAAATAATTGGATTATAAATACAGACAACACAATTTCCTTAACATAATCATCATGGGGACTTAATGACCACTATTTCCTAACAAATTGCTTTTGAAACAATTATATTTAGTTATCTTCTCTTGACTTGCTTTTGATCTTTGCCCTACAGAAAATGTAATTTTCTTTCCATATTTTCCTTTCAATTCTCTGGATTTTTACCTTTACTCTCATACTCTCTGTATCATTCTCATTTACATGTTTTCTGTAGACCTCTTATTCTCCTAGGTATTTCTCATTTTTCACAGCACTTTCTCAACATTAATCTCTACTGTCACTGCTAAGTACCATTAGAGTTTAGTCCAAAGGAGGTTATATCAAGACCTGTCCTTGTGTAATAAAAGTAATAACGGAGAAATAAGAAGTCTTCTTGGAAAGCAGATTTTCCTTTGCTGTAAGCCCTATATTTTTTAACACCGATCCTTTCTCCTTAGTTATCCCACCCAGATACAACCAGAATCAAATAGGTCACACGTTTGCTAACCTGAAGGTGAATCTTCTCTAGGAACTCCTGTAGAGTCTTGGGTTTTTCCTTTCCAGTCTTTCGGTGTGCCTTTATTTTCTTGGGGGCTGCTTCCTCTTCGGAGATGACATCCACATAAATAAATTTGAAGTTTCCCACCTTATTGTTCAACATCCCTGTCCACATCCCCATTGGCGTTTTGCAGATAATGTCTATGATGTCTCCTTTCTAAAGACAAAGAAATATACCAATCAGTTTTCAGAGAACTTTGGTGCTATGACAATTAGTAGAAAGAATGGAATCACAGAAATTTGAATAATGAGGGAATATGATAAGGGAAGTTACTGATAGCAGAAATAAATCTAAGAGAAAATTTACTTTAAAAGTTCAAGGGAATTATTTGCTAGTAATAAAGAAGAACACTTCAACAAGCTTGAAGAAAAGGTCCTACATGCATTTGATGACATCTTTATGGTTTTGGTATATCAATTTATGAACTTGTATTTATGATCCGTACACGGCACAATGGAATTTACAAAGTACTTTTGCATATAGTGAATCATTTAATGCCCATGACACATTACTTAGGTACATATACAAGGTATCTTTATAATTCTAAATATTATAGAAAAGGAATGTAACATTAAATAACTTCCCAGAGCAACTGGCAATCAGTTGTCTGAACTAAAAAATGATGCCCTCTTCATTCATCTTGTCAAAGCAATAGACATATAGCAAAGCTCAAGCCATCATTCCTGGAGGGGTTCCCACATGGGGAAAGGAAAGAAAAAGAACTCTATCTCTGTCCATGATTCTAGTTCATCTGAAAAACTTATCTACAGTAAAAAAGAAACCATCTAAAGTGTTGCATTCCTCTAAAATAACGAAACTATTAGACCTTTGTACGTCTAAATATGTAACAAAAGTATGTGTGTGTGCACCAAGGACAAATTATGCTACTGAATTATTTTAGAGAAGATAATACTTAGCCTGAGCTTCACAACAATGTTTGGGTCACAAGATGAATGAAGCACATTAGGATGGACAAACCAGTTGGTCTTTTTCTTTATTCACATCTAAGACTCTAATTGGCTACAGGCTGCCAGTTACTGGCAAGAGTAGAAAACCCCCGCGGTACTTCTTTGTAAAGAAAATTGATTTCTACCCAAATAACAGTGCCTACATTTAGAAGTCATATTTCTTCCTTTGAGACTTATAATTTCTACCCCAGAGAGGACATTATAGGTTCTGATATTGTTGCCTTTACAGGGGACTACACTCAAATAAACAAAACATTAAGTTGGCTACTAAAAATGTTTTTTCCTCACTTTCTACGAATGTGTATTCTTCCATCTAAAACACACAATGTATTTTTAATAGTAGGATTCAGTGTGATTAAAAGATTTGATCTTTCTGATTTGTGATCATCTGCCTGTCTGACCCTATAAGCTATTCGTCTAGTTCTTCCTGCCTTTAACTGTGGAGAGTTGAATCTGGGCTAGGTGGGATCAGCTAAGCAGACCTAGGAAATCCCCAGAAGCTCTAGGGGAAGTTTCTAAGCATGGGAGCTCTCTGCTGCATCTTTCCTATTATCCTCTAAACTTTTAAAAAAGTATACATTCCGGGAAAGCCCACAGGTCACCAGCGAAGACCCAGTTTCATTGCGGATAAGACCCTTGATATAAACAATGGCATTCAATCCCCAGTGGTAACTGTGGGATTCTTACTGTGTCCTACAAGAGCTCTACAAATATCACCTTAGACACCACAAGTGGTGGGGCACTGACATGGTATTATAGGAAAGGCGAAAAGCTCTCCCGAGCCTAAATGTGTTCAATTTATTCCCTTCTACACCCTCCCCCAACAGTGGTTACTAGGCTGCAAATATTCCTTCCCCAAGACTTAAACTTAAATTTCAAAGCATTCATAGAAATGACTAAGGAGCTAACTATGGAAAATAACGTTTTCCTCATTCTCCCGCTGAGCTTAGTCTGATTTGTTACAAAAGAAGGGATAAAGAGAAGAGCAGAGTGTCTTGAATGTTAAATAATAACATCAATACTTCATAACTTGTCATAATTACTGGTTAACACTGGCTTGGTGATGATAGTAGAGAAAAGTCATAATTTCTGTCCTTTTAGCTATACCAGTTTGTGTTACTAAAAGGAATAATTTAACATGTATAAAATACTTCAGCACCAAACCTTCTAGTTATATGATTGCAACAGCACCTCCCCTCTTGTGTGAGTAGGACCATGAAAACAATGGATTTCACACCCACGATTATGTTGTATTATATGGCACAAGGGACTGTGCAGATGTAATTAATGTCCCAAATTAGTTAATTTTGTAATTAAGAGGAAGGTTATCTGGGTGTTTCTCACTTTATTAGGTAGGAGCTCTTAAAAATAAAGAGATTTGAAACATGAGTGAACTTTTCTCCTGCAGGCTGCCATGTTGTAGAGAGGACCATGGCTGGCAACCTCCAGGGTCCGAGAGTGTCTCCCAGGCAACATCCAGCAAGAAAGCAGGAGCCTCCGTCCTACAACTACAAGCAACTGAATTCTGCCAATAGTTGTGAGTTTGGAAGAGGACCCTGAGCCCCAGGTAAGATTACAGCCCCAGCTGTCACCTTGATTTTAGCCCCGTGAGACCTTAAGCAGGGAATGCAGTTGGGCCATGACTAAATATTTGACCTATAGAACTGTGAGGTAATGCATTTGTGTTGTTTAAAGTCCCTGAGTTTGTGGAAATTTGTTACACGGCAATAGAAAACGAGTATAGAGAATCAGAGGTAAGAAGAGGGAATTCAGGAGGGAATATCACTGGGAGAAAGATGTCTGGTTATTCATAGCCCACAACTTAAGTACTGAAGTTGCCCAGCCAAGGCTGGTTCCCAAGGGAGTTGCTGTGAGGGGCTCTTGCCTGATAGCGCCATCTTTTCTCTCTCTCCTTCTAATCCAGGAAGTAGCAGGCAGAGCTAGACACCTCCAGTAACCTGTGAGGCTTCTGGTTTTCAGAAAAATGTAGACAATTTCTTCTCCCCAGACAGGCTCAGAATCTGCATTATCTACATAACAGCAACTTATGCTATAGCCTCAACAGACCAATTCCCCTAGCCCACCTCAAGTGTTTTGTTTTGTTCATATTCTTGTCACAGAACCCATTCCTGCGTTCTAGTGCTGGGGAGAACCCACTCACCGCCACCCCCCCGCCCCCGTTCCCACTGCTTGCACTTCCTGACACAGACCATACAACCAGTGCTAGACAAACCAGACAGAATGCAGCTATGACGTGTACACACCTTGATTTTGAGGGAGTCAGTGTCATAGGGGCTTGGTGTAAAATCAGTATGTACTCTGGCTCGGCCACAGAATGGTCCAGAGTAGGGGCCATCATCATCAAGTCGAAAGCTATCCCGGTTACTTGTACCATCTGAACAGCTTGTTATTCCACCTGATGAAAGCAAAGCAGAGGTTAACAATCCTCACTGAAAGTTCGTAACATTCTGAACCACCATCTGGATAGAGCTAAGCGGGGATCATGCTGAAGCACTGGACGCCAACCTTTTGAGGGAGCTCTAAATGATGGATTCCTATTTTTTTCTGACTCCCAGTCACTCTCCATCAGTGGCCTTTGTCCTCTGAGCCATTTCTGTACTTTCTTGAGCCAATCTGACCATTCTTTCCTCAACCACTAACCCAAACACCCTCTCACTTTGGTCTCTGTGATCTGACCCAGTAGCAAAGTGTTTTGCTACTTGCTAAAGAGACAAACAATACAGACTTAACTCCTTGTGCAGGCCAGACAATTAATTTCGTACCTGTAAACAAAGACAAAAACCTATAGCAACAGTTTGATCCTTATGTACTACGGATCACAAATGGTCAAAGCATCAGACTACAGGGTTCCCTATTCTTATCACAATGTAGCTAGAATGCTCTCTCAAACATCCTATTACATACCAAAAGCCATTTTGAAGTAACATCTCTATGCATAAAAGGTAGCACTTTTGCTTGTGTGAATTTGAAGCAAAGAGAAAGTGGTTCCCGTGTCTGTCCTTCCTTGTGGTTCTAAACTTTCTAAACTGGGCTTTTTAAATTACTCTGAATCCTTGTTCTCTGGTCCTTTTCCTTCTGAGTTTGGACCTCAAGGGAGAGAAAGAAGAGATTCCATTTTTTCCTGCTTGCAAGAGGTGGGGTGGGGGGGGTGGTAAGAATGGCTTCCAGTGGAAGTAGCTCTCAGTTTCTCCACCACTCTCACCACTCTCCACTACTTCCACTTTCTCCTTCAGTGAGGCCTCTCAGTGCTCTGTTCAATGATGAAACAACCCTGGTTTCTCTACTATTTAATCAAATAATTATGGAGATAAGGTAAAGAACCTTAACATATTGAATCTGAACCATTGTAAGAAAGGGTGAGTTGCATGTAATCGCAAAAATTAAGTTGTATATGACAACAGATAAGTGGGCCACCATCTCCTTACACCTTCCTTCCATGGCCACCCCTGGCCCTGGCTTTTCATGGTACATCCCAGTTAATAAAATTCTACCCACATTCAGCATTACAATTTAGAATTTTAAAACTTCCAGCAGAAGTGAATACTAATGAAATCTGAATTTCACACATGCAAAAATATATCCTTCAAATGTTTCTACATTAGTTTTTTTTCTCCTTTCTTCACAAAATAACTCTTCTTCAGCCAATAGGAAAAGTAGGAATAAAATTCAGGATATCTGAAACATCTGGTATTTGCGATCTATCTTCAAGTAACAGAAGCAGTTGATTAAAAAGGAAATGGCAAATAAACCTTGCAAAAAAAGAAAACATTTAAAAGCCCTGAAAAGATCAGAGGAATGTATAACAGTGTACACATAAAAAAGTTAAAAGGCCCCCTGCAGTATCAGTAGTTTCTTCCAGATAGCAGGATATGTGACTAAAACCTGAATGACTTCCTTCTTAGAAACAATGGTTTTAGAAAATCCTTGTTGAACACATGCTGCTTCCTTCCTGTCACCTAACTGGCCATATTCCTTCTCTTTAGTATTTACATAGTATTTCATTCTTTACTCACTCATACTGGAGGGACACCTAAAAAGTGAATGTGAGAAGTGATGCGTATGTCTCTCCCTTTTCAGAATACTTCAGGCCAAAGGGAACAGAAAGGAAGGAAAAAAGTGAGAGGGGACAGGAGAGAGAAAAAAGAAAGAGAAGAAAGAAACAAAGGAAAGGAGGGAGGGAAGAAAGAAGGAAAAAGAGGAGAAGGAAGGAAGAAAGAAGAAGGAGAAAAAAAGGAGGAATAATGAGAAAAGGAAAGGAAGGAGGAAGGGATGGACAGAATAAGAGACAGAGGACAGGATTTCATTTATCTGACTATGTCAAGTCACTTAGGATTTTGACTCAAGATAATGCTAGTTCTCCTAAGCAAACAATTTTATTTTAGGGATGCAGATTTCGTCTCCCAAGATGATTTTTTTGAGGCATATCCCCAAGAGCCCTGCCAACTACAGTGTTAGAAGTTTCAAAATAATACATAATTCTATCAAATATATTGTGTATCATTTTAAACAACAGCAACTCTACGGATTCAGCAATCCTACATTTTCACTATTTTTCTTATCAAGTATCTGGAGACTTTTTGCTAATTTGAAAGCCCCAGAGAAGCAAATCTGTTGTTGTTGGTTTTCATTTGAATTTGTTTCTTTTTTCTTTTTTAATTGTTTTTAAAATGTGAATTCCGGTATTACTAACATATAGTGTTATGTCAGGTTCAAGTGTTCAGTATAGTGATTCAACCCTTCAGTGCATTACACGGTGCTGATCATGGTAAGTGCACTCTTTGATCCCCATCACCCATGTCCCCCATCTCCCCACCCACCTTCCCTCTGGTAACCATCAGTTTGTTCTCTGTAGTTAAAATCTGCTGTTTTTAGTTAACTTAACTCAGCCCTCCCAGTTACAATTTCGTCCCTTATTCTGTAGGCTTACTTGATGAACTCTGCCCACTGTAGAGACTATCCATGGAGTCACTGGCTTTGAGGGAGACCTTCTCTGTGTGAGATCCAATCACCGGGTCACTGTTCCGATACGGGAGGGTAGTCTCTCCATCCTCCTCATCCTTCAGAAAAAACATATCAGAGGTTAAGTGCAGAGAACTGATTTCCATGGAGATACTCACTGTGTGCACTGATGGAACAAACAAGACATATTTTAGCAATAAAATACTTAGGAATCCATCAGCATAAAATATGAGAGTCATTATTCTTTAGTTCAATTTCTAGCAAAACATGTATACTTGGAAAAATTTTTTAGATGAAACACTCCACATTATGGAATTCAAATGAAATCATCATAATTCACTTTATAAGTTAGGATGAATAGCATATTGATACTGATTAATCAGAAGTGTTAGATTTATTAATATCTATGCTTTATCTGTTAAAGCACTTTCATTTCTTCATGTTCTCCTTATCATCTATTTACCACCATTACTAATCCTTTGAGATCTGATATTACAAGTTTAAATTCTGCATCGTTGTTTCATGTCAGTTATTTGCACCTTACCAGATCACTAGATATGAATAAAACATGCACATTTTGCAATTCTAAAGCAAAGCTTATCTAAGAAGCTTTACAAATCTCATACCAAGCTTGCACACCTAGTCAAGTGAAAAGCAAATCCTGCATAAAATTAGGAAAGATAGACAATTTCAAAACAAATTACATCTGCTTGAAAACATCTCAAAGGTCTTCCATATTTAGATAGTTTGGACAAAACCTATAAATTCCTTAATATTCACCAAAATGTAATTCAATATTCCTCATTTATGAGCATTTCTAAACATTAATAAAACTTCAGAATACATACATGATATATACTCAGTTTGATTCTCTCCTTTTATCCATTCCTTTATTCATTTGTTTAGTCATTCAACACAAGTTTAGAGAACACCTTGTAAGTACCTGACACTGTTTTGGTGGGGATACCTTGGTAAACAAGATCACAGGGTCCCTGCTCTAATAAGATAAACATTTTAGTGTGTTAGGGTTTGTGTGTGTGTGTGTGTGTGTTAGTGTTTGGAGATATGTGTGTAAACAAACGCAAAAGGAAATTTCAGGGAACAAGTGCTATGAAAGAGATAAAACTGAGAGATGTGAGAGGATTAGCTGCTAGGATTAGGGTGGGGGGAAGGTTGGCTGATTTCGATGGAATAGCCTCCAAAGACCTTCGACCTTCGCTATAGGGTAATATATGCTCTGAATTCTTGACTCTGAATTCTGACCTTAAGATGTAACTTTTATGAAGAACTGGAGGCAGTTTTCCAAGCAAAAGGAATAGCAAGAACAAAATAACTCAGAATTAGCTTGGCTTATGAGCGGAAAGACCAAGTCAAGGTAGCTGGAGCTGAATGAGATCAAGGAGAGTGTCATAAAATGAGCTCAGAGGGGTGCTTGGGTGGCTCAGTTGGTTAAGCATCTGCCTTCAGCTTGGGTCATGATCCTGGGATCCTGGCATCAAGCCCCATATCAGGCTCCCTGTTCAGCAGAGAGCCTGCTTCTCCCTTTGCTGCTCCCCCTGCTTGTTCTCTCTCTCTCTCTGTCAAATAAATAAATAAATAAAATCTTAAAAAAGAAAGAAAGAAAAGAAAAGAAAAGAAAAGAAAAGAAAGAAAGAAAGAAAGAAAGAAAGAAAGAAAGAAAGAAAGAAAGAGAAAGAAAAGAAAGTGAGCTCAGAGTAGACTGGAGCCAGATCAGTAAGAGCTTTATAGACCATGTGTGGTGGTCATGGAATGTGTCACTCAGATATTTTGCTGTGAGACCCTTCTTTACGGACAGCCCCAGCTACTAAATCCACCACTGTGCATGGAAGCCATGCTCTCTGCCAATGACTGAAACAGTGAGGGCACCATTTGAGTCCATTCTGGTGGGATATAGGGTCCCTCTAATGGAAAACTTTGGTTCAAGGACTATCTGCCAATCTGGCTAAAGCTTTCTTCTTCTCCTTTCCCAGGTGTCAAACTTGCACTGTTGTCAGAAGGCTTTCCCTATCCAGTTCTTTATCTATCCTTCACGTTAATTTTCCCCAATAATCTTTGGTGTGTCCTTTGCTTTCTTAGGATCTGTTTCTCAAAGGACTGGAATGAACATACTATAGTAAGTGAAGGCATTGTGAAGGCATTGTAAAACTTTAAGCAAGGGGCATGATGTGTTCTGAAATTCCACGTAAGATCTTTCCAGCTTCTGTGTGGAGAATGGCTTTTATGGAGGAAAGGATGGAAGAAAGATGACCAATTAGGTGGTTATTATGGCAGTCTAGGCAAGAGAAGTTGTTTTTGGTTGGTTGGTTGATTGATCTAAAAGCAGGAATAGTTAACATAGAGAAATTGTGGGTTTTAGATAAGATTTTGGAGTTTGAGCTAATAGAATATGCTGATGAATTGGTGTGAAAAGTGAGAGAAAAAAAGCAATTTGGAATGATTCTTAGGCTTTCCTCTTTCTTTACTTCCTTCCTTCCTACCATCCTTCTTTTCTTTCCTTTTTTTCTCTGTTCTATTCGTTCCTTTTCTCTTCTCTTCTTTCCTTCCTTGCATCTAGAGTTATGGCAGTTGTTGTCTATCGCTACTGGGAAGACTAGTAAGAAACAAGAAAGACAAGAAACATGTGTTTTTGGTAAAGCATAGAGAATTAATAATTCAGTTTGGGATATACTGGGTCCCAGATAACTAGTGTACATATAAGTGATGATAATGAATACACAACTGGTTGTTCAAGTACAACGGATAAGATATCATAGCTAGAGATGTAATTGCAAAAAACAAAGTGATGAGACTAGATGAGATCACTGAGGGGAAGAGTAGACTGAGTAGAGCATCTAGGAATAAGCCTTGGAAAGACTCAATATTTAGAGACAAGAAAGAAGGCAAAGCCAAGAAAGGAAACTCTGAGGAAGAAAGCCAGAAGAATGCCTGTTAAAGAAACCAAGAAAGAATGTTTCAAATGTATTGAAATAATCACTTGTGTCAAATACAAGTAATATAAGTAATTGAAAAGTAATATAAGAAGTAAGAAAAGTGACCAGTAAATTCAGCAACACAGAGGTTAATACCAATTATGACTCCTGTTTTAATGAGTTATTGGGGATGGAAGTCCTAGTGGGTTAAAAAGTGAATGGACTAAGACTTACAGATCAATGTAGCAGAATTGAGAGTCAGAAATAAACCCATGTATTTATGACCCATATAATTATGACCATGTATTTATTATTAATTGATTTTCAGCAAGGGTGCCAAGAAAAGACAATAGTAAAATAATTGACCTTTTAACAACTTTTATGACAACTTGATATCCATATTTGAAAGAATGAAGATGGACTCCTACTACACTCCATAGAAAAATTAGTAGAGCATACACCAAAATTTAAGAGCTACAACTGTGAACTCTTAGAATAAAACACAGGAGTAAATCTTTGTGAACTGAGATTAAACAATAGTTTTTGAATGATAATATTAAAAGCTCAAATGACAAAAAATAGATAAATCAGGCTGCATCAAATTGTAAACATCTGTGCTGCAAATGATACCATCAAAAAAGTGAAAATACAATCCACAGAATGGGAGAAAATATATCATATTGCAAATCATATATCTGATAAGGTACTTGCATCCAGGATATATTTTTAAAAAGCTTAAAAGTCAATAATAAAAAAATCCCAAATAAAACAATTAAAAAATGGGCAAAAGGTTTGAGTAAATATTTTTTAAAAATTTTATTTATATGACAGAGAGAGTGCAAGCACAAGCACAGAGAGCTGGAGGCCGAGGGAGAGAGAGAAGCAGGCTCACCTGCTGAACAGGGAGCCCGATACAGGGCTCGATCCCAGGACCCTGGGATCATGACCTGAGCTACTCAGGTCCCCCCGAGTAAACATTTCTTTAAAGAAGATATACAAATGGTTCATAAGAACACAACAAGATTCTCAACATCATTAGTCATTAGGGAAGTGTAAATCAAAGCCACATCGAAATTCTACTTCATAACCACTAGTAATAGGAAGGCTAGCATCAAAAAGACAGTAACAGGTGTTGGCAAGCATGTGGAGAAATTGGAACCCTCACACATTGCTAGTGGGAATGTAAAATGATGCAACTGCTTTGGGAAGCAGGTTGCCAAGTTCTCAAAACATCAGATAGTTACCATATACCAGAGAGAAACAAAAACTCCTAAATATTTATAGCAGCATTATTTACAATAGCCAGAAAGTGCAAACAACTCAAATGTATATCAACTGATGAAAGGAAAAATAAAATATAGTTTATGTATAAAATGGAATATTATTTGGCAATAAAAAGAAATGAAGTACTGATGTTTGTTACAACATATGACATACCATTCTCCACATACTACATGTGTGATCTTTCTGAGCCTCCATTTCCTCTATTAACATAGGAGTAATAATGCTTTTTTTTTCCTATCTAGTTCCTGGGCACAATTATTAAGGGAAAAAATAGACGTTGAAGTCCTTCCTAAAGGACCAAGTAATTCTATGTCTAGAAGAATCTGTTGGCTATTTTAAGAAAAAAATTAATAGAAAAATACAAATGATTGGCAGAGTACACTTACCTTTTCCTCAGAAAGGGCTTTGATGTACTTTTTGCCCACTTTTTTCTTCATTGTCCAGGAAATAACTCTCATTTTTTTCCCTAATCCTCCTCCACTATTCGAAGTTTTATTTTGTTCTCCACTTTCATTTATGGGTTCCCCTTCATATACCTAATTAGAATTGTTAACAAAAGACAGAATAATAAAGCAATAAAAATCATTGTTCTGAAAACATTATTAAAGTGAAGATTCCGAATTTGTGGGCTTCCTAAATATTGTGTATAGCAGCCTCCAAACTTCAATATGGATAGAATACATATTTTTAATGTTGTCCAAGCCTGGTGCCATGTGTTACAAACTCAGAAAATAAAACTTGTGATGTTGAAGGACCTGAGCTTCACATCTAAAAATTTTTAAAAGAATTTTAGTTATTCTTTAAATAGCTGTACAGTAGAGCCACATTTCCCATTTAAAAAAAAAAGATTTTATTTATTAATTAGAGAGAGAGACAGTGCTGGAGAGAGAGAAGAAGCAGGCTCCCCACTGAGCAGGGAGCCCAAAGTGAGTCTACCCCACAACTCTAGGATCATGACCTGAGCCGAAGGCAGACGCTTAACCATCTGAGCCACTCAGGCACCCCAGTTTTCCCATTTTTGAGATGGGCAAAATAGAATTAAATCATAAGCATAATAGTGATTAAGTCTACGTAGATGGGAGATATTTTATTGGGGGTTTTAGAAAGGCTATAGTATGTATTCATGCTGAAGGGGCATTAAAATATCCTCTTGATTCTTATATAAATTGAAATGGTCATTTTTTAAAAAGTTTTGGAGTTAAGTAAATCCATTGAGGAAGTGCAATGTTTTCTTCTTGCAGGTGAGTATCCCATGCATATTTCCCACATTCTCAGGCAACAGTAATTATGAACATGGTCTAGCCATTAGTATAGAAATGGGCATGTAATTCACATGTAATATATTCTAAGTATTTAACATTACCTGATACAAAGTTTGTTTGTTTGGTTGATTATTGCCTGCATCTCCCATGATAAATTATGCTCCATGAGCTTAGAGATTTTATATTTTTTATTTATTCTGCATGTCTAGAACACTTCCAGGAATATCACTGACACTTGATATTTTTTGAATACGCAAAACTTCTCATATAGAAATTTGGAGTGATTTCTTTTTCTTAAAGGACTTACTTGGGTTCTATATCCTTAATATCTTAGCTTTTAAGAAAAGACTTTTAAGGGTCATCTAGTCTAGCATTGCCCACCATTCTTGATGGGTGGACAGACAGACATTTCCTGAATAAAAAAAAAAAAATTAGGGGAAACTTCTATTTAGTTAACTTGAACAGTTTATTTTTATTGTTGTTATATTAAAAATTTACTTATTTATTTTAGAGAAAGAGAGCATGCATGGGGGGAGGGGAGGAGAGTCTCAAGCAGACTCCCCACAGGCCCAGCATGGGCTCAACCTCACAAACCTGAGATCGTGACATGAGTCGAAGTCAAGTCAGACGCTTAACTGACTGAACCACCCAGGCTCCCCTTGAATATTTTAATATGAAGGTTTAACCACATAGTTAACAAAATTATTAATCAATATTATTTTTTACTTCATATCTTACCCCAAATTGCCTGTGATAAATATGAATGGACAGCTGATTGGAGTCCTCATTGAACTTTATTCATTTCTACATTTAAGGTTATAAAAGGCAAAGATTCTTTGCTTAATTCAAAAGCCCTGAATAAAATATAACTTGGAAACCTTTTAAATTTTTAAAGTTAGCTTTTTTCTTCTCTCTTCTTTCTATTTAAGCTCTATCTTCCCTGTAAAATTATAAACTAACCCCCCCAAAAAAGTGTATTATTTTATTATTATCTGTGTTAAATAACCATTGCCTAAGCTTCAAAAAAGTATCACAAATATTTTTAAAAGATTTTTATTTATTTATTTGACAGAGACAGAGAGAACAAGGTGGGGGTGGTGGTTGGGCATGTAGAGGGAGAGGGAGAAGCAGGCTCCCCACTGAGCAAGGTGCCCAATGCGGGAATGGATCCCAGGTCTCTGGGATCATGACCTGAGCCAAAGGCAGAGGCTTAACAAACTGAGCCACCCAGGCCCCCCAGTATCACAAATATTTTAAATTTTAAGTTTCTCTATCATTTTTTTACAGACATTTCAAAGAAACTACCTCAGCATATTTTCAACTTTCACATTTTTCTGTGCTGTTCTCTTTCATAATCTGTCTCTCCCTCTATACTCTTGGCTTCATGAAGTAGGGATTTTCATCAATTATTACAACAGTAATTTCTGAGTACCTAATGGAAACCCTGTCATAGAGTAGGTCCTCAAGAAATACTAGTTGAATGAATGAATGATGCATTGTGAAAAACGTGTGAACTACCTTTTCAGGCTTGCTAAATTCTTTCACAAATTACTAAGCCACCATTACTAATAAATGAACCCGAGTGAACCTGAGCTACTTTTACAGGTTAACCCTGAATTATAAACTAAATAACAGATTCTACTATGTAGAATCTACAATCTATATGTGATTATGGAAAGAGAAAGATTTATGTAAGATGTTAATTGAAAATTATATAGGGTTTCTCACTATTTATATACATATATTATCTTATTTAAAACTAAACAAATGTGGATAGACTATATAGCTATTTACAAGTTTAAGCATGTGTATATAAATATGTAGATGGATAAAAGGGGATATAAATAACATGCATATGTATAAAAGGGGATGTATTATACACACACGCATGTAAGTGTACTAATGGATGTATTTGTAAAGTAATACTAGATGTCATTTTGTTTTCATTTCTTTTGTTTAGAATAGCCATTACTGAAATACCAATATTTAAAAATATTATAGGTATATATACACAGGAATCTGAAAAGTATATTGAGAAATTATACCAGGAAAAATTCTTTATAAAAAATAAAACATATAATAATGAGAATGAATAATTAAGAAATACATGAGATCTGAAACCTATTGGTCTAAAATGTTTCACATGTGGAGTTGCTGAATCAGGTTCAATGATAAACACGTAGTTTTAATTTTGTCTATACACACACACACACACACACACACACACATATATGTGTGTGTGTATATATATATCCCTCCTCCCTACTATTTGATCAGGTGTCAAACCTTTCATTAATCACATCACAGTTGGCCTGTGGTTTGTGAGATAGTGTAACAGAAATGCAAACTTGGAGTTAGACAAGATGTTGAGTTCTGCCTTTGTCATTTATTAACTGTGTGATTTAGAAGTAATTTTATTTCTTCATTGGTAAAATAATAATACTAATAGTTCCTACATTAGAGGTAGGTAAAGTCTTTAGTGTTGTTCCTGTATCATGGTAAGTGTTCAATTAAATGTAGATACTATTATTATTACCATTATTTTTATATAGACTTCATTTTATGGGAAGCTTTCCTTAAGCTACATTTGAAGTGTTCCTGGTTTGCAAACGTGGGTGTAATAGTCACCTATGAGGCATTTCAATGCATATGGCAGAAGTTCGAGTGCAATTGAACGACCATATGCTGTCCTTGACAAATTTACAACTAAGCCATTTAATCATTAAATTAAATTAATGCAATTACCATTTACATAAAATTTAATATATATATTCTTTTATGGTAGAACTGCTCAGAAAATTTGGGGTTATTTGTGTTCCTTTAAATCTTAACTCTCTTCTTAAGTTCATGTTCTGCTTTTCCTAGTGTTAGGCTTCTTAGAGAGCTTTTTACTTTTAATACCCAGCATGGTAACTAGGTACTAAGTAGTTCTTTGTTCCTTTATTACAAAAATATAGGCAAGACTGCGATTTTTAAATATACTTATTTTTCTTATGGTATTTTGCAAAAGTGATATTGACTTCATAAATTTTCCTAATGTGCTTTCATAACATCCATAAAATTGTAATAAAATACTAACCTCAGTTGAATCATCTGGTTTTGAAATGGAATTATTCCGAAAACGATCAAAATTCCCAAAACTGCTGCTGCGCTATAAAATAGGAAAGGAAAGGAAAGGACATTTAGGATTTGTGACTTTCACTGAAAAAATTGCTAAATATATTAGATTATGGCTCCATAAGCATCAGTATATTTGCAAATATAGGATTAAAAAAGCTCTTCTCTCTGGAATATCTAAAGGCATTGAAGGTATAACTATTATTAACATTACAATATTTACAGTTGACAAAATGCCTTCATAAGTTTTATGTTATAGTGTTTAGAACCTTGAAGAAAATCTATTAAATTATTTTCAATTTATAGTGTTACGTCTGCTCTTGGGAATGGCAGCTGAAGAATCTATGAATTCTAAGCTAAGCCTTCTTGAAGCAAGCTAGCCCCAACCGATTTCCACGATGGGATGACATGTATTACTAACCAACCAAGTAATAAATAACAACGAAACAAACAAAAAATCTGAGTAGAGCCACTGCAGTATGCCGCATAAAGATTGTATTTGCCAAAAAAACAAAAATGAACACAAATCCATTTATCATTGATAACATAATAATTTGAGACTTTCTACTTGGTGTCAGAGAAGGCATACACATAGAGCTATTAATAAATTAAAAGCAGCATTTAGGCATGCCCAGTCTAAGGTTGGAAGTAAAACTGAATTTGTCCACACTTAGCATGGAATTACAATGAGACCTCTGGGTCAATTTCATTCACTGGTTTTCAGAAAAAGCTCAATATGTTAATAGAAGACTTATTCCCTTGGATACTTTCTGCCTACAAAGCTAAATTTTTATTCTTATGTAACTCTTTCTAGGCAGGTAATTATAAATAATTCCTCATATGTTACAGTAAATGATTCTCCTAAGTACATTCTCAATAATCTTTAGAGTCATTGAGTAAAAAAAAAGAAATGGCTATTTCTTCACTATCTGTTTAATTTTATACATTGTTTGGAGTGGTGGGTATCTTGATGTTGTGTCCTTTATGTAGCCATAAATCCCAAGAATATGTTCTGGCTCAAGAACTTAATTTCATTCCAAGCTTACAATATTTTCAGAATAAGCTGCTGGTACTGAAAAATAACCTGGTAATTTGAAAAGTTAACAAAGGGAGCCAGTAATTTATAAAACCGTGTCTTGTCCTTTCAGAAGCCACAGCCCCGTTTAGTGCAAGTCAGCTTGAAAGGCTCCTCCTTCTTACAAGCACTCCTACAGTCTTGTTTCTCCACCAGCTATCTTTAAAACTCCTTGTTTCCCTTTTAAATGAGCCCAAATAAAAAGATCCTGACGTGTGACAAGGGGTTAGCTTGATAGACGGTGTGATACGTAATATCGCCCCAAGGATGATGGCTGTGTTAGACACAATTAACGCCTTTTGCTGACTCGCCACCCCTGCTGAACAAGCCCTTCAGCTTGTGGCGAGAAGACAGAAAGAGTAGGGCTGAAACTGAGAACCACACTGGAAAATACTAAGTCTTCCCAGGCAGGGCTTACTAACCTAGAATGACTTCCCAGAGCCTTAACCGCTTTAGCTCGCCTAGTAGGCATTTCCATGAGGCCATCATGGCCCAGAGATCACAAAAGGGAATTGAGTGTACTGTTGTCCTACTTATAAACAATCTGAACCCAGGGAAATCTGTTACTCTTTTATATACTCGAAACATTCTGATGGCCTATTGGAGCCTATGCCTAGGGCAATTTGGCTGCTTGCATCCAGCCTGCGTCCTGCCTATTAAATATTAATGAGGGTTACGGCATGATTTCCTCCACTGGATAATGGGGTCCTATTGCCCAGGAGGGCACAGAATAGGCTCACTTCAGCATTTCTCAACACTATCTTCTGCCATTAAGTAATCAATAGTCACCACCTCTTAAAATTAATTCTCCCCTCATTATATCAATAAAGAGCAGCAGTGGTTTAAGAAGTCTTTAGACTATTACTTTGGGTTTTCTCAGTCATCTCACTGCAAATCACTCAACAGCTTTAAACCAAAGGAGTGTAATATCAATCCATGATAAGACACCATTAAAAAGCAAATCTAAGTATTTAAAATGATGTTTTTAAAATTTCATTATTCTCTAGTCTAAAAGTTAGTGACTTTCTGAGATGGTTTCATAATGTATAGGTTATGGCTTATGATGAAAAGGGCTAATGTCTACTGTGAGGTATGCACAACGAACAAATTTATAATTTTACTCCTGTTAAGTTTTCAATGAAAAGGTGAATCATGTGGAAGCAAGCTGGCTTCCTAGATATTACCCCTTTATAAAAGAGAATGTGTTTGAATATCAATAATTTTGCATCATCTAATCATAATGGATTAGATTTGGCAAATACTATCTTGTTACGGAAGCTCTCATCAAGACAGAGCTGTTCTGTGAATGAATAGCTATCAACGGGAAGGGTAACTTAAAATGCAATTAGTATTTTAGATAATTCTTTGTATCTGTTGACATTAGATCATATTTAGTCTTTAATTCTACTCTCTCTATATTTATACAGCCTCTCCTTGTGCAATTAAATATGCATTTGTGAAATAGCACATTTGTGGAGGGTAATTTGGTGAAACTAGTAAAATTATATATGTATTTGCCCTTTGACCCAGCAATTCCATTCCTATACATCTGTACCAGAGACACACACTTAGCTGTAAACTGACTTACGAATCCACATTCACTATAAAACTTCTATATTATAAAAAAGCTGTAAACCCTAATGCTCATCGAGGGGGCTGATTGAATAATGCGTGGTAAATCCAAACAATGAAACAGTGTGTAACTACATAAAGTTGAAATGCATCTCTTTATACTTCTGCAGAATGATCTCCAGGATATGGTAGAAGTGAAAAAAGCCCAATGTATGTAGACAAAAATGTACATAGTAGGATGTCATTTATCTAAGGGTAGAAATAGATGTTTGTGTTTTAATATAGGTGAATACATATGGGGCAAAATGAGCAAAGTGAAAAAGGAGAGGAAACAGACTTCTTTGAATAGACCTCCTTTTTAGATTTGGCTTTAAAACCATGTAAATTTTACTTATTTTTAACAGAATTAAACAAAAATAAAAAATGATCCCTAAAAATTCTAAATAAAAAACAAATGAACCTAATCCTATATTGAATTTGTGGCTTAGAGAGAGGAATTATTTTAAATGACTTTTAAGAACCATGATTTGACTATCCCAAGCACAAAAAACAATGACAAATTAAATTTTAACCTGTTTTCAGTAATCATATTTTTATTAATAATACTGACATATATAAATACATATGTTGAGGGACCATAAAAATAAGTAATGATGTTAATGACATTGGAGTTAAGGTTCTCAGCCCAAATTCTCATATTGTTCATGGCATAGAGCAAGTGGTCTTTTAAAGACTACTAAGTCTTTGAACTTAGTACTACTAAGTACTAGTAGTAGTACTAGTACTACTAAAGACTACTAAGCCCATATCAAAACAACACAGGGGCCATATTGAAACTATTCTCACTGGAGTAGATTGTATCCAAAGGTGGGATAATTTTCATATCAATAAGAATAATAAATGAATATTGAAATGCATCTAATATATGAAAGTTGGTGAGTTCATGATACCAAAAGGAAAAAAAAAAATCAGTGATCACTTTTGGAAACATTATAGTTATATCATGAAAACTGGCAAATAAAGGAAAGGACATAAGCATTCGAGGTGCTCTTCTTTTATGAAACATATTTCAGAGTAAATAGTTAATGAGGAAAAATTATCTTTTTCTGTGTGTGTGTATATTCAAGCTAATCAGTTAGAAATGATGAAATGACAAAGTCACTGTTTCATAAACCCCTGATGGCAATAAAGGATCTTGGTGATGATCCTTGATGGCTACAAGAATTATAAAAAGAGACATCTAGAATATGGGCTTCCTAGTAGTAGGACCTAATATCACCAGTGAGGCAGTCTTAGGGGAAAAAAAAGCGCAATCACACCAAACTTCTGTATGTAACTACTAGATTATAGGAAATATAGGGACAAAGGAACATTTTAAATGGCACCAAAAAGATGCAGTCAATCAGAAAAATCCAGACAGTAAGAAAATCTACGGGACAAATAACTAGGTTTCTTTGACTGATCGATAGAAAGACTAAGAACCTCTAAGAGTCGTCTAACCAAATACAACTCATGGATCTTGTTTAGATATAGATCAAAGAAACCACTGTAGCAAAAGCAGCCAGGACACAACTGAGGAAATTTTTTAAAAAACTAGCTATTTGATGATATTGAGGAAGTACTGTTATTTTTTACTTATAATTCAAGATAACCTAATGCAAGTGTGTGGGCATGAAGAAGAAACATGACTGGCCATTATTTAATGGTTAACTGGGTGATGGAGATATGAGGTAGATTGTACTACTCTGTTTTTTTTTGTTTTAAGATTTATTTATTTATTTGATAGAGAGAGAGAGAGAGTGTACCCACACAAATGGGGGGAACGGCAGAGGGAGGGGAGAAGCTGGCTCCCCACTGAGCAGAGAGCAGGATATGGAGCTTGATCCCAGGACCCTGGGATCATGACCTGAGTGGAAGGCAGACGCTTAACCACTGAGCCACCCTGGCACCCCTGTACTACTCTGTTTTTGCATATGCTTGAAGTTTCCCATAGTATAATGTTGGGCTAAAAAAAAAAAAAAAAAAAAGGAAAGATAAACATACCTATGTAGTATGTAATAAATAAGAGTTAATCATATGCAGGGGCTAGGAGGTACACGGAAAAACTACTTTTCTCTTAATTTTGCTGTGACTCTAAAACTGCCTAAAAAATAGTCTTTAAACAAAAGGTAATGGTTACACAAGTTTCTAAGGAACCAATGTGTAAAAATATAATTCATATTGATTTCATCATAGTTGTTTGAAAGTACAGACATACTGAAGGAGAAAATAAAGTTTTGCTTTCCAAGTTGATTTTAGAACAGTCAACTTTCTGATATAGATGCACGTTATTAGATTGCCCGATTCTCTGCAATTATAGGATACAGATTACTTTCTTCTACTTACTCTACTTGGCTTCCACCAAAAAAGGGCTGAATAGTGTCATTGGGGGTGTTTGAACACATCTGTGTGTGTCCCTAAACAAAGCATGAATAATATAAAAGAACTTAAGACGATTCATTGTTTTGTTAGTCACATTTTTTCCCCTAGTTTTGTATAACAAATCAAATTACTACAGAATGTCATGTCATGATATAAAGCTGACAATGTTCTTAGAAATGATCTAGTCCTTCTCAGTGAGGAAATTTACAGGAACCAGAACTTGCAAAAATAAATTCTTTTTTTTTCACTTCTCCACCCGGATGTACTCTCAACTATGCCATCCCATTCCAAAGTTTCGATCTTGTCTTCTATTTTCAAAGAAACTTGCTATCTGAGCAGGATGGAAATTTGGAAAGTTATCTTGATCGAACGAACGGAACTGAATAGGATTCTTAGAACAACGGCCAGCCTAAATTTATCAACATGAAGAGCACTTGGGGGTCTCTTTTTGGAAACACAAATCAACCTTTTGACCAAAACCAAGACAACTTGACCCTTATTTTCATTTCTTAACCAGCCATCAACTTTGAGGGTCTTCAAGTAAAATCTTATCTCCAGCATGACTGGTAAGGCACTGGTGGAAAAGTTTCACAGTCTATTTCAAAGAAAAAATTTACATATCTGAGTCAGACATCCGCAGTATTTTGAAATACACTGGCAAATTAAGGATTACACACTCTCTGCCAATGAGTTCTCACATCTTCTAAATATTGCACATAGAGCGATGGTTAGTAATATGCTCTTGAAAATCAGAATTGTTTCAACATGTGCTTGTATGAATATTCTATAATAATAGTATGTTAAATGTCAATAAATTGTCAGCTTTTATCCAAAGACATTCGAGGATTTAATTGTTCTAACTTAACTCAGGTGCTGAGATCTTTTCAAGAGTGTTAAACAAATTTAACTCACTTAAAATAACCTGTTAGGATTGCCTCAGTGTTAAATAATGACACTCATGTGGTGTCGATGGAAGATGGTTTTGTGTTAGGGGGTTGACGAGTAAGAGACAACTGGAACTGTGAGACATAACCTTCAACAGCGACAACTTAACCTGGAGTCAAGGCCACCCAATCTGAAACATATGGCAGTGCTCTACATATTGTTAATGTAGATCTGGACTCAGGACAAAATGAGTTCACTTGATCTCTCTGGTTCAGTATCTTTTCTGTCAACTGCAAAATACCTAAAGGAAGTGCAGATTCTGATTCCACCCAAAGAGTTGAAAGTTGTGTCAAAATTTCCAAGCGAAAGCTCTACTTTCAAAAGTTGATGTGCCCCTAGAGATGTTTTTGTGCAAATTGAAACTGCCTCAAAAGAAAGAAACTAGAACAACAACAAAAAATCAATGCAAAATGATCCATAACCTATAAGAGTGGTTATTCAAATCTGCCTGTTTAATGTAACAAAACAAGTTTTGTGAGTAAAAAAGACTCAGATGTTTAAAATTCTCAGTTGCTTCTCTGCAGGATTTATTGCTGTATGCCACAATTTACTTACATCCATAGACTGTAAGTCAGGTTGCAGTTTTAAGAACTGAATAGAAATTAGGATATTCTATTTGAGCTGAAAAGAGGTTTTAAAAGACGTAGTAGTGCTACGTCTTAAATATCTTGTTTTCAGGTAAAAGGCTTAATGTGGCAAAAGTTCAGTCACTTGATATCACCGATTCCTATAAAACCCTATAGAATAAAAAGAAGATTGAAAAAAAAAAAAAAACTTTAAAAAAATGTGGCCATGATCAGGCTACCCTGGACTGCTCAGCTTCTCCCTATTGCAAAACTTCTGCTTGGCTCACTCACTGTTAGACTATTGTTACAGCTCACAGTTTATTCCTTATTTCTCTTTCTCTAACTACTAAATGGTCCCTCTTGATCCTCCTGGAATTGTTTCATTAGACCATGGCTTCCTTGCAATCTTCAAGAATTTCTCCAGGGAACCCATGTTCATAGCTGCTCTAAGCCCACAGTGGCCTCTCTGCCTGCTTTCAGGCTGGAAGGCCGATGTGCCAACCAAAGGCTCTCTCTGCTTATATATCCAGTGGCCCCTGAGGATCTGCTTTGATTCTATCTTCTGAGCCTGCCCTTGTGGAAATCTGTGTTTGCTCACTTTGAGGAGTTCGGACACATAATGCAAAATGCAGTATATCGCACACACGTTCTTTTAGCCTCCACATCTGCTCAGTTCTTTCTTGAAATCTCTACTGTAGGCATTTATTTTCATTACTGCTAGTCAAATATGTCCTTCTAACCCCAGTCCCGAGCCAAGGCGCTAACATTTAACTTCTCAGTCCCTAAACTCTTGCCTTTCCAGTTATCTAACACCACCCATTGAATTAATTTTCAAAAATACCGATTCTTTTCATTTTGTTCCTCTCAAAATGTAAAAGCTTGCTCCCTGTTCTTATGATGGTTACTGAGGATTTGTTCCATGCCAAGGGATCTGTCTCTGATTATCTCATTAAATAAACGTAATCACCCTCTGAGCTAGGAAAACTGATGGCTAGGAAAACAGAGGAGGAAAACTGAGGCTCAAAGAGTTGAAGTAGCTCTTCCTTAGTCAATAAAATAAAGCTTGAGCTCAGCATGCTGCACTTTCATGATTCCCCATGGTATCAGGTAATGGTAGTCAGTCTGATTGGGCAGAACTGGCAGAAAGGACACATTCACTTATTTTTCTAAGCTGTTGCTCCTGCTGGTTTTTTGTTTTTGTTTTTTTTTGTTTGTTTGTTTCTATTTTGTTTGTTGTTTTCCAAGAAATGTCTTTGCTCTTTTTTTCCACCCACTCAGATCCAGTCCATTTTTCAAAAGCAGGATCCAGTCCCTCCTTCCCTAGGAGATCACATGCCAGTGTGTGCCCCGGTTAGCACACGCTGACCGCTCCCATTCTTAAGTGCTAGAGTATCTATGCAGAAAAATCCTACAGTTGTGAGCCTTGGGAAAACCACAGCAGATGACAAATCCCGCATTCCTTTTCAAGTTAACTGTCCAAAAGCCATATTTTTCATGGTTAACCCAAAAGCAAATTATGATTTGATCATGTTATAGCCAAGGAACATAATTTACTGGTGTTTAATTGCAGACTATAAGGTGTTGCATTACACTACTCAATGTAAATATATTAAGTGGCTTCTTTGGCTAAACTTTATGCTTGGGGTCAGGCTGTCTGTATGAATAAGACAAGAATCCATCCTGGAGGAATTTATACTCTATTGTTGCCATCAACCTAATAACTTCAATCCCTAAATGCTAAGTAAAACCATATTTAAATGCATGGTATACAAATATAGAAGCAGTTCCTAAAGCAGATTATATTTATTCACAGAATAAATGAACTTAATAACGTATAATAGACATCAACTTCGAAATTTATATTCATCCATTTATGAATAGTTATTTGCACTGACTACTTAGTACATGAAGGGCATTTTGTAGACATATGTCTGTACCTTTATTATTTATAGTCAGTCTAAAGAAAGGGACATTAAAACGTTGAGAAATTTTAAAAAATCAATTGAAATCAATATAGTTCGAATTTGTCTCAAAAGTTATTTATCCTAAGAGATTATGTAGTTGTTAACCAAGAGACTCTTTAGAAATCTCCAAACCCAAAGATGGTGATTGCTAAAATGATGACAAAATAACACAAAGGTGATGGACCACTCACTTATATTAAGTGAAACACTGGGTAACAAAAATGTGTCTAGTTATTTTCTAAAATCTTCAAGGGAGAGAAAGGCTGTTTCTAGGGAACATAATAATTTTGGTCACTATAAGTGTTGTGTATTCAGTACAGGAATATTTGTTTAGGATTTTTCCATTATCTGGAAGAACTGTCTCTCAGAACCAATAAGTTTTCAATTCTTGCACCAGCACAGATAGTTTGTTGAAAATTTAATAAAGAGCTGTATTGAGAAGGGTTCTGAGGCCATTTTCAGGGTTAGAGTGAAAGAGGTCATGATCAACTGTGTCAGCAATTGTTACAGAAGATAGTGTGTGTTTTAGGGAGGGTGGTGGGGATAGGAGTAAGGAATTACAGGTAACATGTTTGATGTATTTACCATCCCTACTCTAAGTAACTTGCCTGCACAAATTTCTCATTACTAATTTTGTTATCTAGTAGCTTGAGAGAGAGCAGATGATAACCAAATAGAGATGATTCAAATATCCAATGAAAAAAAATAAGCATTATTCTTCCATAATAGAAATTGGCTTTCTATTGTGTGCATATTAGATTTTTCTTACTTATAGCCAAGTATTAAATATTTTAATTGCTGACCCATAATTATCTATTTTCATTCTATAACTAAACTTCAAAAACAAATAATCTTGCAAATGAACTGTGTAAATAATCTTTATAGAAATAAATACATATATAAATAACTGTATAAATAATCCTCCTGTGTAGGGTACGGCTAATGAAGGTAATAGTATGATGTAAAGGAAAGTTATTTAGGAGAACAATTTTCTTACTTTTCTTTTTTTTTTTTTTTTTTAAACTAGGCTCCATGCCCAGTGTGGGGCTTGAACTCACAACCCTGGGATCAAGAGTCACATGTTCCAGCCAGGCACCCCAGGAGAATAATTTGCATTGTTGTTGTTGTTATTTTGGTTGGTTTGTTTTTTTAAGTAGGCTCCACACTAGGGCTTGAACTCACAGCCCTGAGATTAAGACCTGAGCTGAGATCAAAAGTTGGAGGCCTAACCAGCAGAGCCACCTAGGCACCCTGGAGAAGAATAATTTTCAAGTATTAATCATAACAGGCCTTCCTATATTGACCATTATCTTAAGTATCAAAATTCTGGTTTTCTTTCTTTCTTTTTTTTTTTTTTTAAGATTTTATTTATTTATTTGACACACAGAGAGAGAAATCACAAGTAGGCAGAGAGAGAGGGAAGCAGGCTTTCTGCTGAGCAGAGAACCCAATGTGGGACTTGATCCCAGGACCCTGAGACCATGACCTGAGCTGAAGGCAGAGGCTTAACCCACTGAGCCACCCAGGCACCCAAAATTCTGGTTTTCTTAACAAATGCCTCTTCCGCTCTTCTACCTTTTAATGAACTTAGACTTAGTTTTCTTTTTTTCTTTTCAATAATCAGAGAGAGGAAAAGTCATGAAAATGCTTCATTAGCTGACACATGGTGGAAGAATGTACTTTTTAGTCTGTTAAGATACTTTTGAACATAACAGTTGGATGTTGACTAAACTTTAGGTTCCTGAAAAATTTCCCAACATATTCACCAATCAAATGTTTATACCACGAAACCGAGTTACTCCAGTTTAACAAATAAAGTCATCACAAAGAACCAAAATAATCATTGTTTTGAAATCGTGTTTAAATAAAGGAATGAAAATTAAGCTGGGAAAACAGAATCCAGAATTGAATAAACTTTCCCCTCAAATTCTCTGGAACAAAAAATCAGTTACTTCCATTAGTCTTCTATGTCCTCTGTCTTCATGTGGCCTCTGGGTACATAATAACCTTTCTAAAGGTCTCCTCAAGGGATATTTTAGTCATGCAGTGATCTCCTTGAACACAAGTAATGACAAACAATAAGCTAATTCTCAAAAAGTTTTTTTTTTTTTAAGTCATTTTTACTACTTTTAAATGAGTGTGTTTGATGCATGATTTTGGTCCCCCTGATTAATGGTCACCGCCAGCCCAGCTTCTAGAGTTGTAATGTTTCCGTGAGCTTCCCTCCAGCAGAGCTCGACCATTAATCCAGTGGCATATGTCAACTCAGCAGAGCAAGGTCACTCTTCTGCTTCAAGGGGAACCTTTTTAGAAATAATAAAACTGACAGAAAGTTCTTTTTTGCATGCTTTATGCCACCTGAGGTTGAGTGCTGCAGTTAATATCATAAAGCTTATAAACATTCCCATCTCAGGCAGCACCCACTGCCACTTTGGTTAGGAATTTAAACGTTTTTTCCTTAGTAAGAACAGACATGTTTATGTGGGGCAAATATACAATCTGTAATCCCAAACAAGGAAAGAATAGGTGGGAAAAAAATAGTAAGTTCATGCTAGGATATTTGGAAGAGATGTTAGGGTTCTGTAACTTCCTTATGATCAGTCCCATTCACCTTTCAGCAAATTTGATTTGGCTATTTAAATAGTTCATTATACTGAAGGGTAACAGTGATGTTGAAATGTAACGATAGATAGGAATGAACTCTGTTGATAATTCTTTAACTTACAATGTCTGACGAGACCATTTATCTTGGAAATTTCTCTCAAAATTAGAAATCTGGTATAAATATTTGTTTTATAGGTAATGGCCTGCTTTAAAATTGATAACTAATTATAGTGAGATATTCTTAATATTAAAGTAACTTGAAACGTAGATGGCCTTAGAAGATGATAGCTGTATAATAACTAGCATTGTATAATTTGTATATTTAATTACTCATTTTGTTACTTTTACTTAATGAGAAAAATCAAAGTTGCATAGCTGTAACCATGTGAAATATTCAGAAAAAAAATTTAAACCAAATATCCAGATTAATGCCTAGACATATCACTATGTATGGTATAAAATAGAATTTGCTACAAGGTAAAGCTGCCTTAAATCTTATGTCAGGAATTTAAATTATGAAAAATGTAGAAAGGGAACTTCATTATTTTATATTTAGTTGTCTCCATTGTATGTATGTAGAGAAAAGGTGGGGCCAGGTGGCCACTCAGGCTCATCCTTCCTAGGAAGCCCGTTTCTTGGCTAGGTCTCCATGTCCAATGGCAGGCCCTCACTTCATCAGGTATAGAAACTTTGTTTTTCAATCTTTCTGAAATAATCTCTTAGGGACTGACTCATAAACTCAACTAATAAGATACCAAAAACGGCAATGGCAAGTATTGGTAGGGTATTGGAAATTCAACCGTCAAGAAGAATACATGTTCTTGTTCACTTATCAAAGAATTTTCTCCCCTGGAGGAAACACTATAGGAGACACAAGATCATTGTTGGAAGTTTGCTTCCTTAGTGGAATAAAGCTACAGTAACTAGGTGGCACCCAGGGCTAGACACAGGAAACTACAAATCCTGAATTACTTATCTTACTAAGTGAGCAAGTCCACTGAGCCAAATGGAATATTTGCTTTGGTTGATCTATGTTGTTCTGCTGATATTGACATAATTCTACTCTTCCACTCTTTTCTAGGCTTCCGGCAAAGCAAGCACCTTTGCTATTTTTTTTTTTTAACTCATCAGCTATATTAAATTGCCATGTTTAATTATTGTTTTGTTTCATTACATTCTGATTCTAAGAATGGTTCCTTTGCTTCACGTGGGTGTTGCCCAGATCTTTGTCAGCAACCCCTTTGTAAACTATGTCCTGGAGTAGAGCACTTTTTAGATGACTAATATTATCCATTAGTCATTTCACACTCATTGTACACACACTGAGAAATCCTGACTATGTTCTGTATGATAAATATTTTTGGCAGTAGCCGAAGTATAATAGGAAACACGTGGAGTCTGAAAGTCAGGCGGATTGAGTTTAGTCCCCCTTGTACCCCAGCAAAAATTCCAGGGATGCAAATATGCATAAGGTACATCCCCTGTTCTTGATGATAACTCTGGTTGGGAGGGCATATTGGAATAAACTGTGTTACAAGAAATAATAGAAATGTGGAACAGTCACTGTGAAAACAGAAAGGAGAGTGAGATTATTAATGGACCATGTACAATGTGCTAGAAAATTTCCATATGGTAATTAGCAAAATCCTCTCATCCATCCTACATGACTTTAATACACCCCTTCTTCAGATAAGCACACTGAGACTCAAAAGGGGCTTAATAAAATGTTCAATGTCCCCTGGTGAGAAGATAATCAAAATAGGACTTCAAAACTAAGTCTATGTGACTTTAGTTTGTGTTCCCTACTGCTCTGCCATGATGTCCTCTAGGACATTGCCTTGGGCTACTTGGTGGAGGCTTTGTTGAGGGTTTAACAGTCTAGCTAGAAAGGTGATTTTAATCTGTAGCCAGAAAGCCACTGGCCAAGAGGGCAGAGCAGAAGTTTTACTTTTATTAATTTTCAGTGATTCTTAGTAGAGGCCTTGTGGGATGTAGCGGAGGTAGGTTTGGATGGAAGGAAAGAACAAGGAAAAAGACTGGACAGTGTGGGTAAAAGAGAGCCACTGTCATGAGGTCAGTGGGGCTGGCTGAATGAGGGGACTGGCCAACTGGAAGTAAAGAGGGATCTAGGGTCATTGGAAGGAAGGAAGCAGCCAAAAATCAAATCCTCACTTTGAATTAGTAGAATTTCACGGACTATATAATGAACTGAATTTTGAGTTTCCCCAAATGTGTATGTTCAAGACCTAATCCCTCGTACCTCAGATTATGATTACGTTTGGACATGCGGCCTTTAAAGAGGTGATTATGGTAAAATGGGGCTGTTAGGGTAGGCCCTAATCCAATCGTACTGGAGTCCTTATAAGAAAATGAGACTTGGGTGCATAAAGAGAGATGTCTACCAGGGTGTACATGGCCAGAGGAATGACTAAGTAAAGAGGAGTAATGGGTGGCCATCTCTAAGCCACTGAGAGAGGCCTGGAACAGATCGTCCCCTCATGACCCACAGAGGAAAACAACCCCACAGACACCCTGATCTTGGACTTCCAACATCCAGTTTGTGAGAGGATATGTTTCTGTTTTTTAAGCCTTCCAGCCCATTGTATTTTGCAATGGCAACCCCAGCAAACTCCTGCCTGTGAAGTAAAACTTCTAAGGCTCATCACGTGGGGGGAGAAAGGAGACATGACCAGCTGTGCTGACAAATGGCTCTCTCTATGTATAGAAGAATCACTTCGTCTACCACTAGAGACAGCTTAAAAACCTCTTCTGTTCTTATTAATCAATTCTTAATGTAGGACATTTTTGTTCTCTGCTAAGAAGCTAATTATGAATGTCTTGTTTCTAAAAGTTCACCTAAATCCTTAATACTAGAAAGGAAGAGAAATGGATCAGTTTGGTAATGCTAAATTGGGAAACTTGGATATGTAGAGTATGGAGTTGATTCCATTAGGGAAAAAAAACACAATCTTCAGGGATAATGAAGCCATTTGTCTCCAAAGCAAGGCAAAGAAAGATTAAAGAGATGTGTTTCATTAAATTGATTTTTAACAAATCCAGTGCATTGGTACTCAAAGTAGTGACTTGATACTCTTCCCATAGGATATAATATCCAAATTTCCAAAGAAAGGGAGGCTACACTTCTGTCATTCTCTCAGCCATTTGTCTCCTGAACTTCCTGTATGCTTGTGTGGACACTGTTTTGTTTTTGCTTTTGTTTTTTTTGTTGTTTGTTTTTCATGTTTAGCCAACCTATTTGGCCCTACTTTTTTGGCTACTTGCTTGCAATACAACTGGATTATAGATTCATATTCTCTAAAATGGGAAGGTGAGAATGAAGTAGTGCTTTGTTTGGAGAAAAGTTTTCAAAGCTAAAATTATTAGACTCTTCCAAACAATTAAACATGATGAAATGAACAAATTATTTGTTCATCTCTTCTGATTTTGAGATGTACTAGAAATGAGAATTAAGCTCAACAAGAAATTGTAGTTTGGAGAAAGAGCAGAAAATTTGGGGAAGCTGCACATGAATTTTGGTGTGAATTTCTGGTGGCCATGACAGAGAAATATAGGCATTTCTCCTGGGAATGTGGGCACCAATTATTAGAAGCAAAGAGCAGTGTAGGGCAGTGGTGGCCTTTCTGTTCACATTTTTCAGCACAGGTGGTGTGGTTAAGTTTCCTGTACATATTTAAATGGACACAGTATGTACAAATAGGTCCCAAATTCATCTTCTCAACAACCACCCGGCCACTCACCTTGTGTGAACCACCACCATCTCTTGCCTAGTTTCTGTAAGAGCCTCCTAACGGGTCTCTTCTCCCTATTTTCCAAGTCTTGTCAGTGTATTTGAAAACCAAAAGATGGAATAAACCCACTAACATGTAACCCAGATCCTTCTTTTCTCCAAAGTTTTCAATATTAGCCCAAATCTTTATAATGACCTAGAAGCCCTCTATGACTCTGCTGTTTGGGAACACTCTTCCCTTTGTGCACTCTGTTCCACTGTTTCTCAAACACACTCAAGCCTCAAGGCTGTTTAACTTGCTCTCCCTTCTGCCTGGAATATAATTACATCAGTCAAACTCGTGCGCAGCTCTTTCATTTCCTTCTGGTTCTTTTTCAAATGTCCCATTCTTACCAAATCTTTCCTGGTAGTTTGTAACCCTCCCACTTTTAGCACTTACCGTTACCTAGCATACTGTATATTTAACTTATTTATCTGGCTTGTTGTGTGTCATCCCCAGTAAATGTCAGTTCTACGAGGGCAGGGATCTTTATTTTATTCACCACTACATTCCCAGCATAAGGTCTGTATTGTCTATAGTCAGCACTCAAGAGGTATTTGTTGTATTAAAGAATGAATGAATGAAGGAAGGAAGGAAGGAAGGAAGGAAGGAAGGAACGGATTAATCAATTACCTTCTAAGTCTTTTGAAAAGATTAATAGAAAAAATGTTTCCAGATTGTGTAACTAAAAATTCTTGATGCTCAGGCACATTCAGATTCCATCTCAAGATGGAATCCCATCGTTAGTATTTCTTAAAGTTCTTCAGTGATTCAAATGTGCAACCTAGTTTGAGAACCATCAATGCAAACATCATTTCTGAACTTTAAAGTTCTCAAAGAACTCATAGGTATCTAGTTACAATATGTTCTGATTTAATAAGTTTGGGGAAGGCCAGAGAGTCGGCACTTGTAGCTGACTCCTAAAATGCCAGAGCTCCTGGTCTGTATGACCACACTGAGCAGCGGGCACTTAGATCCACGTTCAACTTGACCTTGGTGGTCCTGTGATACATTTTAACATGATCTATACTCAGTTCTCTCCTGAATATTTTTATTTTGGCTTTGGATCATAATTTAACCATTTCTTGGAAAACGAAGGTGAGGTAAATACTAACTAAATACATAAATGAAGAGAACGATTTGGGAGATTTTTTTCGGGTGTGGAGAGGAGTATTAACCAAAAGTAAAAATAAACATTAATTTACACCCATCATTTTCAAGTGGAAAAAGTAAATTTAAAGTACTTTTTCCATTGTATATCATATATCTTATTTGGGATCACTTTGTTTGAAAAGCCAAAACATTCGACTGAATTTATCTAAATTAAAGTCCGAAATTACACACCAGATGAAGGAGCAAAAAGAAGTAATGGGGGGAAATCCACAAGTTTAGAAGAAGAAAAGCTGTTCCTATAATCTTGAATATATAAATATATATATATGTTTTACTAGCTATGACACCTTGAGGACAATATTTCACATATACAGGACTATTTTCTTTCCTGTAAACTGGAGGGACAATGCCATAAGCCCCTTGTGTGACTGCCTGGCCTAAAGTAAGCACCCGTACATGTGAACATTTCTTCCCTTTTCTTATACCTGGTTAGAGAAGAGTTAAAATGTATCTCAGCAGTCCTGATAGGAAAAGTGATGAAGAAAGCTCTTTAATGCCACAACTATGTGTCATCCTTGTCTAGGAGCATAAATTTGCACAGCGGGCAGTGCAGTGAAAACAGCTCATAATCAACTCATCACCTCTCATCATTGCTAGGATCAAATGCAAATGGGAAAGAATGCCACTTCAGTCATTGCTAGTGAAAATTAGCATCTGTGACACTAATGGTGTCTCATTTAGTATGTACTTTAGATTTAAAAATATGGTAAAAAAAAAAAAAGCTATTTCCAGAACTGCCATTATTCCAGTGTTTCCCTTTAAAATAACAGTGGTATTTGAATCTCCTTTATTTGAAAAAAAAAAAAAATCCTGTTAAAATTTATTAACACAGATCATTAATCCCAGCCGAATAAAGGCCAAGTTCTTCTAATTACAGTTGCAAAGTTTCATTTATCTATTCTTTTTCTATTTTCGAAGTTTCTGCCGTAATCCCTGACCTGGAACAAAGGTCTATGGTTATGTAAAGGTCGGCCTCTCCAGAGAATCTTGTAAAACATTTGCTACCTTAGGGTCCTTAAAATAAAACTTGGAAATGAATTACAGTTGCATTTATACGTATACATATAAACTTATGGACACACTCAGACTTAGTACCAAAGGAAATGAAAGTGCACTGCGTTCGTGGGTATCCATACTTGAACCAGGATACACAGAGTAGATGCAAGAAAATCCATTCACTCTACACATGTTTGTTAGGGGCCTACTACACTGATGGTGGTATGTTGAGGGCAGGAGGGCGATTTGTGGTTAACTTAATCTCATTATTAGGTCATGATTTTTTTTGACAATTTGAACATTAGAAAAATTTAAAAGTTGTTATTATTTTACATGTGTAAGTTTTGAAGCTTGAGTGGACACCGGGAGGGATTTTGCTGGTGGAATTCTTCTATCTAATCAGAGATAGGAATGGAGGATTTCCAAATTCCTTTCCAGCTTATGGAGGCTCTTGAACATATGTTCTTCCTGGTTTCCATAAAATATATTTGGTAATTAAGACAGAAATAGGAGTCATATCTACAGTTCCTATGCTAGTAATGGCAGCATAATAATTAAGAACAGGAGTACTGGAAACTGACATATATATTCCACATCACACAATTTTATTTTTCATCTGACTGTCTCTGCTCAAGTTAATTAATCTTCTCTATGTCTTCTCATCTGTGCAGCTATGTAAGAGTGATTCACAGAGTTGCTAGAAATATTAAATACTAGGGACACCTGAGTGGCTCAGTAAGTTAAGCATCTGCCTTCGGCTCATGCCATGATCTCAGGGTCCTGGGATCAAACCCTGCATTGGGCTCCCTGCTCAGAGGGGAGTCTGCTTCTCCCTCTGCCCCTCCCCTGTTCATGCTCTCTTTCTCTCAAATAAATAAGTAAAATCTTGAAAAAAAAATTAAATATTAAATAATGTATAAAAAACTCACAATAAATATAGAAACATAAAACATTTCAGCTGGAAAAACAGTCACGGAAAATCATGTTCTATAATTTAAGCATTTATAGAGTGTAGTGAGATTATATCTTATCAATTCTGAATCCTAGATACGCTTAAAATTTTTTAAAATTACTATCAGCAGTGGGAAGTAGTGATGAGAAAGCAAAAACAAACTTCAAAAACCAAAGTACAGAACCTTGTATGTATGTTAAGCAAGGCTATTTTTGAGTGATTAATCTAAATGTAGAATTCTTAGCTATTATTAATCAAATTTCTTTATTAATTTGGAATTTAGCTATATACACCATAGAGAGTTCTGAGACACAAATGAAACTTTCTAGAATTTGTTAACATTCCAATATACATAGTGGGGTTTTCTGGTAATAATTCTCCAAAGCCCTCCCAGTTTTCCTTATAGAATATCTCTGGTCTTACTCCCTTAACCTACCCTATGAATCCCTTATAACAGATATGAATACTATTGGTCCTATTATAAAATTAAAGACAGTAAAACCATATCTTAACATGTGTTTTCATTATTTTTCTGAGTTGCAGACATGTCTATTGATAAGACTTGTGAATTTAAGAAAATAATAAATCATTTTGTATATAGGCTCATAAAATCTATTGCTATATTTTATATCCATGAATGTTTTGAATTTTCTCACAATTGTGGGACCTACTTAAAAATACTCATAACAAAGTCCGTCTCCATTGATTTCCTTTTCAAATGAACAGTTCCATAATTTTTATCTGAGGCAACATTAGGTATAATATGCATTCACCCTTCGAATTGGGTACTAGGTCACCTGAACTATAATTAGCACAGGAGTTAACACAAACTAGATGGTTCAGTAATGGTTTTCTCATTTTTAATGCTGTTGTTCTTTACCTACTGTAGCGTTCCCAATAAAAGACAAGAAAATCTCTCTCAGATATTCTGAAAGAGTATAGTGCAAGGAGTATGTCTTTCTGGGTCAGGAGATGTGAAATACTGTTTGGTCCCATAGTTAATCAGCATAGACTGTGTTATTCCCCATAATTCAGGCTGATTTCTTGATGGTTCTATTCCATCTTTCTAGACACAGGCCATATGATCCCTTCCAGTAGATGAAGGAATTTGCACTCTTCATTCCACTGGCCATTTATTTGTAGAGATCGTCATGACACGCAGATCTTTCAACTTTTAGGGATTCTGCAGTTTTTCCATAAAATTCACAAAGAAAATTACCCAATAAAATAAGTAAATGTGAATAGAAGATGATTTGTTTCTAAGACATAATTATAATGGTTAGAAAAGGAAAGGAAATATATATATATAAAGAAAGACCTTTGTGGACATGGAATATCCAAAAAACACACTTGTACATATGCACTCACATATTTCTTCAAATTCATGGAGAGTGAAACCACTCATCTAAGGAAAATGGGACTTCATTCACAACAAAAGTTATTCACAACAAAAGTTAATATGTCCCAATATGACTATTCTCTGTGATGTATTTTATTCTCAGATAGGTGTTATCAAATATATTTTTATTTAAAGGAATAAAGAAGTCAAAAAGATTAACAACACTCCACTTACATTTCAATGGTTCCTGCAATTAAGGCAAATGATGATGATAGACTACAGTATTATTTTGAAAATAGTTCAATGACATAAATATGATAGTAACTCACTACATAATGCAGTCCTTGTGAAATACTTTCACTTCAGATTTTAAGTACTTAAAGGAAAACCTCTGTTTCTTTTCTTTCTTTTTTTTTTTTTTAAGATTTTATTTATTTATTTGACAGGGATCACAAGTAGGCAGAGAGGCAGGCAGAGAGAGAGGAGGAAGCAGGCTCCCCGCCAAGCAGGGAGCCCGATGCGGGGCTCGATCCCAGGACCCTGGGATCATGACCTGAGCCAAAGGCAGAGGCTTTAACCCACTGAGCCACCCAGGCACCCCAAACCTCTGTTTCATATTAACTTTTACGATCTTCCTAAAACCTACTATTGTCAACTCAATATTAGTTACATTTAATTTAGTAAATTCTATATAAAATTAACCTTAAGTATAGAAGTGATGGTATTAGAAATTTTTCTTTCTCTTTGAGGAACATTGCTGTGAGTTTTTATTGTATTAGGGAAAAAAACTGAAATCATGATACATTACCCAGTTGTATTTTTAAGTAAAGATGCTTGACTTAGTTTTTAAAGATTGGAAATCTTTTATTTTTTAGTTTCCTTCAGACAGGTTGTAGAGTAACTTGCAAAGACTTATAAAATATTGACCATTGTTCAATGCCACATCAATTTAGAAGTTCACAATCAATTCCCAACTCCTTTCTCTCAGAAAGGGTGCCAAACAAATAAAGACCAATAATAGATAATAAGTCAGTCCTCTAAAAAGACATCTGACCTCAGCTATGGTTCGTTCACAAATGGATTAAAAATATTATTTATCTGGGGAACTCAAGAAATGTATACGTATTGGCAAAAACCTTTGAACCCAGTATTTCATAGCTTCTCTCATGTTATTAATGAAACCAATTTAGAGTTCTACAATAGAATCTAAACTTTGTTATCTCATGCTGTACTTTTTTTTTTAAAGCGGTGCTTATTGTCAAGACAAGAACAGCATAACATTCCAAATAGAACCAATTTGATAAATCTATCAATATATGGGGTTTTGATGCTTCTTAAAAATATAACCCAATCCTCTCTCTATTAAAGTGTTAGTTCAAGTGAGAGTAGGAAAAATAATCTTTTCAACAAACTATCATATTTTAATACAAAAAAAAAACAAAAAAGCAAATATTTTAGCCAAAACATCTCTATTTCACAATCTTCTCATAATTAAAAGTATTATGAGAGCTGAACATGTGAGGGATAAAATTCATTCAGTTAAATAGACATTGACAACTTTATGGTCATTAAAAATGTTCAAGACTATTTCATAATATCAACCTTCCAGAGACCACCAAATTGATTTCCATGAAGTTGGATCTGAGCTCCAACTTTACTTTAACTTGAGTTACAAATGTAAATGATCAAATATGCACCATAAAATAAAATTACAGAGACAGTAATTGTCAGGTATTATTTAACAGGTATTATTTAAATTTGCAATTCAACATTTTTCTTTTCTTTTCTTTCTTTCTTTTTTTTTTTTTTTCTGGCAGTTCAACATTTTTCATGCTTGCCATGAGGCATTCACCCTAGGGTTGAATTGATTTACGACTAACAAGAGAAGAACAATGTGTGTGGTTGTGTGTGTGTATGTGTGTGTGCGTGCGCGCGCGCGCGCCCGTGTGTGTATTCTTTTAAATGGTTTTATTTTGTTTGTGTATGAAATTACCTTACCTTTGGTTTTTGATGTTTCTCCTTCTCTGAAACATTGGATGGTTTTCTCTTCAGCATTTTGAATTCACACTACTCCAAGCAAGTATGCTTTCTGTTGTTACAGAAACAACTGAAGGCTGTCAGCACTGTGCCGTCAATGATGTATAGCAGATAAGTTTGAGCTCAGTGACCTGCCACTTCCTCCTTTGGTCAGGATATGACTTCACATCTACATGGGTAAAGTTTTTTTTTTTTTTTTTTTTTTTTTAAACGGTAATTTTTGGTAACTCATGTTCTGTGTCTGCTATCCTCTATGAGGTAGATTCCTAAATCTTACACTTTTACATGCCTGTAGTTACCATTAAGGCCATAAGGATGCAGAATAAAGATTTTTTTTCCTTTTTTTAGTTTATATGAAAATAGAAATCTATCACACATTCTATGGATAGAGGGAGGAAAATATCTGAACCCATAAATGAAATAAAACTTGAGATGTGGGCATTTTACTATTAAAAAAATGCAGAGAATACTCAGGTTAGTCAATTTTATACTTCCAAATAAACTTTGTCATAAGACAAAATGAACTAGATTTTATAGTAAGGAGGAATACTAATCCTTAAAGCACAGATGCATATACTTAAAAAACAGAGTATGGGTGAGATTCAAATAAATATAAAGAAGAGTATGACTTCAGAATTCAATGATTATACATATTTTTACCTTTTAAACACATTAACTATGTTGTCAAGCCCTGACCAATGTGGAAAGCAATGAAACAGAACCCTGCCTTAACTGGGTGTCTTTTCTGCTGCAAAGGCAATGCCATCTACAGATAATTGTTATTCCAGTGATGAGCCAATGGATCAATGGTACCTTCAAATGAAGCATCCAGAGTCTCTATTTAATAGGCCTGGAATAGAGCTAATGTGGTTTAAAAAGACTTTTCTCATCCAACTGAAGGGTTTAACATTTTTATTATAATGTCAAAACCAAGACACCCAGAAAGTAAAAGCAAAGAGTTCAAGCTTTCTTGTTAATAAGGGATTTACCAAAGGGAGACTTGTGGAGCATCTAAAATTCCATCTCTATTAAAACAGGCTTGTTAAGAAAATCAACCCAGATTTTCATTTATCAAACCCCTGGGTTGAAAAGCAGTGGTGCCATATTCTTAACGAGCAGCTTCTCTAGGTCAAAACCAGCTGACTTAATTTCTCAGTCTTTCCTCATACCTCAGAGCCGTTCCTCCCTGAGGCCCAGTTCTAAGTGTTCAAATTTCACTAATCATTTAATGAATATTAAATTACATGTTGTGTACTGTTTGACAGTATATCATGCCTCTTGACTAGCTTAAAAATTGTTTATGCTCTATAATAGAATTAAAGACATACACTTAAGATTCTGGCTAATATGCTTCTTCTACTACATATTAAGAGCAATTATATTTTTAGGAATGATCACTCCGGTATTTTCAAAATAACACTGAGGACTCTGAGGTTGGGTAATTCCCTAGAAGCATGGCTTAGGTTCAGGCAGTGACCTAAGTATATCTTAGTTTCATCTTTTCAGGAATTGAAAGTCATGAAAAAAAATGTACTTCTTAACAGAAACATTTGCACCCTCATGCCCCCTCCTTTACCTGTAAATAGAAATTTAATTCAATTGTGGAGTTTAATTGACAACAGGAGAATGATAGTACCTGCACTTACTACAGTCATAGAGTTTTAGGGACAATAAAAGGAATTATCAGTAAAGAGCATACTTATTATATGACTTTAGCATTTATAGAATGTCTAATGACAAGAATTTTTGGGGGATCTTAAAAAAGTCGGAGATTTCAAATATTTAGGTTGGGGTGGTGTTTGCTATAAGTTATACTTCTACAATGACAACTAAGGAATAGAGAACACTCACATTCATGAGGACATACATGGACTAGACTATCTACAGTTTTCAAAAGTGTTAACACTTGAGCAATTCGTCCAAAATCACAATTTATGAGTTCTAGGCTCTAGGCACTTTACCATCACTAACACTTTAAAAAATATTTTATTTTCTTATTTTTTTTATTTTTTAAAGATTTTATTTAATTATTTGACAGAGACAGAGAGAGAGAGCACACAAGCAGGGAGAGTGGAAGAGGGAGAAGCAGGCTTCCAGTTGATCAGGGAACCCAAAGCGGAACTCGATCCCAGGACCCCGAGATCATGATCTGAGATGAAGGCAGTCCCTTAACTAACTGAGACACCCAGTCGCTCAAGAAATACTTTAAAATATAAGTAAAACTGAAATCTTTTCCTTCAGAATCACAGATGGGAGAAGCAATTTTCTAACCTTCTCTACTACTCAGGAAAAAAATATTTTCTGGAGATATTCAAAGACATTTGAAGTCCTGTCACAATCTATGTTAAACGACCTAGTCCTCAAAAATCTCAGGTGGTAAGGTAGCACATGTTTTCTCTGTCTGTCTGTCTGTCTCTCTCTCTCTCTCTTGCTCTCTTTTTTTTTTTTTAAGTCAGTTATCTACTATGTTATGGAATTCTGGGGCCACGAGGATACTTAACGAGTGACCAGAATAACCCAGCAAACTAAAAAGTCAAAGGTAGGACAAGAATGGGGTCAAGATTATTGAACACACCTAACTTCCTATCATGATTAAACCACTAACCCACATGTTGCTTAAGACTTTTTCTGAAGCAGGAAAATTGCAAAACAGCAGTCCGGGTGCTTTGTTTTCACAAATTACCTTAATGGCCCTAGAACCCCAGCATGGTGAAACAAGGCTGGGACTTTGTGGCATATGTACTGGTCACTATTTCTGCGTCATAGAGGCTGAGTCAAAATTTTAAAGAAATTGCAATCAAATAACAGCCTCTGGGGTGTATTTTATGGGAAAATGAAGAGGCCATAGAAGATTATTTTAGCAGTTTAACAAATATTTGTTAGTGGATTGCTAATAAGTGAATTATCAAATTCAAATCAGAAAAGTATAAGTAAAAGAAAATGGGGTCTGATGTCTTTGATTCTGGTATCTTGATTGTTGGAAGACCTCCTTTGCTTCCTGCCATTAGGTTGAAGACTGAAATTAGTAATGTTTGGATTAATCCTACTCTATACTTTAGACACATATGTCCAAAGGAAGGAGGGTTTTCAAGTCACATCTTTTAAAATGGGACTATGATCCCCACATTAACCTTAATCTGTACACCTCCAACATTTGGACTTGGTCACAGTAAATCTAATGTTTCATGTATTACTGGGGTGACCATGACCAAAAGCTGTTTGAGTAACTATAACCTAAAATACAAAGAAACAGCTTCCAAGAACTTGAAAAATAAGAGAAATAAGATTGTAATCATGGAGTGCAACTCTGAAATTAACATTTAATGTAAGATAGATTATCTTACAGAAAAGAATGGATTATATTCCATTTAGAACTACAGAATGTAGTCACTTGTGATAAAGAAAAGAAGGAGTCAATCATAAAAACAACTTAAACTTGACAGTTCTGTTTTTCTTTCTGGCTCCACAGAGCAGGTTTTTCTCTACAGAATGGGGAAGGGAAATTTATAGAAAGAAGCTCAGTGGGGCTGCTGTGTCCTTGCCTGTTTATAGTTGTTGGAAGTGGAGATCCTACACTATCATACAAATCTTAACTATACTCAAGATTTCTAGAAGCAGATACACATATTGATCTGGAGTTCTTGTTCTTTACTCAATAGTTCAGTTGGGAGTTTCAAAGTCATTTGGCCGTATGCAACATATGAGGTGTACCCTCTACATATCTAGCTTACTCTTACAAAATGATGGATAAAACACCTCCTTGTTTAGACTTGAGGGTTTATGGAGAAATGGTGGTATGGACATTCCACCAGACTTACAGTGGGGATGAAGGTGGTGGAGTGGAAAAGAAATGGTGAATTCTCTGTGAATCTCTTACATTTCCTAGCTCTCTGATATGATTTACCCATTCTGTCTCTGGAGTCCCTATTTACTGACCCTTTTCCATAAAGGACCCACTCCCTTTCCTAAGCTCTTGATATTCCTTCTAATGTTTTACTAATTGAAAAGCCTTCCAGCAGCTTTTTTGCTTTGCCCAGTGACGTGCTTTACAGAATGAAGAAAAGTTTTTGAGGAGATAATTGAGAGAAAATTATGATCCTACTAACAGGAAGTATTCAGATGGGAGCTATAGAGGTTTGTTTTTCCCAACAAGGCCTGAAATTAAGCATATGTATCACGAGGATTAATTTTTTTCCAAGAAGCCATATCAGGTCTATATGAGAAATTAATATTTTATCTATTAATTTCTCTAATATGGTGCCTTGCCTGAGTTTATCAGAGTTCTCACACATTAACATGGGATCATGACCAAACCACTTAGGAAGATAGGAGGAAATCTTTTTTATTTTTTAAAAGATGTATTTATTTATTTGACAGAGATCATAAGAAGGCAGAGAGGCAGGCAGAGAGAGAGAGAGGAGAAAGCAGGCTTCCCGCCGAGCAGAGAGTCTGATGCAGGTCTCGATCCCAGGACTCTGGCATCATGACCCAAGCCAAAGGCAGAGGCTTTAACCCACTGAGCCACCCAGGGACCCCGGTAGGAGGAAATCTTAATTCATCTCGCCTCACATACGGAAAAGAGTGTAACAGAGGCAAATTCTTGGGAGAACGCAAATATTTGGGTTCAAGAAAGAGAACTTCAATGAACTTCAAGTATCTTAATTCTCTGACAAGATAATCCATCTTGTGGAGATGGATGCATCAAGCAATTTTAGCTGGATTTCAGTAAACAACATATTTGTCTAACTACTTCTCCTTATTTTATTTTGATCTTAAGCTCAGTAAGTAACCTTCTAATGATGATTTAGTTCCTTGGGTAAGTCATCTACAGGAGACAAATGCATTGTTCAAATGGACATCAAGTACCTGAAATACTGCAATTTATTTCTTACTATAAATTAATGAACTGTCATGATGGTTAATTGGAGTATATCCCAAAAAGGGATCCATTCTTGGTATCCTCAAAATATTATCCTTCTGAGATGTGTGTATGTGTGTGGGGGGGGGTGTTGGCAGGTGCTAGATATCTTGGGAAGCCTCTAGAGAGACAGAGTCTGGTGCTTTGTGATACTATTGCATATTTTAAATTTCCCACAAGATAATTGAGAACCTTATCTCCTTATCTCAATTGTAGAAGAAATAGAGAATTGAAATAAATAAGAAGGACCAACGGTCTAAAATAAATGGGGAACCTAAAGAATCATACAGGAAGAAACTGTCTTGAAAGAAACAAAGTACTTCTAAGATCATGTCTATAAAGCGTGGCAAGATGTGGAAAACAATGTAAGGGAAGACTTAGTAAACAAAAAATGAGGTATACCAGTTCCAAAGTAACAAAAATAATTAGGAGAGCTAAGTTCAAAATAAGTGCAATTTATTCAGATTATTCAATAATTTGTAAATATATATATATATATATATATAATTTGTTAATATATTTCTAAGTGGTTGCCATAAATAATAAAATAAAATTTCATCTATTTATGGTTCAAAGTTACAATACTCATGAAGCAATATTATTCTTAAAGTTAATGATAATAACAAGAATCAACTTTGAGTGCTTATTATATGCTTAGCATTATGCTTAATGCTTTACCCATACTTCCCATGTAACCCTCACAAAATCTCCGTGAGCTGGTCTAATGTTACCGTCCTCAACTTCCAGGTGAAGTTAGGTTTTGTGTCCAGTTTGCATAGCTAGGAAGTGATAAAGTCAGGATTCAATCCAAAGCCTTCACTCGCAACCATCATTCTCTATCATAGTTACGCTTTGGCATATTTAAAGACCTGCTCTAAAATGGAAATGATTTGTTTGGGGGCTAGGTTCCAAATAGTAGAGACTGGGAGGAGGGTATTGCTGAGCTACTGGTTGGACACAGTGTTTCAATGATTGTATGTATGAAAGAATTTGAAATCAGTAAGTGTGCAACCCATCTAGAACCCTCTTTAAGAGTCAGCACCACAGGAACGCCTGATACCACCTCATTTTCCTTCTCCAACCCAAACTACCTTGTTGTGACTCTAAGAAGAATTAAGAGCCCCTCGATGCTATCTTTAATAATAATTTCATGCTTATAAAAATCAGCGTAGGAGCACAAATTAGACTTGTCCACACTTTATGAAATTCCCTAGGTTCCGAAGTGCCCTGAGGATGGCTTTTGATAAACTATTCATCTATAAACTGATACTACCTGTGAAGTTACTATCATGAACACATTCTATTTCTTCCTTGATCTGGAGCTATAGTTCCCAAATTTATGTTCCAAAACTTTATTATTCTCTTAATTTTTCACTCTTAATCTCACCTGTTTTTGCTTGCTCCAAAGTCACATCCCAATTATGGTCATAATTTTCATATTTCTACAATACTTTTCCTTTCAAAATATCTTAACATTATCTTAAGTTTTGTAAAAATTAAAATGCTTACCCTAAAATATATATAAAAAAAAAGCTTTCCTTTCTACTCCCAGACTTCCTAGTAATTATTTTCCTGACTCCCTGCACTATTAAAACCATTTTTCTCATTGTTTAGATTCAATTTTTTCAATGATAGGCCTATACTTTCTTGATTTATGTATGAGATGTTACCTATTGATTCCTGTTTTTATCCTTGAGGATTTTGCACTCTTTTCACTCTTCAACTCCCTTATAATTATTTAGTTAAATCATTAGTCATTATTATTTTGTAAATATTGCCTGTGGCTAAGTCAAATTGTGTTTAGTGCTTTATGCTTCCTCTTTCTGTTCATTTTTAGAGCTTATGATTACTTTCCTTTTTTGTGGTTGGTTCCCTATGTATTATTGTTAAAATATCCCATATAAATGTCCCAACAAATTTATCAGCTGATTAGTTAGTTTGTCTTTTGGAGAAAGAAAGAGAGAGTGAGCACCTGTGCAGGGGCAGTGGGGAGCCGGGAAGAATGAGAGGGAGAGAGAATCTTAAGTATGCTCCATGTCCAGCACAGAGCCTGACATGGGGTTCTATCTCACACCCATGAGATCGTGACCTGACCTGAAATCACAGCTTGGATGCTTAACTGACTGAGGCGCCCAGGCACCCCTCACCTGATTAGTTTTGAATATTTAAATACAGCCATCATACTTGTAATTTCAAATACTCAAGCGTTTCAGGTTTATTTTTTCCTCTGTTCCAACGTGGTCTGGTTATTTTCTAAGTATAGGGGGCTGAGGCTGAAATGGAACTTCTCAGTCCTCTCTTGACTTGGATACTCGATGGCCGGAATCTCACATCATCAATGTTGTCTATTTTCTCATTTGCAGAAGCACACTTTCCCAAATGGAAGTGTTCTAGGTCCTTGTAGATCCTTCACATGTGAATGCTATTTTGACTGGAAATAGAATTCTAGCCTCATTTTTCCTTAGGGTTTAGATGGTCTCTCCGCTGTCCTCTGACTTCTAGAGTTGTTATTGAGATGTCTAATGCCATTGTGATTCCTGGTTTACTGTATATGAACTCTCTGTCTCTCTCTGTGTTTCCCCTTTATCCTTGGTATGTCCTAAAATCGCATATGATGTGTCTTGATAGGGGTTATTTTTACATTTCCTAATGTTCATTCAGTGGCCCTTTCAAAATGGAAACACACAACTTTCTGGTCTGTGTTTTATTGATAAACTATTCACCTCTTTTTCTCTGTTCTCTCTTTGTGGAAATCTATAGTTAATCCAATTTTAGACATCCTGGATTGATAACTATCATTCTTTGATACTTCTCTGTTTTCCATTTTTTTCTTTTTTGTTCTTTTTTTTTTTAACATTCTAGGAAATTCCATTACTTTTTCTACTAATGATGTAATAAAGATAATATTTTATACATAATATTTTACATAATACATAATATTTTATTTTGTAAATGTTCTGATCATTCTCTTTTCATAACATTCTGTTCTTTTTATTTTTTAACAAAGCAGTAAAAATTAATGATGTCATCTGTCATTCAATGATATGGATAATCTTAAAAATATATTAAGTGAAAAGAACCATTCCCAAAAGAATTACATGTAGCATGATGTTCTTTAAAAAACAAAAACAAAAAGCACATATACACGGTTTTAAAAAGGAAAGAGTAAGGAACATAGCATTTGGTATAATAATTCACTCAGGGGAGGAGATGCGGCATAGATAGATAGTTATTTCTGAGGTCCTATTTTGGGATTTTCTTTCAGGGGTTTATTTGAATAAGAGTATATTATTAAAACTAAAGGAAGTGGGTCTTGAAAAACATTCTGTTCTTAATTCTTGGTAAGGCAGTAAAATGTACGGGGTAAGAGGGTGCACTTGTGAACTCAGTAGACTACCTGAGTTCAAATCCTGGCTCTGCCATTTAATAGGATGCCCTTGACAAGTTACTTGGACTATAAAATGAACATGGTGGTAGTGCATACCTCAAAGGGAATACTATGATGATTGAGATATTATTATAAAATTAGTACGAAAGTGTCTGGTATGCACTAGACATTAAGAACTAAATACATAATGGAATATGTTCTCTTTCTGTGGTTATTATCATTAATTTTCTTTTCCTTTTGTCCCTTTCATTGTCTTTGTTTTTCTCTGCTTTCTTTTTTCTGTTTGCTTTGATCTCGGTCTTCACCTATGAGGCTTTCTTCAAATGTCTAGCTGTCTTTGGCTATTGGTACATCACTAAGAGCATGGTATGAAAATCCTCACTAGTAGCTCTGTTAATGGGTGGGTTTATTAGGTCATCAGGCAGCAAAGAAGCCTTTCCAGCAGAAGACCCCCAAATGGCAGTTTCTGGAGTTCTATTCTCAGAGGCCATTCAGGTTTGGCTGATAATAATTGCCCCGTGTCCTGGGAGGGCTGTGGGGGAGAGGGATTAGCTTCCCTGCAGGTTACGAATGCTGGAGCTCTCAAGAGGTCTTCGATGCAAGCTGATGACTCATTGAACTGACGGATGCTTTCCTGCAGGTTCTGCGACTGCCACTGGCTCCAATCCTTCCTGCACCTTCCATCATCCCTAACACGAGCCAGCATCTCTCCTTACCTCCTTTAACCAAGTGTTTTTGTTGATGTGGGTCTTCATATTTTTGGTAAATGTATGCAGATGATATACTATATTTAAACACTAGCTTTGCCAACTCTGTTTCTTCACATTTGTATCACCTCTGACTCTCATTCTGTCCTTTAAAATATTTGTGTCTCTTTATCTTGTTTTGGTAAGCAACTCATCATAGGGAATATACATCTAATAACAAAAAAATAAATAAACAAAACTGATCCTTGTCACTTCTACTCCAACCTTATAATTTTTAAGCTTGACATCGGACATGGCTATTGGCATGATATGGTAGGAAAAAGCCAAGCCATGAACACAAAGCTTTTCCAGGGCAAGTCCATTCTCACATTTAAGTATTTGTGTTCTCCAGACATTTTCAGAGGCTTTTCATGCGCACAATCTTGTGAAATAGTTTGCCTTTTAATTCTTTATAGAGAATATAAGAAAACAACAAAAAATTACATTTCATTGAAAGTCTTCAAAGTACTTTTTCAACTAAGAAAATAATTCAGTGTTACCTGATCATATTTCATTAGGCTGAAAGGAAATTCTGTCCATAGTACAATACTGACCAAACAAATTGAACTAACTTTGCACAGAAATGCTTTCTAATTAACTTTGATCTGAGCACATGTAAAAAGTACTTCACATGTACTCTTAAAATCCCCTGCTTAATTCATACTTCTTTCCCCAGAAGCACAAGAGGAAGGGAGACTGTTCTGATCAATAGACCGTGATTTCCTGTCTTTACCTATTAAGGAAAAATGCAATTAATAAAATAATGCTGAAGAGATACGTATGAGTTCCTTTCCTCAGAAAAGCTATTCTTAAACTGGAAGAACAAAATCATTTCTATTTCCTTTCTACCTTCACTCATCAGAAAAATTTACAGCAGACTGAAGAGTGATCAGACTGTTTTTCAGACCTTATCATTTGAAACTGCACTAAAACTACAAAGCTATAGGAGACAGTAATTGTATACCATGATCTATTTAAATAATCAGAATCCTTTATGGGATCTCCATTCTCTCAACTCTGGCTACAGCATAATTAGTTTAATTATGATTAAACTAATATGCAATTAGACATACTTTAATTACATATTAGTTTAATTACAAAAGAAATAAATAGACTATGATGGTGGTGGATGTTTTTATTTTATTTTTTTAAGATTTTATTTACTTATTCTTCAGAGAGAGAGGGAAAGAGTGAAAGAGCAGCAGGCAGAGGGAGAAGCAGACTCCCTGCTGAGCAGGGAGCGCAATTTGGGACTTGATCCCAGGGCTCCGGGATCATGACCCAAGCTGAAAGCAGGTGCCCACCCAGCTGACTGAGCCACCTAGGTGTCCCAGTGGTGGGTGTTTTTAAAGTAAAAATGTTTATCATAGCAAAACCAAATTTTATAGGGTCATATATATACATATACACACATCACATGCATATGTATATATATGTATATATGTATGTATACAATTTGTTTATGTCTATATGTGGTATGAATGTGTATATACATGTTTATGTTTGTTTGGATGGAATTTCTTCTTTTCCTTTTAACAAAAAGAGTAATGGAAGAGCCTCTTCGCAGATCAGGTACATTGTAAAAAAAAATACACATTATCCTCCCTGACCCAAAACACACCAAGTAAGGTTTCCACATAGAGTGTGAAGCCACAGTGTGGCACAGCTCTTCAGAAAGCCCCCTGCATTCTAATTTTAAAGCATCTGTATTTGTCATTTCTGGGAAGAGAAAAATTACTTGATCATTTACAGGACTTTACAAGTATGTTACTCACAACTCAATTCTATTTTCCTTTCTAACAAGAAAATTTTCCATAACTTTTTCAGCTATACTTTTGAGAAATGAAAGTCTGGTTTTCTTTGTTGATCTGTAGTACATTGAAACAAATAACCAAGTTAATATCTGCGCCCAGCAGCCCAAGAAAACTAACTAACTAAAAAACTAATAGCTAGTTGGAGAGACTATTGGATTCCCTGTTTCTTTTCCAGGGCATAGGATTTCCAGGCCACCCAATGTGGCCCCTACAGCAGTTATGAATTTTGGTGACTAGTCCTCTGTTGAACAAGCCTGCCTTGGGGTCTGCTTTTCCGCATGCCACCCATCCTTGGAGGCCCTGGGGTGTGATGAGAACAAGTGTGCTTTGGAGGACTGATATAGGTCAGAATTCAGACAAGCTATATAACTGGGGCCGAACCTTTGACCTTTCCAAGTTTCAGTTTCCTCCTTGGTAAAAGGGGAAAATATTTCTTCTTGAGAGTTGAGTTTAAGTCAGAAAACATCTATAAAATTCCTCATACAAAGAAGTTCTTAACAAATGCTAGTTTCACTCTTTCTCCTTCGAATGGAAAAGTAGAAAAACATAAACTCCCTAGGGATTCAAGCCCCACCCTCATTCTGGGATGTGGTCACAGTGTGACCCAACCTCTTAGTAATCTGTTCAGCCTCTGATTTCCAAAGTCCGCGCATGATGTCCTTGCTAGTTGAACTTGATGTTCTTTCACTGTCACATGCTCTAATGATATTTGAATATTCTCTTTATCCTCTGCCACCGACCAGGGGAAATTTCGACAGGGGAATTCAGTTCTACTTTCACTTATATTTGGGGATAAGCATTTAACTGTGGATTTGCAAATGTACTTCAAACAAATTCCATGCTTTTCCCCATGACGAAATATGGGAGTGTTCCCCTGAACATCTCTGGCCTTTGCCTATCTAGGTCACTCTCCTCTTTTCTCTGACCTGGTCATGTTGGTCTTCTCATTGTGTTTGGACACCATTCAATTTGTTTGTTTGTTTTAGTTACCCAGGAGGCAGAGGCCAGGCCTACTGCTGCCACTAGCATAGAGCCTGGCACACAGAGAGGCTTAGGAAGCATTTGTTGAATGGACAAACACACTAAACTCTATAGCTTTGTGCACTTTTGCCATCTCCTTGGACTGACAAGTATCAGGATTAAAATGTCAATTCATACCCCTCAAAACCAAAGGGGTTATGGCAGGCAGAATAAATGTTTAATTAAACATTATCATTAAAAGATCTTGCAAAAATTTCGAAACATACAGACTACAGACCACTTCATAAAATGCTTTCTCCTTCATGGAGAAATGCATAAGATATGTCAACATACTTCCTAATGCTGATAATGATCTATTATTGATTTCTATAACGTTCTTTTCCAAGGCTTGAGCACCTTTTAACATAAATTATTTTACCCTAACAGCTTTCCTATGAAGTACTTATCCTGATTTTATGCATATGGGAAACTGATTATTTGAATTTCCTCTTCTACCAAGTCAGCCCCTGATTCTAGGACTCCTTACTGAGCCCGTGAGCTTTCCTGCAAAACATTTATTGAAATGAAATACCTCCTTACAAGCTATTGAAAGAAATTGTACTGGTCCCATCTCTACTAAAATCCTGGCCCTATAATTCTCTGAACATTAGAACTTGATTTAAACTTATCAACTCATCCTGTAAAGATGGTTCTTTTGAAAACTAACACTTCTCCTTTAAAAGAGAAAAGAAACTTATTTACAAGATAAATATTTACGGGGGAAATGTGCATTTTGTTTCTAGTTCTTAGTGCAGTTGATAAGGATGTCATATGGTTCATGCAAAGCCAACTTCTTTGTAACAGCCAGCAAAGGTCAGCTCTTCTGGAAGTCAGTAGGTGAACAAAAATTACACAGCACTACTTCGAGAAGGCACCACTCTAGAAACTGTAGACATCTGCTGCTGGTCTTTAAGTCACTGCAGCTCTGGTTACCAGCTTGGAAACCCTTAATACATGTCAAGGCGTGTGTTTCCTATGACTGACTCTTGCACTGGTGAGGAGGACTTGGCATAATCCCCCTATTAGGTAGAGAGAAAATTGAGTGGGATTTGAACCTCCCTCAGGCATAAAATGTTGCTTCTGGGCTTCTCTCATCATTCTTGTGCTCTAAGATGTGGTGGACAGCCCAACCTATCTTATTTGTTTAGTAAGTATTTATTGAATATCTCCTGTGGGCCTGGCATTCTGCCAGGAGTCCAGAGATGGAAAAGCATGGGTACTCCCCTCCAAGACTTTACAGTTTAGTGAGAAGACAGGCAGATCTAGACACAATGAGAACCCAATGTAACATAGTCTGTATCAATCCAGGTTGCAATGTGTGGAAAAAAATAGAAATTGCTTATTTGTCTGAAGAAGTAGGGAAATAATTCACTAAGAAAGCAGTGCTTGAGGTAAGAGTGAGCCAATGGGAATTTGCTGGGCAGACAAGGGAAAAGAACATTCTAGCAATGAGAAGAATATATGATAGTTATCAGAGGTATGAGAGAATTTGTTGTGATTGGGAAGTGGGAGTAATTTCTTACAGCAAGTGTGTATGGTAAACAAAGAGAAAGGCAGGTGATAGGGCTGCCAGATGATTTAAAGCCAGACTATGAATGGTTTGGAGGGCATGTGTTATGGGTCGAATTGTGTCTTCCCCCGCAAACTCTATGTTGTAATCCTAACCTCCGGTACTTTGAAATGTGACCTTATTTGGAAATGGGGTTGCTGCAGTTGAAAACTGGAGTAGGATGAGCTCTTAATCCTATATGACCAGTGTCCTTAAAAGAAGAGAGAACTTGGACACATCCATGCACAGAGGGAAGGCTAAGGAGAAACACACAGAGTCTGGTCACATGAAGATGAAAGCAGAATTTGGAGCTATTCTACCACAAGCCAGGAACTTGCTTGGAGCTGTTCCTGGAGCTGGAAGAGTCAAGGAAGAATCCTTTTCTAAAAGCTTTGGGGGACAGTATGGTCCTGCCAAGACTTTGATTTGGGGCTACTAACCTCCAGGATAGTGAGACAGCCACTCCAGTTTGTGCTACTTTATTATGGCCACCCGAGGGAACGAATGCACTATACTAAAGAGTATGGATTTGAATACAATGGGAGTGTACATCTGTATGGGATGGAAATTACTGAAGAACCATTGCTGAAACAAGAGAGTGACACAACCAGATGTGTGTGTTAGACAGAAGGTTCTGGCTGAAATGTAGACCTTAGATGGAGATGAGGAATGGAGAGAGTTTCTAAAATTCCCAAAGCTCCTTGACCTCTATACTTAGGATCCCCTCCTCTCTGAAATATATAAAAAGCATGGAGAAAGAATCACTCTTCTCCTTCTCTTAGTTTGGCTTAAAATGTTACGGTAGAGCTCTCTTGTTTGTATAATGTTACCTGGATAAAGGGGCACACTTTGAAATTCAATCCTTCCAGACTCCCTTGTTTAGTGATGGGAAGGTCACGATGAAAAATGACTGTACTATACTATGATACAGACACTTCAAGTGATTTTGATATTGATATTTTGATATTGATAAAAAATATAATTCAGTTGAAAATCTCATGACCATGAAATGAATAAAATTAATTTTCCAGTAGCAAGCCATTTGAGTTCCCAGAATGCTTTTCCTTGATCTTTATCTTAATTGGAGAAACTAATTTATATCCACATTTTGAAATGTCTATTCCGAGGCAAGTAAAAAAACTTGTTAAGAAACATACTGTCACTAAGATCAATACTAGGGAAGCTGGAGTACAGCTGTTATTTCTGTTAGGTGTATTTCCTAGAAATATCATGAATTGTGATGATAATTGGCAGCTCTGATGCAAGCAAATGACTTTTTAATTAGAGAAGGTGGCATCCAAGCCTCTGACACTTGCAAGGCTATATATTCTTTAGCTGTTTTTAATCTTAAATGGTTTAAATAGATCCTGTTACAAATACGGAAGACTTGAGTATGTTTTCAGTATTTCAAGCAACATAAATGCACACACATACACACTTTACAAGTGATATATCTTTACTAAAGTGATAGAATTCACTAGAGAGCAAGAAGGCTCTGTTAAGGCATTCTGATTCACATTCTGCCATTTCATCATAACCTCCTGAGACACAGCGTGTTGTACTTGCATATATGAGTAAATAATTTAGTGAATGTAAAACATGTCTCAATAACTTCCAATTGCTGAATAGCATAACTGATGTTACAGAAATATTAATTTTGGGACAACTGAGCTGGTCAGTTGGTAGAGCATGCGACTCTTGATCTTGGGGTTTTTGGCTTTTAGCCCCACACTGGGCATGGAGATTACTTAAAGAATATACATTAATTTTATAACATAACCTGACATGTAAAGTATATGTCTTAGATTGTATGATATTGAAGGAGTCATTTAACATGACTTCCCCTGGTTTTAAACATGATGTATACAGTATAATAACAAGTTTAAAAATCATGAGTTTGTTAAGACTCTTCCCAAACAAACATGGAAAAACTTGTGTACACGATCATATGTTTTGAACACTGATATGTAAAATTCTAATATCCCTTTGGGAAAGTTAAGGCTCAGAAAGATGGTGAGGCTTGACTGAGGGAAGCAGAGATAGCTAAGGGCAACACTGACCTACAGTCTGAGTCCCTTCATTGTGGTACAGAGGTGGTGCCATGCTGTTGTCCTGTGACCATCTCCCACAGTGATAAGCTCTGGGTACAAAAACAACAGGGTTTGTGTAAAATCAGGTTTGTGTAAAGATCTGTACTTAGTGGTTCCTACAAAATGGCTTTTTAAAAAGGTTGGAAGCCTTAATCAGTATTGTGTGATAATTTCTCATCCCACAAAACACATTTTATCCAAGGAAAGAATAGATCTAGGATATTTGAGAGGGGCTGTGGACATGGATATGGATAAAGGGGTGTCCAGTCTCTCTGTAATTGGTATTCGTGTCAGAATCAGAGGTGGTCAGAATACTTATACAGGGAAAGAATTGACAAGTGGTATAGGCACAATTAAGAATAGTAATGGAAGTAAAGCAAAAATACCCTGTATCTACATTGGGTGATTGAGTTAGTTATGCTTACCCACTGGTATCCATTCATTTTTTTCCACTCCTTTCTCCAAACACAATTTTTTTAGTACTTATTATGTACCTAGCATGTTGAGAATATCTCCATTTAAAAAATGTTTAATTTGCATATACTATCTGGACTTCAGAAAGAAAGTTCTGAACCTATGCAATTGATTTCAGATCAGATCATCTAAGAGAGGAACTCCGATACCTCTAAAATACTTGACTTGAAAGAAGTTAGATGGATATATGGACAGAGAAATAGTGTTTATAGTTAAAAAGCCACCATGCCCCACACTTACATATTCAGTGTAGTTTGTTATTTAAGTACAGAATAGGCAAGAAGAGCAATTGCTTGAAAGAGGAAAATGAGCAAACGTATGGATGTATCTCAGTATCTCATTTAATGGGTATCTCATTTAATCTTTTGAACAACTGTTTAAAGTATTATCATCTCCTCATTTATAAGGAGGAAACTGGAGAACAAAGGAGTGAACTCACCTAAAGTCAAAAAGCTAAGAAGGATTGAACCCAGGCCAGTCTGACTCCACTGTACCACAGAGCCAAATCCTTTATACAGAAAAAAGTTCAAAATAAATTAAGGGAGAAAATTGCAAGCCCAAAGCAGCACCACTCACTTCTTTAGCAGTTAGCTGTGCACATAAACTTTGGTTTTATAACTAGAGAATGGGCCCCCTCATCACCTTTGTCCTCTGCCCCTTCTTCTGGTCTCTTTCCTTTCCCCACTTTTTATGTTGTAATTCTTTTCCAAAGCCTTGGTACAATATTACTTCCTCCTAAAACCATAATGGAGTATTTTTCAGGAGCAGTTAGGGAAGGAAATTGAAGGCAGAGGAGGGTGAACTTGAAACCAAGCCAAGAGAGGAAGTTGTAGCAAGCACAAACTTACCAGATAGTATGCAAGCTTGGAAGGGATGGAAATGCAACTGGAGAAGTCACTGAAATTGAGCAGAGGTAAAGGGGAGAAAAACAGAAGGGATGCACAAAGAAACATGTAAAGCTAAGAAGAGAAACACATTTTGCTTTGTATGTATCATACAGAAGTCTTCAAGATGTATGGAAAATATCCATACATCCAATAGAGGATCAATAGTTTGATCCTCTATTGATAATGTTAACATGTACACCAGCAGCCATACTGAGAAGTTTAGAGACAGTATTGAAGTTCAAAAGGCAGTCAAAGAGCTCAACAAAATGCTTCATTTACACCTGAATCTGTAATTGCCACACTGGTGCTGAGATGCAGCTTTCCAAAATACATGTTCCCTTTTAACATTCGTTCTTGGGGTTTTGGGTCACGATCTGTATGCCAGCCAGAGAGCTGAGCACCGTCATACAAAATCTCTCTTATCATCTTAGCAATAAGTCTGGGAGAAGGGCTCTATTTTCCCCACCACGCGGAAGAAGCAACTGGGTATCAGGCAGTAATGTGGATGTGGATGCCGTGGATCCCAAATTTAACCCCAGGGTCCCTTCTGTTATAGTCTAATGTGTTCCCCTTATAATGCTACAAAACTTCTAAGTACAGGCTAGCCACACTAAAAATCCAAAAGCATTCTATGGATAGTAGGGGTTTAATAAATATTGGTGAAAAGCTGATATGTTTAATTTCCAAAGGCAAGCCATTGTACTATATGACTCCTTGTTAGTGGGGTGGGGAATGGGGCATGTGTCTAGACAATGGAAAGAATAGGGACATACCATAATTTACTTACTTCCAGTTTCATATATGCACACTGACTTTTTAATTAGTCCTGTTTTTGTTACTGATCAAGCTGTAACCTCACCTTTCTAACAATTTTCTCAGATACAAAGGCCACACTTGCTTTGGTTGACAACTCATTGGCAGTAACCACATTTGCACTGCGGTTCCTTTGGTTGAATTTGAATTCAATTGTATTTTAGTCAAGGGAGACTTTTCTCCACTTTCATCAGAACTGAATTAATGCACAATAAATACAGCCATCAAATTTACTAATTGTGGTGAATAAAGATATCCAAGGGTTGCAGACTGTCAGGAAAAGCACATTACAGAAGCTAAGTACTCAATTTCAAAAAGCCTTTTAACATAAATATTTCAAAATCATCAGTTTTGTTACCATTTAACACCAGTGAGTTTCATTTCCCACAACCTATTCTGACATTTAAAGGAACATTAAAAAAAAAAAAAACAACAACCCTATTTCATCACATATGACTACCGCTGTATAACGCCACTTACAATTTACTGGTTTAGAAGAAAGATAAAGACAGATGGGGGTTGGCTATGGTGAATCAAATGAAACCTTTTTCACACGTTTCTTTTTGAGTTGTGCTAATGTCATTTGATGCAAAGCAACACACACTCTGATATACATGCACACACTACCTTGAGATCCCTTCCAATCCCATCACCTTGGCTCAAACATCATAGGATTTCGAGATCATGACCAAATTATACTGGAAATACTAAAGTAACTGGGTTGCATGCTTCGCAGTCCTGGGACATTTTCTTTAACCCTCTGACAGGGGATGACTTTTTCTCCTCAGTGACTGGATAGAGTGTTGTGTTCGGGGCGTTAGATCATACAGAAGTGTTGGGAGAGAGTTCTATGAGTACTAGAACCATAGGGAAGTAACCCACTATAACATCCATACTGAGGAGGAGTTGGCAGAAAAGAGGGTTGGAAAATGGCAGCATAGGAAAGAAAAAGTTACCCATAATTTTAAGAAAGTTGAAAAAAGGAATTGGGCAAATGGTTTTTAATTCATCTTGGATGTTAAGCTTGAAAGAACAGAACTATGATCTAATTAAGAAAATCAGATTCCATTTACACAGTTACTAAGGAAAAATGTATCATAATCAAGGAGTTATTTATATTCAAAAGCATTTTACAAAATCTGGAAGATACAGGGTAAGTGGCCTTGTGGTTTGTTATCCTTTATCTGGGGATTTTTCTGTTCTATGATTTATCAAAAGCCCCAACACTCTCTGATGGGAGTTTTCACCAAGTCACTTTGGAAAGCACTGAACTACTTCTGGGGATTTATCAGGTGCACCCATTAGAGGCTCTGTACACTTTTAAGCAGGATGATCACATGGGCTTTGAGTACTGAGAGTTCCCAAGGGCGGCCCAGTGCATTCCTTTGCTGTGTTCTGAGCATGAGGTCCCTAAAGTGATGTAACGATCTTACAGGAATGGGATTCCGAAGGCTTTGAACTCCTAGCCCTGGAACAGGGCTTGGACAAATTCCTCAATCCTCAGAGCCCTACCGTCTCTTTTGGAAAATTGAATTATCTACTTTACAGGGTAGTCTTCTTACTAAATCAAATTAAGTTAAATATCTGTCATCGCTCAAAAAGACTTTTGGTTAGGTGAAGATTAAATTGGAAAATCAGGGAACCATGAATTGTTTTCTTCTACTCAGAGGTGATTCTCAAAGTTTGGTGAGCATAAAACTATCACCTGTGGAGCTTATCAGAGAATGCCCATCCTAGAAAATCCAATTCAGTAATTCTAGCATAGGTAGACCTTAGTAACAAATGCCTTAGGTGATTCTGATGCCCTTGGTTCACGGAACCACACATCGAGAAATACAGTTTTAGGACATAATATTCTAGCAAAATTGTGAAACACCTTTTACTTGAAATCATCACATGTGCTGTGCTTCTTTCTTCCAGTGTCATTTTTCTCCTTTAAACCTTCAGTTTTCCAAGGCCTCTGATTCTCATCTAGAATGAGCTCCCTAAGTCCCTCTCATAAATGAAACTATATCAGCCTTTCAGATCCAAATAGCATTGAATTCTAGTAAGTGAGCAATAACAAGACACCCAAGTTAAAACACTATACATTACCCAGTTATATAAAACTGGGTAATAGGTTTTTACCATATTATCTTTTTAAAATATAAGGTTCTAAGTTCAGGAATATTTTCACGGGAATTAAGTCCCATCCCCAAGACGATGACTTAATATAATCTTCAACAGTTATTTATTCCTTCACAAAGTTGATTCATAAATATTTGTCCCTGAAAGAGATCTTGGTGGTTACCTAGTCTTATCCATTTACTTTTTACAGCTAAGGAAATTATAGCCTATACCATCTGGCTTGTCTTCTAAACCGGAATCTTCACAAATGAAGACATTTCCCACCCAAGGGAAGCCTAATTGAGAACTAATTCCACACTTAGAAAAATTTCCCCACTGAGCCAAGCTTCGCTAGCTAGCATCAAAAAGGAATCAGTGTCTTAAATCATAGTAACAATTTCTTCATGTAAGTAGGACGCAGGGCATTTGGGTTAACTTCCTTCAGAGTATCTAATTCATGGGATAAGAAAGCAAGATCCTTGATTCATTTCACAAAGAAATACACTATTCCAATAAAACAAAATTACCCAGAACTCTTTTTACTTCAAGTATTGAAATTCCAGCATTAAAAAGATTAAAAATTACTTTCTCTAAAAATAGATCATCTGTCACATTTCATAGTACAATCTGAATGCCTTTGGAGTCCTTGCTGTTTTGGGCATTTTCCCCATTTTCCTTCCACACACACGGAATGTTTAGAGCTGATGGTATTTTTAATCATAATCCTCATCTGCTTTTTTTTTTTTTTTTAATAGATTATCTTTACATTTTCCAGAATGGGGTCTGTTACCCCAGGGCCACACAGCTAGCAAATCTCTCTGGAACTCATGCCTCTAATTCTCTTCCTCAATCCTATAAAGCTTTGAAAGATATTGATTCTGCAAATGTAAAAAATTAACTTATCAAAAATAGCACACATAAAATGGGAACTGGCCAAAGAAACCCTAAGAATATTGTTTTAACTGGAAGTTGTGCCATTAAGTTCTACAACTTACTGTATTCCTGTTATAGCTCTTTGCAATATATTTATCATTGTGTGGGAACAGTTTAATCTACTCCACACAGAGAGCAGTAGGAGCTCTCAGTGGCCTCAAAGTATGATGGCCCTTGCCACAAACAACTAATCTAAATTTCTTGCAAGTGGCAGGTCTAACTTTTTTTTTTTTTTCTAAAAGGAAATAACCCTTCTCTAAAAGTCAAATTTGTTTTTAAAGCTGCGGTGTCTTTAACCACTTCTTTTTCCAGTTTTTCAGTTGACACCTTGTCATGACTTACGGTGGGTTGCATCAATCACTCTGGGTTCTTGCAGAAAATATTTTGTGGGGATGACTATCACATGCAAGAAGCTAAGTGCCCTTTGTGGGTGACTGCACAGGTACCTCTGATTTCTTGCCAAATCATTCAAAATGCCGCAAATCCATTAAATCTCTCCACAGGGAGGAAAAAATTCCCGCATCCTAGAGAGAGAATTTATGAGTTCCTTTCAATCACCACAAATGAAATCCACCCTTAATATTCATTAGAGATTTTATGGTGGCAATATGCATTATCTATTCGTATGCCCCCCCGAAAGGCCAATTTCCCTTGAAACCTTGCATGGCTCCAAGCCACTCTTTGTAGAAACAATGGCCTATGTCCAAGTGGAATGAGGGGAAGCAGATGGATGACATGTCCTTATCCATTGGTAATGATTCCATTAAGTCACCGTGGTGGCTCTGAGCTTCTGAGTTTTAAAAATTAAAGGATTTGGAATGTACAGTCATGTCACTCTGTCGCATCTCTGCTGTCGTCTGTGGCAAACTTTTCAGTTTGCATCACAAAAGATGACTTTCAAAAGGGACATTTCTTTCGTTTGGAGAATGGTGTACATTGGGTACATACGTCTATGAGCCCGAGAGCTTTTCATTGATCTCTTCTTTCCACTGCCACAGTTCACATCACCATCATCTTGCCCCTACTTCCGCCCCAGTCTAGTCTCATCACTATGGAGAAGGATCTTTTCAAAATATAAGCTTCGGCACACATCTCCCACCTTCAACAAAGAAGGACCAAACAAACAACAAAAACAAGCCTTTGGCTTAAAACACTTCTTGTAGTGCTTCCCGCTGCTTTGGGGGCACAGGAGACAAAACTTAGGGTAAGCAATTAAGCCATAGTGATTTGACTCCTTCCTCAGACTTACCTTGTACCACATCTCCATGCTCTCCCCCAGCTCTCCTCATCCATGTCACAACCTCGCTAACTTTGGCTAATTAACTCCCACTGTTTTCATCAAATTTCGGTCCAATCATCACTACCCCTGTAAGTTTTTCCCAACTCCTTGACGAAAGCAAATCTGTTTATCATAGGCCTTCACCGATCCATGGAGCTCTCACAGCCCTTGCCCAAGTTTTCACTTCATGTTTGTCTGATTATTTCTATGGTTTGTCTCTCATTGGACTCATGAGATTCATAGTACCTGCTTCCACCCAACATTTTATCCTCCTTAATGTAAATATTCCAAAACAAATTGTTTAGGGAATGAATAAACAAGTTCTTGAACTTAATCCATTTTGTGCCCTGGCTAAAAATCCCTTTCTATGAATGAAATGTAGGCTTCAGTTCCGGTTGGGCTTAAGGTAGGCTGCAATAAGGCCGTATTTCTAACCCAACCATTTATCAGTACAGTTGTATTTAATAGCTAGGAACCAAGATGCAGAAGGATCTTATTCATTCATATGGGTTTTTTGAGTGAATTCAACCAGTTGCTTTTACAACTTCCTAGAAAGGAGAGGGAGCATGAATTTCTTTTCCTTTGCTTTTCATTCTCTCCTTAAAAAGGTGAATTATGCCTGAGAGTGATATCCTGACTCTGAAATAAAATATCATGAAATGCATATGTGATATGGCTATGATAAATATATGAAAGGGGACTTTAAAAGCTAAAATAATTTTATGTAAGTAACATGCTGTTAATAATGGTGATAATTTGGGAAGTCAGAAATGGGCAATGGTAAGCACAGCACATACATCCCCAGGCCCACCTTCTTTTTCTTTTTTTTCTTTTTTTTTTAAAGTTTTATTTATTTATTTGAGAGAGAGAGAGAATGGGTGAGGGAAGGCAGAGGGACAAGCAGATCCCCTGCTGATTGAGGAGCCCAAGGACCCTGAGATCATGATCTAAGCTGAAGTCAGATGCTTAACTGACTGAGCCATCCAGGCACCCCCACACCTTTTTGTCTGCATGGTGGAGGTCACTAGGGCAGCCCTGGGAAGCTAAAAGTAGAGTTTCATCCTACCCATATTGTGTACATTTGAACTAGGCATTTCTGGCTTTCTTATCTCCAGGGACAAAATTGGGCAAATGATTTAAAAAAATCCTAAAAATCAGTGAAAGCTAGTAATATACATTTAATACATTATCTCTTATGATATCACAGAGAATTATTGATGGTGGGACTCTATACCAAGTTTGTGTCTTAGCCATCTTTGTGGCCCCACAGCCCAGGCAATACCTGATACCATGGACATTACACTGTATTCACTGAGCAAAGGATAAATAATTATAAACACATAATTGTACATTATAATTAAATAGTAGTATTTGTCACTAAAAGTAGTAGCTCTTCTTAAGTTCCAACTGGGTATCTGGTACAACGAAACACTTTACATCCAATTCTCACAAGAACTCCCCAAAGAAATCTTCATTCTGTTTATTTAATAGATAAGAAACCAAAACTCAGAGAAATCAAGGGGTTTAGTCACATGGTAAGCAGTGCGGCTACAAGTCAAAACCAGGCTTATTTGGCTCCAGCACACATAGAATTCCTTCCCTGTACTGTTTCTTTCTTTTGTTTTTGTATCTTTCTGCTGAAAATCAAAAAACAAAACTTAAAGACAACTTACTGATAAGGAAAGTCTGGACTAAGAGTTAGAAGGTTGATGTTCCGTATCTGCCATCACCTAATGTGGGACCTCAGGTAACTCACATAACCCTTCTTGTGCCTCAATTACTCCACGTGTAAGATGACAGTAATGCTTTGCCTAATTCACAGAGCTAGTATAAAGTAAAATATGAGAAAAGTTATATTGTACCTTGAAGGCAGGGACTCTATTTATTAAGCTATTAAGCCCCTACCTTGAGTTGACTCTTTCACATGGATCATTTCATTTTATACTGCAAGGTAGGAACTAGTGTCTTCATTTTCACAAATGAGAAAAGCATAGGTAAGTGATCAGCCTAGTCTCAGACCTTACAAAGCCATGATCTTTGCAGGAAAACTTTGGACTCTTACAGATAATAGCTTAAAAATACAGCTCTGCCACCTGCTATTACATTGCAGGAATTATTTAACCTCTTTGAGCTTCAGGTTTTTAATCATAAAAATGGGAGCAATAATACCACCTTAATGAATCATGACAGAAAGCACACATACATAAAAGCACCTGAAACATGGCCAAGTGCTAAGTCAATGGAAACCATGATCATCATTATGTGGACGTGCCTGCCTGGTCAGAACAAGATCTCAACGGCATGAACCACTCAAGGTGGCACCTAGGGCATGTGTGTGTATGTGGTAAGTGGTGGTGACAAAAGAGGACATCTCATTCCAACCCAGCACTCCTTTACCCTGCATAGCCCCTGTTGTTCTTCTTTCTTCTTTTAAAGATTTTATTTATTTATTTGAGAGAGAGAGAGTGAGTGACAGAGAGTGCACAAGTCACTGGGGGAGGGAGAGGGGGAGAGGCAGAGGGAGAAGCAGACTCCCCACTGAACAGTGAGCCTGATGCGAGGCTCCATCCTAAGGTCCTGAGATCATGACCTGAGCTGAAGGCTGACGCTTAACTGACTGAGCCACCCAGCCGCCACAGCGCCTGCCCTTCTGCTCCCCTCTTTACAGTCTTACTTCAACTTCTCCCACCCATTTTTCAAAGCAAAATTCAGTCCTCTGAAATGACGTTGAAAATGTTCTTTGTGGATGACAGAAGCCTTCTTAGCTTCTGAGAATGGAAATGTAGACATTTGGGTTCATGAAGAAATTTGCATGGCCAGGAGAACTTGGCTGAGTCTCAAGTGAAGTTTACATTCACATACATAGTTGCTGGTTCAGAACATGAGGGAGAGAGAGAGAGGAAGTAGCTGGGACAGAGGAAGTATGGTTAGGGAAAAGAAAACAAACCCAAACCTAAAATAGCTTAGGGGAAAAAAAAAATGATAGAAATAAGGTCACCAGTGGTCATCTGAAGAGTGAAAAAAGAGCTGGTTTGACACAGCTGAGAGAAAATCTGTATGCATTGATTTTTTTTTGTACATAGAATTCATCACCCTCAGTGTGTCCGCATAGCCCCAAACATTGAACATAAAAATTAAAATAAGATCTTAAAAATAATAGATAGCTCTCCTTCATTCTCAAGATGAGGAGGCAGAAGACCCTGGAGATTAAGCAACCTGACCCACAGTGATTCTAGTAAGTGAGAGTTGAACTCCCATGTGATGCTCCTGGCTTCAGCCTGTGCTCCTCTGATGTCTAACATGGCCTCCAACATACCACACTACACACTCAAGTATGACTTTTGTCTTTAGTTTGCTTAGCAAAAATTCAAATTCTGAGCTTGTTTCTCTGCCACAAAAGAAAATTTACCGACACTTGGAGTGTTTTCTGAGGCTCATTATATACGGTGTTTTAATATTCAGCTTCTCTACTTCCAAAGGTTGATATTCCGCTTTAGTGATTTCTTTATTTTTGAACCAAGCAAGAGGTAGGTCCTAATGAAGAAGGAGATTTGGGTGTCCCATGGTCAATGAGCATAACTGGATCCCCATCGGACTGATGTTTTTTGTCCTCTCATTTGAGGAGCCAGTGAAAAAAATTTCAGCTTTCTTGTGGAAACCAAAATGTAGTTATAACTGATTATCATGGATCCTATTTCATTATCAAAAGAACAATTCTAAATGACAAATATTTCATGATGACACTAGAAAGGTCTTATTTTCAGAAGCGCCAATTCAACTTTCCCCCTAATCTGATGCATTTCAGTAAGCAAGCACAGGGTTACAATACAAAACAAAACCAAGGGAAAAGTTGGGTAAAACCCTAGGGCAACTCATGAAGGAGAAGGATTCTTCGTTTCTCTAACAGCTTTAGAAGCAGATCACAGATCTGCTATTCTCACTGAAAGGCATGCGGTTAGTGTAACTGGGAAAAGCTACCCACGAATCAAATGATCAGACTGATTTTCGTTCTTCATTATTCTGCCTCAAAAGTCTAACTGAATAATATCTCTAGTTATCCTGGACTTGGAGAATAATACTTCACACTTTCGGAGAAATTACATTTTCTCATTTTATATTTATTCTTGTTATATACAATTTTATTAGAAATGATATTTAATAATTTTATGTACATTGACAACTTACTTTCCTCAAACTCAACCTAAAGAATTTCCATTAATTTGATACCTTGTACCTTTACAATCTCCCGTAATTTGTTTCTTCTATAAGCTCTTTTTTTAAAATTTTTAATTTTTTAAATTTCTTTTCAGTGTACCAGAGTTCATTGTTTATGCACCACACCCAGTACTCCATGCAATACGTGCCCTCCTTAATACCCACCACCCGGCTCACCCAACCTCCCATCCCCCGCCCCTCCAATACTCTCAGATTGTTTTTCAGAGTCCATAGTCTCTCATGGTTCATCTCCCCCTCCAATTTCCCCCAACTCACTTCTCTTCTCCATCTCCCCATGTCCTCCGTGGTTTCACTTATTTGTGGAGCATAAGAAATATAAGCTCTTTTTTTTTTTTAATGTAAAATGTATGTCTTGCAAGATCTTCTCCAGGATCATTTTATGTATGTAAGTATTGCAGTGTGTTTGCTATCCTAGTGAATTTTTATACCAAGGATTGTGATTATTTGTTCTCTTCCTTTTTGACTTGCCTCTTAACCCATAAGCTCTCATTATAAATATGAAACCATGGACTGGCCATCCCCCACATACACACTTCTAAGCTTGTACACTCATATACAAAGTGGCTCAGGAGGCACTTAACGTGAATTTGCTCAGGAGTGAATGAGTGAATGAATGAAGGAATGAAGGAATCAATAAGCCGTTGCAACATCTCCTATTTTTCAAACACTTCTCTTGGGTGAATGTTAATTCGCCTTCCACCAAACATTATCCTGGCTGCAGTTAAAATTCTGTCATGTAAAATATTCATAATTCATTATTCGTTCTTGTTCATTGAAGCTTTTAAAATTATTTTTAGAATCCCAATTCTCAAGTTCATCAGTTTCAGTGCGGCGTGTAGTAAGTATAGCTATCTTTTGGTATTTTTGTATCACATTTTTCTATTTTTCCTTTTGATTTCCTCAGTCTCGATTATCATTTACTCTGCCTTCCTTTTCACGGGTTGTCCAAATCTATTCATTGAATCCATGTTCACTTTCCATACTACCATAATTCCAGTGTCAGCAGATAAAAGTTTTAAGCTGTTCTAACAAATGGGTTTTGCTTTCACAGTTGAACACAAGGGCATGCAACAATGAGAAATTATGCATGGATGGTTCAGAGACTGCCTCCCTCTGGGTGGATTTGTGAGCAGTCTTCTTAGAATGTCTTATTCCGTGGGACCACAGAGGCTCTTTGGTAGGAGTCTGACATCACTAATGTACAAAGAAAATGGTAGAATCCATGAAATTAACATGTCTTTTCTTTCTGAACCCTGTGTTTTCTTATTGTCTTTTTACTGGTGCTCTCAATCGTCATTCTATTTCACATACATTTTTTTTCTTCAAAGTGTACATCATGGATTCTTACTTCTCCATCTACACTTTTAAACTTCCATACTATTCATCAAATAGGCAGAGAAGAAAGGAGGGACTAAATGAGGCAAATCATTGTGTTTGGTACCACCTTGCTGACAGCAGAGTGTGTCCGTGAAAGAGACTTGTGGGGATCTAGTTAAGAGGGCAGATTAGGTGAATGAATTTGCATTTGACCCTGTCGGTGTTGGGGAGATATTTAAAGGTTTGTGAGGGGAGCAGTAACATCAGATTTGAGCTTTGGAATCATTAATCAGGTAGATTAGTCAAGTAAATTAATCTGGTAATGACACGTCATGCTGATTGAAGGAAACACACCAGGGTCAGATAGACTGGAAGAGATTGCCAAGGTGGAGAATAGAGAAGGTAGAAGAGGCCCACAAACAGCTTATCCTGCTTTGGTCACTTCTTTCCCACAGATCAGTAGTTTTCTTGGTCAGTGTAAAAACTCTTATACAATTCAGCGATGGGTCTAGGGGTCCTAGGAGCATTTTCCCATGTCAATAATTAGTTTCCCCTATTCTCCATTTGAATTGAAATGTTAACTGTAGAGGCATCTGGGTGGTTCAGTGGGTTAAGCCTCTGCCTACAGCACAAGTCATGATCACAGGGTCCTGGGATCGAGCCCCGCATCAGGCTCTCTGCTCAACAGGGAGCCCGCTTCCCTCTCTCTCTCTGCCTGCCTCTCTGCCTACTTACAATCTCTGTCTGTCAAATAAACAAATAAAATCTTCAAAAAAAAAAAAAAAAGGTTAACTGTAAAATATTTTGTTCCTTTATTTCTTGGTAAGCTTTAGCCTACATCCTGTTCCTCTCACTGAAACAAATAGTTCCCTGTAGAAATGTTCCATTATCCATGCTTTCTCTTCTGGCATAGTTGTGACAAGTTCACGTACTACTCCAGCAAGACCTTAGTACTCCACTCCTCTCATCCTCTTCTTGTGTACTTTAAGATGCTTTAAGTAGAGCTCTGTTAATTTTCTCACCTTGAGATTCTGTATATAATCCTTGCTTTTCTTTGATTTTTATCCAATTCTCATTATTACTTTTCTATTCACACTGTATTTGAATTATCCTGCACTTGGGTCTCTCTGTTCTGTTATTTCAGGCCTTTGTCTTCCCTTCTTCCTGAAAGAGCTTTTGCTATTATCACTTCTTAAGTGTATCACACTATTTTTTATAAAATATTTTAGACATACACAGGGAAAAAAATGTATATTTGCTCCCCCTTTTCATGTCAAGATTACTTCCATTTCTTTATATTACAAAAAATAAGATTCTATTAAAGGACGGTCTCTTCTCCTTCGCAGCATACCCATTTTGTTCTTTCTTGCCCTTCTTCCCAACCAAGTTTCTTCGGACTCACTTTCCTCTTTTGTTAAGATGTTTCAAGTTCTTAGCACGCAGAGCTTCATCATAAGTACCCTTCAATCACTCTCCTCCTAAACTGATTGTAAACACTCGGCTTCACATATTATTTTTGGTTACCTCCACTATTACCTTTCCTAAATGTATCTGAAATCCCCTCTCCACACCACTCATCTCAGATATGGAAAAAAACCCTGCATCCTTAAGTAGTTTTTCCTTTCACACTTCTCTCGTGGAGTATATACTTTCACAAATCGGGCCTTTACCTTTCTCAGTTTATATCAGTTCCATCATCACTTATCTTTCCCCACACTCCAGAACCCACAGACCTTGCAAACAACTAAACTGCACATTAAATATCTGTGTGCGTCTCATTGTCCTCCTGTTGACTTCTGTGAAAAGCCCTCCACAAATAATATATTCCCCTGTCTGATTTCAGTTTGTTTATGGTATCTCCACTGAATAAAATGATGCTTCTTTCCAAGTCCAGCATAAGCCTCTTGATTCCTCGGTTTTTGTATGAATATCATCTATTGTCACCTGAGTCCTGGCACTATTTTCTTTCACCTTCCCAACAGCCCCACATGGTAGATTCTGGTAACCTTGATTTACAAATGGGTGTTTTCAGTACACAAAGAGTCACTCAGAAGAGAGGGGATGAGCAGGGTCTGATAGTAACGTCCAGAACTGGAATTAGTGAGTTAAAAAAGGTGAGGAGTTTGCCTAAGCTCCCTGTGCTGGTAAGGTCAGAATTGGTTGGTATTAAACCCAGTTCTATCAGAACCAGCTTTGAGAGTATGAGCCTGAGTGGGATTAACAGGGAGTCAGACTAGGGTGAATAAGAACTTTCTGGAAGACAAGTCAGTTGCAGGCCACCTGAAAGCTCTGCTTTGGTAACAGGATCAAAGGCACTGGAATCTACTATTGCTTAAATTTCTGAAGTCAAGGAGAAACTAGTGTCTTTGTGGATTGGTTTCATTTTCCCTGACATGTGGGGTTTTGGCTCAGCTCCAGCATATCTGCATATGTTGGTACATTAAGAAAAAAAATCTGGTCACACTTTTACCCTTTAAAATTGCAAAAATGTCACCTCTGACTACCTGTCATGTATGGTAAGTAACACTCATTTCAGAAGCACAACTTTTCCCTCAACACCATTTGCCTTCTGTACCTTCTATAGAATGAAAGTTAAAGTATAACCCAAATAATAACCCTGCAATTACTACAGAAAAAAGTACCAGCTATGCTAAAATGAAACTGGGTATTTTTCACTTGGTATTATTATAGAATATATGTGTAGAATATAAAAATAATAATTTGCACTCATCCAACTTCTTTCATTCTGTGTCTCAAATCCCTGAGTATAAGTGGTTTCATTACATTTACCAAACCAATTTAACTCTAGCATGTTCTTGAACTCTCGCTCCAAATCCATTGAGGTTTTCCTGTCACAAATGCTGAGCATTATCATCTGAAATTCTGAGTATTCTGCAGATACCTCTGACCTTCTGCAGATAAAACTCATTTACTTAATCATTTAGTTATGTACTAAAATCAACAAAACCACCACCAAAAGAAAAGAAAAACATTACTATGTATATATAATTAAATCTAGACACACATTTACAGATACACATACACAATAACGGAGTTTATGTATAATTGGATTGAAATGAAAACAGAAAAATGGGAACAAATACGTAGATCTATGGAAACAAAATCCATTGGTTTCTCAAACTCCATTTATTTAGTCAGCAGATGCCGCTCAAATATTAATCTAGGACCCGTCACATTCTAGGGACCATGGAGGATACAAAGATAAATTACTTATAGAAAATAAACAAATGCTGAAGTCATTCTACCATAAGGTAGAGTATGGTAAGTTACGTGAAGATGAGGGCAGCGTATGTATTGTTTGGCTCTGTATCCCCGGTGCTAATATTGCAAACTGGCGTACAATGATGCCAATATGTATTCGATAAATATGTAATGGAAGAATAATGCCCTTACATTCTCTAGAAGCTCAAAGGAAGGTGCAATTACTTCTATCTGCCATGACCCAGAAAGTCTTCCTAAAGGACAACAAAGTAATCCCAGTCTTAAGGGATAGGGTAATGGTTAAAAGTGAGAATAACATGCTAGGCAGAGGCCAATACATAAACACAAAGACAGAGAGGCAGGAGAGTACAAGACAGTCACTAGGAATAAGCAAATCATTCAGTTCGGCAGTCCTGCCCAGGAAATCCACAAGGAGTTATAGACAACACTGAACGGTTAGATTGAAGTCAGACTGCTAAAACCCAGAACTGCCAAGTTAAGAACTCCAGATTTCCTCTTGAAAGAAGCTCTAAATATGTGAATTTAGATACTGATACAACAGCTTTGCTACTTGCCAACTAGTCATTATTCTTGACCCTGACGCTGAAGCTGTCAAGGGGAGTCTTCAGAAGTAGTTCTGAATTATATTACCAGGTGCTCTCTAAGAAAGTCCTCCAGGAAGAAGTCAGCAAAGCCCAGTGGCCCCAAAAGAGAAGATGAAGACGAAGGAAGTGGCACAGACGTTCCTAAAAATAACTAATGTTGGACAGTTTTATCAGTTCCAAGTCTGCTACTAGACACCTGTAATATTTAATGTGGTACTTTGAACACAGATGACTTTAGCTCTAGTCTGCAAAGACCTAACTTAATATACAAGTCTTGAAAGGTGAAAAGGACTCCAAGCCTCTTCAGAGAGCTCTAATGCACCATGAAATATAGCCTCTGTCTAGTGCGAGATGGATTCTCAGAGCAAAATGGCGTAGAGTAGGGATCCTGGAAACACAAAGTTGTTCCATGCAGTCACTACAAGCACAAATGACCATGAACTGTAGAGAAATAAAGGTACAAAATACACGCCTTAAGTAACTTACAATCGAGGTGTGAAAAAAAAGTACTCTTAAGTCCTAGGATATTTGTGTTACCTAGTTTTGGTTTCTCAACTACCTCATGAATTTAATATTACTCTTTCCATTTTACAATTGAGAAAATTAGGGTAAAAGTTTTTAATTAATTTGGCCAAGCCAAACAAGTAGCAGAGCTTGAATCCAAACCCAATTTTTTGTAACTCCAGAGTCTATACTCTTTCTCTTGAGTCATATGGCTTTAGGGCCTAGTTTAGTATATGGGAAACACTATAATATATTAGCTAAAAGCAGGATCCTTAGCGTATGACTGTCTAGATTCTAGATCTTGGCTCCACTTTTTGTTAGCTCTGTGACGTTGTACCTGTTGCTAACTTTTTTGTTCCTCATTTTTCTCAACTGTAAAACGGGGGAATCGGTATTAGAATAACATCCCTACCTTACAGGGTTGTTTTGAAATTTAAATAAAATGATAAAGTGCTTTGAGGAATGGCAGGCCCATAGAAAATTCTCATTTAAGTTAGCTATTATTGGTCAGTGAGACTGTGACCACAGCAATGATTTACACAATTCAATCCACATCTTGATTTGAATGAACAGCCAAAGTCTTCCTTCAACTAAAAAAAAAAAATTCTCTAAAAAATACCGTGCAGTAGATTATTTGAACACAAGGTACACACACACACACACACATACACACACATAGACACACATGTAACGTGATAGCAAAAGTCACGAGAGCTGCATTGTTTTTTGGAAAGACAACTCGAGTTCTAGTAACTTTCCTGACACTGATAAATTTGACTGATTAGCATTTTCGTTATCTGTTTCTTTCCTGCTGGTAAAAACATCCAGATGAGGCGATACATTTCTTTTGTTTACAAACTTACCCAAGAGTGTGGGAGATCCATATCTGTATAAGAAGACTTCAGTTGTGGGTGGTGAGGGCAGCGGAAACAGTTGTTCCTGGGTCCAATTTGGGCAATTGGGAAATCAACACATGTCCAGAGAGGGTTTTCTGGAAAAGGCTTCCAGCTGTTCCACATCTGAACTTCACCTTCGTTGGGGGATAACATTTCTGCTGAATTGCATCCAGTTGAAGTGCTGGATCTAGCCCGTGATGCAGAAATAGAATCCCATCCAATCTCCATTTCTTCCTTTCCTCTTGTGCTAACATTACTAATTTTCTTTTCTGGGGATCTGGCTAATTTCATACAGAAAATCAATGTTTCATCTTCATCTTCTGAATGACAAAGAAAAATAAGAATCTTCTGAATGACAAAGAAAAATAATAATTTTGCACAGGTAGAAATTATGACTATTATATTTCCTTTTATATAGTAGAAATGAACACCACAGGATAAAACAGGAAATCATTTAATTTCACAAAATAATTTACAATTGCAATTCTTTTTTTTTAATAAAATTTTTTAAAGATTTTATTTATTTATTTGACACAGAGAGAGATCGCAAGTAGGCAGAGAAGCAGGCAGAGAGAGAGGGGGAAGCAGGCTCCCTGCTGAGCAGAGAGCCCGATGTGGGGCTTAATCCCAGGACTCTGAGATCATGACCTGAGCTGAAGGCAGAGGCTTAACCCACAGAGCCACCCAGGCACCTCTACAATTGCAGTTCTTTAAAGAGTAATCTTTTGTATAGTAAATGATTTGTTTTGTAAAGACAGATTTACCTCAAATATTTTGAAGCTGTATATAATGATTAAATTCAGTTGGACTACAATGACTGAAAGTCACATGCAAATAGTATACTGAAAAATATTTAAGAAAAATTACAAATTAAAAAAATCCCTATATATATTAACATAATATGGTGTGCTTATATTCTTACATATTTTTTAATTTTTTGAGGTAATGTGTATAGAGAACAGCATAAGGAAGTAAATGAAATATTCTCCTTTCATAAGAAAATGAAATCTCAGTGGACATGGGATGAAATCCTACTGGCATTCTAATTTTTTTCTAATATCAATCTATAAAGAGATTTATGCATACAGTGTTTGTCACAGTGAAATAATTTGGAAAAGGAAGAGCAGGACTGAGAAATCACTAAAAAGAAGGTGTATCTTAAATACTATAAAGTTGATTAGGGAGACCTATATTTACATGTGGTGAAGGGTCTGATGAAATTTCTAGTAATATATAAAACAGTTACAGAAAATAGAAATATGCATTACCCATAGTAAATTGTACCATATCATTTAATCTCTTTCAATTCAAATGTTTAACTGGTATAAACCAAAGATTATGGTCAATTACATATAATTGTAAATAAATAAATGAATATCTATGGGGTAAATACCCAGTAGTGCAATGGCAGGGTCATAGGAAAGCTCTATTTTTAATTTTTTGAGGAATCTTCACACTGTTCTCCAAAGTGGCTGCACCAACTTGCATTCCCACCAACAGTGGAAGAGAGTTCCCCTTTCTCCACATCCTCTCCAACACTTGTTGTTTACTGCCTTGTTAATTTTTGCCATTCTAACTGGTGTAAGGTGGTATCTCAATGTGGTTTTAATTTGAATTTCCCTGATGGAGCCATCAGAAAGGGACTGGAGGAGATTATGCTGAGTAAAATAAGTCAAGCAGAGAGAGTCAATTACATGGTTTCACTTATTTGTGGAACATAAGGAATAACACAGAGGACATTAGGAGAAGGAAAGGAAAAGTGAATTGGGGGAAATCGGAGGGGGAGACAAACCATGGGAGACTGTGGACTCTGAGAAACAAACTGATGGTTTTGGAAGGGAGGGGTCTAGTGGGATGAGTGAGCCTGGTGGTAGGTATTAAGGAGGGCACATATTTCATGGAGCACTGAGTGTCACACGTAAACAATGAATCATGGAACACTACATCAAAAACTAATGATAGGGCACCTGGGTGACTCAGTGGGTTAAAGCCTCTGCCTTCAGCTCAGGTCATGGTCTCAGGGTCCTGGGATTGAGCCCGACATTGGGCTCTCTGCTCAGCAGGGAGCCTGCTTCCCTCCACCCCTGCCTACTTGTGATTTCTCTGTCAAATAAATAAATAAATAAGTCTTTAAAAAACCAACCAAACAAAAACAAACTAATGATGTATTGTATGATGACTAACATAACATAATAAAAAAAATAAATAAATGAACATCTGAGTTGTATGGCATGCCATTTTGCCACACTCAAGTCAAAATTGAAAGATACCATTTCCTTTGGCCAAAGAATGGGGACAGTGGACGGTGCTGACCCTTACTATCTCTTTCTCCCACTCTGTCCCGGAGTCTGGTCTTGAAGGGAAGGAGATACGAGGTATATAAAGGAAAATTCAGGAGTAGGGTAAGGATATCTGTTTCGCAAATAAATTGGTAATTTAAAAACCCTCAACTTTTAATGATTATTTTACGGCCTTATCAAAATGGCCTTCATTTCCTATACGCTACCCCAGTTCTTTCTCGAAGAATGTTTAGCAGCATGCTGACTGCTTACTTACGGAGATTTACGAAGGCAGGTTTCATCTCCTTCAGACTGGGGGCCCTGGCTTTCTTGGCCCAGACTAGTTTCTGTAGTCTCTTTAACGTCCCTGTTGATTCCGCTAGGTCACCTCCTGATTTTACGGCCTAGCACAAACACAGCTCAAGGTAAGGGCAAATTCTTCTTCACAAAAGATTAAATATAAAATGTGTCAAGATCATAAATGTGGGAAAATTCATAATGTGACCTTGAAACTTGTAGCCTGGGACAAATTTTAAGCAATAATTTGAAAGCAGACCATTTTTTGGTCTCAAACTTGTAAAATATATTACAACTGACCAGTTATACTAAAGCAGGGTGTTGCTTTACCCTTTTTTTTTTAACTTCAACATGCTGCAAAATGGATTGAATCTGGAGCCATCTAAAAATGAGTCGCCCGTGCTCAATGTGAAATAGTGGAAAGGAACAAGGTCTTTGCAGGGTAACAAAGAAGGAACGAGAGGTTTAAAGTTGCTTCTTGACAGTGTGGGAACAGACTGATGGAGGCACGCACAAAAAAGCAAAAGTCAGAGTTTTTTGTTTTTCCTTGTGGAAATTTCTGATAAAACAGCATTTTATTTCAAGTACGAAATGTTTTCAAATAAAATCCTTTTCTTTATCTAGCCTTTTGCATTTTAGAAGATAGACACTGAGTAAAACAAACAAACAAACAAACAAACAAACAAACAAAAACAGCCAGGGCATTCTATATTATGCTTTAGTACCTAAGTGTCACTGGTTTATTATAGCAAAAAGAATGGATAGAAGAATTAATACTGCTTAATGCCTCAGATTTCTCTGAAAGATACGGAAACACTTCCCACTAGCTTAAGTTGGCAAATTTGTATTTATACTGTTTTTACTTACTCTATTTAGGATAGCTTACTCTTAACAATTTCAAAATATTGTGGAAATTAATACTTTGTTAAATTGAATACTAATTGGTAAAATAGTTGTATCCTGTGCTGTTAACTATATACGAGGTAATACATAGAGGAATACTTTTCATCCAGAAATCTCTGGGCGCCGACGTATTTCTTCCTGTGGTTTTGCCTCATTCTTTCCATTGAAGAGCTGAGAAATGACATCTGAATAAATACCGCAATTTTCAAAAGGTGAATGACCTGCTCCCTCATTACTGTTTGAATGAGATACAGTGATAATAGTGCTCTCCAATCCTTTGAGAGAAACTAAGCCCAAAGAAATGTTTGCGAGAGAGGATCTCGGGCACACAAACATTTCCAATCATTATTTTCAGCACTTATTCTTGGTCTTGAAGAATGACTTTGAGCAACCAGTATAAACTTGATGTTCTGTCTCTGCATAATAGCACCTAACTAGGAAATGTGACGTTTTGTCAGAGCAAGCCAGACCTGTTTGCATTAAACAAATGGGAAAATATTGAAATCATTTTAATCTTCCATGGAGGCTTGTGATGAGATTTCCTTAGATATGCAAAAATCTTCCCTCTCTTTCCAAAGGTCATGCTCAGCTCCACACAATTTCTATGGCTATTTGTTTTTGTATTATTTTCTTCTGTATTCCTTTTCAGTATTTTCTGACTTACTTGGCTTCCCAGGCGCTGTAACTCATGACGAGTCATTTTCTCATCTTGAGGCCCTTCCAGAAATAATAAGCTGACACTGCACAACCATTGAGCACGGTAATTTTCTTTGTTGTACTTCTTTCATATGGCAACCTCCTCCTATCACAGCTGATGCTTAATTGTTCGGCTGAAACACTGGCATCAGAAATTGCCTTCTCCTTCCCCCTTCTTTGTGAAAATGACTTTCACTTGATACGGGGAAAGGTGTTACAGACCAGGATAACTGAATTTCATATTAATGGTTTGCCCCTAGGAGGAATGAAAGCATTTGTATAATGTCTAAATTCATATAAGTGAGAGCTCATGGCCCAGAGGTGTTAAAACAAACTGACCTCTCATTATTTTGTTCAAACTGTGTTATAGTCTTTTCAAAGCAGAGTCTTGTTAACTCTTGTATCTTTAATCACTCACAGATCTTTGAGTTAATAGAGATCAATCTATTGCATTTTATTCACTTTTGAATCCCATATATCTAGGATAGTACCTGGCTTGGTAAGTCTTTGCTGAATGTACACTCTTGAGTTCATACATATGTTTTATCCACCAAATGGCTTATCCATAGTAAATGTTTTACACTAGACTATTTTCTTTTTTTTTCTTTTATTATTATTTTAAAAGATATTCTTCCATAGTAAGTATTTTATACTAGACTATTTTCTTTTATCATTATTTTAAAAGATAATATTTATTTATTTGATAGAGATAGCAAGAGAGGGAACACAAGCATGGGGGAGTTAGAGAGGGAGAAGCAGGCTCCCCACTGAGCGGGGAGCCCAATGTGGGTCTGGATCTCAGGACCCTGGGATCATGAGCTGAGCCGAAGGTGGATGCTTAACCAACTGAGCCACCCGGGCGCCCTAGGCGGACTACATTCTAATAGCAAAGTATTTCCAAAAAACCTTCTCTTGCTATTAAGGTAGTACATACCTGAGGGATGAAAGAGTAAATATTATAATAAGAGACAATAGAATCATTAAGATGATCTAATTAAAAAGGAACCCTTTAAAAAATAAAAATAAATCCTTTAGAATATTTTCAAAATTATAATGTTATTCACCAGAGTCTTCTAATCTGTTACCTGTGTATTTGTGCTGAATTTGATTAAAACTTATAATAATGTACTTTTTAATTTCTAGATGTTTTCTAAGAAGGCTGACTCATAAATTGAACTCACCATTCAACCAATCAACAAACTTTTATTGAACACCCCACTGTATTCCAGGCACTATCACAACTTTTTCTTTCTTTCTTTTTTTAACTATCACACATTCTGAGGGTATGGCATTGAACAAGTAAAATGAGACCCCTGCTTTCATACGGTCTACATTCCAGAGGGAAGTAGCATACCATCAACATATAATCACATACAGAAGCAAGAAAATTTGACATCTGCTACTCTAACAATTAGCAGCATGACTGAGTGTGGATGGGGGAAGTTACTAATTTACACTGGGTGGGGAGGGGTGGTTTCACTAAGGATACAGAAGCCCAGGCCTGAATTATAAGGAACCGGATGTGAAGATTTGGTGTTTGCTTTGAATTCAGTGCATGGTCAGAGAGGCCATTTCCGGCCCTAAGATCTGAACGACAGAGAAGGGTCAGCTCATCGAAAAGGAGGGGGGAGAGAACTCCTGTGAGGCTCTGTCTTGTGCAGAGGTTCTAAAGCTGAAGGTCCTGGAAGAGTTCTCAGCATTGGCCCAAGGAAGAGAACAGAGGGAAGAACGTGGAAAATCAGCCAGAGACCTGAAGAGGGGCCTCCAAGGAGGCTTTTGTAGAACAGGTTGAGGAACATGTATTTGTTCTAATCAGGGGAGTGACACACTTGGTTTCCATTTTATTCTTCTTGCCTTTTTATTGAATTTTGATCATCTTACTTTTTAAAGGACTTTTCCCCCCAAACATTCAAATATGCTCTGATCTTATCTATCTTTAATTCACCATATTTTATTTACCATTCTTTCTGCTCCCTTTCCCAGGCATACTTCTCGGAAAAGTTTACTGTGTGTGCTTCCCTTAATTCCTCTAATTCTCATCCTTTCAACTCCGTTCACACACCTGTCAATCAGCTTTTGCTTCTACTATTCCATTCAGATTGCTTTTGTTTTCCAATGAACCATTTTCAAACTCCATTACTGCTTGATATGCAGCAAGATTGACCATGATGGTCTGCAGGAAGCACTTTATTTTCTTGGCTTCTCTGGTTTTCCTTTCACCCTTTCCGGCCATTCTTTCTCTAACTCTTATATGCTGATAACTCCTTTTCTCTCAAGACCAAATGCTTCAATTCCTTTATAACTAACTCTGGGCCCTCATCTAATATTACCATCATTCTTTTCTCACCCACACATACGCATACTCGCGCACGCGCGCGCGCGCACACACACACACACACACACTCCATTTAATGCCACTTACATGCTGATGGATGCCCAATTTATTTCTCCAAGGTTTTCATCAGAGCTTCAGACTCAAATATGCAACTGTCTACCTAAAACGACTTCTGGGCACTATCAAGACTGACCTCTACACCCCCAAACATGATTCTCTTCTGGACTTCTTCCACTCGGTAAATGCCATCTTCATCTACCCTCATGCACGTTCTATAAATCAGATTATCACCTTTGCCACATACCTCTCCATTACTAAATTTGGTCTAGTCCCATTACTGAGTTTGGTCTGTCCTCCAGAATATATCTTAAACCTGTTTCTTTTTCACCATTTCCCTTATTACCACCCTAGTTTAATCTTCTCTCATTGAAACTACTGCCAAATCTCTAAATGGTTTTCTTTTTACTTTTGCCTTTCTTCGGCTGATTCACAATATATGCTAGAGTTCTCTTTGAAAGATGTAAATCTGATGATATTACTATCTTGCTTAAATTACTGCAAAATTTCCCAGTGTTCTTTAAATAAAATCCCAAATACTTGATGGAGTCTATAACACCTGTGTCTCTAGACTCTCTTCATACTCACAAGGTGATGACTTTTAGATTACCAATCTCCAGAGCACTTTTTTTCTTCAGTGTTTTTATGTGTGCTGCTCTCTCTGCCTGGAATGCTTATTCTCATTCTCCTAAACTGGTTAATTCTTACTCACCCCTGGGGCTTCATCCTAAATGTCATTTTTTCGGAGAGCTCTTTCCTGACTCCCAAGTCCAAATTAGGTTCCCATTTTTTTACCTTCTTGGCTTTCACCACAACTTCAGATTTATATTTTTGTGTCATTGGTTAAACATCTTCCTTCCCCATAGACTCTAAACTGAAGGAAGGCAGAAACCATAACCTTCTATATAGGTACAATGCAGTATCCTTAGTACCTATAATATTCTTGACAGTTGGTACTCTATATTAATTAGAAGTAATGATACAAAATGTATTAGACGTAATGACACAAAATGATTAGTTAGAAGTAATGATACAAAATGAATGAATGAATAAATGAGGACTTGATCTGGTAATGATGAGAAAAACAGAATTAGGGATTGAGAATGTGAGGAGATAAAATTATTGTGTTGAGTTTACTTAAAATTTCTTGCCAATAAAATGACAATTATATATGAATATAAATTAAATATTTTTCATATGTATATTTTACTACGTATATACTATCTTTCATATATAATGTGTCCATATCTTTTAGTTCATTTCACTCACATTCCTTAAATAATGTAAAAATTTTGTTAGAAGTGTTAAATTAAATATACCTCACTTTCTGACACTTTGCTTGACTATTAGGATGATAGAATAATTTTTGGAAAATAGCCTCAATGAATTATTGAACTGGAATAGTCCTACAACCATATTTTATGAGCTGGGATGAAACTTATTGGACATCTAGTCTACCAGCCTATTTAAAAAATGAGAAAAACCAGAGAAGCTAAGTGGCTTACCCAGAGAAAGATAATTCATTAATAATAGAGCTAGGATGAGAATCAAGTATTCTGACTTTTAATCCAATGTCCTTTCTCACAAGATTTTTAGAAGCTAGCATAATTGCTAGTTATCTAGGAATGACAGCCAAATTAAGACCAATCAAATCCAGGGTTTTGATTTATATATTAAATATGCTTTTCCAATAGAGGATGAGTATCAGATAAACATTCATATTTATAGGTCTATTCTCTTTCATATATATATGAAACATGTATATATATATGTATATATATATACATATATATATATCTCCTCTTTCATATATATATGAATATAAAAAGATATTTATCTTTTATTTTTATTTATATATTATTTACTCGTATACATATGTAAATACATGAATATATACACCTCATTGACACACATACATCTTCTTTCCCATATATATTTCACTATTTGGGAATTTAATTTTTTTCCAATGGTATCCCTTCCTTTCATTTCACACAGGAGAAACTTAGTCTTATGGAAACTAACTAAATCCAGGTCACCTAACTGTCTGAATTGTGTACTCTTCATCCCACTAATGAAAAGGAAGTTGGAAAGTAACATGATAGAATTTGCATGAAGTATAATCATTTCCCTTTGTTCTTTTTCTGTTCTTCTCAATTAGAAAACTGTTCTTTTCTTGTGATCTCTTAAACAAGTATTCAAATAGAAAAAGCCCGTTCACTTGATGTCTGTTTCACATAGTTTCTTCAACAGGAGATACAGAGATGTTTTCAAATTAATATCTTGGTTTATTTTAAAGAAAGCCTATAATGAACTCCCTGAAATGAAACCTCAGATAGTTTCATGTGTTTTGCATTGACAGTTTTTCTGAGCTTCCAACTCTTCTGACTCTTCACTTAATTACTAAAGATTTACCAATTTTAGGCTTTAGAAATAATTTTTTTAATGCTCACAATACACTATTAAGTGAAAAATCAGTATGTAAATCTGTATAAAAAGTACAAACACCACTCTAAGTGGCTTTTTTCCTCTCTTTAAATACTCTTCAATGAACATATATTATTCCTATAATTAGAAGAAATTCTATAATTTAAAAATATGTTTAGAATACAGGTTTTTATAATCAAATCCATTTCTTCCAAGCAGAACATAAGTACCCAGCTTTTCTACCATGAATTTTTCCCAGCCACTTGAAAAGAAAGATACCTAGGGACTGGATAAAAATGAGGAAATTTATTTTCATGGTAAAAACAAAATAATTAGCTTTAAATGCTGAGATTATTAAAACCCCAAAACTGTATATCCATTCTCTTCTGTATAAAAGGGACTACTCTTTATGACTTAAAACATACTCTAAAAAGATAATCTGTAAGGTCACAATGATCAGTTAACATTGTAGTAACTCAATGGACAGTAATAAAACCAAAAGAATTATGAACTAGAACCAATCAATGCAACCTATGAAAACAAGTCTCATTTCAGAGAATTATTTTAATGCTTTCTTGGAAATAAAACTAACTAAAAAGACAATTTGAAAAGAATTCATTTATATAAATGAATTGATTAAAAAAATAACTGGTGGAAAAATTGCCATGTTGATGCTAGGTATTCTTATATCATTATAATTATAAAATTTATTATTTTTTCAATAATAGAAATTAAAATTAAACAAACACTGGACCAATACTTAAAATAAGGTTAAGCATAATTTAAAGAAGGCCACTGAGCAGGCAATGGAATGAATGAAATGAAATAGAATATATTCTCCTAGAAGACTTATAAAATATTTATTTATTCATTCAACACACATTTACAGAGCACTTGATCTGTGTGAGATAGAAAGGAGAATAAGATATTTTGTCTACTTTGTGATGTTCATTGCTTAGTATAATTGATTAAAAATCAAACTTAACAGTAGTCTGTTCCTGTGCCTGCTCTCTCCACTAAAAGGATGAGTTTGGGGGGCTCCAGAGTGATTTTTACACATCTCAAACCTGGTCTTTAATATGGTCAATAAATATATCTGAAATGAACAGTTGGTTAAAAATACACCTGGAGGGGGGCACACAGGTGGCTCAGTCAGTTAAGTGTCTGCCTTCGGCTCCGGTTATGATCTCAGGATTCTGGATTCCATCTGTAATTTAGGAGTCTGCTTCTCCCTCTTCCTCTGCCCCTCCCCACTCCTGCTCTCTTACTCACTCTCTCTCTCAAATAAATAAAATCTTTTTTTTTTTTTAAGATTTTATTTATTTATTTGACAGGAAGAGACACAGCGAGAGAAGGAATACAAGCAGGGGGAGTGGGAGAGGGAGAAGCAGGCTTCCCTCCAAGCAGGGAGCCTGAAGCAGGGCTTCAGGACCTGAGCTGAAGGCAGACACTTAACAACTGAGTCACCCACGTGCCCCAATAAATAAAATCTTTAAAAAAAAAAAAAAAAAACATCTGGAGGAAAAGGTTAATGTGTGTCATGTGAGAAGTACAAATAAAATGTGATGGTTATTCACAGGAGAGAAGATTGCATAAGGTAATGTGGGGAAGGGAAAAGCACTTGGCTAGAGGATTAAGATGCATTTGAACAGTGTAATTTAGCATGTCTAACAAAGCCCTTTATGTAACAGTCTTATCCCACTATATAAATACAAATCACCTACTCAAGTTCTAATACAGGTTTCTGGCTCCTTCTGCTTCCTCTCAAGTAGATTTTCGTGTTCACAATTCTGTCTTGGAATAATGCATCACATAGACTCTATTTTCCATGGCACCAGGAAGTTACAACTCCATGGTCATCTTTCCCCTACTTTGGTATGGGAGGAGCCAAGACTGCTATTTGCTCATTTACCCATATGTTGGGGTCACTCTTCTAGGAGACACTGCAAAGTCAGCTGGGAGCTGCCTGGATTACACAAGTCAGAGACTACTTCCCGTGTAATATCCTCTGCTCTCAAATTTGGAAGAAGTTTCTAGAACTGTTCGTAAGACTGCTTCTCTTTTTGGGTACATCCTCTAGCTGACCCCAAAAATGTGCACAGTAGGAAATCTGAGTGCCAGCATACAAATTAATTAATCTTTACTAAGCGTCCACTAGAGTCCTAGCATACAACGAGCTATGGGTGTAGGAAATTACATAGAAAAAAAAGAATACAAACATTGTATATAGAAGCTATAGTTTAATCTATACAATAAGTGAACAAACAATGATCCAGAACCAGCCCTGGTCTGCAGATGCATGGCTGCCTTACTGGGATGCTCTGCTTTGTGACTAGCCATGTGAACTTGAGCGAGCCACTGCACACCTCCGGGCTTCAATAAAATTAGAAGCCTGATCACAGGAATTCTTTGTTTGTCTAACAAGTTTAGGGACATTACACTAGATAATGGTGTCATTTTTGTTATTTACACCCGACTCTTGGACCTCAGAAGAATATCAAGGGAAAAGTAAGAATGAGCTACTAATAACCACATATTATTAGAGTTCCAACAAGTTTCTGTGCTCATCTAGCCCAATACCTTACTTTCAAAAGGAAGTGGTAGCTCTGGGTCTCTTGATCTGGTTCCTTGATTCTGTTTCTAAGTAAGTTATTTCTTAGTCCTTCCAAATGCATAGCTTTACTTTCACCTGGGAAGTCCTTTTTGTATTTATCAAGATTTAGTTTTTTTTTTCCTTATAGCTCTTTGATATTTAACTAGTTATTAAAAACTTAGAAGGCATGGGACCACAAAGGGCAGAGTACAGTAGTTTTTCAGGAAACAGAAGTCATATTTAAATAGTACCTTTTCTTCACCTCTTCCTACCCAGAATAGCTATCATCCCTTAGGCAAAAAACTACTGTTGAGAAGAAAACTATTACAGAAACTTAGATGTTAACATGTTAATTATCTTTGGGAAGAGAGACCTGTGAATGGAGATACCTGGAAACGATCATATTTGCACCTATATAATGAAACAAGATTTACTGAAGGTAGTTATTTGCCACAAAATCTGCAAGTATTTATATTACATTTTAGGAAATAATAATCAAATAAATCAGTATAATTTAGTTAGCCGTGGTTTCAAAAGCAAGTCTGGAAAAATAATTGTAAAGAGGGCTTACAGTTGGTTCAGGTCCATAATACTACAAGATGGGTTGATGTCTATGAGTGTCCTGGAAATTTTCCATACCTTCTAAAACCTGTCCTTTCCCTGAACTTCTGTTTACCAATGGCCCAACAAGGAAAGGAGGATGGTTAAGGTAATCTGAGGATTTCAATATGGTAAGAGAAAGTCGATATACTTTTTAACACTATAAAATTTTCCTTATCTCATGAGAAATTGCTAAATTTGGGGGAATATTTTCACATTAAAAACTCATTCTTCTTTAGAGGTACTGCTTTATGCTTAAGTCAGAAAGCTTCTCGATAAGTATGAATCTTTTATGTTCTCTAAAAATATTTCCATGTGGCAAATACAATAAAGAACTATAGAAAATAATGCTCACTGTACCAGAATTATTGGAAAACAGAAAAAAACAGTTAAATAGTATTATTTGGGGAGAAGTTTCCTTCCATTTCATAGGCAGCAGGTTTTACATGTCTTTGGTAGTGAGATGGACTCCAGTATTAGAAGTTTACCCTCTTGGTCACCTGGGTGGCTCAGTGGGTTAAAGCCTCTGCCTTCAGCTCAGGTCATGATCCCAGGGTCCTGGGATCGAGCCCACATCGGGCTGTCTGCTCAGCGGGGAGCCTGCTTCCCCCTCTCTCTCTGCCTGCCTCTCTGCCTACTTGTGATCTCTCTCTGTCAAATAAATAAAATAAAATCTTAAAAAAAAAAGTTTACCATCTTTAGCATTAGAAAAAGAAAAGGACAAGATTAATGTTAACATTCTTTTAAAAAATAATAATAATAAAATAAAAATAAAACCACACAGATGCCAAAATAATGGAGAAAGGATCCTTTTCTCTCAATTTTAATAATCATCAAGTTAACAAAGCACAGTGATTACCATTTCACCAAATACATACATATAAAGATGAATATCTGTGTGTAGGTATATATATATATATATATATATATATATATACACACACACACACACACACACACACACACACACACACATATACCCACACATTAAATATATAGTGGATTCACTCCCCATTCTTCACTTACTATAGTCCCAACACATGATCCAAAAATCCACAAACTCAGAAGTTGGTAGAAAGAGAGTTAGGATCAAGAAAATGGTTTATGAAGCCGTCTATACCTTATTTCCTTTCTTCCCTTCACTATCAGGTACGTAATAGGCATCGTTTTTGAAACTCTGATAGAGTTTAAACTCAAACCAAATATATATTTGGAGTTAGGTAATATCTGGAATCATAGCATAGGATATGTTTTATTATGTTTAGTACTGGTCAATGCAAGATCCTTACTGTCTACATCTACTTGAAAAATCCATGTACCTGGTATTAAGCAAAGGGCATTGGATGGAGTTTACAACGGAACAGAAGGGAACTTTGAACTTGATTCTGAGGGTGAGGCCTACAGTGGGATTTCATGGAGTTTAGGGAGAGGACACAAGTGCTCAGTGCTCCTCTTCTGGGGGTAACATACATATGCTGTTTCATTTACTGTTTCTAACAATCATAAGAAATTTTCCTCATCACCATTTTACACATAAGGAATCTGAGACACAGAGAATTTAAACGAGTTCAAAGTCAAAAGTTATCACTCCTATAAAGGTGAAGCAAGTTTGGTTACTATAAAGGCCAAAGCTAAGCGGAAGTCCCACAAATTCTAGCCAAGGACCAGGAGGCAAAAAGTGGAAATCAACATAACAGCTGAAGCGACGGAAGCCAGTACTGAGTGACGGGATTTTACTTTGCCATTGGGTGTAGGATGTGGATTTGTGAGGGAGGAGGCCCCCATTTTCAGGTTTGTGTTAAATTTTAAAGATGTCAACTAGTACTTGGTACTTGGCACAGTATAAGTCCCCAGAATGTTTTTTCAAGCCATTTTTTGAATTGTATAATTCTTTTAAACATGAGAATAATGCTAAGGGATACCCCAATAATTCCTTTCAACTTTTTAAAATGATCATTATGGGATAATACCCATATATATAAAATAAGAACTTGGCTAAGGAATATAGTTCATTCACAAAATTCATTTATTAGAACCAGGCATTTCTTTTTCTGTGTATAAACTAAAGATGAAATGGGGACTAGTTAACCTCCTTTCCTTGCTTTAAAAGGTGATGGATGGATAGATGGATAGATGGATACGTAGGTAGGTAGGTAGATAGATAGACAGACAGACAGACACAGCGAGCATGACTTTGGATACTAAAGTAAAAAAATCTATTCTGATTTTAATTTCATTTCACCAGAGCCCAAGATGTGGATTTCATATTAACATTCCATGTTCCTTTAAAACCAACTAAAGCCACTCCGTAAAATTTTCTATTAAAAAAGAGGTTATGTTTTTCTTCTAGCTGACAAATAGAGCTCTACATTCTTTCTACCTGCAAAATGAGTTATAATATTGCTCTTGGGATATAGGAAAGCTCCTCCATCTATAATGTCACATTATTATTGGGTGGCTTGGGTGGTTTTAAAATATGTTTATAAGTTGTTTTATACTGCTCTCTTCAAAAGGTGGGTCATAATGCCCCTCTCCCTAGTATTAGCTGGATTTAATAACTTGTCTATAACAAATAGAAAAGGGAGAAGTGATGGCATATGACTTTGGAGACCAAGTTTTAAAAGGCATCCTGGTCTCCTTCTTACTCTGTGCCTTGGGTTACACATTCTGGGGGAAGCCAAATGCTTCTGATATACTCAAGCAGCCACATGCAAAGGCCAACAAGATGAGGTACTGATTCCCTCAAATGGCCTCCAGCAAGCAGCAGAAAGCCCTGCCTAGCGCAGGGAGAGGGACTTTGAAAACAGATAACTAATCCAGTAGCAAAGTTATACAGTGGATAAGAAAGTACTTGAAAATAAGAATGATGCACAACACAATTTGTTCATTTTTATATTCCATCATACATAAAAACTAACAATTTTTTGGTTGACACTTTCAAGTAGTAGGTAAACAATCTGTCGTTTTGGCCTGTTTTTTCCTGCCTTACCGTTTGTTCACAACTTTGATTAGAACCACCCCCGATTTGTCTGATGAAACCTAACAGGGGATCTGTCTCTTCTGGATCACACCATAACCTTAAGTATTTTCCCGGTCACCTTGTGTCAAGCCACCTCAGTTAAGCTTACCAAAAAGCAGTCCCACTTTGATCCAATCTAGGTATCTTTTCCAACAATGCTGTGCTGAATTGGATACAGTTTAAAGTCTCTACGTTGCCAATGGGCTGTATGTAGCCAAGAGTTGTTTTTCTTATTAATCCAATTTTTTCTTAAGGACTAAATGACTAACTCTCAACTCTAGAAGCCAATGACCCAGAAGGAGGCTGGTCTAGATCGCACAGTCGGGGCTGAGTCGAGTCACCCTCTAACTCTGAGCCCAAGGTTTGGTCAAATATCTTATTAGGGCTCGGCACTAGCAAAAGTGGCAGTTATATAAATAATGTGTGTCCATGAGGAATACGTCCAGCTTTGAGGGAGAGGGAGAAGCAGGCTTCCCACCAAGCGGGGAGCCCGAGGTGGGACTCAATCCCAGGACTCCAGGATCAAGACCTGAGCCGAAAGCAGATGCTTAACTGACTGACTCACCCCGGCGCCCCTCCTGCTCCACCATTCTTACATACGCCTTTTGCCCTGTGGTGGAAGGACAGCTTCTAACTTAGCAGATACCATGTCCCAGCTTCCAGCAGGGAAAGGACAAAGCACAAAGCTTTCTCCTCAGGAAACTTTGCTACCCCCCACCCCCCAAAAAGAAAACCTCCCCTGGGCATTTCTCACTACAATTCTCTGGTCAAGACTGGATCCCATGACCACCCTAACTACAGGGGAGGCCGAGAAATCAACTACTTAAGCTTTGTAGTCTCCATAGGAAAGGACGTCAAAGGAGAAATTGATTGAAATGGGTGTGAAGTCATCCAACCTTTAGAAGAGAACTAACCCACGCTTACATACACACGTATTTTTAAAAATTAATTCATGCAGCAACACTTCCACTGAAGGAGCGTAGGGAGAAAATGTTTTGGTGCAGTCTTGGGTGGGGGGTGCTTGACAGGGCTTAATATCACCAGCACTGAAAGTAATAAATGTTATCCCTCTTTTCTATCATGAATATGAATGACGCTCTGAAGGCTGAAAGCAACCTAAGAATTTACGTGAGAAATGAGGCATGAAACATTTTTGAAAATATATTAGCCCAAAGTCTGTATTACTACATATTTTATACCCTTTTCAATATGCTACAAAAGGTTTGAGCCATCAACTGAATGCTGCCAGAAAAGAACAAATAAGAACAAGGATACAAAAATAAATGCTGGGAGTCAAGTTACCCCCAAGATGTTCTTTATGGTCGGTGTAATGATCACGGTACCGGGCAGATGGTTTGCTTCAAACTCTCCCCATCGGCACTTGTGCTGCGAGGTGGGTTCTCCAACAAGCTTATCCCAGGCCAAGTGGTCAGAAATACTCATTGAACTAAGTCGGTATTGGAGATAGAATTCCATAAACACTTCCTGCCCCCACCTCCTGCCCCTTGGTTCCTTGCACTTTCTTCTAGGCCTGAGATCTTTTCTCTTATTTTGAAAACATGAGGGAAACATGTCTAGTCGAGGGGTTCCTGATGGGGAATTCAGTTAATGTTTAAATTCTGTATTATGAATGTTTTTATTGTCTAAAATATATTTTCAGACATAGTCCTGTGATAATCAGAAGTATGAATATATCTTATATCCCATGAACTTTATCCCATGTTAATGATATTCAGTAAAATGGCCAACCATGTGAAAATATGTACCCTGTTAAGATATTATGCATTATTTTAATCCTTTTTTCCTTTACATGATTTTAAGAAGTTCTGCAATGAATATACATTATTCTCACGATAGGAAACAAATGCCAACTTCGGTTTTTCCATGAGGTTATTGTCTTACCAGACCAGACATGAGCCAAGTTTGGGCTTCTAAAGTGAAACTGTGTGGGGCATTATGTCTGTAGACAAGTGCCTGTCTACTGTCTGGATGCCAGAGAGTCTCATGGTTCATGTACTTAGCGTCATCATTTCACTCATAAAAATGTCTACTCCTGGCCCCAGACATGGTAATTCAGTCGGACAGGGGTGGGGCTCAGAAGTCTGCATTTTTAACAAGTCCCTCATTCTTTTTTTTTTTTTTTTTTTTGAGAGATTAAGAGAGAGAGCACACAGGAGTGAGGTGGAGGGCAGAGGGAGGGGGAGAGAATCTCAAGCAGACTCCACCCCAGCAAGGAGCCCTACAGAGGGCTCAATCTCATGACCCTGAGATCATGACCTAAGCTGAAAACAAGAGTTGGGCGCTTAACTGACTGAGCCACCCAGGCACACTCAACTCCCCTCATTCTTTTTTTTTTTTTTTTTAAGTCCCCTCATTCTGATACAGATAGTCCCCAGGCTACACCAGAGAAACATTGCTCTGATAAGTCTTTTGCTCACTTATTGAGAGGCCGCAGTCTTATGTCGATGTCCATTCTTATGGATCCCACTGATAAGCCAGTCTGCCCCCTCATACCAGAGAATGGTGCCCCCTCTGCTCCACCTTTCAAAGGGTAAACTGCTTTTACTTTTCCTCAGTCACAAGGAGTTAATAGGTTAATAATTTGCAAAACACTTCTTAATACTTAATAATACTTCATTATACTCAAGTATTCTGTCATACAGAAAAAGTGTTTCTTTTTTTTTTTCTTTTTTACTTTTAAAAATTTTACTTATTTAAGAGAGAGCTGGGGCACCTGGGTGGCTCAGTGGGTTAAGCCTCTGCCTTCGGTTCGGGTCATGGTCTCGGGGTCCTGGGATCGAGCCCCGCGTCGGGTTCTCTGCTCGGCGGTGAGCCTGCTTTCCCCTCTCTCTGCCTGCCTCTCTGTCTACTTGTGCTCTCTCTCTCTCTCTGTCAAATAAATAAATAAATAAATAAATAAAATCTTTAAAAAAAAAAAAAAAAGAGAGAGCAAAAGTGAGAGAGATTACAAAAGGGAGAGAGAGAAGCAGGTTCACCGCTGAGCAGAGAGCCTGATGTGGGACTCGATCCCATGACCCTGAGATCATGACCTGAGCTGAAGGCAGACGTTTTCCCAACTGAGCCACCGAGGCACACCAGAAAAAGTGTTTTTTAATTAGTTAAATTCAACTGAATGCCCATCATGAATGAGAAGAGAGATATTAAAGATACACAAGACCAACCTCTACTCCCAAATGAAAATTTCCAGATTAGATATCTCCAGCTTGTCTGTCATTGCTTATGAATTCCCTCAACTGATCTTTAGTGATAAACTACACAGTACTAGTGGATGGTTACTATTCTAGAAGGATCATTTCTCAGCCAATGAAAATGCCAGAACAACTGGTGTAGTAAAGATTTACCTTTAACCCCCCTTTAAAAAAAAAAAAAAGATTTTATTTATTTATTTGACACAGAGAGAGAGATCACGGCAGAGAGGGCAGGGGGAAAAAGGCTCCCTGCTGAGCAGAGAGCTCAATGCGGGTTTGATCCCAGGACCCTGAGATTATGACCTGAGCCGAAGGCAGAGGCTTAACCCACTGAGCCACCCAGGTGCCCTAACCCTTTTCTGCTAAGAAGTTTTTACATCATTTTCTTCATTCTCAGAGATGGTTCTATTTTTCTTCTAAAAACCTAAAGAAGGACTTCTCTTGGCACAACACATGTCTGGGGAGCTCTTACTGTAAATCAGCCTTCATTTATTTCCTGGCTATCAGACAATGTTTCACTTAGATACTATATCTGAGGCCTCATCTAAATTTAGGAGAATGAGACTGCAGATTTTAGAAATAATCTGCCAGCTGTGCTGGTCAAAGTGTCTTGAAGCCCTTTGCAAAGAGTAAGAAAAGGAGGAGAGGGAGGGAGAAGAGAAGAGAGGAGCCTCAGGGACAACCACAATAGAATTTTTTAAGCATCTCCTAAATGCTAGCCATGAAGGGAAGTGCTTTAATAAAGTACCTCACTTAGACCTCCTGATTAAGCCAGGAGATGAATGTTCTTTATAGCCTGACTCTACAGATCATGAAAACTGAGGCAGAGAGAAATTATGTAAATTGCCCCAAATCACAAAGGTACTAAGATTCAGAGCTCTGTGTGTTTCCAGAACTCTCCACCACACACTGTGGGACACCATGCCGGTTGAAGGCACTCAGGCAATTTGGGGCAGCCCCCCTCAGGAGCTCACTACTATCACCCCAGCAGCATCGGAACAGCCAGGAGACACTATGGCTGATCACAAGTTACGGTCCACTGTCTAACCCGTTAGAAGGCCTCCGACAGCCTCAGAAATCAGGCTGGATTTAGGAAGGCGAGCTTCCTTTCCTCACCAAATCAGTCCCTCCCGATTCAGACGCTGTATCCTGTCTTCCAACGGATCAATCTACTGCACCGAGGAAGGCTGGTTCTAAATTTCGTAATAAAACTATCAGAATGATGAAAGAGAACACGATGGGCTGCCGGAAAAATATCAAAAATCAGTGTGATGCTTGAGTTGGCCCGATTGGCTCATATACTGTTTTCTGTTACAAGGTGAAGAGCAACTATTGGGCTGTTAATTAATGTTATGTTATTATTATGAGGGAGGCCCAAGGTTCAGACATTCTTAATTGCCTGAACTCCTGGGCTAATTAATGCAATTTATAAGGGATATGTCAGGAATAATAGTATATGTTTTTATATCAAACATAAAAACATGAGGGACGTGCCCCTCACTGAAGGTTACCAGATAGTTCTAAGCACTTAACATGGGTCTTGTCAGAGAAAATCCCAGTACATTAATTTAATAGGCTCAGAGTTACTTATCAAAAGGCTGTAGAGCATAATGTTTTGCATAATCAAATGGTTTATTAACGCAAGTCATCATTTGATTTTTTTCATTTATATTCCAATTCTCAGAGATATAAGCATATCAATTACAAAAACAGCCTACAATGTCTAAATACAAAATAGCTACGAGGCGAAGTATTGTACACAGCATCTAGAATACTATAGAGCTCAGTAACAAGATGATTTTCACAAAACACATGCCAAATGTTGATTATTCACATTACCTGACAGGAAATGCCTTGTGGTTTTTTTCCTTGAAAAGTATGCATGTTATTACTCAAAAGAAAATCATCTTCATTTAGATCTATGAAAAGAGATAAATGTTATGCAGATTATCAGAAATTACAGGACTTAAGAAGTTTAAGTGCAATTTAATACTCTTTATTCTTTTCGTTAGTCTATTACAGCACTATATTGCCTAGATCATAAATCTTTATTTTCTTAAAGATATCTTATTCTCACAAGAAACGGGTCAAAATAAAATACAAATTTAACAAATTAACAAATTTAACAAAGAAAAAATGAAGAATGCCACTGGCCAGCTGGGTATCTGAGCAAGCATGGAACCTCTCTGGGACTCAGTTTCCCTCTCAGTAATAAAAGAGTAGCATACTACCTACTAAATTCAGTTACACAGTTACCAGTTTGTGGCCTCTGCTGTAGAAAAAGGAGGACGTTCGAGGGTCTTGAACTAAGGAAGAGACATCAGAAAAATGGTATTTTATGAAGATTAGCTCTTTGTTTTGTGGTCTTACACATTTTTATTTATTTGCAATCTCCCAAATATTGCCCTACAAGAGAATATTTAGAAAACAGAAGCAATTTGGTCCTAAGTAGTAACGAAGTTGCAATAGTTGAATTAGGCAATATGCAGCTGTACTTTCCATTGATGGCCACAGAAATATCCCTCACACCACATATTCCACAATGTGAACTTGGTATGTCTCCATCAAGAAACAGAGTTCAGGGTGCCTGGGTGGCTCAGTGGGTTAAGCCCCTGACTTCGGCTCAGGTTATGGTCTCAGGGGTACTGAGATCGAGTCCTGCATCGGGCTCTCTGCTTGGCAGGGAGCCTGCTTCCCTCTCTCTCTCTCCCTCTCTCTCTGCCTGCCTCTCTGCCTACTTGTGATCTCTCTCTGTCAAATAAATAAATAAAATCTTAAAAAAAAAAAAAAAGAAAGAAACAGATTCTCCTCTAATTCAACTGAACTTAGTAACTTAGTAACTCACTTATCACAGGACAATGCAGTGGAAATGATGCTTTGTGACCCGTCCCCCCCTCCTAAGACTAGGTCAGAAGAAGCCTTACAGCTTCTGCCTTGTTCATTAGGGATGCTCACTCTCCAGACACTTCCTCCTGTGGTGCGTGAAGCTCCCTCTCTTGTGTCCCTCCCTCTTGCAATCCAGGCCTTGTCCAGGGTGGGGCTTACATCACCTGGAGAGGCCACATACTGGAAGTCTCCACTGAGCCCAGCCTGCACGTGATCCCAGAACAGGTGCCAAATATATAAGCGAAAAAGTCTCTAGATGATTGATTCAAGCCAACAAATATTTAAGTCCTCCCCAGTCATTCGAGTCTTTCCATAAAAGGCCTCAGATATCATGAAGCCCTGCCCTGAATGAATTCCTGGCCCACAAAATCCACGAGCCTAATACAATGCTGTTTGATGCCATTAAATTTGGGGGTGGCTTTTTTGCAGCAACAAGATCATGAGAACATGCAGAAACTACTTAAGTGAGTCACAGATGACCGCATACGTAGGAATGCACATCCGACGTACACATTCAGACTCCAACTGCCCCTCGAGTGCAGATGTGGGGAAGAAATGAGATGAGGTAAAAAAGCAAAATAATCTAATAATCTAATAATTCTAATCAGCTTCCAGGTGATTCTAATGAAGATAGTCCTAACCACACTCAGGAAACTATAACCCTAGGAAGAACTCCACTAAGGAACTGAAGGGAGACTCATTTGTCCAAAACACGAAGGTGCTGAGTGTTCTCGTCACTCGATTCAGAAAAGTCCTTCTTGGAAGCAAGAGGCCTGCTTACAGCAGCCTGTGCTCAGGGAGTTTCTTCCCAGGTGATAAATGGATGTTCAGGTGCGAAATAGGGCTTTTCTCTGTCACTCCTTCATGTGATCCAGTCTAACCAAAGTTAAATTACATGGTCTTGGGAAACAATTTTTAAATTAATTGGTGGTCCCTGAAAATTAAACAGAATAGCAAATACATTTGTGGCTTTATCTATTTGCCATCCTGAAAGTGAGGGTATCAAGCCAAAAAAGAAGAGAATTAATAAGGTCTGGAAAAATCAAGCCAGAATGTTTACATGCATACTCCGAAAAGGCGGGCCAAATAATAATATTGACTAGAATTCAGGAAAGAAGGTTTCAAACCAATGGCAATTCAAATGTGAAACCGGAAGCTCCTAGTAACATCCCTCCTATAATAAGATTTTTGGTAATGAATCTCATCAAAATCATACGTAAGGAGTATTTATTTTTAAAATAATTTGACAGCAATATGGGTGAAATTAATATTCCCCTCAATACTAACCATGTTTCCTGATCTTATCCAGCCCTTTACTTCCTTTACTAACAGGCCAAGTTTTATTATTATTTTTTTGCCTATTTTCTGTTTTATGGAATAGTCTGTCATAGTCCCACTGTTTGAAAAATCTCTAAATATGTTGTTTCCTTTTTATTACTTTTTAAGTTCTAAACTCCAATTCACAGATTTCAAAGTTTGTTCTTTTCAAGCTTGATTTAGTTTCTTCATAAAATTAAGGCCAAAATCAATTTTAAAATCATAAATTTAAAATTTTAAAATTGATCTTGATTTACTCTAATGAATATTATTACTATTCTGCCTTTGATGATGCTGAAAATACAATTGATATGAATTACAGATTAATTTTCCTTGATACCTAAACTATGCCAGTGCTTTAGTCATAAAGTCCTGAGCACTTAATTTATTTTGCATTTATTTTGCAGATGTAGTCTCTTTTAACAGCACAGATGGAGGCTTCGATAAAACTCTTCTTAGAAGAAGGAAATGGACTAGATAAACTAAAAATATTATGCTTCTGGCACTCAATGTATTCTGGTAAATTTTGTCTTAACTGACATAACACAGTCATATTCTTGAGCTACATGAATATCTATAGATTCAAACACCAGGCACAAATTCTTGCTAAACATAACCTGTGGACATTTCTTTCATCAGGCCCCAATATTCTTTAGGCCTGAAACGTTGTTAATATGTGTCATCAACAAACACCTTTTTGAAATTGAAACTGAAATGGAGAGAAATGGCCTTTTTTCCCCCTTTGGTCTTGGAGTTAGTAACAGATTCCGTAGGAGTTAGTGCCACTCCTACCATTTAATTTCCTGTATATTTTCTTCTATTTTATTGAGGCTGCCTTCAGAATTTCATCATATGTGTTCAATAAAATAATGGGCTCTTGTGATAGCAACAAGGCACCCTCCGGTCTTCCTCTCCCTAAACTTGACAGACTGCCTATCCTCAGACACAGTAAACCTCTCTTCAGTAATTATGCAATTAACAGTTGAAAAGTAGTGTTTAAAAATGAGAAAGAAATATTGTGGGTTGATGGGTAGGGCACTAATTGCCTAGAAATACTCTGAGCTTTCCAAATGAAGCTCCTCCACCCATAAAATTCAAGTCCACAACTTGTGGCCCTCCCTTCCCCACTGAATTTCTCCCTTAATTTACAGTGGCATGGATGGCCTTGGTCTCGGGCCATCAACTCTTCCTTGCACAGCATTAATCCCTAGGAAATGTCCTGTGACTCAGCTGCTACTGCTGAAATGCCAGCCGAACTTTTAGACACACACACACACACACACACACACACACACACGTGCGCGGGCGTGCGGTTATATGGTAGCTTAAGATGCAGAAGTAACCAAAGCTGAGAAGGTTTCTGTTAAAGGCTTGCATTTTTTTTTCTCTAACAAAAGCACATCTCTAATCAGAAACACCATACTATAAAGCCAAGATTTTTCGCTATAATAGAATTACCTGCCTATGACTCCTAAATTTAAAAAAAAAAAACAAAAAACGGAGAAAATTATTTGCAAAAAAAATAGCAAACTGAATTATTACGAAATGGTAAAATTTATGACAAAATAATCTACAGTACAGTTATAACTTCTTGATCCATAGATCAATATACAATAAGCTAAAAATCACATGTATTTATTAAAGGGGCGGAGGATAGATTATGTGGATGAACGTCTGACTAATCTGTAGAGTCTGTGAGTGAACATAGCTGGCATCCACGAGATAAAGATACAGTCCAATTGCAACATGATCTTAAGACATTTCCTATGTTGTGATTAAAGAAAATACCTAAATTCCAAAATGTTTCATCTATTTATTTATATAGAAAAAAGTATAACTATTTAAAAATTCAATTAAAATTATTTCCCCAAATGTTACATAATCTTGAATAAAACAGAAATACTGCAAAATAAATTATTTTCATAAATAATTACTATGTAAATCTAAGAGGACTCTTAAAAGGTAAAATTTGGACAGATTATATAATCAAATCACTAAACTAATGATAAAGATGCACTATAATTCCCTTTGTCCCAGGATATTAAAAAATATATTTAATTAAAAATTAGAAACTCTTAAATAATCAATAACTAACATAATTATTGTTGTTCTGGTAACATTAGAGGGAGAATACCAAGCAACTTTTTATGCTGTTGTTCATGTTTGTGAACTCTGAAGACTTTTTGTTTTATTCATTACCTTCCCAAAGTTAAATAATTTTAATTTTGAAGTCATTTATTATTAATACATTTTACTACACCTGGCTGCTAATTTTCTCTTCTTGGGAATTTTAAAATTATGAAATGATATAATTTTGTATTAATAATCAAGGTTACTCTTCCATATTTGTAAGGAAAATGTAAATGTTTTAACAACTATTAATATATTAATGTTATTTTAGAGGGTTTTTCTATGGGCTGATTTGTAATACATTTTAAAATTATTATAGACATTAAAGACTTTAAAATATTATTTGCAATTGATTCTTTGCTTCAACAGTCAACCTAATTAGATTCTACTTCCTTTCTATATGTCTATGAGTATCTATACACACCCAGACACACGTATATATCCTATTAATAATATATATCTCCTATTCTAGTTGTTTTTCCTTTTTTAAGTAGACCACAATGCCCTGCTTATTTTAATAGGGAAAGATGTAAATTTTTCTTTCCTGCCCTTTAAGCTACTTTGGGAAAATGCAAAGTCAGCTGAACTGAATTTAGCAATTACCTTTTAGCTGACAGAGTCTTCTGATGTGGGAATCATTCTCAGGCTTGCGGGGTTCCTGCCAGATTGTGTCACTCACTGTTTTCCTTTCTAAAATAAAGCAGAGGATTGGTTAGCAGAATTCACAGTAACATCTGTCCAGTAAGTGTAGGAAGTATGAAATCAAAACAAGATAAGCACACAGTTGTAACGTGGTAAGAGACAGGAGAGCTCTGTGGTCCATCCTAGAGAGTTCTAGTGCCTGACAGACAACCCCCAAGTGTCCTGCGGGCCCCCATGTCTTTCCATAAACTACATAAGCACCCAGCATACGCGGTAGGATGCTGCTGTTATTGAAATACCTGTTGATAGTCTGTGATTACATTATTCTTGGAAGGATTTTTCCTGAATTAACATTTAGGTTTTCATGCTTAGTTCAAGTCTCCCCACCCTCCGCATTCTTCATCATTTTTAACAAAATGATCAAGTGTGTGGAGAGAACACCGAACTGCAATGGTTTCAAGAAACTCTCAAATCTTGAGTGGAAGAACAATGACTTACTTGCTCGGCCCTGTCCTCCCACCACCTAGAGCAGGGCCTGGAAGTGCGGTGAAGAACTAAAATGTGCTAACATGATGAATTAGAATCCCTTCTCGTCTTTTTACCAAAGATGATCATTCCACACGTCCTGTCATCATACTGATAAGGCAAATTTGAGATAATACACCCAAAGCGTCACAGGGAAACAAAGTCAGCACGTCTGTGTTGTTTTTAAGGTCACTGTTTACTCTCCTGTTTGACTACAGGAAGGGAATCGAGCATCAAGAATTATGTTAGGAAGGAAACAGCTATAGCCTTGTGTGTACAAACTGCATAGCAGGCTATGAGAAGAAATCTGATGGAAAATAAAACTTTGACTTACTTCCTTTTACTTAAGATTATGCATTATTTAAATCAGGGCTGATATGCAAAATATTTAAGAACTACTTGCCCACAGGGCCTTGACTAGTGAGCTAGGACACAGCCTCTGTGGATGCTGCTCTCTGAAGAGTAACTGACCTCACTAAGATGCAGACACTCTTGAAGATGCATCCATTGATGACCATCACCTGGGTCTGAATGAGCTTTTCAGATCCTACCTAGGAGACTGGATTTTGAAAAGACGGGAACAGGAGTCTGAGCATCCAACTCCTAGACTCTACCAGAGAGAAAGGGCACCCACAAATTTAACAGGCTTCACTAAAAAGAAATTATTGCCTGGGCTCCTTGGTGGTTCAGTTGGTTAAGCATTTGCCTTCAGTTCAGGTCATGATCTCGGGGTCCTGGAATCAAGCCCCACATCAGTGAGGGGGGGTGGTCCCCGCTCAGCAGGGAGCCTGCTTCTCCCTCTGCCTCTGCCCCTTGCTGCTCTCTCTCAAATAAATAAATATTTTTTTTTTTTTTTTTAAGATTTCATTTATTTCACAGAGATCACAAGTAGGCAGAGAGGCAGAGGGGGAAGCAGGCTCCCCGCCGAGCAGAGAGCCAGATGCGGGGCTCGATCCCAGGACTCTGAGATCATGACCTGAGCTGAAGGCAGAGGCTTTAACCCACTGAGCCACCCATGACCCAATAAACAAAATCTTTAAAAAAATAAAGTATTGCCTGAATAATCCAGATATTTAAAAAGATTTTATTTATTTATTTATTTGCGAGAGAGTCAAAGATAGTGACAGAGAACATGAGTGGGGAGGAGAGGGAGAAGCAGGCTCTCTGCCGAGCAGGAAGCCTGACTTGGGGTTCAATCCCAGGACCCTGGGATCATGACCCGAGCTGAAGGAAGGCACTAAACCAACTAAGCCACCCAGGCGCCCCTAATCCAGATGTTTTGCCACTGTGACTACTTTATAATTAGTGAACTATATTCTGAAAGAAAAGGAGAGATGTTATCCGTTAGCTTTCTAAAAGTAATTAATAGAATTAGATATTTACTTCAGAATTAAATAAACATCAAGGCTTTATTGTAACTACAAAAACTATGACCACAGAAACTAAAGAAAAGGTCTGATGTTTGAAATGCTGTGGAAGAGTCTTTTGTAATATATTTTTTATTTCTTTTTATTCACTCCTAGATTCATATATCTGAAAAGATACGGAAGAGGTCACCTTGACCATGGTCAGCCAAGCTAACGTTGAGAAGCCGGAAGATAATCAGCCAATAAACCATCAAAGAGAATTATATTTTTAATGTAAAAGGAAATTATTCTGAATAAATCAATGATTTCTTTGTCTTAGCCATTTACAATTAGAATGGAACCACCTCCCTTTTAAAAAAATTTCTTCTGTAGAATTCAAAGACAACTCAATTTGATTTCATTAATCACTTATTGTTGCTCTATGGAAGCGGCAGAGGAAAAGAACTTTTAGAGAAACAGAACAGGTTATCTGCATGAGTCATCCTCTAAATTACTAACCAAATCCTTCGTTTTCAGACACAGATCTCCGGATTGACCTAGAAGAATAAAAGAAACATATTTAAGTCTACACCTTACCCACTAAGCACATATTATTTACTAATAATATTTTTAATCAAGCAGAAATTAGATTACTTAGACATGCTTGCACTACGTTTGAGAGCAGAAATACATTCTACCCCTAACTAAGGTCTATATATAGCCCTGAATTTTCCTAAGCACAGTTAATATAAGTATAATCTTGGCCTGGAAATTTCCATGCAGTTTGGAAAAATTTCCATGCAACATTCATAAAACTCACACACACACACAAGTGGGCCACTTTGACATGATTGTATCTCGAGATAATCAAATAAATAGTTAATGTGGAAAAGCTCTTTTTGAAATAATTTCATTCAATAAATACAGAAAGGAGGACTAAATGTAATCATGTAATATCCCTAATGAAACAATGGATCTGGCCAATAATCAACAGTTGCTGTTGAAACTCTTCATTGAAAGGCTAAAAGGGCAACTTTGTGTTGATGGCTCAGCCTGATACCATCTGAACTCACCAAGCACGTTCACAGTCATAAAACTACAGACAACCAAACATATGGGCTTCCAAAGTAATGCAGCAGGAAGCCTACAGTCACTGATAACCTACTTTTAAAATATATCACATATCAAACTTGAACACTATCAAGCCCAGAGATCTACCTAAAGAAGTTACAGGAAACATACAGGATAGAAGAACATGTTTTTTGTTTTTCTTTTTTTAAATACCACAATGATGAAATCAGCAAGGTTAAAAAGTGGAAAATTCCTCAGAACAAACAATCCAGTTTCTTCAAGCAATCCATGGAGAAGGACCTATGAATTAAGAGACATGCACTGCGATGATCCTGATTGGATCATGATTTAAATTAACTTTTTAAAAATAAAAAAAGCACTTGAGGCTCTCAGAAAAATTTTAACAGTGACTATATATTTGGTCATATTATACAATTTTTCTTATTTTATTCTACTGCAGTGGCGGCACTGTGTGTGTGTGTGTGTGTGTGTGTGTGAATACATATATATATACGTATATATATATATGCTTACCTTTCAGCAATATATATCCAAATACAAAATTATGTGTCTGGTATCTGCTTTAAAAAAATTGTGGAGGTTGGAGCACTAGGGTGTCAATGGGTAGAAATAAAATAAGACTGACTATAGGTTGACACTTGTTCAAGCTTGGTGATGTGAGTTCATTATCTCCTCCATTGTGTATAATTGAAAATTCCCATAATAAAATGTCCAAAACAGAAACAGAGAATAAGACTGTGCTGACTCGATCATGTTAATTATTTTACGCGCTGGGTGAACACACACGTGTCCTGTACCTATGATTAACTTTGGGGTAGCTTGAGCGTTTTCCACTATTTATATTCTTGGTCATCATTAAATTAGTGCTGTGTTCACTTTCCCTTAAGCTCAGGTTTGTAAGAAAAAAAGTCTGTATATATAATTTTTGTCTTTATTTTACTTTTATTTATTTTTTATTTTATTTTATTTTATTTTACTTTTATTTTATTTTATTTTCTTATTTTTATTTGTTAATACAAATGCTTAGGACACCTCTTGGCAGAGTTAGTGTTCCCAAAGAACCATTTATAGTATTGTAAGGTGAGGGGGAGGAGAACAGCATGAGATGTTATCCCTTCAGGGGAGTGGTGGACAAGGGAATTAAGGAACTGGAAAGTCTTCGATTTTATTTTAATTGGTCACAATCGGAAGAGCACATTCACTGGTTTTGAAAAATCCTAATTAGTTGGCATCAGGTACTTTCCCTCTCATCCATTCCCCTTTTTCCTGTCCATGTTTTGATATCCTCTGATTGATAGACGCATCAATCATAAGCCAATAGCTGTCATTTCATTTAAGGATTTTATTTGGAATCGGTGATTCCTTATCCGTGGCTGGAGGGAGACCCGGCATAGGCATCGCAGTTTTTCAGATGGAGATGAGCTGTGCCAAAAAACCCCCTTCTTTACTCCTGCTCAGGCTTAAAATGCTACCGTTGTAATTTAAATAGTTAACTGTAGCTAAAAGACAACTTCCCTGGTCTGCCAGGTGCTCTAAGCTGTTAATCCAATTACCTACTTCCTATGGGTGTGTTTTATATCCTTACTGGGACAAAGCTTTGAACAGGTAAGGAAAACAACTATGTAAAAGCTCAGAGTGTCTTGGGGGCAGGAGAGCAAGACCCTCCGGAAAGACTCCATCCAGACAGAATTCCACAAAGGAACAGTTTGGTCTCAGAGCATTCAAAGTGCAAGGAAGCTATTCCATATCATCAGCAACCAATCTGGAAATTTCCCCATAAACCAACTTCCGGCCCCTATGTATTTCCCGCTTATTAGTTAAAATCCCATTACCTTATGCAACACGTGTGTACCACATCCTCTGGCAGCTTGATGTGCTGAATGTAAAGCCAAGCCTGACCTAAATAACCCAAATCTCTTTACAAACACATTTTTATTTGGATTAGCAGAACCCTTCAGAAGATTAATAGATCACTGATAGAAGCATGTTTTTGAGAAGGCTCCCACTTTAATCTGAGCCTAGTCTGAACACATGTTTCTTCTTCTGGAAATTCAATTTTCACCTCTCTGTGGACAGAAATGTCACAAAACAGGTTTCCTATGCATCAGCATAAATAGATAAATGGTAGCAGAGTAAAACATATCTAGATTTGTACATGACAATTTTTTAAAAAGCACTTTGATAGGAAAACCACCAAAATATTACATTCAACATGATAGAACTAACAGAACATAAAACTTACAAAGTGAACTTAACTTACTTTCTTTTTGGTTGTGCATTCTCAAAGTTAGAAACTTCCTGGAAAACAAAATACAAAATAAAATAATACCATTCCAAGAAATCAGAAGGAGAATTCAAGAATGGTTCATCTTCGAGGATAATCTAAATGTAGTTCATTTTGCCCTTTCCCAGGAAGGTGACTGGTGTTTCCTCCCTGTATTTTGGTACTATATCATAGAATCTCAGTTCAAGTTTTTTTTTTTTCTCTCTCTTTTTAACTTTGAGAGGTGTAGAGTGCTTCCTTTATTAACTAGGGTTTATTCCTTATTCTAAGCCCTGATCAGTTAATAACACAAGTGTTTTAAATAAAAACATGCAATTAAATCCTCATAACCTCAAAGTTTCCATTCCTCATCAACCCACCAACACCAAGGGCAGAGATATGCACTAGAGTATGCTAATTATATCACATAGTACTTTCCTTTGAGAAAGTTCAATCTATCACAATACCCTGAGTGTGTAAAAATACACCTGTGATTCATCTGGTCTTTCTCATCAGAGCAACTGAACGTTGTATAAAATCCCTTACACTTTTCGGGGAAGATGATGTCGCCATGTCTTTCACCATCCTTGAAAGAGCTTAAACTGCTCCTAGGCACTTTTAAGAACCCTTCAGATTTTCTTGTTATCATTCATCTTCTCCTTCATTCAAAACTATTTATGTTTTTGATGTTCAATTGTTTTCTGAACATCTACTACATCATAGACAACAGACCCTACTGTAGAGAGGTTTGATTGGTATGGTAGGAATTTGTGGGAAAAACAGAAATGCAAAAGTGGGGAAGAGTAGTGAATGAAAAATCAGTAAAAGGAAAATTGTTTTTATTATTCCAGTGGCTGACAGTATCTGTCGGAGCACTGCCAAATCCACCATAATGTGTCCCCTACAGAGTAACCCATATTTATTGTATTTCTGTCAAGATTTAACTCTCAAGGACAATTTAAATTGCCTATTTCCAGCTGTTGAGTAGAGTGTCACTGTTGAGTACAGTGTCACTGAAAATTCCAGATGCTGAAACATTCCATTCCTGAACTTGAGGAACAGGTTTTGCCAAGTTAAAATGCCTGAGTCATCCAAAGGACAAAGTCTAGTAGGAAACAAGGGGAGTGAGGGTAGATAATTGGGAGTCATGAACCAAACCCTGAGGTGAGGTGGGATATCAACAGACCTTTGAGGGGCTAATGGTCAGACTGACCACTCCTTCAATTCTCTATGCTTTGTCATCATGTGTCCTAAAAATAATCCATCTGGGGGAGGAGTCAAGATGGCAGAGAAGTAGCAGCTGAGACTACTTCAGGTAGCAGGAGATCAGCTAGATTGCTTATCTAAAGATTGCAAACACCCACAATCCAACGAGAGATGAAAGAGAAGAAGAACAGCAATTTTGGAAACAGAAAATCAACCACTTTCTGAAAGGTAGGACTGGCGGAGAAGTGAATCCAAAGCGACGGGAAGATAGACCGCGGGGGGAGGGGCCGGCTCCCGGCAAGCGGCGGAGCAACGGAGCACAAAATCAGGACTTTTAAAAGTCTGTTCTGCTGAGGGACATCGCTCCAGAGGCTTAACCGGGGTGAAGCGCACGCGGGGTCAGCGTGGCCTCAGGTCCCACAGGGTCACAGAAGAATCGGGGGTGTCTGAGTGTCCCAGAGCTTACAAGTATTAGAGCGGGGAAGCCGGCTACAGAGACAGAGCCGAAGAGTGACTCTCAGCTCGGGGTTACCTTGAACCGGTCGCAGGCTCGGTCAGCTTGGAGCGCGGCCAGAGGCCAGGGTGATGGGAGTAATTGGGCGCTGTTCTCTGAGGGCGCACTGAGGAGTGGGGCCCCAGGCTCTCGGCTCCTCCGGGCCGGAGACTGGGAGGCCGCCATCTTCATTCCCGTCCTCCGGACTCTACGGAAAGCGCTCAGGGAACAAAAGCTCCCGAAAGCAAACCCGAGCGGATTACTCAGCCCGACCCTGGTAAGGGCGGTGCAACTCCGCCTGGGGCAAAGACACTTGAGAATCACTACAACAGGCCCCTCCCCGAGAAGATCAACGAGAAATCCAGCCAGGACCAAGTTCACCTACCAAGGAGTGCAGTTTCAATACCAAGGAAAGCAGCGGAATTCCAGAGGAGGAGAAAGCAAAGCACGGAACTCATGGCTTTCTCCCCATGATTCTTTAGTCTGGCAGGTAATTTAATTTTTTTTTCCTTCTTTTTCAATTTTTTTTTCTTCTTCTGCTAAATTTTTTTTAACTTTTACGCTTTTCTTTTTTAACGTTTTTTAACTAGTTTATCTAATATATATATGTATTTTTTTTCTTTTTTATATTTTTTCTCTATTCATTTCCTTTTTTTAATTGTTTCCTTTCTTTTTTTTTTTTCCGAATCTCTTTTTATCCCCTTTCTCCCCCCCATGATTTAGGATCTCTTCTGATTTGGGTAAAGCGTATTTTCCTGGGGTCTTTGCCACTCTTTTAGTATTTTACTTGCTCCTTCATATACTCCTATCTGGACAAAATGACAAGACGGAAAAATTCACCACAAAAAAAAGAACAAGAGGCAGTACCAAAGGCTAGGTACCTAATCAACACAGACGTTGGTAATATGTTAGATCTAGAGTTCAGAATGACGATTCTCAAGGTTCTAGCCGGGCTCGATAAAGGCATGGAAGATATTAGAGAAAACCCTCTCGGGAGATATAAAAGCCCTTTCTGGAGAAATAAAAGAACTAAAATCTAACCAAGTTGAAATCAAAAAAGCTATCAATAAGGTGCAATCAAAAATGGAGGCTCTCACGGCTAGGATAAATGAGGCAGAAGAAAGAATTAGCGATATAGAAGACCAAATGACAGAGAATAAAGATGCTGAGCAAAAGAGGGACAAACAGCTACTGGACCACGAGGGCAGAATTCGAGAGATAAGTGACACCATAAGACGAAACAACATTAGAATAATTGGGATTCCAGAAGAAGAAGAAAGAGAGAGGGGAGCAGAAGGTATATTGGAGAGAATTATTGGAGAGAATTTCCCCAATATGGCAAAGGGAACAAGCATCAAAATCCAGGAGGTTCAGAGAACTCCCCTCAAAATCAATAATAGGTCCACACCCCGTCACCTAATAGTCAAATTTACAAGTCTTAGTGACAAAGAGAAAATCCTGAAAGCAGCCCGGGAAAAGAAGTCTGTAACATACAATGGTAAAAATATTAGATTGGCAGCAGACTTATCCACAGAGACTTAGCAGGCCAGAAAGAGCTGGCATGATATATTCAGAGCACTAAACGAGAGAAACATGCAGCCAAGAATACTATATCCAGCTAGGCTATCATTGAAAAGAGAAGGAGAGATTAAAAGCTTCCAGGACAAACAAAAACTGAAAGAATTTGCAAACACCAAACCAGCTCTACAGGAAATATTGAAAGGGGTCCTCTAAGCAAAGAGAGAGCCTAAAAGTAGTAGATCAGAAAGGAACAGAGACAATATACAGTAACAGTCACCTTACAGGCAATACAATGGCACTAAATTCATATCTCCCAATAGTTACCCTGAATGTTAATGGGCTAAATGCCCCACTCAAAAGACACAGGGTATCAGAATGGATAAAAAAAACCCAAAACCCATCTATATGTTGCCTACAAGAAACTCAGTTTAGACCCAAAGACATCTCCAGATTTAAAGTGAGGGGGTGGAAAACAATTTACCATGCTAATGGACATCAGAAGAAATCAGGGGTGGCAATCCTTATATCAGATCAATTAGATTTTAAGCCAAAGACTATAATAAGAGATGAGGAAAGACACTATATCATACTCAAAGGAGCTGTCCAACAAGAAGATCTAACAATTTTCAATATCTATGCCCCTAACGTGGGAGCAGCCAACTATATAAACCAATTAATAACAAAATCAAAGAAACACATCAACAATAATTCAATAATAGTAGGGGACTTTAACACTCCCCTCACTGAAATGGACAGATCATCCAAGCAAAAGATCAACAAGGAAATAAAGGCCTTAAATGACACACTGGACCAGATGGACATTGCAGATATATTCAGAACATTTCATCCCAAAGCAACAGAATACACATTCTTCTCTAGTGCACATGGAGCATTCTCCAGAATAGATCACATCCTGGGTCCTAAATCAGGTCTCAACCAGTATCAAAAGATTGGGATCATTCCCTGCATATTTTCAGACCACAATGCTCTGAAGCTAGAACTCAATCACAAGAGGAAATTTGGAAAGAACCCAAATACATGGAGACTAAACAGCATCCTTCTAAAGAATGAATGGGTCAACCAGGAAATTAAAGAAGAATTGAAAAAATTCATGGAAACAAATGATAATGAAAACACAACGGTTCAAAATCTGTGGGACACAACAAAGGCAGTCCTGAGAGGAAAATATATAGCGGTACAAGCCTTTCTCAAGAAACAAGAAAGGTCTCAGGTACACAACCTAACCCTACATCTAAAGGAGCTGGAGAAAGAACAAGAAAGAAACCCTAAACCCAGCAGGAGAAGAGAAATCATAAAGATCAGAGCAGAAATCAATGAAATAGAAACCAAAAAAACAACAGAGCAAATCAATGAAAACAGGAGCTGGTTCTTTGAAAGAATTAATAAGATTGATAAACCCCTGGCCAGACTTATCAAAAAGAAAAGAGAAAGGACCCAAATAAATAAAATCATGAATGAAAGAGGAGAGATCACAACTAACACCAAAGAAATACAGACAATTATAAGAACACACTATGAGCAACTCTACACCAACAAATTTGACAATCTGGAAGAAATGGATGCATTCCTAGAGACATATAAACTACCACAACTGAATCAGGAAGAAATAGAAAACCTGAACAGACCCATAACTAGTAAGGAGATTGAAACAGTCATCAAAAATCTCCAAACAAAAAAAAGGCCCAGGGCCAGATGGCTTCCTGGGGGAATTCTACCAAACATTTAAAGAAGAACTAATTCCTATTCTCCTGAAACTGTTCCAAAAAATAGAAATGGAAGGAAAACTTCCAAACTCATTTTATGAGGCCAGCATCACCTTGATCCCAAAACCAGACAAGGATCCCATCAAAAAAGAGAACTACAGACCAATATCCTTGATGAACACAGATGCAAAAATTCTCACCAAAATACTAGCCAATAGGATTCAACAGTACATTAAAAGGATTATTCACCACGACCAAGTGGGTTTTATTCCAAGGCTGCAAGGTTGGTTCAACATCTGCAAATCAATGTGACACAATACATTAATAAAAGAAAGAACAAGAACCATATGATACTCTCCATAGATGTTGAAAAAGCATTTGACAAAAAGTACAGCATCCCTTCCTGATCAAAACTCTTCAAAGTGTAGGGATAGAGGGCACATACCTCAATATTATCAAAGCCATCTATGAAAAACCCACCGCAAATATCATTCTCAATGGAGAAAAACTGAAAGCTTTTCCGCTAAGGACAGGAACATGGCAGGAATGTCCGTTATCACCACTGCTATTCAACATAGTACTAGAAGTCCTAGCCTCAGCAATCAGACAACAAAAAGAAATTAAAGGCATCCAAATCAGCAAAGAAGAAGTCAAACTCTCACTCTTCGCAGATGATGTGATACTATATGTGGAAAACCCAAAAGACTCCACTCCAAAACTGCTAGAACTTGTACAGGAATTCAGTAAAGTGTCAGGATATAAAATCAATGCACAGAAATCAGTCACATTTCTCTACACCAACGACAAGACAGAAGAAAGAGAAATTAAGGAGTCAATCCCATTTACAATTGCACCCAAAACTATAAGATACCTAGGAATAAACCTAACCGAAGAGGCTAAGAATCTATACTCAGAAAACTATAAAGTACTCATGAAAGAAACTGAGGAAGACACAAAGAAATGGAAAAATGTTCCATGCTCCTGGATTGGAAGAATAAATATTATGAAAATGTCTATGCTACCTAAAGCAATCTACACATTTAATGCAATTCCTATCAAAATACCACCCATTTATTTCAAAGCAATGGAACAAATAATCCTAAAATTTATATGGAACCAGAAAAGACCTCGAATAGGCAAAGGAATATTGAAAAAGAAAGCCAAAGTTGGTAGCATCACAATTCCAGACTTCAAGCTCTATTACAAAGCTGTCATCATCAAGACAGCATGGTACTGGCACAAAAACAGACACATAGATCAAAGGAACAGAATAGGGAGCCCAGAAGTAGACCCTCAACTCTATGGTCAACTAATCTTCGACAAAGTAGGAAAGAATGTCCAATGGAAAAAAAGACAGCCTCTTCAATAAATGGTGTTGGGAAAATTGGACAGCCACATGCAGAAAAATGAAATTGGATCATTTCCTTACACCACACATGAAAATAGACTCAAAATGGATGAAGGACCTCAATGTGAGAAAGGAATCCATCAAAATCCTTGAGGAGAACACAGGCAGCAACCTCTTCGACCTCAGCCACAGGAACATCTTCCTAGGAACATCGCCAAAGGCAAGGGAAGCAAGGGCAAAAATGAACTATTGGGATTTTATCAAGATCAAAAGCTTTTGCACAGCAAAGGAAACAGTTAACAAAACCAAAAGACAACTGACAGAATGGGAGAAGATATTTGCAAACGACATATCAGATAAAGGGCTGGTGTCCAAAATCTATAAAGAACTTAGCAAACTCAACACCCAAAGAACAAATAATCCAATCAAGAAATGGGCAGAGGACATGAACAGACATTTCTGCAAAGAAGACATCCAGATGGCCAACAGACACATGAAAAAGTGCTCCATATCACTCGGCATCAGGGAAATACAAATCAAAACCACAATGAGATATCACCTCACACCGGTCAGAATGGCTAAAATTAACAAGTCAGGAAATGACAGATGCTGGCAAGGATGTGGAGAAAGGGGAACCCTCCTACTCTGGTGGGAATGCAAGCTGGTGCATCCACTGTGGAAAACAGCATGGAGGTTCCTCAAAATATTGAAAATAGGACTACCCTATGACCCAGCAATTGCACTACTGGGAATTTACCCTAAAGATACAAACGTAGTGATCCGAAGGGGCACGTGCACCCGAATATTTATAGCAGCAATGTCTACTATAGCCAAACTATGGAAAGAACCTAGATGTCCATCAACAGATGAATGGATAAAGAAGAGGTGGTACATATACACAATGGAATACTATGCAGCCATCAAAAGAAATGAAATCTTGCCATTTGCAACGACATGGGGGGAACTAGAGGGTATCATGCTTAGCGAAGTAAGTCAATCAGAGAAAGACAACTATCATATGATCTCCCTGATATGAGGAAGTGGAGATGCAACATGGGGTGTTAAAGGGGTAGGAGAAGAATAAATGAAACAAGATGGGATTGGTAGGGAGACAAATCATAAGTGACTCATAGTCTCACAAAACAAACTGAGGGTTGCTGGGGGGAGGGAGGTTGGAATAGGGGGGTGGGGTTATGGACATTGGGGAGGGTATGTGCTGGGGTGAGTGCTGTGAAGTGTGTAAACCTGGTGATTCACAGACCTGTACCCCTGGGGATAAAAATATATGATTATAAAAAATAAAAATAAAAAATAAATTTAAAAAAAATCCATCTGTATCCATGGTCTTTTTATGAAATTCTTTCAGTGTTGGTCTGGATGGCTCCACACCTCAGCCTGGAAGCCAACTGTGTTCCTTTCACCACCATCAGCAACCACACCAGCTTTGTGAGAGTCATCAGTAAAGAGGATGGCCATCCATCTTTCTATTTACAGTTACCTCTCACATATATTTGGAATTTATCTGGGAAGGAGCAAGTTCCATGTTCACCTAATCTTCCAAATCTGGGCCAAATATGTCTTAATAATCATAATCCACTGTTTTGTGTCTGATGAATTTGTTGTATGAATGTAGATAATTTTTTTCAGATTGCAAATCTCATAGTCCTCAAAATAGTTTCTACCTGTTTTGAGTACAGAGAAAGATGTGCCTAGTCTAGAGGTAACCAGTACAAAAGGTCAGCTTGCAATGTGAAAGATGGGAAACATCAGATACCTTTTGTATTTCCATCATGCAAGTCACATTACTTTTAAATTAACTTATTATATTAGTAATTCATTATTTTGGTTTTTGTTTTACATGGGAAAGTTTATTTTGTGCTGGACGAAAAATGCTACCAAAGAGATTAATTCCAGAGGACTCACACAACTTGTGCGCAATGGAGTTCTAAGTGTTTTAGTCTGGGACAGAGGCGGGATTATTCAAGCATGGTCTCCTGCTTCACTTGGGTGAAGTCTCTGACTAAGTTAATACAAGGAGGTATTGAGCCCACGCGAAACTGGTCAAATATGTGAGGTTGCTGATTGTGGTAAAAGAGATATAGTTAGCTCTGGGTTGGGGTAAAGAGACATCTGGAACAAGACTGAAGGAATTTCATATGACCAGGGATAGAGGTTGGTTATTTTTAGGGCATACCTTGTCACAACATTCTCTAGGGACTATCTGTTCTGTTTTACAGGATTCCGGGTTATCCAATTTTTACTTGTAATGAATCATTTTGGTTTGGGGATTTTTGTTAGAGTTTTCTTGTAATGGATACTTTGAAAAGATTTTGAGGGATACCTAGCTGGCTCAGTATGAAGAATAGTGATCTCAAGGTTGTGAGTTCCAGCCCTGTGATAGGTATGGAGATTACTTAAATAAATAAAACATAAAAAAAAAAAAGAAAAAGATTTTGGGTTAAAATTCTTTTAATCCCTAATAAGATATAAGAGGTAATGTAGTTTTCCTCTGGCAACCTGCTTCTTGCAAAATGGTAGATAGAGTCAAGCACATTAAATGTATGTCTGAAGTGTGATTATACGGGGAAAGGGGAACACTCAAACAGTGGAACATCTACTTAATTAATAATACGTCTGTTCCTTGGGTGTTGCCTAGTTGTAGATTACTACTGAATTGGTTAAGCAATTTTTAGTACTGCTTGTACCAGACTCAAAGCAGCTGCTTTCCTTTCTGACTTCTGCTTACATAAGCAGACTGTTATGTATTCACAGTTCAGACCCTGTATTCCTAGAGGGGCAAGTCAAGGAAAGACTAGATACGGCTTTATTTTTAGAGCTACATCTGTATGTATATGTGTGTGTGTGTGTGTGTGTGTGTGTGTGTTACTCTGAACTCCAAAAAGAAGATACCATTTCAGAGAGTCAATGAAATGATTCTGTCTAGTCCATTAATTTGACACTTGCCATAAATACCAGGCAAAACTTGCTCCTGTTAGCCTTCATTTCATTATCCCCTAAATCAAGCACTAATCATTAGTCTTACCTTTCATTCACTAGGGAGTTTGTGGCTTAATTTAATTTTTACCCCTGGCCATTGTTAGGAAAATAAAAAATGAAATGTAGGCAGATTATTATAAACGGGCCAGCAGAAACTAAAGAATATGTCTAACATGTATTATTATTCAAGTAGATGAGAGTGGGCTGTAGGAGTAAAGCATTTTCACATAATTATGCAACAAGGTCGTATTAGGTCAAATTTAAAAAAATTCAAAATGAAGAAAGAGAAGAGACCACTTAGGAAAAATTTTGGACACCCAATGCTACATTTCTGTTCTCATGCAGTGGTTAGAGTTGACTGTCCTTTGGGGTTGAGTCTAATATGTGTCTGTTCCTTGCATTATTGGTTCTTAAATCTTACCTTCAAATCAAAGTCAAAAAGGAAAAATGAAGTGAATACGTCAGGGATTATTGTTGCCTTAACTAATGGAAATGTGAAAGGTGTTTCGGTACCAGAGAAAATTGATTGGCAGTAAGTGATGATGTAAATCTCATGGTGAACTTTTAAGACTGTAGAGAGCTGGGGCGCCTGGGTGGCTCAGTGGGTTAAAGCCTCTGCCTTCGGCTCAGGTCATGATCTCAGGGTCCTGGGATCGAGCCCCACATCAGGCTCTCTGCTCAGCGGGGAGCCTGCTTCCTCCTCTCTCTCTGCCTATCTCTCTGCCTACATGTGATCTCTGTCTGTCAAATAAATAAATAAAATCTTTAAAAAAAACAAAAAAGACTGTAGAGAGCTGACCTTTGATTTGCAGATGAGTAAACTGAGATCCCAAATGGTAAATTGACTTGTCTAGGGTCATGCATATAGTGCTCTACTTTGATTAAATCTTAGTCATGTTTTCATTCTAATATATTCTTTCAGAATTATATAATTCATTCATTCATACCTTCACAGTTGTTCCAACAAACATTTATTGAGCATGTACTATGTATCAGACACTGTTTTAGATGCAAAGAAGAATTATAAATGGTCCTTCTCTTCAATATTTAACCATCAATGACTACTGATTTCAGGATCTTGTTGGAGTCTATGACTTTTTTTTTTTAAGATTTTATTTATTTTTTTGAGAGAGAGACAGTGAGAGACAACATGAGCAAGGAGAAGGTCAGAGGGAGACGCAGACTCCCTATGGAGCTGGGAGCCTGATGCGGGACTCGATTCCGGGACTCCAGGATCATGACCTGAGCTGAAGGTAGTCGCTTAACCAACTGAGCCACCCAGGCGCCCGAGTCTATGACTTTCTTAACTTTGAAGATTAAATGACCTGGCCTTCATAAAATCCTTACGCAATGCCGAACACATTCAAGAAACTTATAGCTGTTATTTCTCATTAAATTAATTATTCATTATTAGTTACATCAAATTCTAATATTAAAGCAAGAGTTGAACATAATACAGATACACACATACATATGTATACACATAACTTCTCATTAAAATAAGTTAACACAATTTCTATTGTGTCTGACTCGTTCCTTCAAGAGAATGAGGTTTCACTTGCATAACCGAAATGGCTTTACTAATATCAAAATATAGCAATTTACTAATATTAAAATAGAGCAGTTCCAAGAATGCCACATCCAAACTGAATGAGCCTGTTTCTGGATGTTTCTTAGGTTCCTATGCTTCATTAAAGTTCCCACAGATGTTCAAAAAAGACATGGAAATTAATGGAAGTTCCTTTTTAAAAAAAATTCTCAGAGACATCTGGCAAAGATGATTATAATGCTTCAAAGTTAATAAAATAGAGTAGTTTTGCAGTGCCCCTAAGGCCACCAGAGAGCACACAGGCACACACGCAAACACATGCACACACACATAAACACACACAGGCATGTACATGAGCTATCAGTTCTGTTGTCAAAACAAAGAGGAGGTTTGTGTGACTGGATTACAAACCATCACCCATGGGAAGGAGTCCTACTCCCCATGAGCTCTTCTTCCTTGCCTATACATCTTAGGGCAAACATAGGGAGAAAAATCCCACGATGGAGAAATTTCCTGAGTTATCAAATAGATCTCACAGCAGACAGGCATGTTAGCAGATGTAGCTAGTCTCAACCCAATTGGTTAAAGCAAGTTGCTAAGAACAATATGGCTTTAAATCACATTGCTTTTCCATTTCTTGATTTAATACATTTGCGGAATAATGATGGCAGAACAGTCATGTCGTATTAAGCACAATTTTAAGTACTTTATATATCATAATTCACTTAATCTTTACAATAATCCCGTGAGGTAGATACTATTATAATTATCCTCAATTTACAGATGAGTAAACTGAGGCACAGAACAATCGAGATTCTTGTCTAAGGTGACATAATTTGTATGTGGTAAGACTGATATTTTATGTCTGATGTCTTTTTTTTTTTAAGATTTTATTTATTTGACAGAGATCACAAGTAGGCAGAGAGGCAGGCAGAGAGAGAGGGGGAAGCAGGCTCCCCACCGAGCAGAGAGCCCAGTGCAGGGCTCATCCCAGGACCCTGAGATCACAACCTGAGCTGAAGGCAGAAGCTTAATCCACTGAGCCACCCAGGTGTCCCCTTTATGTCTGATATCTTAACCAGCACCCAATACTACTTCTATGCTTGACTGCACAGATACAAAATCTACCTATCATTTAGATCAGAGATCTCACAAATGAGTACTATTGGCCAGAGGAAGAGTGGCTATGAGAAAGCTGAGAAAATATAGTGTTATTTCCCACTACTAAACAAAGAACTCAGAAAGTACACCCTTATCAAAGCATTAATACGAATAATTTAGTATTATTTGAAGACAAGTGCATAGACAGCACACTCATGTCTTTTAAAGGCACTAATCATTTTGTGGATGCTGCCGTCATCACCAAAGAATGCCCAGTAATTTATGAAAGCACATTTAATTAAAAGTGGGCATTTCAGGAACCACTGAATTTAGATGACAGTCTGTACATTGGAGGTCCCCCAGTATATTACTGTAATAATGATACGGTTCTCAGGGAAAACAGATTTCATCCCCCCATGAGAATGCAATGAAGAAGAAGAAGCAATGTCAGCTTATCCTGATGGGAAAGGTAGACTTTCTTGCCAGCCTGTCCTACTCCTGTCAAAGAGTAACAACCCTATATAGCTAATGAATCCTGATTTCCTCAAGAGAAGCAGGTGCTGGATGGCATCCCCATGTGGCCCGTCATCTCAGGGCAGATCACAGAGCTTGTAGTGCCTGGAGAATGCACAGGTACCCGTATCTAATCCATCAGGAACAGAGCTGGTAAATCACATAAAATTTTGCCATTTGTCTACTGGTGTGCTAAGCGAGCTTTCTATCAATCCTGAACTAACAAACTCCTCTCACAGTGCTATAAATATCCGGGATGACAAAACAAGTTTCCTAGGGGATGGTTATTTGCATTATAAAAGATTCTTCCTTTACAAAAAGATTCCATTCCAGATTTCTTAAAAAAGAGAGCTTTTCTGAAGTATCTTCAAATGTGTCATGATTTCTGAAATTATATTTACACCAGGTTTGGGGAAGGGGAATACTGCTTATTAAGTCACCAGTTTGCTGCCACTTCGATCATTATCTTATTTAATCCTCAAAGCCACAAATGGAATGAAAGCAAGCCAAAGGAATTTGTGAGAAGTACAGTAGGACATACGATGGGTAAAAATTTGAAATAAAAATTTTCACAGAGCTTCAGTCCCTGCATCCGCAGAATAAGGTTGGTGGCTGAGAACTTTACAGTCTCCCCCAGCAGAAACAAGCCATGGTTCCTAATCTACAATATTTCAATCCAAAATCAGTAAGGATGGCAAAAGCTTTTAAGAGACAATTAAAGTGAGCATGGGCTTTTTTGCTTTACAGCTTTTTCTTTAAAACATGATTAAAGAGATAACCATGGCTTTCATTAGATTCAATTAGTAATTGTATCATAAACTTAGGAAATAAAAAAGAGAATAAGGCATAATTAACCTTAATCTATTGATTTCATTTTATTTTAAAATAAGTCTCTATTTACTAGAGGAGACTAATTAAAACCACCAGAAAGTGTTCGCACAGGAGTTGGTGGCAGGAGAATCACCGTATGTGATCATAGATATAATGGGTAAAAAAATAAAAATGAGAGAACAGAGCCGTCTTTTTAATGAAGGTAATCTGTGTTTTATATGTCAGCTTGTTAGGAGTCATTTTACAATCCAGAAATCAAGGAAAGGATTACATGCCCTGTTTTGACACTGACTCTTCTTGTTCATCGTTTGATGAAGACCTAGTTGATGGGATGCCATTGTTAATCTCATTTTCTTCCTTTAGTGTCTATGTTATTAATAGCTCTGTCAATGCTGATGCTAATATAGAGACAGAACAAAAAACTCCCAATTTTAATAGTTTGGAGACGAGTAAGAAATGCAGTTGAGTGGTTAGAATACCAACCTGAGAGTCACCTACCTTGACTTCTCCATTACTCACCTATTCTAAAACGACATGTCACATTTCAATGTGTCCATTTATCCATTTATAAGACACTTGGCTTTAAGTGCTTTTTAAGCTCTTTTGTGAAAGATGCTAGAATAGTGTGCGATGATAATGTCTTAACCACCTTCTTTCACCACTTTTAACTCTAGTTCTTCCTTTAAATATTAAATTTCAACCCCGTGGGACTGATACCGTTAAACCACAAACCACAGTTACGTTCTTAGAGATAACACCTATTAGTGATCATTTATTTTTGTGCCAACCACTGTGCTAATAATGTTAATTGTATTGTTACTTTTTATTCTCAAGTGATAAATAAGAATAACAGTTTCTTCATTGTATAGAAGAGACAGGGCTTGAAGAGTCAAAGGAACCTGTCCAAGATCACATAGCTAGTAAATTTCAAAGCGGAGATTTTTATAAGGCTTATTTGATCCCCCAGTTTCATGCTACTTAACAATATTATTTTTTCTTTTGAAATTCCTTCTGAGAATTCTTATAGAAGTTGGGCTTGATGCTTACAATACAGCATTTAATTACATAGCTATTTATGTTTCTCTCTAGATATTTTGGGCATATGTATTTCTCGCTGTAGTTGACATCTCTATCATTCACTAAAGCTGAAATCAATGTGTAGAAGAGGAGGAAAAAGAGAAGGAAGGGAGAAGGAGAAGGGAAGAGGAGAGGAGATGAGAGGATGAAGAAAGGAAGGAAGGAAGAGCATAAAAGAGAGAGAGAGAGAAAGAAGAAAAGAAAGAAAGAAACTTCTCTTGTTACAAGATGTGGGGGTTTAGGTCCTGCACACCACATCCACCAACCTAAGGCACTTACACAAAACTGACTTACAAAGGGCGAATTATAAGTTATGGGCATCCATTTTCTAATGTAACAAATCTCAGCACAGACAATGGGGCTCTGGAGCCTGCCACAGTGACACTGTCTTCTTGATTTGGCCACTTCCTGATTATGACAGAAGCGGCCCCTCTCTTGGGTAGCAAATTTTGTAGGATGCTTCTCAGAGTAATTCCTACATCATCAGCTAGGTATCTGTCTTCAACCTCCCAAAAATTCTGAGCTCTCTTTAACTTGTATTATATTCCTTTCTGATTAAATTAGTTAGCATGGATCTGTTAATCTGCAAATAATTCTGATTAATAACTTGTCAAATTAATTTTAGTCCCCATATTAGTTAAATATTGCTGTGGGGATATCAGGTGGCTCAGTCGGTTAAGCATTTGCCTTCAGCTCAGATCATGATCTCGGAGTTCTGAGGCTAAGCAGGGAGCCTGTTTCTCCCTCCCATCTGCCCCTCCCCCGCACTTGTGCGTGAGCGCGTGCTCTCTCTCTCTCTCTCAAATAAATAAATAAATAAATAAATAAATAAAAATATTGTTGTGTAATAAATTACTTCAAAAAGAGTTGCATTTATTCTCTCACTGTTTCTGTGCATCAAGAATATGGCCATGACTTAGATGGTGCTCTGTTTCATGGTCTCTCACAGGGTTGCAGTCAAATTGTTGGTCTAAAGGTCTGAGGTCTCATCCAAAGCTTAGCTGGGGAAAGGATCCTCTTCTAAGCTCAGTGAATGATTGTTGGCAGCATCTAGGCAGTAGGCTGGCTGCTGCTCTAGGTAGCTTACCACATGGGCCTCTGTAGATGGGATCTTGCTTCATCATGATGTTCAAGCCAAGAAGGTAATGAAGCCAGTCTGTTAGCAAGACAGAAGTCAGGGTCTTTTGTAACCTAATTATGGAAGTGACTTCCTGTTACTTTTGCCAAATTCTACAGGAATCAAATCACACAAAAGGGTGGGGATTACACGAGGACTTAAATATCAGAAGGCAGATAGGATGATTAATTTTCTGTCAACTTGGCTAGGCCACAATATCCAGATATTTGGTCAAACACTAGCTTAGAAGCCACTATTTTTTGAGATGAGATCAACATTTAAATCAGTAGACTTTGAGTAAGGCCATACTACCCTCCATAATATGGGTGGGTCTCATCCAATCAGTTGAAGATCTTAAGACAAAAAGACTGTGCTCTCCCACAGGGGAAGACTATTTCTAGATAGTCTATATATCTTCTAGATAGTGCCTCTAGACTCGATCTGGATTCTAGTTATAACATCAACTCTTTCCTGGGTCTCCAGCCTGCCAGCCTGCCCTGAAAATTTCTGACTTGCCAGCCTCATAATCACATGAGCTAATTCCTTCAAATAAATTCCTTTCTTCATATTTCCACAACCTATTAGTTCTATGTCTCTAGAGAACAATGACTAAGATAGCCAGGTTCACTAAAGGACATCTTAGAAGTCTGTCTTCCACAGTTCCAAAAGGAAAATAATAGTGTTTAATGTTAGACAACACTCCCCTTCCAAAACAATTAATTTTTTAATTTTTAAAAAGATTTTATTTATTTATTCATGAGACAGGGAGAGACAGAGAGGCAAAGGGAGAAGCAGGGTCGCTGCTGAGCAGGGAGTCTGATGTGGGACTTGATCCCAGGATCCTGGGATCATGACCTGAACCAAAGGCAGATGCTTAACAAACTGAGACACCCAGGAGCCCCTTCCTCGAAAATAATTTAACATTTGTTCAAGGAAACATTTTAGAGCAGCAAGGGGCCTTAGAGATCACCTAGTCTAAACCTATTACCTTATAGAGGTGGAGACTGAGATCCAGATAGTGTAAGGACTTACTCAACACTATTTAGGAACAATGCTGAGGCAAGAAATCAGTTTTCTCTCATAATGCTCTTACCACTGACCCCGGAATTATCCCAAGATGAAGGCTGAGAATTGCACTGGTGGCCTGAAGACTGATTATAGCAAAGGAAACTCTTTGTTTGTGGGCAGATAAACTGTCAGTCAGCAGGGTTGTTTATCCCTTGAGTTGCTCTTCCCATAAGTGGGCAATAGTTTCATGCTTGTACCTCCTCATCCCCCAACCCAGATTCCTTAATGATCAATGGCACACATAGTCAAGACTGTGGGCTGGGGTCACGGATGCTGCTAGTGGCTATGGAACACAGCAAAAATAACTGGCCATATGGGGATTAAACCCCTGACCTTGGCCTCATTAGTGCTGAGCTCTAACCAACTGTTAGACATGTATTGCATTGTTTGTCTTTAAAGATATCTTTGAATCTGCTATATTACTTTCTCATTAACATCTGGTGGCTGGGAACAATTTAATTGATTTCTACAGTGCTTTTTATCAGTATTGAATGGTGATGAGTGAATATATAAAAAATTGAACTCTCATTTTACTAATATTTAAATTAAAATGGACCCCCCAAAACCAAAACCAAAACCAAAAAAAAAAAAAAACCCCCAAAAAAAAAAAAAAAAACAAAACAAAAACCATCCTGAAATAGGAATTAGGCAAACAAGACCCACTGTGATGGATTTTCTTGTTCGCTGCTGTCTACACATGATGGGAAATCTCGGGCTGAATTGTCAAACATTGCACTCAATCTGAGTGTTCCTGATTTGAGGCAATTTGTGGAGATTAAAATCTTGGGAGTTCTAATGCACATCAACAATAAATCCTGTTGCTTCTTCTTGTCCAGCCCAGTAAAAATCAATGCTTTTAGGTAAGGAGTGTTGATTACAAATTATTTTTGAGCAGTTATTTTAAAACGACATCCTAGCTCAAGTGAGAGTTTGACTTAATGTCATTTAATCAAGGGTATTAAATCAAAGGATCACTCTGCCCTGGTGTGATGGGTTGCAGAAGGAAGGAAAATGAACATTAACATGCATTATGCCAGGTGCTTAACGTGTGTTAAAACATTTGATCCTCACTACAAACTAGGAGGCAGACATTTTTAGCCACATTCTATTGCTTAGGAAATTTAGGGTCAGAGAAGTTCAAAACACTTTCAAGGACACAAATTTCTCAGCTGCCTGGGGAGCAGGAATAAAACTCGAGTCTATTAACTACATTGCCCATCTCAAGTTCTTTCTGCTATGTTCTCTGTATCATCAGATTATATTTAGCATATATATTATAAAGTCGGATTCTTTATTCTCCTATCTTCCGCTCCTCTTACTCATCTCCCAAAAGCACTCCACCACTCACCCGTCTCCTGCCTTCTCTAACTCTTGTGTATACACACATTCATACCATATACACACACACACTCTCTCTCTCATGCTCACTTCTGGCAGAGTGGCCAAAGGACACGATTAGTATTGGGGAAGCCAGAACTCCAGTCTTGACTCCATCTGTCTCTCCATACAAGTCACTAATCTCAGCTTCCTCCTTGGGTAACACACCTGTTCCCTATTGTCTCATCTCCTTCTATAAGTATATAATTAAATGTTTATCATCAAGTATTTTTATACTTTAATACCTATACTTTCTTAAGTGGAGTGGAGTATGATATTATGTGGTTGTTTTGATTCTTCAGTACCATTAGCAGTTTCAAGCCTCTTGTCCTGCCCTGTCTAATACGGAAGCCATTTCTAGCCCCATGTGGCTATTGAGCAATTGATAGATGGCTGGTGTGACTGAGGAGCTAAGTTTTAATTGAACTTAAATTAATTTTAATTTAGAAACTGATGCTGGGCAGAAAATACACAATCTTCATGACTTCACTAGGACTAGATTTCACTTTAACCATTGACACTTTAGCATCTGACTTAAGATGTATAAAATACGGACAAAAGTTGGATTTTAAAAACAAGAATGTAAAATGTCTCATTAATATTTGTATTAATTATATTTTTAAGGTTGGTTTTTTTTTTTTTTTTTTATTTTTTTTTTTTTACTGTGACTACTAGAAAACCTAAAATTATATCTGTGGATTGCATTGTATTTCTACCGGACAGGGCTCCTTTAATCCCTTCTTACCAGTATGGTAGATCCAGAGTAGGCTCTAGATATATGTGTCTTCAGGTAATCCTGATGTCCAGCTGCTCTTGAGAACAACTGCCAAAAGTTGTACCAAAGTCTTGTTATAGCAGCTTTTTTTGTTTATGACTTTTTTAAAAAAGATTTTAAAATTTATTTTAGAGATTTTGTATGAGTTGGGGGAGGGGCGGAGGGAGAGACTCTCAAGTAGGCTCCACCGTGGGGCTCCATCTCACAACCCTGAGATCATGACCTGAACCAAAATCAAGAATCAGATGCTTAACTGACTGAGCCACCGGGTGCCCTTGTGATTTAGTTTTTTTTTTAAATTTTTTAATTTTTATTTATTTATTTGACAGACAGATCACAAGTAGGCAGAGAGGCAGGCAGAGAGAGAGAGGAGGAAGCAGGCTCCCCACTGAGCAGAGAGCCCGATGTGGGGCTCAATCCCAGGACCCTGAGATCATGACCTGAGCCGAAGGCAGAGGCTTTAACCCACTGAGCCACCCAGGTGCCCCTGTGAGTTAGTTCTTAATGTAATAGTAATAGATGGTCTTTTTTTTTTTTTTTTAATCATTCCACTCTAGCTTAACCAGGAAAAATCATAAGTCTTAATTTATCATCACTTTATAAGATCCAAATATTACAGAAGATTTGTAACTCACTATAAATGTTAGGATAATACTGTAAGCCTGGGGTAGGAATGATACAAATTACTTTCTACAGAGACAAAAGAGAGCCATCTTCAGAAAGCTGGTCAGCCTCCTTGTCCACTGCAGAGGAGTTCCAGAGGTGAAAGGACACTGCTTTTGTGTTTTGTTTTATTTTGCTTTGGTCTTTGAGGATGGTAATGCCAATTATAATAAGTATGGAAAGTGTCAGAAGGAAGGATGGTGGACATAATATTATTAACACTTAACATCTCCTCACGTTCCTTCTAGTGTGATTTCATCTTTCAGAGGCCAAAAAGCTAAAAACCAAGTTCCCTAAAGCCTGGAGAACAGATATAATTTAAGTCTGGCAAATATAAGCATCTGTGTAACATCTGAAAGGTGGGATGTGACATGGAGGCCACCATCAAGTAGCCACGTTAAGAGATGAGTAAAATTCCATTTATCCTGATATACCTAAAATGTACTCATTTCAACAAGTAATTAATGTAAAAATTGTTAATAACCTGTTTTATACTTTTTTCACAGAAAGTCTGTAAACAATGGCATGTATTTTACCCCTTCTGCCATCCCGCATTTGGACAAACCCCTTTTCAAGCACTCAATTGCCACTTGTGTTTGTGACTGCATAGCTCTAGGGGTCAGTAAACTTTTTCTCTGAAAAGCCGGATAGAAATATATCAGGCTCTGGAGGTCACAGACAATTTCTACAGCACGGTCTTCTTTACCTTTGCTTTTGTGTTTAAGCAAATCTTTTAAAATGCAAAAGCGGCTCTTAGTTTATGGCCATAAAATGTAGGCCCCCCTCAGGCTGCAGTTTGGAGCCCTTCTCATGGTTCTTTAACTCCTGTGCTACATCCTTCCTGCGTGTGGAGAGGAGGAGGATCAAGAGGAGATTGTCTCCCTGCACCAAAACTCAGCTGAACCTATGCAGGGGATTGTTCTCATTCTCTAGAAAAGGACACTGAGGTCTAGAGAATTTGAGCAACTTTCCCAGGTCAAATAGCACGTAGTTGCCCAATTCCAAAGCTCATGCTTTTTGACACTGCATCATACCTACTTCGTTATTTTTTTTTAAATTTTTCATTCAAATTTAATTAGCCAACATATACTACACCATTAGTTTCAGATGCAGTGTTCTATAATTTATCAGTTGCGTATAACACCCAGTGCTTAACACATCATGTGCCCTCTTTAATGCCCATCACCCAGTTACCCCTTCCCCACACATCCTCTCCAGCAACCCTCAGTTTGTTTCCTATAGTTAAGAGTCTCTCCTGGTTTGTCTCCCTCTCTGATGACTTCCTCTTCAGTTTTCCCTCCCTTCCTTTATGATCCTCTGCACTGTTTCTTATATTCCACATGTGAGTGAAACCATATAATTGTCTTTCTCTGAATGACTTATTTCATGTAGCATAATACCCTCCAGTTCCACACATCCTGATGTAAATGGTAAGTATTCATCCCTTCTGATGGCTGCGTAATATTCCATTGTATGTATGATCCACATCTTTATCCGTTCATCTGTTGATGGACACCTCAGCTCCTTCCACAGTTTGGCTGTTGTGGACACTGTTGCTACGAACATTGGGGTACAGGTGCCACTTCAGATCACTACGTTTGTATCTTTGGAGTAAATACCTAGTAATGCAATTGCTGGGTCATAGGGTAACTCTATTTCTAATTTCTTGAGGAACCTCCTTATCGTTTTCCAGAGTGGCTGTACCACCCTGCATTCCCACCAATTGTGTAAGAGCGTTCCTCTTTCTCCTCATCCTCACCAACATTTGTTGTTTCCTGTCTTGTTAAGTTTAGCCATTCTGATTGGTGTGAGGTGGTATCTCATTGTGGTTTTGATTTGTGTTTCCCTGATGCCAAGTGATGTGGAGCATTTTTTCATATGTCTGTTGGCCATCTGGATGTCTTCTTTGGAGAAATGTCTGTTCAATACATTTTTCGTTATTAAGACTTTCTTTAGCTTGATTAATGGAACTTCGCTCATTCATTCATTTAGCTTATGAAAATTTACTGAATGAATAGTTGTGCAACATGTAAATAATGGGGACATTGCCCCTACCCCACATTAAAACTCATTTTTTTGAAAAGGCTTAAATTTCTTACCAACTTAATTTATGGGTCACAAAATGGAAAGGAAAATTGACAAATATTTGCTTACTTCAGTCAATACAGATGGCAAACCAGATAATTCAGGACTGATCCAGTTAACCCTCAATTGGCAGAGGTACAAACATTTTATGTTCTCACTCTATTTCTAAATCAAGATATTTTATTAGCTTCAGACATAATAAAGCAGTAATAAAATAGGTACAGAATGAAGCCCTAATGGCCTACATCTTAACTAATATAATAACAAAGTAGTCAATCCTTAGTTAGGCTGATATATTAGCATAGTTTCTTTCAGCATATTTACTTAGTTGCACAATTATTCACTCCAAAAACTTTTTACACACACACATATATATTTTTTCTTTTTGGGGGGCAGTAGCCCTCCAAAACTCTCTAGCTTTGCTAAGATACAAGTGGATCTCACTTATTCTTCTTCACAGAATTTAATAAAGTTTTATATTTTAAATTTATTTAACTTTGGACCAGCTCTCCACTACCAACCCCTCCTGGAACTGCAATTAAAATGGAAGCTGGATATTTCAGATGTTATTCATTAAAATCCCAAATACTGAAAGGATGTTTTTCCAAAGAAGACATGCAGATGGCCAACAGACACATGAAAAGATGCTCAACATCACTCATCATCAGTGAAATTCAAGTCAAAACCACAATAAAATATCATCTCACACCAGTCAGAATGGGTATTCTCAAAAGGACAAGAAATAACAATTGTTGGTGAGGGTGTGGAGAAAAGGGATTCCTCTTGCACTGTTAGTAGGAATGTAAATTGGTACAGCCACTGTGGAAAACAGTATGTAGGTTCCCCCAAAAATTGAAAATAGAAATACCATGAGATGGAAAATAGAAATACCATGAGATCTAGTAATGCCCCTTCTGGGTATTTACCCAAAGAACATGAAAACACTAATTCAAAAGGATACATGCATACCTGTGTTTATTGTAGCATTGTTTATAATAGACAAAATATGGAAACAACCTAAGTGACCATCGATAGGTAAATGGATAAAGAAGCTGTCTTACACACACACACACACACACAATGGAATATTACTCAGCCATACAAAGAACTTGCTATTTGTGACAACAGTGATTCATAAATGTATTAAGCATAAATGTATTATAGTTAGTGAATTAAGTCAGACAGGAAGATAAATACCATATGATTTTATTTAAATGTGGAATCTAGAAAACAAAACAAAAAAATAACAACAATAACAGAAAGAAAGACTCGTAAATATAAAGAACAAACTAGAGGTTACCAGAGGGGAAGGGGCCAGGGGATACACAAAACAGGTGAAGAGGATTAAGAGGTATACACTTCCAGTCATAAAATCAGTCATAGGGATGAAAAGTAGAATATAGGGAATGTAGTCAATAATATTGCAGTAACTTTGTGTGTCGTGTGGTGATAGATGGTAATTATACTTACCATGGTGAGGGTATCATAATGTAGATAATTGTCAAATCACTGTGTTGTGCTCCCGAAACTAATAATATTTGTGAGAACTATACTTCAATTAATTTTTTTAAATTTAAAAAGCCCCAAATAAACTTCTTTCCCTTTAATACCTATTCAACCCTTAAATCTGGAGTCAGTCTACACTGGAACATCTCCTCTGGGAGTCTGGATTATTTTATATTCATCTATATAACTCCACACCTTGCTTAAAACAGTGTTTTCTTTCTTTCTTTCTTTTTTTAAAGATTATATTTATTTATTTGACAGACAGAGATCACAAGTAGGCAGAGAGGCAGGCAGAGAGAGAGGGGGAAGCAGGCTCCCCACCGAGCAGAGAGCCCGATGCGGGGCTCCATCCCAGGACCCCGAGATCATGACCCAAGTTGAAGACAGAGGTTTTCACCCACTGAGCCACTCAGGTGCTCCCCAAAACAGTATTTTCTATATCACAAAACTAATAAATATGAATAAATAAAATATGTTTAAGGGAAGCCAGGAAGCCGAGGATGCTTTTTTCATTTTGATTTTTCTTTTCTTTTCTTTCTTTCTTTTGTTTTTTAGAGAGGGAGGCAGAGCAGGGTGATTGGGGGGAGCACAAGGAAAGGGAGAGAGAGAATCTTAAGTAGACTCCACACAGAGTGCACAGCTTGATAAAAGCCTCGATATCATAACCCTGAGATCATGACCTGGGTGGAAATCAAGAGTCAGACATTTAACTGGCTGAGCCACCCAGGTGCTGATTTCTCTTTTCAATTCATGTGACAAGCGATATTATTTTTGGTGTGGACTATTAATTTCCACTGTTACAACCAGCTATGCTGTCTGGTTGCTTCAAAGAGTTTGAATATGAGAACACCTCTCCTCTCTGGGAAGGGTTACAGATACGTTGGGTCGAGGACTGGGAACTTGAGGTATAACTCCATGAACTGTAGGGGTGTTTTTATAATATTTCTAGAACATGAATCCAAAATGAATAATTTTTTTCTGATACTGTCAAGACTAGCCCAAAACTTTTTTTTTTTCCCCTTGAATTAGGGGGGAAAAAAAGGAAGTGGGAATACTAGGAGGAAGAAATGATCCACTCTTCAGAGGCTCAGAGGGAAAGTTGTAAATCACTAAATGTCATTTTATCAAAAGATTGATTTTATTTTATCCAAGCTTTGGAATCATTTTCATTAGGAATAAAATGTCAGTGGTAATTTGAAAGGACTGGTACAATTTAACAATTAATAGTAGAATCAATGGTTGAACTGGTTGCCTTTCAAAAGTGTATAAACACACACACACATTTATGCTTGTATGTATGCATACATTTTTAAATTAAATACAGAGATGTATGTAACTATATACATGATATGCATATATATACGCAGACTCACGTATATGTGTGTATGTTGTATATATACATGGAGAGAGTTCTAGCAATTTAAATCATGTTTTCAGTATTCTCATCTACTTTGTAATGTAAGGAAGTTTGATAAAAATTCTAGTAGACTGCTTGGCCACGAACTTGTTTATTTTTCATGCATATTTATTGAACTAACACATTTAAGGAAATATCTTCAGGTTCTTCAGCCTATTCAATTTTTCTTTTTAATTATACAGTAAAAATGCTTACAAACATTTTGCAATGTCAATTGAGAGTCTCCATGTAAGTCTCAGCCTCTCACATTAATACGTAAAGTGTACCGCTGCTTCCTCTTCTGCATATCTGTCAACATCAACACTTTCATGGATATTGAAAAGGGTATAGATTGAGGAAAGAGTTTCCACTACGCTGAATTTTTTTTTTGGATTATTTTTACTTACTGAGACTTATCATTGAACTTGGTTGCTAACTGATGTGACATTGCTTAGATCTGTAAGCTACATAAAAAAGGTTTTCAAAGAACATCCCCAAGGAATAAAATAGGTAGGTATGAAAGTAGGTATAAAACAGGAAGGTACTTTTCTGGATTTGAATCCTGGGTCATCCTTTTTTCAATTGGGAAAGTTATATAACCTTTCTCTACATTTTTTTTTTTTTTTAAGATGTTACTTTTTTTTTTTTTTTTTTTTTTTTTTTTTTTTGACACAGAGAGAGAGAGACAATGAGAGAGGGAACACAAGAAGGGAGAGTGGGAGAGAGAGAAGCAGTCTTCCTGCTGAGCAGGGAGCCTGATACCGGGCTAAATCCCAGGACTCTGGGATCATGACCTGAGCCAAAGGCAGATACTTAACAACTGAGCCACCCAGGTGCCCCCTTTCTTGATGGTTCTAAATCTCCCTAAAATTATTGTGAGGATCAGCACAAATAATGTCATATATAACATCACCTAGTACAAAAAAAGAAGTGGATATTCATCTTTGTGTTGTTACTGGGGAAAAGTATGATTGTAGGAGTAGGAAATGACATTTAAATCTATAAGTATAGGGAAGTTCTTTTTTTGTAGCAAACATGGACGTTTTGTATTGTACTAAGCCACAATAGAAGTGAAATAAGTTTGTTAGTATGGGATTAATTTAAATACAGCACCATCAACTATGAGAATAGCCAGCACTGTTAAACAGGGACAGGGCCAATTTTGCAGAGCACTGAGAACTCTCTGCCTCTTGTAATTATAAAGATAATTCAAAAAAAAACTATCTGCATTTGCATTCTAGTAATACTCGTGTTTTTGTAAGTTCACAATGTGTGTCCATAAATTTAAGGAGAAGCTTAATAAAATGATTAGCACAGACTATAAAGCCACCAGTGGTATGCGGCACTTGGCACTGGAGATAAGGAACAAATAAATACTCAGGTGTTGTAAGTCTGTTATTAAACCACTGGTAGCATGACCATGGTAGGAACATTTATACCAAGGCAATCGGCAAATGCTACATACAGATCTGGGGTTCCCTCCATCCATCCCAAAGACCTGGTTTACCAATACATTACTGATGAACTGCTGAGGTAGACCCATATATCTTTAACTGCCAGCTTTACTACTTCACAGTTTATAGCCTTTAGTTATAAATAAAAATAAATAATAATATAAATAAATAACAACTAAAATAAAAAATAAAAAGTTATTTTGCTTTCTCTCCTGCAATTTCCTAATCTCAAAAAAGATATAATTATTTCTTTGTCCTAAGGTTGTTTTGAAGATTAACTGAGTTAACTTACGTAATACATACTCTGTAAATGGTAGTTTATATTAAGAAGCTAAAATCATCAAAGAGACAACAATGAAGAGAAACTCAGAAACCGAAAGTAAATGCAGAACTTTCTGAGAACAGTGGTTTTTGCTTTATTAACAGGTGTCATGAAGCAAGTGATTTGAAATATATAATAGAGAAGAAATCCACGAGACTTGGGGCTTCACTCACCACGAAGAGATTGTCGTGTGCTTTTCCACTCTCTCCAAAAGGTGAGATAACAGAACCAGTCCCGACAGAAGTGCTTTCTTGGTTAGTCTGTTGCTCTGGGACTGGCTCATACAAGCTGTCCATGGAGCCTTCCTGCAATAAAAGAGATTTATAAGGCACAAAATAATAAAATATTTTCCTTGAAAAGTCTTTTTTTTTTTTTTTTTTTAAGACTTATTTATTTTAGAGAGCAAGTGAGCACGCAGGCAGAGGGAGGGAGAGAGGGAGAGAATCCCAAGGAGACTCCCCACTGGGCATGAGGCTGGATGTCAAGCTCCATCTCAAGACCCTGAGATCACAACCCGAGCTGAAGTCAAGAGTCAGCTGCCCACCTGACCAAGCCACCCAGGCGTCCCTCCTTGAACAGCCTTCGAACCCATCTACCCACTTGCGTAAAGTATCCTATCTAAATCATCCTGGGCATAGAGACTAAGAGGTAATGGTACGCCATTTTACATCAGTGAACAAGGCAGTAAAGGAAGGCATTCTCACCGCTGACTTCAGAGCCCGCAATTCAAACAAGACTCAAGTGTTGGGGAGCAACGCACAAAATGAGGCAGTTTCTCAAGAAGCGTGATGAATTCATCCAGGTCAAGGTACGACCAAATGAAGGCCGATTTGGACAGCATTACACCGTGTTGGCTCTCAGGTCACAGATTTTAGAGACACACATCCCTCTAATTAGTCCCATGCCCTTGTAGGAGAAACACAATCTGTTGTACTTCTTCCTTAACAGTGAAGCAGCAGTTTCATCCACGTTACAGAGGCACCATCAGGGCAAAATGAAAACACAGGACACGCTTTGAAGTAGCAAAAGTATTTCACAAACATGATAAAGGCTTTGACATTAATGTTTACAGTATTTATATTAATAAATAATATTATTTACTTGTTTTTATTCTTTTACAGAATAATGAATTTTACACTGAATGGTTTGCACTTAAAGCCATTATGAACTATACTGTAAATTTTCTTTGTATTTGGGAAGCCAACTTACTAACTGAACAGACTTGTATTTTCTCGTTTTGAGACAAAATTGTTCTAGTTGTGATGTCATCTGGAAGAGAGGTAGATAGTATATGGAAATTTCTTTAGTGACTAGGGATGCTGATAATGGTGTCATTAATATAAGTGTCTGCTGGATTACGAAAAAGTTTTCTTGCTTGAAAGGATAATAAAAACTATAGTGTGGTACTGAAAATGTTCTCATCCTTAAAAATGATTTTTTAAATATATAAGCTAAGATTGAATTATATTTGCATCATCTACCTTTAGAACTTTAAACTAAAATGCTCTACAGTTTTATATTTTAAACAACCTCTCCTCAAAACACATAGCAAATTATTGGGAAAATTAAAAAGACTTAAGTAAGAACTAAGTCGCGTATGCTCTAAGGTACCTAAACGTGTAAGGAGACTGAAAATCGAACGGAAACACAGTGCGGTGGGTGACTGTAAAGCTTTGAACCTGTTGGGTGCCCATCCACAAACAGGTAGTAGTGACCAGATTTGGGGCTCTGTGGGGTAACGTGCAGTAGACATCAACCACATAAAGCAACTCCATGCTGAAATCCAGGGGCTACAGCAAAACTCATAGTTAGAAAGGAGGCTGGGAAAAAAGCTCCTTCCAATAGCTGCTGGGGCCCTCAGAAGAGTGAAATTTATCAACACAGCCAGCAAAATGGGACCCAAAACAAGCAAGCAGCCAGCTGGTGCAGTCACTGGCTCAGTCATACACCAACTATCACTTTGGGATAAATTCCCAGACCACGGATGCATGGGTGGCTCAGTCAGTTAAGCATCTGCCTTAGGCTCAGATCATGATTCTGGGATCCTGGGATCGAGTCTCCCATCGGGCTCTCTGCTCAGTGGGGTAGAGTCTACTTCTCCCTCTGCCTATGCTCCCCCTGCTTGTGCTCACTCTCTCTCTCTCAATCTCTGACAAATAAATAAATAAAATCTTTAAAAAAAAATGTTAAAAAAAAAAAAAAAGATCCCTGGACCAGCAATATAAGTCTTCGCTCTAACCTGGAGCCTCAGAGAGACTTGAGGTCTCTGCCTCACAACCAAATGGGGAAAGGTGAAGAGGGCAGAGAGGAAAGAGAAAGAGGGGGAAGAGGGTGTAGGTTGAGGGGAGAGGTGGGTGAGGGAGAGGCAGTGACAGAGACACAGAGAGAGAGAACAGAAAGAGTTTTAGCATTCAACATTAACCAAAACACATGAGGGGATTAAATGCTGAGAAAGAGAGCCAACTGAACTGACAATCTGAAAATCAAGCCATTTCATTCCAGATAAAATTAAAATCAAAATGGATGGAGAAACAGTTTAAGAAAGAATGTGATCTTCATACAGTAAAATAAAAAAGTAATATCCAACTATAAATAATCTATGATGAAACCAAATAGGCAGCAATGAAACAAGTATCATTAAAGAGCAACAAAAATAAACAATTACAACATCTTGAGAATGAATAATATAATCAAATAAATTTATATGAAAAAAAATAAGAAATGAGGATTAACTCTAGACCTGAGTCTAAAAATCTGAAAAAGATTAAGGAATACTGAAGAGTGTACCCATGGTGCAGCATATAAGAATAAATAGAAAACATATGGTACATTCAGGTAGAAGTGTGGTGGGATATGACAAAATAAGATTAACAGGAATTCTAGAAAAATAAAATGACAGAATTTTCCTGTCAATTAAAGAAAAACCTCTCTGCTCAGCAGGGAGTCGGCTTTCCTTCCTCTCTCTCACTGCCTGCCTCTCTGCCTACTTGTGATCTGTCTGTCAAATAAATAAATAAAATCTTGAAAAAAAAACAAAACTATAGACCAATTTTACTTATAACATAGTTTTAAGAAATTCTAAAGGAAATGCACACATTTAAATTTAATTAAATTTAGTAGCCTCCATAAAAATACACCATGGTCAATCAGTATTTAATATGGAAATACAAGGGTGTTTCAACATTTAGATGTCTTTTTAAAATATTTAACAGAAAATTTACTATTTCAATAAATTTGAAAAATTTCTTATTCATCTGTGATAAAATCTTAGCAAATTAGGAAAAGACAGGATTTCCTTAATCTCACTAGGATTATTAATCAAAAGCCTCAGAAAGACTCAATTAGGAGTAACTACATGAATGTGAGAAACAAGTTTGAGGTACCTACTGTTACAGCATTCTGACTGTAATGTAACAGAAGAGAGAGAAAACTTGAGAATGATATAATTACTAAAGAAGAGAAAAACTTACAGATTATCTGTGTGAGAAATCTAAGAAAAAAACATAGACTATCAGAATTTTTTAAATTCAGCAAAATTGTTTACTTGCAATATCAGTATCAAGAAGTCGATAATGCATCTATAAATCAGCAGAAACAAATTAGGGACAAATAATCACAATGGCAACCAAAATTCTTAGACCCCTAGCAGTAAATTTAGTAAAAGATGTGCATGAATTTTATAGAGCAAATCATAAAATATATTAATAGTCCATAGGAGTAAACTTGAATAAATGAAAAGCTACACATATTTGTGGGTGGGAGGACTCAACTCCATAATTAAGTCAATTTCCCCTAAAGATGATGTGAGATTAAATCTGTTTTAACCAAGATCGTATCAAAGGTTTTCATATTATTTGAAATTTACCTAGAAGCACAAAGACTTAAGAAGTCCAAATTTTGAAGAAGGACAAAGAGAGGGTATTCTGTTGAGTAAGATATCTCCCTTAGCGTTAGAATTACCTTAATAGGTATATAAAAGAATGGGTATAAGGAAAGGGGTAGAGAGAAACCAAAGGGATAGAATAAAGTCCAAATAAAATAGAAGCAGCATTATTACAGATCACTGAAGAAATGGTGCAGGGATAATTGATTTGTAACCTTACTGGGTTACAAAGTCATGTTAAACTCAATAACTATGTGATGAGCTCAACAAGAAAATCATCCTGCTTCTAATGAGCAAGTCTTCTAAAAGCCTTATCACAATGTTAAAACCGTAAGAAAAATTCTGGAGTCAGAGTGGCATACATAAAAGGATATCCCTGCCTCCCTTTTGAAAGACCCCATCTCGAGTTTATAGATCCAAAATAATAGCAATCACCTTTAATGGATTATTTATAGGATCCTTGGTTCAGAATGGGTAGTTCATTAAGTTTGCTTTATATTTCTCTTAAAAACCCCATTTACTAAAAGATTTACAATTTCCCCCTCCACTTAAATAAGAGAATGTTTAACTCTTTCTCTGGCTTTCTTTAGTGGTAATCTTTACACGGTCCTTAATATTTAAAGCCACCTCCTTCCCACAGAATTAAAGATCAATATATAAATATACACCTCTATTTTGTGATTATGAAATTGTTCTTTCCACTAAATCAGTGATTTTTATTCTCTTTATTTTAAATGCCTGTCCCATATGTTCACATTCCTACAGGCACAGATAAAATATGTTTTGAATTATGCACAAATTCCTGGCGAAAGCTGTAACCCCACCCCGTTTTCGCAGCTCATAACAGCACAGTAGGGTGTCACAACACCCTGGTGGAGAGCCCATACACTGAGCAATTTTATTTATTTAGCCCACAGGAAGAAATAAAAAGCACCTAAAATAGTTTTGAGGTTTTTCCAAGTAACTTGCGGACATTTTATTATGAGAGCAATTAATTTTGACAAACTTTGGAATGCTTGAACAAAATATTTCCGTGTTCAGGATGGTTCCGTCTAATCAAATATGTTTCCAAACAAGGAATTGTTTAAGGACAACTTTAAAACATCGAAAAGCGTTGCAGTCAGAGTGAGTCCACGCGGCATGGCTTTGAAGCAATCCTTTTGGAGTACATGCCCCTCTCCCTATATTACAGAGAAAGACAATGATGCTCCTTAGATGGTTAGATGGCTTCCATCGCAGGATTAGGAACGTCTGCCACCCTCTGCTGAGCCACGCTATGTTATAGAAACATTAGCATACTGATTATAGAGCCATTCGGAGTGATTCTGGAATGCAGTCGTCTCTGCTACAACACTGCCTATTTCCATGGGAAGTATATTCATATAAATCCCATATAGCTCTTTTAGATCGACTAGAAAAGAATGCACAATACCACTTAAATCACCTGAAATGGGATTTCTCCAGTCAGATTTATATGGCACAAAGCGAAGTTGAGCACCGGCAATTATTTTGTAAATTGGGACTATAGAGGCAATCAGAACTCCATGATTCAGCCTGCCACAACTCACAGCTGCATTTTATTTTTCAAGATGTGCCAAGATTAAATCCCTTATCTTGGCTTAAAACGCCTCCTGTTTAGGTATTACAACCTATGTCAGCACCATCTCCCGCACTTATGTTAATCTTATTTGCAATTTGGAAGGAAAACAAACATCAAAGTAAACCATTTTATTCCCACAAATGACAGGGATCTCCCATCCACATCTTGAAAAACCAACAAATAGGCATAATGTCCTGCTATAAACACAGAGAGAAATGAATAAAATTATTTTTGAAATCCATTTTTAGCATTGGCAGATGGTCACAGTTGCAGGTTAGAGTTATAAAGTATTTCCAGATCTATGACTACCTGCTAACTTTCACTGATCCACTTCAGGCTAAACTAAAAAAAAAAAAAAAAAAAAAAAAAAAAATAGCAATAATGTAAAAAAGAATTTGAGAAGTGCTCATACCCTTGAATGAGCACATCTGCGGGACTGGAATAATCTATTGTACCTCACATTTACAGTACTGTGTAACTCGGGAAGCTGCCTCCATGGTAGCTTAACAAAGCCAACATTAAACGGAATTCATTACTCACACAGTAAAGAAGAAATTTTGATTCCTAGGATGTCTCAAAGCAAAGCAAGTAACCCAAATGCAGCATATTTTGCAAAAATTTTTCTCATATTTACAATAAATAGAAGAAAATACTTCCTCAAAAATACTGTTTACAGATCATTCTTAGAAATTCAGCATAAAAAGACATTCAGCATCAAAATGTTAAATAACTAGTCATTTTTAAAATAAATATACATATGTATACGTATATATGTATATATAGTTAAGTTACTTGCGTCTGAATAGAGTTGGCTTAAGTGCTTTAATAAAAACATCCTTTTCCTCTTTTTGATGTGGACTTTTTTATGAGACCCTAAATGTATCAGTTAATTACCACATAGGAGGTTTAGAGTATACCTGAACTCCATTCCTTTTCATTGATACAGTAAAATAAAAATGAGGATGTCAATGGTGCATGTAAAGAAACTCACCAGTGAAAAGCAGAAGAGGTTCATTCTGGTAGGCTCCAGTCCCTTGTTGCTGTGCCTACGAGAATATGATCACCCCTTGTAGCTCTCTCTTGGCTTCGCAGCTGTAGGGGCAGTTCTCATGGGAGATGATTACAGAGTAAAATCCCTGCCATAATCCCGAGGATTCAGAGACCAGGATCAAATGAGATAAGTCTTTATTGAACGAACAATTTTCTAAATTAATGAGGAAGTCTGACTACTCAAATGAGAGGATGAGACGTACCATGTTCTGTGTAAACAGATTTCACAGGTGGCAATGATAGTACTAAAGTCTGAAGGAAAACGGCAGTGAAAACAATCATAGACCTAGCTAACTAAATTGAAAAGAAAGCAAACCTCGAAAAAAAAGACCATCCTTCAATATAAAATACCACCTTCCCTTCAAAGGTGGTAGGTTGAGGCTGTGTCCCATGTGTGCCTCTCCATCCCTCTATTTCCTTCCATTAATTAAAAAAAAAGTTTTGCTTTTTTTTTGAATAAGGCAAGATAGTGAAATAAGTACTTTTTATAGTGGTAAACTAGACATAACAATTTACCATTGTAACTGTTTTACAATGTACAGTTTTGGTGGCATTAAATACATTCACATTGTCATTAACCATTACCACCATCCATCACCAGAACTCTTTCGTCTTGGAAAAAGTGAAACTCTGGACATATTAAACACTAACTTCCCACTCCTCCCTCCCCACCAGCCCCTGGGCATCCGTCATTCTTCATTCTGTCTCTATGAATTTCGCTTTTCTACTAGGCACTGCATTTAAGTAAAATCATACAATATTTGTCCTTTGGTGACTAGTTTATTTCTCTTAGCATAATGTCTTTGAGGCTCACCCATGTTGTAGGATATGTCAGAATTTCCTTCCTTTTTAAGACTTTTAATATTCGTTGTATGTATATACCAACTTTTGTTTATCCATTCATCTGTTGATGGATACTTGGGTTGCTTCTACCTTTTGGCTTTTGTAAATAATGCCTCCATAAACAAGGCTACACAAATCTCTATTTGTATCCCTGCTTTCAATTCTTTTGAGCACATATCCAGACGTGGAATTGCTGGGAAGTTCAATTTTCACCTTGCAAATACGCTGCTTCTTCAGCCAGTCCTGGGCTTATTTTTCTTTAAATTACATTTATTTCTAATACCCTCAGAAAAGGCATCTCCAGTTGTCCCTTGTTCTTTAATCAGAAAAGCCTGGAGAACTACATTGGCACCTTCAGCTCTTAGAGTGCTGTGAGTTAAGAATGCTTTGAATTCCAAGTAACAGACTCCATATCTGAGAATGTTTCCTCAAGAAGAGTTAACTCTTCTCATAAAAGGACTGGTTTGTGCATTGACAATTGATGCCAAGGGTCAGTAAGGTCAGCCACGGTAACTTTCTACAGTTTCTCTGACTTCCCTTCATGTTCTGAAGACGGATGCAGGACCTCAAAGCATGAAGTCCTCACATGGTGACTTTCAGATGAAAAAAGTACACCATCAGCATCATTGTCAAGCAGTCTTCTGTGTTTGACTGCCCTCTATTATTCTTCCCAATAGCTTCCACGGCACCCCTGTAAGAGTCTCCATTCTGCATGCTTTCCCAAGTTAGTACTTTGGGGGAGTATTATTTACAGTGTGTTCTGAGAAGATGTGATATTAAAATTTAATCAAAATCGAAACCAGATGAGACTAGAACTTTGAATCTCTTTTAGGAACTATAATATTATTTCAAGTCTAGGTATTTAACAAAATTGATGATGAGCTTTTCATACGAACCCAAAAGTGGAGTTCACTAATCCCTCCATATTCCTATCATATGTATTTAAAAATTATCAAGATATTACAACAGTTGCTAAATCTATCTCATTTATTCTTACATTTTTCCTTCCTGTGCAAGTATTTGAAACCCCAGACATCATGTCATTTCACTCCTACACAATTCACTTTGTATCTCTAAAATTTTTTTGACATTTTCTTAGACAATCAGAGTGCCATTGCTACACTTTAAAATTATTCCTTGATAACTTCAAATACCTCCCCATGTCATTCCCCCCATAGAGAGATGGAGTCTATTTCTCCAATTCCTTGAATGTGGTCTGAAGCTGTGACTACACTGATAAATGGAATATGGAAGAGATATCACTGCGCCAGATCTAAACTTAGCCTTTAGGAGGACTGCCAGCTTCCATTTCCTCCTTCTTGGACCCCAGCTGTCCTATTGTGAGGAAGCCCAAGCAGCACAGAAGAGACCTCTATGAAGGAACATAAGGGGTTCTAGCAACAGCTCGAGCTGCTCTCCAAGTTGATGACCAGCACCCGGGTGCTACTCCTATGGGTGAGGCCATCCTGGAAGTATCCTCAAGTCCCAGATGAGGCACCCTAGTTATAGCGATGGGGAAGAGAGGCATCTCCGAAAGACCTGACCTGACTGCAAAATTGTGAGAAAATAAATTGTTTTAAGCCACTAAGTGGTCTACTATGTGCCAAGATAGCCAAAACATTTTCCATAATTAAATGCTCCAATAATCTTAAGAAGAAGAACAAAGGATCTTTTCTTACATTTGCACCATTTGAATCAGGATCCAAATAAAAAAGATCACATGTCACTTTGAGTATCATGTCTCTTAAGTCTCTTTAGTCTAGAACTTCTCTTTCTCTTCTTTTCTTCCTCTCTTTCTCTCTTCTTTGCCACTAACTTGTTACCATCGGCAGATTCTAAAGATAATACTGTAAAAATTTGTCTCTCTATACTTTTCTTCAACTTGAAAATTTCCTGATTTGTGTGCCTGGAAGAAGCAATAAAAACAAAATATCCTAAGATTCTTTTTGCAAAAGATCTTCAAGGAATTGTACCAGGACATGCACTCCCCCAAAATCACCGCCAAGTAAGAGAGGAGATTAAGTCCTGGTAGGCACAGTGAATGCACCTATTTTCTACTCTCCTCTCCTTCTCTTCTCATATACTGAAAATTAACTATCTTTTATCTATCTCCTCTGCAGGCAGAATTTCTGTTATGTTATAGAGATGACAATTACTTTTTATTCCAACAGGTAGTTATCCTGATAGTGTGCAAAGAGCATAAGCTCCGGAGCCAGACAGATCTGCAGTTGAATTCAGTAACTTACTATGAAATCGTTGACAAGTCACTTAACTTCTCTGAATGCCAATTTCCACTTCTTTAAAAAAGTGATAATAGAATCTGTCCTAACGTCTTCTTACATGTGTTGATACCAGTGTATATAAAGTGAATTTCAGGAAGAATTCAGCAAACTGTTATGAATTAGTTTGGTCGCTTCTTCCAATAGAAGTGCTTACCAAGAACAGCCATTAAATTTTACTGTCTCACCCAAAAAGAAGGAAGGAAGTGTGTCATGGCCAAAGTGCCTCAGAGCAAAAGCCACAAGATTTGGATTCTGCACCTAGCCTTAGAACTAAGGAACCCTCTCACAAAGCCTTCAAAACTCAAAGGGTTTTCAATTCTTCATCTACAAAACAAAAGAGGTAGAATAAGGTTTTCTAAACATTTTTCATAGAACAGCACACACACAAAAGCACATGGAAGTTTCTTCAAGGCTCCTTCAGTCACTTCAAGTTCCAAGGAGATGATATCTCAGCACATCCATAGCCCTTCCTGGCATCTCAGCATGTCACCACACGCCAGCTGGGAAGCTCTGATCTGGAGGATTCTAAAGTCTCTCTAGCTCATGACACTTGTGATAGATGCTTCAGAGCAGGGAAAATGGTGAAACTAGACTTGGGGGGAGAGGAAAAATCCCTCAAGCTAGAGAGGTAAATCTAATGTTTATATTCAAATCTTGTGGACTGCTGCATGAAATTATCCTACAGACAATTCTGAGACCCCAACGTATCTCCAGGGGGCACTTCCTTAAATGAAATTGAAATAATTTTAAATCATACAGTCCTTTCATTGCAAAGAAGTGTCTTAGCTTAATAAATAATCATTTATTATCTCACCTATTTCTAAAATTTCATAAACAAAGCACAAACATAAAGTGATACATTTTAAAGAGGCATAATTAGAATAGTGGAACATGCAAATACCTACAATTTTGGAAATAATTCATAGAAATTATTCATTTATCTGTCATATCTATTAGCTAGTCAATTGAGATAACATTGTTTTCCCAATTGTAAGCATCCAGTATCAATGAAAGGAAGTGGGAGAGAGTAAGAGAGAGAGAGAAGAGAAGGAGAGTGAGAACTCTAATAGTATATACATTTCTGTTATAGACAATAAAGTATTTTGCCTTTTCAGGGACTGATTTTCAGGGAAAGCCATGTATATTAGATAAAGGTTTACAGAAGTGTGTTGATTTTGCAGTGCTGAGACTTCAACCTTTATTTGGTAAAGGTTTTTAATGTTTCTTGCTACTAAAGTAGAATTTGACAAGGAATAAGCTTTTAGAAAGTTCAAAAGAGCATATGTCCTAGAGTTGGATAATCTTAAAATTCTTCATCTTTTTTTTTTCAAATTTCTGTAGAAAACTGCAACAAATGAAACATGACTTTAAAACTTTGTGATTGGAGAGGGAGAGAAACAAACTGAGGGTTTTAGAGGGGAGGGGAGTGGGGGGCTGGGTGAGCCTGGTGGTGGGTATTATGGAGGGCATGTATTGCATGGAGCACTGGGTGTGGTGCATATACAATGAATTCTGGAACACTGAAAGAAATAAAACAAAATAAAATAAAATGAAAAAAAAAACTTTGAAAGCAAACTGGAATAAATTAGAGTTTAAAAATAACAGACAAAAGTAAACTCAATGAAAAAAAATGTAACAAATTTTAAAAAATGCTTTATTACTACAAATAAAATTGTCATTTTTTAAAATTAGTAGTTTTTAGAGTTTTAATTTAATAGAAAAGATAGAGATAGAGAAAAGCAAATACAACTCTTATCTTCTGCGCAACAGATTTCCAGAGAAGCCCTGATCACTAGCCTCAAAGAGCACTCCATACTAGGTACATGGCACTGATGACTCTGGAAGACTGCATTTGTCCAACCCAAATTGAAATACTTTCCTTTATAAGATGTGGTGACACTAAGAAGTGCACATGCCTGTTTAACGTCATATCTCTTTGCTTTAGGCATAGTACAAATTTAGGATCAAGAAAAATACATGCCATGAAAGGGCTGTCAGTGTCTGCCTGTTGAACTTCTCCTTCTGCTTATGTAGGCTTTGTGTATTGTTATTGAGAACAATCTGACTGTATTTGCCTTTATGCCAATGGGTGGTTTGATAATGCTAAAATAGCCTAGATTTTCATAGAATTGGCCAAACCAAAATACTGACATGCTTCCAGGCCACCAGACAGACCCTAGAGGATCTAGTGATTCTGGGCATGTATCCTCTGGCTATGGACATTGTTAGTCTGCCATAAAAATATCCTTATGACCTATGCGTATCATGACGAGTCAAGGATTGGGAGCTATGGTGGTGGGATGACAACAGCAAATATTTTGAGCATTTACTAGCCCGAAAGAAATAAGGCAAATGTTCTCCAAGATTTCTTAATGGTGAATTATTTGGTTCAGGGAATAACATCATTGCCGATCTTGAAAAACAAAGATATAGCATTCACATCGTAAGCCCTAAGTATATAATACAGCTCAATACATTTTTACATATGCACACTCATCCACAACTACCCAGATCAGATCAAGCCCCCCGTGTTCAGAAGGCTACCTTATATCCACTTCCCCAACCAAGGGAATACCCTCTTCACCCCTTTCCAAGGTCACTACTATTCTAACTTCTATCATCAAATATTAGTTCCACTTTTTTTTTTTTTTTAATTTTAATGTAGATCTGACTTGTTAGTCAACACTATGTTTGGGACTTCATCCATACTGTAATTTGTTCTTCTTCATTATGGTGTGGTCTTCCATTATGTAAATATTCCATAATTTATTGACCCATGTACTATTGATAGGCAAAGGGTGGTTTTTTGTTTTTTGTTTTTCATTTCAACTGTTACGAATGAAGCTCCTCTGAACATCCACACAGTGGTCTTTTGGTGGTTATCTGCATTCGTTCCTCTTTGATATATAACTAAGAGTGGAAAATTGGGTCATAGGTTAGGTATCTGGTTAGTTTTGGTAGATACTAGGAAATAATTTTCTAAAGTGATTGTACCCATTTACACTCCTATTGGCAATGAAGAATTTCTGTCCTTTTATATCATCATCAAAACTTGGCATTGTTAGTTTTCTTAATTTCAGCTGTGCTGGTTTCAATTGCGTTTTTAACAAGGATGAGCTATTTTTCATGTTTGTTAGCCATTTTGATGCTGACATATCTGTTCAAATTCTAAGCCATTCTTAAGTTACCTGCTTTTTTCTTATTTATTTGTAAGCATTCTTTATCCTCTGTTAATGAGAACTTTGACAAATATATAGAGATGTAATATTAAAAAAATCTTTTACCAGCCTATGGCTTGACTTTTTATCCTTTTAATGCTATCACTTAATAAATAGAAGTTCTTAGGTTATTAATTAATGAAGCAATTAAATTTAGTTTATTCATTATTATCATTTTTTGGTTAGTGACTTTGGTGTCCTGGTTAAGAGGATATTCATCATGTTTTATTCCAGAAGTTTGATTGATTTAGTTTTCATATCTATTGATTGTGATCTATCTCAAGTTAATTTCTGTGCTGGGTGTAAGGTAGGAGTCAAGGAGGGTTTTTTTGTTTGTTTGGCTGGTTTGCTTTCCATTGCTATATCCAATTGATCCAGCACTGTCTATTGGGAAGATCACTGATTCCCTATTGATATACAGGGGCATCCATACCATCTCTTATCAAGGCACCATTTCAGTGGGGATACGCATCTGGAATCTTTATCACATTCCATTGGTCTTTGTGCCAATATTTATACTTTCTTAATTACGATAGCTTTAGAGCAAGTCTTGTTATTTGGTGGTGGATGTACTCCAGCAGTGCTCTTTGTCTTTGATATTGCCTTGGCTATCTGAGGTCCTTCAGTAATTTTTTAAGGCATTAGATTGAAAGTCTAGACAGAAGTTTAAATTTCATCTTGGCTACTGCCTAGCTATGACCTTGTGAAAGGCATTTAACCTCTCTCTCTCTGCTCCTCATTTGTAAAATATGCAGGGCTTGGATTAGAAAACCCAAAGACTTTTACATTTGTGATTTTCTAGCCCAATTCACACAGAAAGGGAAGGCAATTAATGTTCATAAATAAAACCCAGGAAACCTTCCTTGGAAGGATAGTTGCTTAAATGCAGTCAAATTTTCTCTCCAAAAAATTATTTCACACTTAAAATAATGCATTTGAAAGTGGGCTTGGAGACCGCTGTGTTTAATATAAATCAAAGAATTTACAAATTCATTAGGTACCTAAGGACACAACAAAATACACAGCTTTTATTGGAAATAAAATTTGGATATTCCTGGAAACACTGGCTCACATATATTTCTGTTACTAGGACAGGAGTTTAAGGTGGCTGTGCCTGGTTATGAATCTACCACTCCGAACATGATCTTTAACATAAAACCCATCCTCTCACTTTATCAGGCTAGCAGCATAATGTCACACTGTTTTATTCTCCAGTATTTTCCTATGTCATTCTCCACCCCTACCTCATCCTGCTGTCTTTTCACCAGTTCACATCTATTAGTTTCTTTACAAGTCACTGCCTGCTTGTCTTCCTTGAGTAACCCTATTTCACACTTCTTACTTTTCCACTTTGTACTTAACCGCCTACGCTGCATTTCGTATTTTATCTGTATACACAAATGGTATTAAACATTTCATTCTCATCTCCCTAATTGGATTCTAAGCTGCTTTTATTTTGATTCGTCAGCTAAGGAGCATTGTGTCTAGCATTGTGCAATCACAACCAGGTCCTTGGGAAGAACTCTTAGGTTGTGAGGGCTTCCTCTCTGTCAGTCATATGTGTTACCTCATTTCATGGTGGCCTAGTGAGGTGGTCAGAATCCCTCTGATTTTATAAATGAGAACATGTTGATTAAAATTAGGTAACACTTTCAGCGTCACTTAGAGTGTCTGAGTCTCTTCTTCTATCAGGGAGATGGGAGTGGGGACAAATTGGCTTAGTGTCTCCGCTAGCTATTGGGGGTAGGAGACAGGTCCCAAAGGACACAGACTAGGAACAAGGTGTTCTTACCAGAGACAAGAGACAGGAGTGACTGGAGCTGGAGAAAAGACTAAGAGACAAGGAATCAAATCTGGTCAAGGTCTAGGCTGAGAGATCCAAGATGGATGCCAAATCCAGGAGAGTAGAGTTTGAAACAGAGAGATAAGACGGAGCAAACTCTGGTTTGAAACACTGGGATGAGACTGGAAGAAGGAAAGTATGTAGGAGCAGTAAAGATATATATAAACAGTAAAGATATATAGCATAATAACATAATATATGTAAGCAGTAAAGATATATAACATTTGCTGGATAAATAAATGAATACATTCCTTACAAGGAATAAATAAGAGAGAGTCACCAAAAACTTATTTGGAGATTTGAAACCTGGATAATGGCAAAATGTGAGTACCAAGTAATAGAATTTCAGAAGTCAGGAGAAAAGAAAAGCTTGAGCAGAGCATGTGGAGATGGATCTTAGATGTGGGACACCCAGCAGAGAATGTCCAAAATGCAGAAGAAAAATGTGTAGAGCTCAGAGGACTAGAGATGAGAGGTTGCAGTTTGCAGCTTATAAAATGGTTTGCATGCCTTACCTCATTCTCATACAAACAAACAAAAAACCTAAGTAAGTTGGAAACTAAAATTAAAATAACTGGATTTAAGAGAAGTGACTTTCCCAAAGTGACACAGCTAATGTGCAAATGATCTAGAATATGAACGCAGGAGTCCTAATCATAAAGTTCAGTGCTCATTTTATTACATCATACTGCCCCCCAGATAAGAATGAGTAAGCCACCCAAAACAGAGGATTTCAGGTAATATGATTCTATTCAGGCCACGCATATGATAATGTCTTATGCTAATGTGAATAGCTTCAGGTAACAAAGAACTGAAATTTATCAGACACAGCTAGTTGACCTCCCCGTTGGTTAAAGATATTTTCTCATTCATTTCAAGAGTTACTTGCTTGCTGCAATTTGCCAGCTGGTATGGACATAGCTGACAGCATCACCTGCCTGCCAACAAAATACATGTGCTGAAAGCTGTTAAGTGGATTAAAATTTTGTGCCATAAAGTAATGCCCAAAGCATAGTCAAAAATTTCAACTCAGCTAAAGATGTTCCTAAAAACTCAAACCAGAAAAGAATACACTTAAAAAGCTTCATGAGGTAGAAGATGTAAGAGAAATTATACAATATACAAGCAAAGAAAGCAAATATTTGAAAATTTGCCAAGTAGCTGGAAGCGAGAGTGGAGAAAAAAAATTTTTTTTGAGTACTGCTGATTTTCTGGACTACTCAGGGAGTTAAACAAAGAGTAAAATAAAATAAATTATGTGTTAGTTATCTATTGTAGCAGAATCGGCACCTTATTTCTTCTGCATTCTGTCAGCCAAAAGAAATCAAAATGCAAGCCCAGGTTCAAGGTGTGGGGAAGGAGATGCCTCCTTTTAATGGAAGAAGCTCCAAAGTCACATTGCAATGGATGTGGACACAAGGGGCAAGAACATTGACAACCATTTCAAAGTCAGTACAACCAATAACTAGATGTTTGATTTTAGGCAGTTCATTTCACCTCTTTTGGCCTGTTTCCTTATCTCTAAAATAAGAATGAGGACCAGATGGTCCCTAGGACTCCTCACAGTTCTCTATTTCTAATGCAATGATTTCCAAAACTGCCTTTAAGGCAAATTAGAGGGTTTTTAGGTAACTTAAAGAAAAGGAAAATCTGCAAGTACAGTGGTATGTAGTTGCTTAGCTAAACTCACTTGTAAGTATAAAGTCACTTAGTAAAACGCAAAAATGCCACATAGAATATAGAAGTGACAGAGCAGGTCAGAACATCAAACAACATTATAGTGCTCCAACTTGGAAATCATTGCAAATTGCTAGTTTAGCCCCTCGACAACACTGATATAAGGCACCCAGTGTTATTACAAATACTCTGTGCTAGAAATTGAGCTGTCCACTTCGTGTCCTAAATGACCCAACTTGACCCTGGCTCATCACCAATATTCTACTGTGTAGATTTGTCTTCCTCCATAATTCAGGGTGGGAAAATGCCCAGTGTTAAAATTGCTGGGATTCACTGTTAACATAGTTTGAAGTAAGTGGTTAATTGCTTCATCTTCAATATCACTAGGATCACAAAGATTCAACCCGTTTTATGAAGTCCAAACATCAGCCAAGCAGATGCTGAATGAAGGAAGTCACCCGTCAACTGTGCTTCCTGTTCTACTATGCAGAAAAGGAGCATACTCATATGAGAAACCCCAACTGCAAGAGAAGACAAAACGCTTACTTTTCTTAGACTGATGAGGAAACAATGGCTAAAATAGAAAGCATCGTTGCCCAGAAATAAAAACAAGCTTTCTCTGAATGCTTTAAAAAAAAAAAGTCTTAATAGTTTCCATTATTGTAATTTACAAATATCTGTATGCTCTGTTTTTCTGCAGGATACAGAGTCAAAATGTCAGACTACTAGAACCTGGAAATTACTTCAATTAGATCTTGTCTTACTTAAATTTAAGCAGGCTAAGGAAGTTAACCCTAACCACCCCCATCGGTAAGAAAGAACATGTCTGAATTCAGCACATATTGTAACTCACGAAGCTCTTCTGTCAGACAAAGGAGGAAATGTTCAGATCTAAACAAAGCTGTTGCTGTAAGAAGACCATTTCCTTGATATCTGCATGTTCATCACCTTAGCTCTCAGGCCCCAGACAGCTCTCTTGGACTTTAGGAAATTAGATACCAAAAAGAAGATCTGAAAAACTAAAATCTACTAAGCCTATACATAGCAGACAGAGGTCAGGCAGAGCTATATTTAGGATTAATATTGAGAGCTCTGGGTCTGTTTTTGCAGAAGGGGTGGATATTAGGGTGATCAGTGTGCACATCTTAGGTAGAATTTGGAGAAGATAGTAAGTTGGTATAAAGTAATGACCTGCTTCATTAAAACTTAGAACATTCATTGACTTGTTTGCTGCTGGAGTGATAAGTAGTAATCTACATATATAACACGGTCTTCATATTTTCAAAATATGGGAAATTTAGGTGACACAATTTAGATGAAATTAGCAAATGGTAATTTCAAAACAACAACAAAAAAGCATTTTAGAAAATAAACTCATTTTCTTTGCATTCTTCTTTCCATTGCTTCCAAAAATGTTTAAAAATCATTAGCATCATAAACTTTACAGACCCATTTCCCAAATTGGCTTCCTTCTTTCCCTACTCCCAATCTTTGGTTATATCCCCCTTCTGTTTCTGCAGCACACAGCTGAAGACCTAGGGTTGCATCTGCAAAAACACTGACTTTCATCATGAATGAGAGTTCTCAGGAACTCCTATAGAAATACCAGAAGAACGATTTTGAATATGCCATTTCTCTTACACTAGCTTCTTGACTTCCTCCATTCTCTCATATATCTGGCATATGAACAATTTCTCTTTAACTTGACAGGGTGAGGTTAAACTCCTTGCTGTGTTCATGCTTTCACCCCCTCTATCTCTTCCAGAACAAAGACCTTATACTATTAATGGTGTATTTTCAGCCTTTTTGCCTGTACTTGTTCTATCACTGTAGTCTATACATCAGCTCAACCCATGCTTGCCTTTAAAAATGTCCTCTGTGACTTTAAGCCTCCCTCCATTAACCATCACTTTCTTGCTCCTCCTTCCTCTCATAGCCAAGTTCTTCCAAAGGCTGGCTTATAATCACTTGTTCATATCATCTATTTCTAATTTGCTACAATCAGAGTTTTAGCCCCATCATTCTGGATGAAAGGTGATTTTGCAGAAGGTTATTATGATTCAAAGTTTCCCAATCCAATAGAGGCACTGACTGTGGTGTCATCTCTGAAGCTCTTGGCACAGTTGATTAATTCTTCCCTCCTGGAATGGATAACCCCTTCTCCTGGTCTTCTGTTGTTCCTTTAACCATTCCCTCTCAGCCCACCACCCCCAACCTCAATCCTAATGCCTCCCCATCTACTCCCATAAAATCTCTGCAGTACCTCCAAACCTATCTCCACCCTTTGAACCCCTGGTGCCTTAGTTCAGTCTTTATCATCGTTCTTTAGACTCTAGCAAGTCTCTCCTCTCTGGTGTTGCTGCCTCTACTCTCTCCCACTTCCCCTTCATTTTTTCCCTTCCTGTCAAGGTGATCAGTCACAAAATTACTTTTATCTAAAACATCTGAACCCCTTCCTAGCACTCCTTATCATGTTGTGTTAGCTTAAATTTTCCCAGAAGCAGACCTTGACATAAAGCTTTATGTGCTCATAGTTTATTTGGGAAGACAAGGAAGGCCAGTAAGGGAATGAGGAACCGATACAGAGACAGGAAGGCAGGGTGCCTGAAGCTTAATCCTGCTGAAATACTGAGACATGCTGCAAAACCCATGTCTTAGTTATCCCTCTATGGGGGTACATTTGCTGGGATATATACATACCAGCTCCAGTCAGTATGCTCTTGGGAGGGAAGTCTCACTTCCCTCGGCACTTCTGGCCTGCTAGGAGTGGCCAGAATGACCTCCTGTTATCCGGTAAAACCCTATACACAGCTTGAAGTTGGCACTAGGACACAGTGAATTCGTTATGGTACAAGGGATATGGGTGAAGTTCTGACAGCATCTGCTACAGATGGCTTACAAAGGTCTTTTGCTTTCTTTACATCTCCCTAACTTACCTCTTGTGGCACGCTGTCTTTCGTTCTTCTTGCACACAATGCTCACACCATCAGGAAGAACTTTGATCTTGTGTGATGTGTTGTTCTGGTCTATGCTTCTCTAGAGGGTCCTTCTCTCTTTGCTGATTGACACCTGATAGTTTAACAATGGCCTCAGTTGTTATCTCTGTCACTAATCCTGTCCTGACACTCCCACAGCTACTAACCAGTGCTTCGTCTGAATCCCCACTGTGAGCTGTACACTTATCAATCCTACAACCTTGAACACTTCTCTGCAGGGCACCTGTTTGTCTTTGGTCTTAAATAAAGCAGTTTGAACCAGAGCAGTGAACTCAGGTCACAAAACTACAAACATAAAATAATTCATTTTAGGTAAGTACTTCCATAACTATTTGTGATGAAGTTGCCCACTATGCAGACTTACCTTGTTTAACAAAGGTAATTCCTGAATATCTGAGTAAAGTTCAAAGATATAAATGTCAAGCAATAGGCTTGGACATTATAAGAAGATTCCCATTCTGAGAGTTAAAACATTTAATAAAATTTCTAATTCTATCTTGTGTTTTGCAAACACTTACTTTCATGAAATAGTAGGGAAATTCCAACAATAGAAAATGTTGAGATAATTGGCCAGCCCCGATCCCCACACCTACACACCAACACTACACAGACCAAAATGGTAATATAGCCCAAAAGGAACTAGTGATCCTGGGTTAGTCCCACCTAACAGGGGTTGGTGATATTCCTTAGTTAGATGATGGCAACAGTCTGTACCTGTCAGATCAAAGATGGATTTGGGGCGGTAACACATATGAAAACAGGTCATGCAAAAATTGAATGTTGCAACAGCAAGGAGCACTTGGAGCAGAGTAAGGAGCCATCTCTGGAGGGTCTGTCAGCTCATTACCATCAGAGCAAATAGATCACATGACCGCTTAAAGCCAAAATCAAAATCATCAATTTGAAAAAACTGGGCAATAAAGTAGAAATACTTTCTTCATTGAATTACCTCATTTGTGTGTTGGTAGGGCATATTTTGAGCTAATCTATAGACGGTTGGGCCTTCTGAGGTATAATAGAAAGAACATGAAACCTGCAGTAGAAGACCTTGGCAACTACGTACCTGGCATCTTCTTTCAGTAGATGGCATAACACCCACCATTTTAAGAAGTGGCCAAGGATCTCAATTTTTTAGGTGTCTTTAATCTGTCCCCTGCCCTAAGTCCACCAAACTGAGTACTGAATGTTGAATGGGGAGAATACGTACCTTCAACAGGGAGAGTTTAAAGCAATGCTATGCAATTCTCACTGCACATTAGAAGGACATGAAGAACTTTTAAAGCCTGAAGACACTTGGACTCATCCAAGACTAATTAAAATAGGTAAAGAAGGAAGGGAGGAAGTAAGGGAAGAAAGGAAAAAGGGAAGGAATCCATTCCTTACATTCAGCAAGGGCAGAAATCTAAATAAAATGCAAAAGGGCAAAATTCTGGGCTTCTGACCTACCTAAGTTTTCAGCCAGGCTACACTGAACTGACTTCTTGTGGGGCCTTTGAGTCAAGTAATTCTACACTTTTTTTTCTGGGCCACTTTGCTCTCCACTACATCTAATTAATTAATACTTTCTAACAATACTACATCCATAATAGGGCTCCCATCTAAAGCCACAGTTACTTCTGCTCAGTGTCAATGACCAGTGTTTCAGTGTATGTCTCCATAATTGTTCACCAGGCTCTCTGCAACCATCTCTTAATTGGGTGTCTGTGCCCAAGGTATCCTGTGTATGCCACTCTCTATAGCACCATAAAACTCCTTCCTTTGCTGAGAGATTTGGACATACCTCTCTCCCACCTAAGTCAATGCTTCTTCATCTAAAGTATTGGATTTTAATCTGGAGACTTGAAATGTTCTGAAATCTGTATGAATTTGAGCTTTTCTGTTTGAGTATTCATTTTTTTTTTTTTTTTTTTTTTAGGAGAAGTTGCTCTGTTTCCTTCAGATTCTGAAATAGGCCTCAAGTACAATCAAGGTTAATACCTTCAGGACAAAGCCATAGACCTTAGCATGAAGTCCAAGACCCCTCATGACCTAACCCAATAGCTTCTGTCATCCCAGTGTCACCATCTGTCCTGCACACTTTATGCCCAGCCACAGAAAATATCCTTTAGTGTCATAAATGCACCAACTGTCTAACTTTTTCATGTTTTTACACATGCTGCTTCTTCTAGAGTGCTCTGATCTCTAAAACACCATTCATTACCTAATCTTAACCCTCTTTTCAAAACTTGACTTAGAGGTCACTTTTTTTGTGAAGCCTACCTTATTCCCACCTTGCTAGTGTGCAATTGGTATCTTTCTTTTAGCTTGGCACGGTACCTGAAAATACATCATGGCCCTTATCAAATAATTTCACAGGTGTCTGTCTGTACAGCTGTCCCACTGTGAAGGGTGAGGTTCCAGAACACTGAGGTTGTATTTCATCTGTGTTGGTAATCTCAGTGCCCAGAGGTGTCTAGCATAAGTAGGTGCTCAGTCAAAGCTTGAAGAATGAAAAGCACAAGGCATAAGGTATTTGAGCAAGACGATGGAGAACTCATATGGAGACGGAAAGCTTCGACACCGTGTTTCAATCAAGGGAAACTGAACCCCGGGCAATAAGTAATTAATAGCAGGTATTTGACAGAGCATGTTGCTGGGAGTGAACCTCTTTAGAAATGTGAATGATAGAAAGCTTTTACTAAAAGTACACTCTGAGCAATTACACAAGCAGAGGCCAAGAATGGACTGCTTACAGCAAAAGGCACCTGAAATTAAGAAGTAAACTTTCAGGGCGGAATTTCGTGTTACCCAAGAAGTTTGGTAGAATTTGAGCAGTAGAAAACTTTAATGATTGAAACCAACCCTGAACAGAATGCTTTTCTTAGTTCTAATTGGCTAAATGGGGCCATTTACTCACAAGGCAAGACTGGTAATTGGCATTAGAAACAACTATCATTCAATTTACTGTGAAGAATTGTGCTGGATTTTATTAGATTTTTAAGTTGTAGATACAGTAGTTCCCACACCAGAGTTATTCTTAACTCATCATTTCGTTGCTTTATAAAATCTCCAGTTTAAAGAAAACCTATCATAATCAAGATTCTAGGCACTACAGTAAGGGAAACCAAGTAAGCAACAGGCCTTAGTGATTACTTCTGGAAAAAGATTTATCCCTACAACATGTTACATTTGTACTCTCTCAGAGTATCCCTTAAATCTCTTAAAAGGGATGTAAGAAAACAAGATACTGTATAATGATCTAAGTAATACAGAGAGAGAAGATAAGACTAGCATCCTGAGGCTGCTGGTGGGGTGTTATTTCTGTGGAGTGGGGAAGAGTTTTAGGAGTTATAAGAAGAGCAGGGGAGACCTTCCTTGTGAGTACGATTCCTAGGAGTAGTGTGACAGGAAGACATGTGGGAAAGAGGGTGTTTAAGAAATGTTGCAATTCCTATTTCAAGATTCTGAATGTCCTCACCCTTTGCTTTTTCTGTGAAGGATTGCCAAACATATTTAAAATGCTTTGTAAATATTCCTGATAACAGACTAATGTCTCTTCAAAAGCAACACCTGAGGGTTTGGACTATCTGTAGGTTCACACTTATAATTTTAGAAATGTTCTAAATTACTATGATATCTTTCTGGTATACCAAATTTAAGCAGATTTTGACAAATAATAGAGTTGGCTTGCCCACATTCTGCTTCATTTCTTGTTCTCTGACCTTCTGTATAAGCCAGTAGAATAATGATTGAGAGCACAGACAGTGCACCCAGGCTTGCTCTGTGGGTGACCATGGGCAGGTTATGTGTCTTAAATTTCTTATCTGTCTAAAGGCATCATAATAGTTTTTTGCAGTCTTATTATGAGTTTTAAAAGTGAAGCTCTTAGATTAGTTCCTGGAACATTATGATCTTTTTATATTATTAAATAAAGAGCTTAACACTTGGAAAATAAAATGAGGCACTGAATAAACTGCACCTTTACCACAAATAAAGAAACGTTTATGGCAGCACCTAGGTGGCTTGGTAGGTTGAGAATGAGACTCTTGGTTTCAGCTCAGGTCATGATCCCAGGATTATGAGATCCAGCCCCATGCTGGCCTCTGTGCTCAGCAGAGAGTCTGCTTGAGACTCTCTTTCTCCACCTCCCTCTCCCCCTCTTCCCCTCCCCCCAGCTCTCCCTCTCTCTAAAATATACATAAGTCTCAAAAAAAAAATATGAACATTTATAGAATGCCTACCATGTACCTTAAACACATCTGCTCATCCCCTTGCTAATGTCAATGGTACCATGAGGAAAGTTATTATTACTGTCTCCACCTCAAAGTGAGGAAAATAAAGAGAAGCCAGAGGATATATTCATATCTCACTTACCAAGTCAGAAGTAGAGCTAAGCTTACTCAAACCCAGCGCTCTGACTCTCACTAGCTCTAAAGGGTCCTGCTCAGATCCTTGTTCCATTATTCATAAGCAATTCAGCCATGACTCCTCCTCATCAACCTCTCCTTCTGCCAAATGGACAGCTCAGTTGCCATCTTAAAGAGCAAAGCATGGAGAACTCGATGAATCAAAGAGAACCCAAAAGAATATCCGAGTTCCTAAAACCCAACCCTTTATTTTTTCAGATAGGAAAATGCTGAGAGAGTTTAAGGAACTTGCTCAAAGCCATATAATTTATTTAGTACCAGGGCCACAGTGCAAACCCATTTCTCTTGGCTACCAGCTTAGCATTCTCATTCTATCCATATCGTGCGAGCAATTTTGGCAGGAAAGCAAAGGAAGGGCCAGGAGGTCAGGCGACCCTTGAAGAAACACAAGAGAGATGCTAGAAACAAAGAAAGGAGAATCTGAGGTCCCAGAGACACAACGTTGCCCACTAGTTCTGCCACAACACCTTAGATTGGCTTAGGCAAAGAAGTTTTCCAAACTTTCTGACTGTAACAGATAGAACATTTTAAATAAATTATTTAGATTAAGTTAATTGATAAGAAAATCCATTTCCATTTAAAGGAGTTAAAAGTAACCTACTTAAAAACTTGGTCTTCCTGTGTACAGTTGAAATAAATTCTATAGGCATACATAACTGTGTTTACTTTCTTTGGTGTTATAACTTGCCTTTGGGAATTCTGGAAGTGGGTCTTCCTTATTTACTCTTGTATTTCACCACCCGGTACAGCACACAGCATTCAATGAAAATTTCTATTTGCTATTTCAGCATATTGGGTGGTCCTTAAACTTCCCTGAACCACAGCCTGTTAGAAGGTAAACACAACCCCCAGTCAGGCTAACCCAGAAGGCCTGGGGGGCATTGTTAACAGGCTCCTCCCACATCTGAGGGAGGCAGCTTCACACAACGTTCAAATTAAAAATACAAGTAATAGCCTGGATCAACTTGTCATCTTCCTTCATTATTTTATCCAAACTTCCCTCTGCAGGCATATCTTGCACAGCTCTCTTGTACATGTTCTCTAGCTCACATGCCACAGGGATCCCAAGAGCAATATTTCTATCTCTTGCCTCACCAGAAGTGTGCTAAAACTTCAGAGCAATATTCTCATCAGGCCATCTCATTTCTTTCTCTCAATTATTGGTTATTTTTGCTGTTGAGATTTGATTAGAAAAGAGTTGAGAGATGTTGAGGGGCTAAGTTTGACAGTTTCGGCACAGTGGAACACGTACGGTCTCCTGGAACAGGAACTTAGTCAATACATCCTCAAGTCTGTCTATTTGCAGGTTTCCAAGTATTTTAAATTAGTACCATGGTCTCAGAGTTAGGCTTACACCCTGAGAGATCGGGTTATTGATAATAGGGCAATTACATAACTAATACTGGTCCTCGAGGGTAGGATTCCATAAAAATGTTGTTTGGGGGTCAGTCTGAGACATTTTGAAAAGAAGTGGATATTTCCCATGCCCACGGATACATGTTTGGGCCCAAATTCTTCACATTTAAATGTCTACATAGTCTCAGTGCACTGCACTCAGAGCTTTTTGGCCAGGAGATCTGGCTGTCATAACAAGTAACATCATCATGGCTGGGACTCAAGAGAGGCTTGGGTGGAACATGGCATCATTTACAATGTGTGTGTGTGTGTGTGTGTGTGTGTTACTCTCGAAATATTTGCTAAAGAAAATGTGTTTGGTGGCTTAATTGTCATCAATAAGTCATTAAGAGAGACTGGGAATGTAGCAACATGCTAGGAATTAGACAATATAAATTAATCAACAGAAAAGTGATACTCTGGTATCATTAGAAGTATAAACAAAATAACAGGCACACGGGCTACTGATGACTATGTGAGTAAGAACCTAACGTTACGCACACAAACACAGGTAACTTTGGGTGGAACAGAGAGTTGAGGGTTTGTTACTTGTCTGACACTCTCTTCACCTTCCAAAGCATGACCCGGCACTCTGAATTCATATACAGTGTGCTCACAGAGATCACTCTTGTGAATATTTCAAGGAAAACATTTTAAGACTTGAGATAGAAACCTGAAGAACTAAAAAATAAAAAAGGATTAATCTGAGAACAAAGCAATAGAGTCTGCCCAAGCTTGAATGGAGAGCAAAGGAGCATGGGATTTCTGGTTTATAGACAGGATCAATCATCCACTGACATTGAGAAGGCTTCCACTAAGACAATGGCAGAAAAGAAGGGTATCACGCTCTTGTCCATAAGGAACTTATGAACTACCGGTGGAGCAAAGAACAATATAAATGCACATAAATTTTTAACTTATAGAAACAGGTATATACACACAACAGAAGACAGTTCTAAAAACTGAAGTTTGGACGGAAAGAAGTGAACTGCTTTAACAGAAAGTGGTGTGTGGGGGAGCCTGGGTGGCTCAGTGGGTTAAAACCTCTGCCTTCAGCTTGGGTCATGATCCCAGATTTCTGGGATCGAGCCCCGCATCGGGCTCTCTGCTCAGCGGGGAGCCTGCTTCCTCCTCTCTCTCTGCCTGCCTCTCTGCCTCCTTGTGATTTCTGTCTGTCAAGTAAATAAATAAATCTTAAAAAAAAAAAAAGAGTCTTTCTCTCCCTTTAAAAAGAAAAAAAGAAAGTAGTGTGTGCGCCTCTTTAAGTGAGAACAATAGGAAATCTTAAAGGAGGAAAATAGTACAGGAAGCAAGAGAGCACAGAGTTTCTGTCTGGCTGTGGAAGGGAGGAAAGAGTAGTGTGGGAAATAAAAGAACAGTAAAGTACAGGAGGGACAAAGCAAGAGAGTCAGAACATTTTATTTTGACGTAAATTAAAACTGGGAGTTCTTTTAAAGGCTTCCTTAAAGAGAGTGACATAATCTAAAGATGATGGCAGAAGATCATTCCTTCTACTTATGGTTGGAGAGAGAAAAGAAAAAAAATGAGTTGAGGGCTGATGAATTTCTTAATCCCTTAATCTAAAAGTTACATGGAGTACCAATTTAGATCAAAAACTCGAAAGAAGTTCACGTTTCACCAGATGCCCAGGAGTTCTTGGTAGGAACAATGAGGACACCTCTGCACTAGACCATGTAGCGGGACTTGGGGGTGGGGGGAAATACAAAAAAACAAAAAACAAACCTTCCATGGAAACAAATAATGTGTTCCACTTCTGCCAAGGTCATTCTGCATATACAGATGGCTTAGGTGGCTCAGTGTAGTTAACTCCTTTGGCAGAGGAACACAGATTTCCATCAAATCCTTCTCCTGCTCACTGATATCTGGCCCCTGGCCTTGCTCGATCCTCACATTTTAGAAAAACCTTGTTGCGGTCTTTGTTGTTGCGCTTATTTTGGTTTCTCTGACCCTAGTGTCTTCTGTCACAATTCTCAGGGGCAACAAATAGGTGAGGCCAATTCAGCATTACCTCAAGGAGGTAACGTAGCTTTATCTTGGTCTCAATTGCCAAAGTTATGCGGTTGGGGAAAGTCTGCGAACACAGCTCTCCTTGGCTGGGATTCACTCCAGTGTTTGTAATTTCTCTGAAGACCCATTGAGCAACCTGGCCTGAGTTTGAATTTGTGCAAAAAAGCCTCTAACCAGGTTTGTCACACATTGTTTCCAGCTCATTAGAGATGTTGTGGACAACTTCTTTAATGAGGTTTGACATTTGACTACCACCACATATGCGACTTTCTCCATCATGTCACCCTCCCCCCACTCTCTGCTTCCTTTGCTCTTCCTCATTTCTGTGAGTGAATCATCTGATCTTGTCCCTTACATGACCATGCTCTGGTTTGATTAATCTCTCTCATCAACCCTCCTTCCTGAATCTTCTGATTAAATCTAGTCTTCTCCCTCCTCGCTCCATAATGCATGGGACCTTTTAGCAGCTATTAATTATTTAAAAGAGCGTTACTTTCTATCATGCTCAGGTTAGTCACTACAGTTTTCTGTCTACCATGTGGCTTCTGTTAAAAATTATGGAACCCAATTAAGAAAAGCTTTCAAACACCAAGTTCTAAAAGCTATAAAAATAATCTTTTCTATTACATCGACAAACTCGCTAAGTTGGAAAAGGAAAGAGACACAGTATGTCTCACCAAAATGCATCTCTTCATCCTGTCCTAAATGGCATATGGTCCTCACCAACAGATTGAGGAAATGTGATTTAAATCAAATTATCAGCAGGTGACTGTAAAACTGCTAGGGGTCATTCCCAAGGAGGAGTTCTACTAGTGGATATTTTTGATCCAAGCAGTCAAAATTCTGGTGGCATTCCACCTATGTTAGACCCTTATACAATATTCATATGTTTTTCACTAAAAATCCAGCACAACTATGGAAAGGTAAGACAATACATTAATCTGTTGTTTAATTCAAAAAAGCCAAACAACGTCTGCACTGATTTTTACCAATTTGACCGAATCCACTGGAAATTTGGCCGTGGTATAGATACGGTCTTCAGTGAATCTGCTCTCAAAATCATTTTCTGATGGTTATGAATTAGCTGAAACTAGCTAAAATAAGACATGACCTTTATAAGCTGAAATAGCCTGTGGGTCTACATAGGATGAAGTAATAATACAGTGCCAGGTGCAGCCCACACCCATTAGGTAAGAAAAAAGAAAATATCCAGAGAGAGCTAGACTGGCTTGTCCGAGCCAGAGAGGCATTTAAGGTCAGAGCTGACCCCACTTGAAACCTGGCACAGTAATGTGGCACTGTAACTAAGAGAAGCACGATTCTTAGCTGTATTAATAGAAGAACAGTGTGTCAGGAAACGTGAAGAAATCTTCATTCACAGTTATCAAGAAGAACCAGCATTCAGCTGGTAAACACAGACAAGGGTGATCACGCCAACTGGTCAAAGCCTTTAGAGTTCAATATTTAAGACTTTGTAGTGCTGTGTTTACGAGGAAAGTGTTACAAGTTTAACAAGGAAAGTGTTACATTATTTTGATAGTGATTAAAGGGAAAGGAAGATCATTTTATGGTTTACTGAAAATACAAACACTAGTCTTATCTCTACCCTTAATGAGAACCAAGTGCTAGTTATCTCTGTAGTTCTCTGTTTTGATATAGAGTCAGACTAAGTAATACCGATATTTACTTCTAGCTCTAAAATTCTGACTCTGGGGAACTTTCTCTGGATTTCTCAAGCTAAAGCATTTCATATCTAAATTAAAATATGAACTAAGGTATATGTCACTCACATAAGACTTGTGTCTGAAAATACTCTATTATCAGTAATATTTAACTGTTTGCTCTACTGCTCTATTGGTTTGTAAATTACATTCTTCCCCATAATAGTAAAAATATAAACATGTAAAAGAAAAATAAAAACTTATTGTTACCCAGTAAACCAAGAGACTGGTTGGGGGCACTAATGTGAACATGTCATTTTACCTTTCTTCTTTTTCTAGAATTTATTTCCATTTCATTGACGAGATTGTGGACATGGGGGTAGGGAGGGGTGGATATACCGGTTTGTGTAAGAGAGAAAGAAGTCAACTAAAGTTAAATTTAAAGAAAAAAAGCACTTTCTCTTTACTTTCCATTGCTCAAATGATCATTTAATATAATCCATCAACGGTATCTCATGCAATTATAAAGGAGAAGACACAGCCTTGATGCCAAAATTGAATAGATGTTGGTCAGAATCTTTTCTGCAAATGCCAAGGCACACATTATTAGTGTAGAACTAGTTTAAAGTATGTACAACAGTGGTTTTTTTTTTTTTTTTTAAGAAAAATACAGTCTCTGTAGGATGCTCCTCTAATGTAGCTCATCTGCAGGGCAGAAGTGGAAGCCTCCTGAGCCTTTCAAAAATCCCAGTTAAGTACTTTCTTAGGCATTGCCCAAGTATTACCTCAGAGGTGTGTTCATTAAACTAGACTTCTCAGGCTGATTGCTTTTTTTTTTTTTAAAATAAGCATATACTTTAGTATAAGAAATAGAGAGTAGAGTCAGTATGAAAGAAAATAGTTTCTATGGTAAACATTGGCCAGCAAATGGGTTCTCCTGAGTTTATCCACCCATTACACCATGCACACTCACACACACATGAGTGCATGTGTGTATGCACAAACACACACACGCTATACCATGTAATATAGAATACCAAGTAGGATGAAACAAAATCAATTCTGGTTAGGAAAAATTCAAATTTCTTTGATATTATTTTCTTTTGAAGATCAGAAGAGGTGAATGGGGGGGGCATTTTTTCCCTTAAGAACGAAGAACTGCAGAACATGGTGGATTTATTTAATGCAGAAAGTCACATTATTGAGATTAGACATCTCTTTTTCAAGGTGCTCCTGAGAGATAATGGCTCTCACACCTATAATTCAGTGGTCGCATCCATAACATAAAAATGGACCTGAGGACCGAAGTTAACACCTTCATCTCTACATAGCACATGAAGATTGTAAGAATAAGTTTAGAAAATATTTGTTCTTTTACATTTACTCTCATTTCTAGAAGGTTCTTTTAAGTGGACTCTACATGAATATATTTCTAAAGAATATGGTCAATTTTAAGACAAATGGAAAATATAAAACATGAAATATTTTCTCTGTTCCATGAAGTTATAATTTATAATATCATTCTTACTAATACATACAATTAAGGCAGGAAAAAAGTAAAGTCCTGCATGAAATGGGTAAAAGAGCTGGAAAATGATTCTTCATTTGTGAAATAGATATCACATCATGTCTTATTTTAAAATAAAATTAAAAATAAGAAAACAAATTATTTTTAATGTTCATTTTGACCACTCTATATATGCTTATTCTTGGGAGAATGAAAATAAAAAGAGAAATGTTGATTCTCAAAAAGTAGACAGAGTGTATTCATCTCATCTTTGAATAAGGCTTCACCTCATCAGCAAAGTTCCCAGCCTCTGCTGCTACCCTGCTTGCTTCCTCATAAAATTTAGCCTATTACTCTCTTATTTTTTTACCTTTATTACACTATGATTATAGTCAAATTTTGGTGACCTTAATCTAATTTCTTCATGATCAAAGAGAGGAGTCACAGGCTCATTTTGCCCCTGGCCCCAGCCCCTGAGCCCCAAAACCTAATACAGTGTGGTGAGGGCACCTGGCCCAGGCAGTCTTGCACACCTCGCACGGTCTCATCTTAAGACAAGGAGCATCCCTTTCTTCAAGATTCAATTCTGGTGTCACTTCCTCCAAAAGGCCTCCCCAGATTTCTCCAGTCCAGAATGGCTGCTTCCCCTGAATTCACAGTACTATAAATTCTGTACATGTGAAAAATGTAGCTGCCTTTTGATACCTATCAGGTGATATTTTATACCGTTACGTGTGTTTTACATCTCAACTTTGCAATTAGACTGATGATTCTCACAGTTGCCATTTTTCAGTGCCTATTATGTGTTAAGGAGCATTTATGTGTTTGAAATTTTACACTTACAAGCCTGCACAGTAGTCACTATCCTCATTTTACATGTAAGTAAAAGAGACACAAGGGTTAAATTACTTGCCCGGGGTTACATAAATACTGTGTACCAGACCTGGATTGGAATCTTATATATTTAGAAGGCAAAGATCACTGTTGGAATTCTTGTATATCCCCTTTGCCCTTTTCACAGTGCTTTACCTAATTAGATACAAAAACATTATTTTCTGATGATTGGATTTAAGCACTGACTTAAAACTGTCCAGGTTATCATTAAATAAGTTTCTACAGTATCAACCCAAACTAATATTTATGCTGCCTAACATGGCACAGAGTAGACTGGCACTAGGCCAATGCAATCAGTGATAAGAAACATAATTCCTAAGGAGAAAAACAAATACCTGCATGGATGTATGATCAGGTATATTGCTTCAGAAACAAGCAACAACTTTGGCCAAGACACTGTCTCTCTTTGAAATGCTAAGGAACTAGTGAGAAGAGATATAAAATTAAGAACATACGAAAGTACTGAGAGCATTCTCTTCAGCTTTCAAGAGTAAGATTTAAGCACACCTGAGATAAAGTAGTTGATAAAAATGGTTAGGAGAATGGGTAATATGAAAATGGTTAACACCTAGGAGAGCATAGGCCCATATAGATCAGAAGAGACAAAGCAAGAGTTAGAATGGACAACTACGGACAACTGGTTCGAACATCCCAATACATGTTGCCTAAGCATCCATCCTGGTTATAAGGTGTGGACTGGCTAAAACACTTCTTGAACAAATGCCTCTTTCATTCCTCAGCATGGTTCAATTCTAGTCTGCTGTGATGGCCATGCCAATGCAATTGTCAGGCCCTGTGGCCAGGCTACTTGGATTATGAAGATTTATTCAGCAGGTGTATACTGATTACCTACTCTGTGATAGGCACTGTGCAAGCCACTCACTAGATAAAGACTGATCAGACATCATTCTTGCTGGGAGTGTGCAGTCCAGCAGACTCTTCACTAGAAGTTATCCCTGGTACAATTCTAAGAACTGTTTTGCCATGAAAGGATAAGGATAACCCACTTTCTTAAGAGGTCCATGTTTCAGTTGAGATCTCTCCAGAAGCAGACCTTGAAGTAAGAATTATGTGTAATCTTAGGTGTGCTTGATCAAGAGGTACCTCTACTGGTCATTTGAGGAGTAAACACCAATAACCCACTAATAAATCCCTCTTATTTAAAGATACTTAAGGCAAAATCAATTTCCATTACCTATAAATAAAAAGTTGTAAGTATCGTGGCTGTTAGTGTGCATGTTTGAGGAATGTCATTTTTGTGTATAACTCTCCCCACATAATTGGAGAGTGGAAAGGTGGTAGAGGGAAAGCAATCTATAAAGGGGGATGTTATTAAACCAGGTACCACACTGGATCACTAAAATTCAACCCCCTGGGGAACTCGGAACTACACCGGCCAATTACCCCTCTATGCTCATCAGTTACTAGTTAAGGGCTGTCTCTGCAGCAAATTCCCTGGGGCAGTTCTGGAACAAAGACGCTAAGGGTGTGATTTAGGAATCATGGGGTGCCTTCCACTGAAATGAAAAGAGAATCCAAGAGGAAATGGGTGACACTCCAACAAGGCTTACTGCAGTGTTCTATCTAAAGTTAGGGACCTTATAAATTTAGCACAATAGGTACAGCTATCATCAAACAACAGATATTGGGGATCTACTTTTACTAAGACAATATGCTAGTGACTGATGGGATGGCACAAGTAGTAAGTTGGCCTATTTCTTTATATTTTAGATGATTTAACATTATACTTCAATTTGGCTTCTTTTTTTTTTTTTTTGCCTTCCAGAAATTGACAGTCTAATTTTATGGGTCAAGCTGTACACAAAATGACATTCTATTAGCAGGTATGATAATGCGTGGAATAATTAGCAATTTTTCACTTGCAGGCAACATCATTTAATTTTATCCGGTTTGTCCAGAAAATAAAAAAGAATTTATTGTTTACTATTGACTTTTGGTTCCCCAAATTACTACCAGAAAAACCTGTTGATCCAGCAAAGATAAGTTTATTAGACCTACTACACTAAAGAAGGTCAACATTTATAGGGTTGTAGGGTCTGGATATAGTGATTATAAAGGAAGTCAGCAAGTCAAGCAACTACCTGGGCAGAATTTATAATATGGTAGTCTTGGGTTAAGTGAGCACAGTGAGGCAAGGGCCTTGAAATGAGTTTTGATGTGCAATCTATTGGTCCTAATTTTAATTGGTTCACAATCTTATCTTCCAGGAACAAGTATATCCTGGAGCAAGAAGCTAAGTAATATTTGCTGGATCTCAGTATTGCCTAACACAGGGAAAAGGAATTATGATGGCTTCAGCTCTCCTTGAATAGCTAATAGGCTTAAGAAGAATTAAACAACTAGCTCTCCAGAAAGAAAAGAACTAGGTTATCTTTGGGAATTCAACAGTATTAACACACAAAAAGTTTCTTGGGTGCTCCTACCACCTTTCATTCCTGAGTGTTTCACCTTAAGGGCTAAATTCCCAACAGAGTGCCAATAGTTGGTCTAGTGTAGGATATGTGATAACCCTGTGGGATAGGGTCTGTAATTTTATATTTCATAAAAGTCACATGGAGAAGAGTACAAATAATTCTTGTAAGTACTAAATTTTGACTGAAACTGTTTCTTTTCACTGTTGTTCAAATTTAACAACTAAATTTTTGTTGTTCCTCAAAATACAAAATTTGCATTTTTAAAATACAATAAATAAATAAATAAATAAATAAATAAAATAAAATAGTCATTTATCTCCTCTGATTACTTCCTTACAGTTAACTACTGGCAGTCAACGCTTACCAGTTCTATCTCTATGGCAAGTTCTTCCTCCCTACCCCTTCCTTTCCATCTACCTATAACTGATCTAATCTGTTCTTAAATTATGTTATTTTGAGATTCTTGCAATAGCTTCGTACTTGTTCTCTGCATTTATTGAATCTCTTGTCTATTGCCAGATGAATAATCTTCTTGAAGCACATTGTGATTCTTTCATTCCCAGCCTTTCCTGATTTAGTTATTCCCCATTCTCTTTAACTGTCACACACTCTTATTTTCACCTCAAGGATCACTTATAATGGCCTCCACCTCTATATCTGTACTTACTTTATACTACACACATTCATGTATGCTTTACCTCTAACCGAAACACACAGTGACGTTCTTAGGGTACCTAATGATTTCTTAATTTCAAACTCCTTGAGAATACAATGTATGCCAAATTCATCTTCATATTCCCCATATGCTTAACACAGTCCCTTAGGTTGTAATTTGAGGGACTACTCTGATGAATTGAAAATGATTGCCTTAAATGCTACTTTGAAAAAGAGCATGAGGTCAAGTTCAGGATGAATGGGAAGGAATGTTGTATTGATTATTAATGTTTATAATGGGCAGTTTGTATCTGTGTGGAAGGAGGGGGGGAAATAACAGTAACTGTACTTCGCACTTTCCATTTCTTTCTGAATATTCAATTAATATTTGTTGAATGAAGTTCACTAAGAATTTAGAATAAAGAAATCTCAGAAAAGATCTCCTATATCCTTGCTGGTTGGAGAAATGAGATCACCTCTACCTATAGATAGCAATTGTTAGTGAAAACTAAAGCTATCTGGGTTAGCATGACTCAACTATCTGTTGCAGGAAATTCCTGTCCAAGAACTTAGGGTAAAAAAATCAATAAATAACTGAGCTGTTTGCTTTAAGAAAATTCCTAAAAACCAACATGTCTGGGCAATTATTTTGCTCTCCTATCAGGGCAACAGATTGCTCACCTGGGCAAACAACTCACTTATCAAACTTCAGCTTATTTTATCAAGATTCATTTAAAGACCTTGTCCTCTTAAGTACACCAATACTAAACTGCTATGTCAGTTTAGTATGTTGCCCATGTCCAATCAGTTCCCCACCTTGAACCACCCACTCTAAGACCTACTTAAATGATACTTAAAGCCCTATAAATGTCCTATAAATAACACTTACCTTTTTTCAGACACTACTAAGACTTAGGTAGTGTTCTCCCTTACTCTAGGAGGTTAAAGAACAGCTTTGTAAAAATATTTTGTGTTGATTTTTTAGAGAGTTGATACCCAATAGTTGATTTAAGGAATACCATAAAAAAATGGGCACAAATTCAGGAAACTGATAACTTTTTGTTGAGAACTGAGTTGTACCTTCTTAGTTCAGAAAGAGTTTTCAGGAACAGATAATTTGAGAACAGATAAACAATTGTCTGGTACTTTGTAAAGTTGCATGACATTTTTGGACATTTACAGTGGAAGGAAAAGAAGATTGTTAGCCTTAGACACTGTCATTGTCAAGCACACAAGGTCAGTTGATTCCAATCATGTAGAAGTTTTCAAACTACGAAGTACACAAAAGTTTCAGAAGGGCTTGTTTACAACACTGATTAAAGGCCCAACATCCAAAGACTGATTCAGAGGTCTATGGCAGGGCTCAGGCATCTGCCTGTGAAATAAGTTGGCAAAAGAATCCCTGAACATGCCCTTAGAATCCAGGATGACACCTAAAGTCTAGTTACCTAAAACCATTTCTACTACTGGACAATTTCCTCAATGCCCTTTTCATCCAAAACTCAACTTCCTTTTGAACGCTTTTATATTTATTTGGCTTTTTTTTTTTTTTGCATCTTTTTGATACTTTAAGGATTTTAAAAACAATAGAGAAAGAAAGGGAAGGAAAGATAGAATTCACCTTACCTAATTTTGGTTTATGTCAACATATTTTCTGTATTTTATGAATGATGTGTTTTCCTTTCCTGTAGCAAACCTTCGACTTTGTGTAAGAAATAAAGGAAAACAGGTTTCCTACATCAGGTATACGTTAAGGGTTAGCAAGAGGGAAGATAAAGGAAAAGGTGGGGAGGAACTGCAGATTCCTGAACAACAAACCTTCCTTCTTAACTAGGGCCAGCGTTTAGAGCCCTGCTTCGACTCAGCTATTAAGAGCAGATCTTCTGAACCAATGATCTGCAGATTCCTGAACAACAAACCTTCCTTCTTGACTAGGGCCAGCGTTTAGAGCCCTGCTTGGACTCAGCTATTAAGAGCAGATCTTCTGAACCAATGATAAGGGAAGGTGAAAGAACTCCAAAAACATTGTAATCAACTATCTATCTGTCTATCTATCTATCTATCTATCATCTATCAGCAGCTGTTAACAACTTTTTTCTTGCAAAAACCAATGCCTTATGTTGTTCATCCGGACAAATTAAAAAAAAAAAAGAAAATATTTACACATCAAAGACAGTACCATTCTTGTACAGCAGTGTGTTTCCCCAAATACCTTTTTAAACCACTTTGGATGAGATTTTTATTGTCAAATCTATTGGACACCAGCTTTTCCAAGAGCATGCCCTATTTTTTTTTTATTCTGCATGAATTGTACTAGTTAAACTTGGAATGCAACTTTTTGCATTATGGTTGGATTTGGTGATTGGTTTAAAAATATACACTTTCTAGCTTTTATAACATATAAACCAGATAAATTGTTAATGCTTTAGAATTCCCTAGGCTATATGAATGATGGAGATTTCTGTGTCATCCTTGATAAAGTTGAGGATACAGAAAACAGTCTTAATCCTCTTTTTATACTATGCCTGCCTGTCTGTGGAACAAGTTCACAGAATTGATATATAGAACGAACAGAGCCACAGGCTTAACTTTCAAGGCCAGGTAATATTAAGTAGTCACATATTTTTAATATATTTAAAATATAAAATAACTAAATAAATTGACCCAGATAGAGTAACTGTTATACTTAAACAACAAATAAGAGGTTTTTGCAGGCTGAATTCAGGCCAGATAAAATTTCCATTTGTTAGTGTTGCTGTTATCCAAAGTGTCAATGTTTAGTAAAATTTTAATCTTTCATTAAAAATGAAAGGCTATTTTTTATGCAAAAAAAGACAATGATAAATATAACCAGAGCCAATCTTTTAATTGTATCTTATAGTGTTCTGTCCCCTATATCTAATGTCTGTACTTTAGCTGTAAGCTTTGGATTATATTCAACCAGATACATTTTTTTCCTTTAATTATAATAAGGATGTGTCTATCGGAAGTGGAAAATGCGAACAATTATTTAGATTGTTCAAAAAAATAAGAGCAAGTTCAGCTGAAAATATGCGAGTGAGTAGTGCAGACTGAGGTATTGCAGAGATGAGAATTCTATAGAAACACCTCCAGTTTTCTATTTTACTTTTGTAGGTAGTTTCTCTTCATTTTTATTTTCTACAGTTTGTGGATTGGTAAATCTGGCTGCAGAGCCTTTTAAGACCATCTTGAGACATTTGGTTTACAAACTGATCATGTGTGGCAGGGCTATCTGTGCCTTTAGACCCTACTCTTAGAAAAGCGAGGAGTATTATGCTGAGTGAAATAAGTCAAGCAGAAAGAGTCAATTATCATATGGTTTCACTTATTTGTGGAGCATAACAAATAGCATGGAGGACATGGGGAGTTAGGAGAAGGCAGTTGGGGGAAATTGGAAGGGGAGGTGAACAATGAGAGACTATGGACTCTGAAAAACAATCTGAAGGGTTTGAAGAGGTGGGGGGGTGGGAGGTTGGGGGAACCAGGGGGTGGGTATTAGAGAGGGCACGGATTGCATGGAGCACTGGGTGTGGTACAAAAACAATGAATACTGTTATGCTGAAAATAAAAAAAAAATAAAATAAAATACAGTATTACAGAGGGGAGAAAAGAAAAAAAAAAGAAAAGCAAGGAGTTCTATGACTTGATGATGAGACTTTTGGATACCAGTAAGGACAGGGGTGGGGAGGATTTTTAAGTTGGTCTTTAAATCCTATGTAGGCAATAATCAAATCTACTTACATGTGAGGAAAGTCTTGTTCATATTTGTTCACCTTGTAAAGGAAATGAAATCAATCATAACTCGTAGCCAATTAGCTGCTTAATATAGGCTAGCCATGGCACATTTTAGGATGATTTTTCTGCCTAGATTTTCAGGAAGAGTAGCTTGGGTCTCTCCATTTTGTGTTGATTCTGAAATTTTTGGTAGAATTTTCTTCTTTGGTTCCTAGACCAAATACAACTTCAATCCTCATAAGATCAGTTTTTCCTTTTTTTTTTTTCTTTAAAGATTTTATTTATTTATTTATTAGAGAGAGATCACAAGTAGGCAGAGAGATAGGCAGAAAGAGAGGGGGAAGCAGGCCCCCTGCTGAGCAGAGAGCCCACCGCGCGGGGCTCAGTCCCAGGACCCTGAGATCATGACCCGAGCCAGAGGCAGAGGCTTTAACCCACTGAGCCACCCAGGCACCCCTTCAGTTTTTCCTTTTACTTGATAAAAATGACAAGTAACTATTCGTTATGGCAGTGAAAATAAATCTGCCAAGAAAAATTTACTCTTACTTTGCCCATGCTGGAAGAATTTGGGAACTCTATGGTCCTCCTCACCTTTATACCTCCTGAGCATGGTTTCTTTCCTTTCTCTCTATTCCCATCATTGCTGTCATGGTCTGAGTTCTTATCATTTCTAATGCAGACTACTGCAATAGTCTCCTAATTAGTCTCTCTGACTCTACTTGCAATCCTTCCTCTTTGTTCTGGATGCCTTCTAAAATATACATCTGACCACATCACATTCTGTTAAAAATTCTTCAATGGGCTCCACACTGTCTTCTTGGTGATATACGGATTCACTCATAAGTCATGCATGGGTTTGCTTGATCAGGCCCTTGCCTTTCTGTGCAGTATAATGTCTCCTTCCTTCTCATTTTTTGCATAAACACCAGAAATAAGATACTTCATAAGCTCTTTTATACCTTGATTCCTTCACCTAGAATTTTGTCAAATTTTTCTAACTTTATGTACTATTCATCCATCAAGTCCTCAATCAAACCACTTTAGGTGAAGCCATTCTTGGTGTATTCCAGAAAAATTACATTGTCTTCTCACATTTCCGTTGTACTCTTTATGTCCATCCAAATATATCCATAGTATATATCTTCATGCCTGTCGATGAGCTAGACTATAAACACCCTGAGCACAAGGAAAATCTTTTAATTCTTTAATTCCAAATTCCTGGTAAAGGGAATAGTTGTAGTGCTCAATGAATATTACAGACTGACTGAATAGGCTTCATTTATATATAGTTATACATCTGATCAAAGGTAATGGATTTTTAGGCATTGGGAAATGGGGCTTGAAATACCAAATTCTACCTGCAAATCTGTAGTCAACAAGCATATACTGTGCATAGACAGGACTCTATACGTGATGCTGGGCAAGACATATAAAGTCATTCATCATGTTTCTATTTAGTGCATGTCAACACTGCTCCCGGCATTTGGGAGACATTGCTGAGAGATATAATCCTTATCCTAAATTGCCTGCACGGTATAGAATACAAGACTTCATTAAACCATACTCTGACCAACTGTGCCTTAATTAATTTAAAGTCAAAGTAAGACTATAAATGAGGGCTCCTCCAATTCACTTATCTTTCCATAGTTTATTATGGAGCTTCTCAAATCTCAAAGTGCATATGAATGCAGATTCTGATTCATTACATCTGATGTGAACCTGATATCCTGCTTTTTAAAAAAGCTCTCAAGTGATGCTAACATTAGTGGACCATGAAGCCATTTTTTTTTTTTTTTAAAGCAAAGACTTACAGTTCCAGAGCAATACTGATCCTTCCTAGGAATGAACCTCTCTCATAATACCAAACCTCCAGAGCTCCTTCAGTGTGTTCTTCAGAACCATGGATCAGAATGAAGTATATAAAGATGGAGCTAGGCTAACCATGTAGGGTGCTGTGCTAGGGAGGTTTAGAGACAGGGCTTCCAAAGAAGTTCTTAGGGTTCATCTACTCCTAAACAGAGGCAAGGAAGAAAAGAGGAAAAAAGGTAGTTGGATGATATGGGAAATTGTTTCCAAATGTTGCAGTGGCAGCTCTCTAGAAATTAAAGCTGGTCCCAACCTAGCCTAAATGATGGAGAAACAAGTGCCTCTGGATAGTAACAAACTTATTTTAAATAGGCATGTCCTTGTCCAGCTTCCTTACGAAACTACTTTGTATAGATTCTGTTGCCATTTCCCCCATAAGACAGTGCTCTGCACGGAATACAGGTTAAACGTATGTGGAATGAATGACTGAAAAAAATATTGTTCTTTATGTTACAAGCTTTCAGAATGTAAGCGACTTATCTGACCTATTTGTTACAGAAGACAGTTTAGGCTTTTTCGAAATGCTATTGTTAAGCATTGAATTATGCTGGCTTATGTGGGTTAAAAAAACTTTCAAGAAAAGTACACATTACATAAACTGCCTTTTAACTGAGTAGGATGGCTGGCATTTAAGCACTGTGGTTTTTATGTTCTGTGCTGGTTGTCTGCCACAGTCTAGCTGAAGTTTAACATTAAATAATGTTAAGTATGTGAATTTGGGGGAGAATTTGCATTTATATCTCATATGGTTTGTTACCCAAATAGAATTGAGTGGCTACATTTTTCTATTTTTTTCATGTCTTATTTTGTTAATCATCCAAACACATTTGTTCCCTTCCATAAAAATGAGCAGCTTACCTTCCACCTTTGTGAAATTACTGTTAATCATTCTCTAATGTCTGCATTATCCCATTTAAACTGTTCCCCTGTGGTTTTACAATTCCTTCTGCTCACTAATCCAACCGGAGGAATGATATGCAACAAGCAAACATAGAGAAACAAATAGGTTTTTCTTGTGAATCATCATTGTAAGCCTCGTCAGCAACATTAGAGTTTCTCAAACTGTTATTTAAGAGTCAAATAAATCTACAGATAGAGCATCCCAGCCAATGAGCTTGAAATTTGTCCAAGTAATGATATTAACTCAGATACTTTTACAACCATGATCCACACCCACTTCTCATACCTAGCCTTAATCTTGGTTGATGGAACATTAACCTTAAAACTTGACCATGGTAGGGGCACCTGAGTTGCTCAGTCAGTTAAGTCTGCCTTCCTCTCAGGTCATAATCCCAGGGTCCTGGGATTGAGCCCTGCATCACATTCCCTGCTTAGCGGGGAGTCTGCTTCTCCCTCTGCCCCTCCCCCTGCTCGTGCTTGGTCTCTCTCTCAAATAAATAATATAATTTAAATAAAACCCTTAACCATGGTGAAAGAAAAATTGACATGAGACATATAATGGAAAAAGAAAATGCATAGAATTTCCTAAGAGATATGTTCCTCTTGTCACCCAAACTTATCTCAGATCATAAAATATCTCTACATAATTGTTACATGAGCATCATATATACATCAATATATCAATAAATATTGCCAAGTAGCTGCATGGAATGTAGAGGCCTCTAATCAGTTAGCTGGATATTTCTTAAATGTCTGAATATTTCATGTTATATAAATAAAATATCCAAAAATTAACTGAAATTTATCATTCTCATGTGAGTGTTTCATACTTTATATACAAATACCTAAATATGTATTTTGGATCAATATCTTATCTAGCTTTCTGGGATTATATAGCTATAACATTATGTATCCACAGTAATGTCACATTTATTTTTATGAATAAATGCTACAATTTTTGATTGGTAAATTAAACTAAGAACTAATAATAGTTCACTGGGGCTAGGGAAGGAGGCAGGACGAGAGAACAATGACCAGGTGTACATCTCATTTATTCATTTCCTTTCTAACTACTACCTGAGATACCGAATACAAAAAAAAGTATGCAAGAATAATAATAAAATAAGAAGTTGAGTAAATGCTAAAAATACCAATATCACATTAAAATACTGAAATAAAACCTCTTCTTCTCTATCAGTTCAGACCCAAGCAAATTTTTCAACTCAGTAAATACAATTACCCTTCATGCCACAATTCTAAATTCTCCTTTTGCACTCTACATGTCTAGGGTCTTTTGCAGTGTCACACTATAATTATGCTCAAGTGTGGGTGATTAGGAAAGGAGACTAGTTCCCTATTACTTTCTCCTTGCCTTGTGGGAAGTTACAGCAGGATGTGAAATATTATCACATGTATTGTGCCTTGCCTCTGTTCCTATGTTCATTAGGCAGCCCATTTGACTACCATTGTAGGAAAAGTTGATCTGAACATGAAATACACCACTGCTAATTTTTACCTTCACTGTATATTCAGTATAAGTATAGAATACCCATGTAAGCTGAAGTCCCCTTAATCTCTGATGGTGTTCTTAATTCTGATGTTCTCTTTTAACCTACAGCACCATTGACATAAATGCTTATACTCCTGCTCTTATCTCTACCAAAGTCTTTTATAGACAACCCCTTTCTATGATTTACACCTCATTATAAAAATCAAATTTCTTGGCTGTCAGAAAGAAATTGAGTGCAGCAAGCCGGGAACTAGTTCTTGACATCCTGAGATGGCATATCAGCCTGGAGGTGTAATTCCCAAAACAGAAAGCTGGAATTATAGATACCACCTACATTCATTCATAAATAGAAGAAATAATGATGGCACAGAACAGTGATTTTCAAGACATAGTGCAAAAGATTCTAAATAATATTTAAATTTAAAAAAATTGATCTATGACTAAAGATATGAAAATTCACCAGGACTCATTTCCCTCTTGCACCATAAATTAATATCACATTTATCTTATTGGAAAAACAGAAATATGAATGGTTTATAAAATGAAATATAATGGTTAACCCCTCTACAGAGGGAGGGTCTACAGTTTCCTTAAAGCTCTACCACTAATCTTGATAACACTAGTTATTTTTACTATTTGAACTTCCATCTGTCCCTTTGACCATTTTAAGGAGTTATGTAGGCACAGCATATAACTTTGATTTTTAACTAATTATGAATTAAAGTTTCTTAAAGCACCTACAGTAATTTGGATCATGTGAGAAGAACTAAAATTAGACTTAAGAACTTCATAAACCATTTCCTCTCATTCACTATTCATTAATGTGTCCATTTTTAAAAAGAATCATGGATTCTCCTTGTACTCAACTCCTTCCACTCCCCATTCTCTCACCATCAGCATCTAACACATGCTCTTATATGTTCAGTAAATGTATGTAATGAATTTATGTGCCTGTTAGTTATATGTATGTGTTTCTTTCTCTTTAATGAGACAGGGTATAGAGTATTCATCCCTTGAAAGCTTTGAGAAGTAAATAAAACCTATGTTTTTTAATATGATGCATTATTCCCCTTAGGAGCCTGGGCCAGATGATCTCTAGTTGTTTTCTGATCTATAACTAAATGATCAATGAGCCATCATCAGGTTATTCTGTACCATTTAGTACATAGTCGTTATTGCTCAAGAATACTAAATGGTGCCCCTGGGGTCTGAAGAAATTAATGTACAACCCTGAGGGTCCAAATTGTTGCCAAGGAGTGATTTAGGTAATGAGATATAAATTCCATGAATACCTCTCTAAGCAGTTAATCAGAAGGTGAAATAATAATGGTAATAAATAAGGAATTAAATTTGTTTTCTCATTTGGTCTCCCATGGACAGAAAGAATAACTATTAGGTGTGTTCCTCATAAAAATCTTTAATAAATTTTAAGGTAGTGATCAAGACTTCCCTTGGGTTTCTCACCTCTACACTAAATATTCCCTATTCCTTTAATCTTTATATAAAAGATATGTTTTCATCCCTTTAATCACCTTCATTGGTCTTTTCAATGTTCTTCTCAGTTTATCCACATCTTTATCAATGTTCTAACCACTAATACTAATCTGATGAAGGACCAGAATATATTCAAGGATCACGTGATGTGCTCCTTCTTGCCTATACTTTCAAATGTTAGCCTAATCTCATGTCATGACACCATGACAACTTTATAAATGGCAGATCTATAGTTTCTGTAATGACAAATTGCAAGTATGGGTAACCATTCTAGCCAGTAATAATAGTACCTAAAACCTCTCTGGTTAATACACCAACTTACGAACCATGATGTGATTACTTTTGACACCAAAGCATTTCAATCACCACAAGAAGTAATGCAGCAATATTGATGACCACTGCAGTAGGACTATAAAAACATATACAAGTCTTTCAGATCTGAGAAGGACTATTGGTGACTAGTCATATCAGGCTTTTCCCTCAGTAATCACATCTATCTACAAAAGAATACTGAATCTAATAAAAGAACATAAGATCACTCTGCTTTATGCTTTGGTGTTGGTGTGGTAGCCTCTGCTTGGTACTTCTTACTATCCTATTTTTATCAAGCTTGTCAATAATTTGGCTAACTAGTGTTCCTGGAAATAGCCCTCATTATAGCTAAAACCAAACCAAACCAAAACAAAACACAAAAGAGTCAAATATGAGAATACCATGACACACACTTCATTCAGTTGCCTGGTTGTTGCTTATTCTCCCTTGTACTAGCATTTTATTGATATATGAGAATACTAGTGATCTGAAATTCTCCAGTTTCCCTAAGGAAAATGAAAAAGAATTATATGCTCTGTAAACCAATGACTAGGATCAGGGGCTTAGTGTGAAATTCATCGAAATCTGTTTATTTTTCCATATGTGAGACTCAGTTTTGCCTAAAGCCTGATGCAACTGTCTTGCTACAATCAATCTCCTTCCAAATGGAAGGGTCTACTTTAGAGCTAGATGTGTCACTTAGCAGAGTTATTTCAAAAGATGGTTCAGATTATGACCTCACTAAAATTCACCATTGGTAAGAAGAGAGGAAAGGGATCCAGTCAATAAAGGCCAAAAACAGATGGTCTGTCCTTCCTAGTTCATGTCTCTTTACCACTGTGATACATTTTCAACTCTTCCACTAAGTAATTACATCCTACTAAGCATTCTCAATCACTTCAATAGCTCCTTTAGCTTTTGAAGTTACCATCTACTTGCAAGTAAGGAATAATGTGAAAACAGGCGGTCAATGAGAGGAAGGAAAGTCAAGTCACCTATAATGCAATGCATGACAGCAACAGTTTTATTTGCACAAGGACAACTGACTGTAAGAAGAACAGTAAAGAATGGTTTGGATAACAGCTTATTTAAACTAAAAAACAAACAAAATAAAACAGCAAAAAAACCCAAAACAAAAGCAGTCCTAATCCTACAAGGAGACTAACCCAGATGGTAAGCAAAAAGTCAAAGGAATTGGTCTTCATCTGACAACAGGTACGGTCAGATCAGACAGATACTATTTAGATATGAGGGAAGATACAGATGTGTATCTTTACTTGGGCTTCAGGGAATATAAGGTTACTGTTTTGGAAACTCAATGAAAAGACCTGGTACTTTGTTGGTAACAGACATTATTTTCATAGTAAAATCAGTAAAATTAGTACAAGTATTATTGGCAATGTTAGATATCCATACTTACATATATCATAATCAAACTGTTGAAAGACAGACAGAGTTTTGTTTGTTTGTTTGTTTAAGATTTAGCTATTTATTTTAGAGAGAGAGAGAAAGTGAATGGGAGGAGCAGAGGAAAGGGGAGAGAGAATCTCAAGCAGACTCCATGCTGAGCACACAGCCCCATGCAGGGCTCAATCTCACCCACTTAGATCAGGAATTGAGCCAAAATCAAGGGTCAGATCCTTAACCAACTGCACCATCCAGGAGCCCCATGACAGATTCTTGAAAGTGACATGAGATAAATAACTTATGTGAAAGAGATCTTCATTAAGATTAACAACTGACTTCTTATCAAAAACCACTGAGGTCAGAAGGCAGTGGGATGACATATCCGAAGTGCAAAAGAAAAGGACTGTCAATCAAGAATTCTATATCCACAAAATTATATTTCAAAAATAAGATACTCCTAAATAAAGAAAAACTAAGATAATTCATCACTACTGATACAAGAAATATTAAAGAGAGTCCTTCAAGCTGAAATGAAAGAATACTAAACAGTAACTTGAATCCACATGAAAAAATAAAGGGGAAAAAAAGCTTATAAAAGCTCATTAAAAAAAAAAAGATTCATTCATTAAAAAGGAGGGCTGCAGATCGAAGCCCTCTGTGTATATTACCCTTTTCATTAAGGACCATAAAGAAAGAAAATTGGATTAAAATAGCTAAATGTTCTTAAAACAATTCTCACAAATGACAATAATTACAGATCTTGGTTTCTTTGGTTCCTTTGGCTCTAATCTTTAGTAGCTTGTTACGATGTAGAACAGCACATCAAATATTTTCCTCATGACACACATATAATATCCTCATGTTACAGGCCATGGGTCGAGATTCCAGTTCAAATGCAATTAGGTTTAAGTGATATGAGAGGAGCCACAGGAAATGTGAGAGCTGTCAAATACTACACTGTCTTCACTACTGAGCTAGACTGCACCAGAAATAGGTTAGCCTTTAAGATTTACAATTCTAAACTTGATCTTGGGCCAATCTTTACCAAATATGTATTTTAATGATAGGCTAAAAGGGTTTTTGTTGGTGGCTGTGGTGATTAAAAAAAAAAAAGTAGAAAGAGATCTTATTAATATAACTATATAGGTAAATAAAAAGCATATATTTTGGGTTTTGACTCTTTTATCTGATTTAAAGGCAACTGCATAAAGCAATAATATAAAACTATGTTGATGGGCTTATAGTGGATAAAAATGTGAGTTGTATGACAATAATAACACAAAGGAAGGTGAAGAAACACAGCTAAATAGGACCAAAGTTTTTTACAGAATTGAAATTAATATGGCATCAATCTGAACTAGATTGATATAAACTAAGTGTTCACTGTAATCCCTAGGGCAACCATTCAAAAAAGTATAGTAAAAAGAAATGAGAAGAGAAGTAAAATAATACACTAGAAAATACCTATTTAACACAAAAAAGGCAATAATGGAAAAATAGAGGAGCAAAAAAAAAAAGGCACAAGCTTTAGGAAACTAACATTAAAATGCAGATGTAAATGCTACCTTATGGACAATTACATTAAATATAGCTGGATTAAGCACTCCAATCAAAGGCATATTGGTAGATGGAATTTAAAAAAAAAAAGATCCAATTATCTGCTCTCTACAAGAGAGACATTTTAGGCTCAAAGACACAAAGAGATTGAAAATAAAAGGATGGAAAAATATATACTGTGCAAATAGTAACCAAAAGAAAGCTAGAGTCAGTATACCAATATCAAACAAAATAGTCTTTATTTTGAGGCCATTCAAAGTCAAAGAGAAGCATGAGATTCCTAGGCCATTAATTGCCTCACTCCAGGGTAGTGGTTTAGAAAGTAAGGAGCATCTACCACCAATTCCCACCTCTTAATTATTGTCCTCTCCTTTTCTGTGGCCTACGGAAACAGAAATTGCATAAAAAAACTAGAGGTGATTACAAACTCCGTCTAAAATATAGATGTTTTGATTTTTTTTTTAAATTCCATTAAGAAATACTTCTCTACTTTAAGATCTTGAAGATATTCCTCTATGCTTCTAAAGACTTACTACTTTATCTTTAATATGAAGATCTATACTTTATCTGCAGTTGGCTTTTCTGTGTAGTTGGGAGATATGAGATATGAATTAGGAGATATATATCCCCCCCCTCAATGGATGGATATCCAATTCACCTAGCAACTTATTAAAATGACCATCCTTTCTCCATTACCCCCTATGGCTAGCTTTGTTGTGGTTTTGAAGATCTTTTTTTTCCCTCCCCCTCTTTTACCTACCTAATGAGAGTTTTGAAGATGTTATCCAGTAAATACTGATGCACAAAAAAATCAAGAGTCCAGTTCTTGAAAATAAAAATATTGATCCTATTGTTCCTACTTTCCTCAGTGCTTTAGAGTCTAGCAATGCTTAACACATATTCCCTTCTCATGATTTTTAATTTATTTGAAAAATAATATTTTTACTAATAAGGAATATTGTTCATTGATTTCAAAAAATTAAAAATTATAACAGAATATAAAGCAGAAAATAAGAATCACCCATAATCCCACCAACCAAATGAAAATAACTAAACATTTTTGATGAGTTTTTTAATTTTTTTCTAACAAGTTCATTCTTAATATTTAATTCAAAGTTACTAAGTACATAAAAGCACAGAAATTAAAACATAGAAGATTACTTCTTACCAAAATATGTACTTAAGAACACTTAACAAGACAGAAGGGAACAAGATGGCGCAGACTCATCTTTCTCTGTTTTTCTCCAAATACAGCTAAAAACTCTGAAAATAACCCAAATCAGCTCTAAAAGTTGAAAAGAGTAAGGTGAATTAGCTAGAAATCTCAGAACCAAGAGGAAACATAGCAGTCTGGCATCTTCTGACCTTCCCTTGTCCCTATTTGCACCTGTAGAAGGAGAACTAGGCCCAACATCTTTTGGTCACCAACTAAATGGCAGAATATGGTCTAGAAAACGGAATTCCTTTTCCAGATTGAACAATCAGTCTGGATTATTGTTCTCTGCCCCATTGCCAAGATTATCCCTGACCTCCAAACTCAGAAACACAAGGCAGCCTCGATTGAGTGGGAACCCTGCCAACAATAGGAAGTTCATGGAACCATCTCTACCCCATGAACAGGAGTGTCCCTTCCCTTAAAAACCTAAAGACTCTAAGTCCCTAGCCTTGCGGTTGGCAGAAAAAACAAACAAACAAATAGAAACAAACAAACAAAAAAATCTGAGACCTACCAGCACTGGGCGGGTAAACCAAAGAGACAAAAACAGACTATAAAGGCTCATAAAGATAAATTGTCAGTGCAACTGTAGGCCATAAAATGTAGGTCAGGACCTGCATGCTTAACCAGAACATAAGATATAGAAAACCATAGAACATTTAGAAAACATGAAGAAGGTGACTGTGCAATAAAGCAGAAAACTTAAATAGGATCCAGAGTACCCAAAATAATAATCAAAATTTCCAGGATACATTTGAAAATCATTTGCCACAACAAGAGATAGGAAAATTACAAGTTGAATGAGAAAACACAACAGATACCAATACTAAGATAAATAGGCTATACTGAAATTATTTAACAAGAATTTTATCATAGCCATCATAAAACTGCTTCAACAAAGAATTATAAATACCCTTGAAAAAAAAAAAAAACTCACCAAAAATAAAAAAGACCAAATGAATATCATAGAACTAAGAAATACAATAACTGAAATTTAAAAATAAATTCAATGGAGGGGCTCAATAGCAGAATGAATATGGCAAAGTAAGGAATCAGTAAACTTGAAGTTAGAATAACAAATTACTCAATCTGAACAACAGAAAGAAAACACACACACACTCAACACGTGCATGTGCACTAATAAAAGAAAAAATGTTCATTTCATCAGAGTGCCAGAAGAAAAAGAGAAAGAGAATGGGGCTAAAAACATATTGAAGAAATAATGGCTATAAAGTTCCTAAATTTGGTCAAAGACATGCACCTACAGATTCAAAAAGTTGAGCAAACCTCAAATTGAATAAACTTAAATCCACACCAAGAAACATTAAAATTAAAATTTTAAAGACAAAGACAAAATTCTGAAAGAAGTCAGAGAAAAAAGCAGCCAAGAAGATACTACCTATAGGGGCACCTGGGTGGCTCAGTGGGTTAAAGCCTCTGCCTTCGGCTCAGGTCATGATCCCAGAGTCCTGGGATCAAGCCCCGCATTGGGCTCTCTGCTCAGGAGGGAGCCTGCTTCCTCTCTCTCTGTCTGCCTCTCTGCCTACTTGTGATCTCTGTCTGTCAAATAAATAAATGAAATCTTAAAAAGAAGAAGAAGAAGAAGAAGAAGAAGAAGAAGAAGAAGAAGAAGAAGAAGAAGAAGAGGAGGAGGAGGAGGAAGAAGAAGAAGGAGAAGAAGAAGAAGAAGAAGAAGAAGAAGAAGAAGAAGAAGAAGAAGAAGAAGAAGATACTACCTATAGGGAGACAATATTATTTTCATCTTAAAGTAAAGAACAGTCAACCCCAAATATATCCTTTAGGGATAGAGGAAAAAATAAAGACAAAGAAATTTAAGAAAATTTGTCACCAGCAGACTTATCTTTAAGAATAAAGAAAATCTCTAAACAGAAAAAAATGGCAGCAAGGTAAGATTTGAAATTCTAGAAAGGAAGGACAAACCATGCAACGGGTGAAAATAATGTTAAACAGACCGTTCTTCTCTTCATGATTTTTAAAAAATCACATTTGATCATTGAGGCAAAAATTATAAGACCATCTATTCAACGTGCATATAGAAAATATTTAAGATAATTGTATTTTCAGAGTTGAAATATAAAGAGACCTAAATGAAATAAGGTTTCCTCCCTTCACTGGAAGCAGTAGAATGCCAAGACTAGCACATTGTGATAACCAATATAGGTACATTATAATAGCTAGAGCAACTACAAAGAAAACTATAGAAAAAGTATTCTCAAAACCATTAAGAATTAAAATGGTCAAGTAACTCACAGAAGGGTAAGAACAGAGAGAGGTATGAGAATAAACAGAATAAACTGAAAAACTATGGCAGACTTTTAAGCCTTGTCATATCAATAATTACCTTCAATATGAGTGATCTAAATATACCAATTAGAAAACAGAGTTGGCAGAATGGATTTAAAAAACATGACCCAACTATAGGCTGTCTACAAGAAATTAACTTCAAAAACAACATGGGTATGTCTTTGGAGAAGTGTCTGTTCATGTCTTCTGCCCATTTTTTGACATGATTATGTGTTTTGTGTGTGTTGAATTTGAGGAGTTCTTTATAGATCTTGGATATCAGCCCTTTTTCTGTAGTGTCATTTGCGAATATCTTCTCCTATTCCGTGGGTTGCCTCTTTGTTTTGTTGACTGTTTCCTTTGCTGAGCCGATGATTTTGATCTTGATGAAGTCCCAGAAGTTTATTTTCGCTTTTGTTTCCTTTGCATTTGGAGACATGTCTTCAAAGAAGTTGCTGTGGCCCATGTCGAAGAGGTTACTGCCTATGTTCTCCTATAGGATTTTGATAGATTCCTGCCTCCGGTTGAGGTCTTTTATCCATTTTCAGTTTATTTTTGTGTATGGAGTAAGAGAACGGTTGAGTTTCATTCTTCTATACATAGCTGTCCAATTTTCCCAGCACCATTTATTGAAGAGACTGTCTTTTTCCCACTGTATATTTTTTCCTGCTTTGTCGAAGATTATTTGACCATAGAGTTGAGGGTCTAATAGCTAACAGACACATGAAAAAATGTTCATCATCATTAGCCATCAGGGAGATTCAAATCAAAACGACATTGAGATACCACCTTATACCAGTTAGAATGGCCAAAATTAACAAGACAGTGAACAACAAGTGTTGGAGAGAATGTGGAAAAGAGGAACCCTCTTACACTGTTGGTGGGAATGCAAGTGGTGCATTCACTTTGGAAAACAGTGTGAAGATTCCTTAAGAAATTAAAAATAGAGCTGCTTTATGACCCTGCAATTGCACTACTGGGTATTTACCCAAAGATAAAGATGTAGTGAAGAGAAGGGCCATCTGTACCCCAATGTTCATAGTAGCAATGGCCACGGTCGCCAAACTGTGGAAAGAACCAAGATGCCCTTCAATAGACGAATGGATAAAGAAGATATGGTCCATTTATACAATGAACTATTATGCCTCCATCAGAAAGGATGAATACCCAACTTTTGTATCAACATGGACGGCACTGGAAGAGATTATGCTGAGTGAAATAAGTGAAGCAGAGAGAGTCAATTATCATATGGTTTCACTTACTTGTGGAGAATAAGGAATAACCCAGAGGACATTGGGAGATGGAGAGGAGAAGTGAATTAGGGGAAATCGGAGGGGGAGACAAACCATGAGAGACTATGGACTCTGAGAAATAAACTGAGGGTTTTGGAGGGGAGGGGGCTGGGGGGGTGGGTGAGTGGTGGTGGTTATTAAGGAGGGCACATATTGCATGGAGCACTGGGTGTGGTGCATAAACAATAAATCTTGGATCACTGAAAAAAAATAAAATTAAATTAAAAAAAAACATAAGTAAGTTGAACATAAAAGAAGGGGAAAAGATAACACCATGTAAACATGAGTTTAAAAGAAAAAATCAGAGAGAATTCTTTCTTAACACACTCATGATGTTCAAATGCTCTAAGACATGGGCTCCATGTTTGTGAAATTGTTGATGACTACAGATTTGCAGAGTATCTTAGCTCTTCCTGAACCAAACCACTCAGATATTAAGTAAAGATCTTACTAATATATACTTTTTTAAAACATTAAGAACTAGAAAACCATCTAGATGAGCACACTGATCTGAAATTGCTTCCAGGAGGTTGCTGGTCAGAAAAGCCGCCAAAGTTAAAGGAAACACATATGCAAGATCAGTTAGATAAATGAGGGCCCAGCCTCATGGTTTGCATTTGAAAGGGTTTTAAAGCATTACAAAAATAGCAATAGAAGAGGGATGACTGAAAAGATGATTTTTATCCTCAGTTCTATGGTGTGGCTTGTGGCTCTGTTCTTTTCAACATCTGTCAGTCTCTATCAATATATGCCTGCATAAAAATTCAGGCAATTATCATTTGAAAGGTTATAAAATTGTCCAGACAGTGAAATTCACCTTCTCAGTTGTAGTTTGACAGCAAGGTTGATAAGCTAGATCCCAATAAAATTAGCCTTCAATAAGATGCTTTCACATTACTGTAATAAACTTCCTGGCACATATAGTACCTTTTAGAGGACCAGAGGCCTCACTCAAATGGACCAGAAAACCTGTTGACTAGACCTGGCAGCATGCAGTGCTGGAAGCCAGAGGGTGGGGGGTGGAGGAGTGGTGTAGGGGGTAAGGGGAGTGGGGGTGGGAGTGGGGAGTAGAAATTGTCCCTTGCCCCACTTTTTTCCCTTAGACCACTATAGAAAGTGAAGCTGTGTTTTTTTTTTTTTTAACATAGATGAAAATATACTAGACTTTCTGTATTTCAATCAATTCTAAAATGTCCTGTGGGTTCTAGAACCAATAAAAGCTACCCTGAAACTACAGAGAAATCCAGTGATTGCCCCAAACTTACATGTAAATGCCCATATAAAACTGCCATAGATCTACAGATGGCCAGCTCTGAACTAGACACTCCCATAACATGATGAAAGGAGCCACAAGACAGCACAGCATGACATCAGAGTGGACATAAGGTATGATCCTCTCCCACAGTCTTTCATGACCAATCATCATTTTTGTTGGAAATACTCATTTAGATGTTGAGTCTGAGTGCAACCCTTTTTTCTCTCGGCCATATTCTGTCCCTAGTCAGATGGAGTAAAGGGACATACTCTATGAAACAGTGATAAGTAAATTGATTTCACACTTTTAACATCAGATTATACTGTGACCTAGTCGGGGGATGGCGGGAGGGTATGATGGGCTTAGATCATCTTTCTAGCATTTAAAATTTTCTTCCTTCAATTCAGAACAATTCAATTCAGTTCCATAAACAGTTATTAGCCATTTGATGTGAAAGGAACTCTATAGTGCCAATAAAACCAGAGGAAGACAGAAGCAGCTGTCAGTCATAAAGAAGTATATTAAATACAACAACAATATCACAAGGTAAATCTCTGCCTTCTTCCCTCCTTTTTCCTCTTTTCCCTTTCCTTCCTTCCTTCTTTCACTTTTTTCCCCCCAGCTTCATTGAAATTTAATTGACATAAAACATGGTGTAAGATAAGGTGTACAACATGATGTTTTGATACATGTATATTGTGTATTTGATACACATACACATTTGTTCATGAAATGATTACCACAACAGAGTTAATTTAACACACCCATCATCTCACAAAATTACCATTTTGTGTGTGTGTGTTGGGAACATTTCTTCCTGAGTTACTGTCTTCCCAAAGAGACATTAACAATGTAAATTTTGAATGCCACCTATCATTTCTCTAGCATCTTTCACTTGCCAATCAAAGACAATAATGCCCTCATAACAGTAGGTGCCATAAAAGCAGTCACTCCCTTTGCAGAGACCTGAGAGCAAGAAGGACTTTCTCAAGGTCACCTTTTACTTTTCCAATGCACACAATTCAAGCCCCAGCACCTCTGCTCTTTGGTAAAGGCATCTCTCATACTGTAGTTTCCTTCCACCGACAATAACGCACTACTGGTGATTTTCATCTACTTCCATATGAAAACATGATAGAATGCACATCTTCTCTGGGTTATTTCCATAGCTGCTGTATTTATTATATTAATGTTTATCACTTGGATGTCATTTAATGAATGTCGGCAGGGGGGAGGGAGGAGATAGAATGTTCACTGAAAGAAGCTGTGCCATTAATTCAAATGGATGGTAAAGACAAGCGTGCACATTCACACGGCCATATGGGGGCTGTTTTAGGGCACTGAAGCAGTTAATTTTGTTTTAAAGACACAAGCTTAGATAAAATAGATCTTTTTGACTTTGTTGAGAATTGAAATTATAAAGCATGGAAGGCTTCAGATCAAAATGCCATATTATTCTCCCCTCCCCACCTTATCTGAGGAGTGTAATGCCCTTACAACAGCCCACTTCTTGAACTCTTTCCAATTTCAGATATTTCCTATCTCTTTTAATACCTCATTGCTTTTGCATCAATTACAGCCTGACCTAAAGCTGCACTGGAAGTGGAAGTGATATATAGTGGAATCCATTTAAATGAATTTCTGATGAAAGAATAAAACTGTTAAAAGAATAAATTTACTGCACACAAATTTATACAAATCCCGTATATGCTGTGAAATCCTCTTAAATGAAAAACTGATGAAAGATTAAAATGTTAAATGAATTAAAATCCGCCATACTGGTGAAATATAATGATGATTTGACCTACTAAATGAATGGCTGAAATGAAGATATAAATTTGAAGTGCTCCAATGTATGTCAATTTTAAATGTGTGGTGAGCCAGCATAACACAAAAATATGGCTCTTGCTATTAAAGGAACACATTCTTTGTTGAACCAGCCATTATTTAGAAACACCTGTGTTGTTCTTTGCATAATGAAAAAGGCAAATATCCTGTTTCTGACACAGGTAGCATTATTCATTAACTTCTCTCTCTTTCCTAATCCTTTATCATTTGGTCTCTTTAGGTTATATTTCAGTTTGTATGTAGTACCTAAAGGGTGGATAAGAATTGGCCATTTCCCATGGCCATTTCTACCTTTCAGCAGAGGTCCTTACTAAAACAGTGGTTAGATCTTGTTCACTGAATATACATTAGCCAAAAGCTAATATTAGGATATAAATTTTCAGTGAGACACAGGGAGTTAGCCAAGCAATTCCTATTAAGAATTACTATTCTATCTAATTCCCACTTTAACATTAAAAAAAAAAATAAAAAATCTGTTGTAAAGTTTCTACCACTTAAAATAAGTTTGCAAACTAGTTTCTTGCCCAGAATTATAGGTTCCAACTCAGTTTAGGGCATAAGTGGTATGTGTTTTGTTGGTAATAAACTTAAAGCCTTGGTCACTCAAAAATCATACTCTCTAATTAGGCACAACTGGAAGCCTTTGATCACTGCCAGGAAAAACAAAAATGCAATTGTACTATGGAAAACTTCACCCAGCAGTCCTCTGACCTCAGTTCAGATTTTGGTATTACAGCCATTTGCAATTAAAAGCAATGGCAAGGAAGAGGTCATTATCCCCACAGGCACCTCTGGTGGTGCCCAAATTTCTGGGCATATGGCCAAATGCATGTGACCATTAATTCAAATGTATCTACTGACCATCAAATGATACATAATTTGTCTTAAAGGACCAAGAGGGATGAGGTTTCTATGCTAATTAGGTCTGGCCAATTCTGAAACTGATTCTAAGTAGAGACAGAAAGTTGCTTTTAGAGAGATTTTGAATTTTTCATCAATCCTAGATATTCTTGGGTAAGGAATTGTCCCAACCTTCGGTGGAATTCCTAACAAGGAGGGAATCCCAAGACATGGCTGCAAATGATCCAGGGTGGTCTGTGGTAGTAGTTGGCATAGCCTAGAAGTAAAAGTCTTGGGTGCAGCAATATCCTTTAAATTTCCATGACCTTTAAAAGGCCAGCTGTTTGCCTTTGTGGATAATCTTGATGTAATCTGTCAACTGCCCTAGTTGCCCCACCGGCTTCTAAAGGCCCTAAGAACAAGAACTGAGTCTTGGTTATCTTTTAATTCTAAGGAAACCCACAGCACTCAAGAAATGTTGGATTCAACCAAAATGGTACAGAGCAAGTTTACTGAGGTACAAGTCCTAAGTGAACAGGACTTGGGCCTTTAGCACCCCCTGGGGGATGTCACAGTAGGCTGCCCATATATATATATATATATATATATATATATTTTTTTTTTTTTTAAGATTTTATTTATTTATTTGACAGACAGAGATCACAAGTAGGCAGAGAGGCAGGCATAGAGGAGGGGGAAGCAAGCTCCCTGCGGAGCAGAGAGCCTGATGCAGGGCTCGATCCCAGGACCCTGGGAATCATGACCTGAGCCGAAGGCAGAGGCTTTAACCCACTGAGCCACCCAGGTGCCCCCTTATATATTTTGTTCATTCATTCCGGAATATTTGCAAAGTGCCTCTTATGAGGAGCTAAGTACTAGGACTGGAATATTTATCCTCAGGAGGCTTACTATCTGTTAAAAACGCTGCAAAGTGCTGACTAATTGTTGTCCAATGATTATTTATAGAGCAACAATTACTGCCAGGGCCTGTAAAGAGGCACAGAGATGCAGCAGTAAACAAGGTACAGTTCCATCTAAGGGAGCACTGATGGGGAAAGAGGCAGATACAATTGAATAGGAGAAATGTTCCAAAAGAAGTAGGGAATGGAAAGAAGGAAGTGTGATCTAAACTAAAACCTGAAGGATGAATAGAAGATTAAAAAAAAAAAGTGTATAAATAGGAGAGCTATACTACCAGATGACTTCATTTTGTAGATCTATATGTTCTAATATTTGAATTTATAGGTTCTTCATTAACATACACATATTTTCATCTTTCAAATAAATAATAAGAACAGTTGATTTTACCAAGTGTTTGACACTTTTTAAATAGCTGATGAGTATCCAAGGCTTTATTTCCTTATGATTTCTTTTTGTACATATGTCTACCAAGTAGGTCAAACGTTACCATGTAAATTTAAATACTTATTGGTATTACCATCATCTTAGGGCTTAAAGACTTCCAGGACTTATTAGAGTCAGTGTGAAAAAAAATTCTGATATCATGAAGTTAAATATAGTGGGAGTATATTAAATTGCTATGGATAAAAATATTTACATTCTTTAGATTGTAACTAAAAATAATAAAAATAATGAAGACACTAAATGACACTAAACTCAACAGTAAGGCAACAAGTAAAATCTAAAAGGTTATTTTTGAACATTTCAAAGACCTCTTTTTCTCAAACCTTCTTTCAATTTCTGACTTAAATATGTTAGGAATTAGAAAACCAAGCACATCTCAAATTTCGTATTACCAATCAAAATGTCAAACTTCCATTTTTGCATGCACTTAATTATTTCTAGATTGAAACTGGGTATAAAATGAGATACAAGGGTTTATAAATATCTGGTCACCTAATGGTGACTTAGGCTTCTCAGTTTATATTAGCTCTCTGCTAATCCATCTTGGAACCAACCACTGGGAACTCGCTATAGAGTTTCTAGGGGAGTAAGTCTCTGATTAGAGACTTATTGCATCAGAATCACCTGCAGAATCTGGGTTTATGAAATGCATAATTCTGGACCCATGCCAGGTCTACTGGATCAGAATCAAGGGGGAGGGTTTGGGAAAGTAAATTTTAACAACAACGAAATTAACAAAAGTAATTTTAATGCACATTTCAGTTTTTTAAATGGTGAAACAGGATAGAAGATAAGTCTTCAAAACATGAAACCCTGAAGTGAAGCCCAAAAAACTCAATTTCCCTGTTGACTAGGATTGTGAAAATAATGGAAAAATTCAAAAAATTCAAAAAAAAAACCCCAAAAAACAAAAAACAAAAAACCTCTGGTAACATCCAGAGAGACTGCAGGGGATCACAATTGTGACAGGAAGGAAAAGATTGTTTGTTTGTTTGGAACTAAGATGCAGCAGTACTCAGGAAGAACTGCAGCTCCCTGAAGGATGGAGTCAACAGCCACGAGAAGTCATTAGGAAAAACTAGTGAGCCTCTGGAGTTCTGCAGGGATCACTCAAGCCCTGGGTCAGCACAACATTGATCCTCAACAGATTTTTGTGGAATGAGCAGATGGATGGAAATTCTGGTCTCCTTTTTGATGTGTCAGTGTAATAAGAACTACAATTATAGAGATTCTAAGAGAATGGAACTTCATGTATTTTGATCACAAACATATTCTGCAATTACAGTTATGATTTACTCTTAGAATACCTTCAAGGGCAATATGTTAGATTGTCTCATAGGGCATTTTTCTGGACACCGCAAGTAATATGGATGCTTTGTGCCAGGGCCAATCTGAAGCGAAATTTCCAAGTATAAAAAAACCCGTGATTACTTTGTGCTTTACTTGACAGGAACTATTGACAGAATTGATCAGATAGGCATCATTTCACCTGAAGCTTCATCTAGAACTTGGTATACAAGTCAAAAGTATTATTTCAGTCTGAGGATTTAAAACAGTTAGGAGAGAACTTCCCTTGGTAAAATGTTAAAGTTGAAAAGTTCTTAGCCTAAGCATTTGGAGAACAAGATGCTAATTATTTTATTATTTATTTATTTATTTATTTTCAAGAGAGAGAGAGAGTGTGTGTGTTGGGGTGGGGGGAGAGCAGAGGGAGAGAGAATCTCAAGCAGACTTCACACTGAGTGCAAAGTCTGATTTCACAGCCCTGAGAGCATGACATCAGCTGAAACCAAGAGTCAGACACTTAACCCACTGAGCCCACCCACAGCCCCAACAAGATGCTAATTCTGCTACTAATTTGTTGTGCAAATTTGGACAGGGCATTATATACCAATTAATAAAACAAGAAAATTAGACTATTATTCTAAAGGGCGAGGCCAGTTGTAATCAGTAACATGCTTGTAAATAGTTAACAACTAGATCTCTGAGGGAGGGAAAAAAAGCCCTTACATTAGCATTTTCTAATATACGTGAAGCAAAGACTCCCTTTGTAGGAAATTTCAAGTTGTCAATATGATACCTCTGAATGCAGAGTTGGGAAGAGTTACATACAGTTCTTGCAAGCTGGTAGGAGATCATATTTTATGTAGCATAATAATATTTTATATAATTATTCTCCAATCTGGAAATCCACTTTCTCTTTTTTGCTCTTCTTCATTAATCTTTAGATTCCCAGAAGTGAAATTCTGAGTCAAGGTGCGCCTGGGTGGCTCAGTGGGTTAAGCCTCTGCCTTCGGCTCAGATCGTGATCTCGGGGTCCTGGGATCGAGTCCCGTATCAGGCTCTCTGCTTGGCAGGGAGCCTGCTTCCTCCTCTCTCTCTCTCTGCCTGTCTCTCTGCCTGCTTGGTCTCTCTCTGTCAAATAAATAAATAAAATCTTTAAAAAAAAAAAAAAGAAAGAAATTCTGAGTAAAAGGGTATATGTAAACATTTCTAAGGCTCTTGATAAATATTGCCAAATTATGTCCAAAAAACCTGTATCAATTTATATACCCACAAAGAATGAGGAATGAATATCTCACCATACTATTGCCAAAGTGGAGTATTATTATTTTAAAACAGCCTTCTTAATTTGGTAACCTTTTTTTCTGAATGTATAGTTCTCAATTGGATAACACTTTTAAGTGTACCAGTTAACAATTTGTATTTCTATCTTTGAAAAATGTCTGTTCAAAAACTTTGTCATTTGTCTATTGTCATTCCTAATGGATTTTTCTAATTAATTTTTATAAGTACTTTATAAGTTGAGTCTATAACCCTTGGTTAATATGTTGCAAATATATGATTATGAAGTTGTTAATTTTCAGAAGTACTACATCTTTTATGATTAAATCTGTGGATCTTTTTCCCATTCCTTCACCAACTTTTCTGGTTTTCATTTTACATTTAATTATTTAAACCACCTGAATTTACTTTGACCTACAGTATGAGGAAAGAATCTACAATGTTTTTTTCCCCAAAAAACTTTAGTCAATCTCTCTTTTTCAAAATCTCTCTCCTCCCAACCTAATGTACAATGTCATCTTCAGCAAATATGAAATTTTAATATATGTAGGGATCTGTTGGTGTCCATTTAGCTTTTTCTATTGATCCATCTGCCTACTGTCAAAGCAGTAACTTTCTATTATAATATATGCCCCATTATAATTAATTTCAATATCTAGCAGCTAATTCTCTGTTGTTTTCTTAAATCTTTATAAGTTATTTCTTCCAGGTAACTTTATAATGGTTCAGCCTGTTAAAAAAGCCCAATGAGCTTTTTATATCTATTATGTTAAACATTAAACATTACATTAAACATATAGTATTTGTATCTTTGCAGTATGAAACAATTTAAGTCTTATTTTTATATTTCCTAGTAAATCCTGTGGTTTTCTTTATGTATCTTGTTGAAGTTATTAGTATATATGTAATGCTTTTCATGCTACTATAAACAGAATGTATTCTCAATTTATTTTCATGTAGATATGTTACAATCTACATATTTCATATATATTTCATTGTTAAGTAGAAAAGCCATTGACTTTATATATTTGTCACTGAAAGTTATTCACAAAATTTTTTTAAAAAATATTAATCTTTAAGAGTAATCTTTATACCATTACATAAATGATGATTTCAGTTTTAGATCTTACTGTGTTGGCTAGGAATTTCAAAACAGTAATAATGGGGAATATTCTTGTTTGCTTGCCTGCCTCCCCCCTTTTTTTAATCTGGAGAAAGTTGTCTATTACATGCAATAGGGAAATTCACCTATGTTTGCACCTTTAAGTATTTTATTAGCTCTCTGTTTGAGAAACATATTCTTTGAGCTAAGAAGCACACTTCTATTTCTAATATTTTAAAGGTATTTTTGTTGTTGTATTTTTAATTATTTGCTTTTAACTTATTAACTAAATTAAGTATTAAATTCTACCAGAAAGATTTTTGGCATCTATTGATATGTTTTAGAAACCAGTAAATAAAGAGAAAAGATTAAGTATTTTTCTATCTCTCCTACATGAACTATACAACTGGATAACCAAATAAAAGATCAGGAGACATTTCTCTGTATAGAAATATTCTAGCTAATAAATAAGAAATGAATGATCAATTAGAATTTCACAATTTTGTGAACTCTAATAAACTAATGGAACAAGACACTGACAACCAAATACTAATTTACAGAATGAGCAGAAGACCAAGGCATGTATTAAATTGTACCAGAGGGCTGCAATCAGCCACATACATACTCTGGAAAACTCTATAGGCAAACCTGATTATTTTAAACAAACTATAAGAACAAAATAGGGACACCTGGGTGGCTCACCTTGGTTGGACATCTGACTCTCAGTTTTGACTCAGGTCATGATCTCAGGGTCCTGAGATCAAGCCCCACATCAGGCTCTGTACTCAGCATGAAGTCTGTTTGAGATTCTTTACCACACCTCTTCCTAGCCCTCTCCCTTCCTCTCCCTCCCACCCTCCCTCCCCACTCCTTCTCCCTTGCTTCCTCCTCCTGCTTGCTCTCTCTCTCTCTCTCTCCCTCTCTTTCTCAAATAAATAAGTAAATAAAATCTTTTAAAAAATTAGAACAAGAAGATATGTAAGGAGGAAGGAGGCCATGAGCCAAGGAACCCAGGAAGCCTCTACAGGAGACAAGGAAACAGATTATCACCTAAGGCCTCCAGTAGAAATGCAGACCTGTTAACATTTTCATCTTAGCCCACTGAGACCCATTTATGACTTCTGACCTCAGAACTTCAGGATAATATTTTTTTTTGCTTAAAGCCACTAAATTTGTGATTCTTTTTTTTTGTTTTTAAAGAAGCAATAAGACATTACTACAGTGTCTAATTACCTCCTACTTCAAGATCATAATTATTTAAGAGAAGGATTATCCTTGATCACAAAAAAAGCATTGGACCCATTACTTACAGAGATGCAGCAAGAGTAGTAATAAACCTCTTTGAGCTTGTTTTACCAACCTAGAGCTGTACAGTATCAAGCAACCACTGAGGCTTTAAACTTAACTTCTGTCTGAGAGTTGCCATAAGGAATTTCTGATTTGACCTTTATAAACATCTCATTTGTTCTTCTAAGACTAGAAATTCAAACCCCCAAAAAATCTACTCCAGATTTAATGTGTAATATCTTATAAATTTAAATGAATTCCTCTATCCTAAGGGCCCCCAAATTTTTCAAGGTCCATGCCTTGCAAGGAAGTGACCATCTTACTACCTGTAGGGTTGGAACCCTGTGAGTCAATATTCCTAAGAAGGCTTAATAGTCATTGGTTCCATACATAGAATCAACTTTAGTTCTTTAAAGGTGACTTGTTGTATTTGATTAAATGTATATTATTCTCAAAAATTCTCAAAAAAATATTTCCAGCAAGGCATTGGTTGTGTAATTGATTTGTCCAATTATAATAGTGTAAAACAGAGCACAGATTTTTACTGGATCTATCAATACATATAACTATATTACCATCAAAGGTAAAGACTAAGAACTTTGGAATTCCAGGAAGTTTGTGAGAATCAGCTATTATTTAAAATTTTTCATTTTAGTTTACAAAAACAGTATTTACTAAATTATTGTGGGCTATAAATAACTTAAAAAAAACGATAGGACTTCATCTATCCAGAAAATTGAAAAACAATATTACAAAAATTTACTATAATAAAAATTTCTTCATCATTTCATTTAGAGCTATTTAATTAATTCTTGATCTGCTTAATCTTACATTACTAGTTTCATTAAGTCAACCACCTTGAACAAAAAGCAGTCATGAAAATCCAGCCCCATCCGCTGGTACAGTCTGAGAGCAAACTTTTCTATAAAATCTCACATAGTAAATATTTTAAGGTTTTCAAGCCAGATGTTCTCTATTTTAACTATTCAATTCCATCATTGTAGCAAAAAAATCAGCCAGAGACAAAACATAAATAACTGTGTATGACAGTATTTCAATAAAATATTATTTACAGAAACTGACAATGGATATTTTGGGCCAGCCATCAGGCCATAGATTGCTAACCCTTGCTCTAAGCAATGTAAAATCAGCTCTCAGACATAACAGTTTGAAGAACAGTCCTGGTCCCTGAGGTTGTGAAATTCTCCTTTGGTGAAGACACAAACTCTTCCCCATCCTTTATAGCTGAGCCTCCATGTTTGTAGATAACAGATACTTAATGACTGGGGTTAATTTATTACACACAATCACACAATCTTCAAATGTGAAAATATGATGAGGTTTCAGATATGAATAATGCAATTGACAGCAGTACTGACTATTTCTGTGACATGAAAAACAAAGATGATAAAGCCATTCCAAAAAACAGGTCCTTAACAGTAATGATTAAGTTTTCAAAAATGCCATTAAATGTTATGTCTGATTTATACAACTAGAACAGTGATGTAACATATAATATTCTTGAGAGATAAAACATATAACATATGAAGATTACAGCAAGAGCAAGAAGGAGATTCAGCAAGTCTGGAGTGGGGAGTAAATATGTGTAAAATTTCTTCCCTAAGTGTGATGTTCATCTCCAGTTGAACGTCACTGGCCTAGAAGATGCTAACTTTTTGTTGAGGGTGGGATTTGATTTCACTCTACTTATAAGCTACTGAGATACCCTGTTACTGTCCTATGCATGCTGGCAGAAGACCTCTGACACCTTGTTCGGAGGCAAAGAGCTCTACTACTCATATCATAGCAAGCATGTGAACATAAAATTGCATTAGTTTCCCTTGTCCTCGGATCCCACTGGGGTGACAGAGAGAGCCCAGATGGAAGCTGTGCACACAGAGAGTTTATGTCACAGTCTGAGGAACACTGTGTTTGGGGCAATCCATCGCTTCTATAGAAAGCAGTAAGTAAGGCTTAATTTTTGTTTCAGAAAGAAACACTACTTCATCCCTCAAAGTTCATCATGAGAATATGGCCCTGAGAATTGGAAGAGGTCAAAGAGCAGTCAGGCCTTGAAATCTCCACATTCCCAGCAAGACACACAGGGCATGAGAAACCCTTGGACAGCTGTCGTTTTTAACATACTCGCATGATAAAAGGAAGGCTGTGGCGAAGTAAACATTTTAAGTAAAAACTGAAATGTGACAGATAATGCTATAGCTTTGTTGCTTCCCATCATCACATAAAGCAGTCTAGAGCTCTGATAATTATACAAAACCTGACAGACTATTTCATAAGAAATTTGATCCAAGCTTCACGAGAGGTTAAAGTATATTATGGAAAGCAAAACACTGACAAATTTCCAGGGACTTCAAATAAAGCATATATTTTTGAAATATTGATATTAATAACATTTTACCTTTGCAAGTTTAACCTAGAGAAGACTGAGTATCCCTTCTAATTTAACAGCTTTTCCTACATAACTCTTACAACAGGGTAGCAAAAAGAACTAATTAGTTCTAGCCTCTTTATAAGCAAAAGAATAAATCTTTATGCTTTTTCAAGAACCCTCTGGGAAATCCCAAAGATAGTTCGGGAGTACAAAATATACACAAAAAATAAAATTTTTTTTTATTTTTTTCTACATTTAGGACCTGAATTTGGAAAGCAAAAATCAAAATATTTAAGAGATGATCTGGAGCATTCACTTAGTTACCTATTTAAGTACGGTGACAATAAAACTTAAAAATAAACATGGAGGGATGCCTGGGTGGCTAAGTCAGTTAAGCATCTGCCTTCAGCTTGGGTCATGTTCCTAGGGTCCTGGGATACAGTTCCACACTGGGGTCCCTACTCAGTGGAGAGCCTGCTTCTCCCTCTCCCTCTGCCTGCCGTTCCCCCTGCTTGTGTGCGCTATCTCTCTCTGGAAAAAAAATAAGTAACATCTTAAAATAAATGAATACATGAATAAATAAATAATTCAAAATAAATAAAAATAAACATGGAAAGTGGGATGCTTGTAGAAACCTTACCTCTTTCACAAATTAGGAATCTTTGTTTTTCCTTTTTTCATTTTGCCTAATGGAGAAATAAGTCAATGAACACACAGAAAATTATTCAGGAAAAATACAGAATCTCGCTAATTTATGTAGACTACAGATAATGTAGTCATACCGTAGGTGAAGACAAATCAGTAAGCCAAGGAAGCAAACTCATTGAGTAAGCTTTGCTAAAACTGTAACACATTTCATAGCTTTTCTTAGATGCAAGTATTATATATATGTGTTTTAATTCCTAACATGTAAATATTGGTCTATATAACTTACATAAGGTAAAGCTCCTTGGGATCTTCAATGAAACTCAATGAAACAAGTTTGGGAAATAGGAAAAAAAAAAAAAACCTGAACACTGCTACTTTAAAACAAAAACACTCTTTTTTCTATAGAGTACGCACAGTTACATTTCTCTGTTATCATACTCCCAGTATAGTTTCGATCATTCATATTAATTAAACTGCTTAACAAATAATCACAGAAAAAAACTGGGGTAGAGGATGGCTCATAAATGTCATATGGAAGCCTTTTAGCAGGTGAGTAAAGTACATGGACACACATCATACAACTTTCTAATGTCACATAATTATCTTAGATACTTTCTTAAAAGGGCAAAAATGAACATAACCAATAACAAGCACAAAAGATATGGCTTCTTGATAGCATATACAAATGAGAATAAAGAATATGAACTTCAAATATGCTTAGTAACTAGTATCAAGATCACTTGGAAATTTTCTAGGCCTCCAATGATTATCCATCCAATTTGGTATCAGATCCTGGAAATTTTCTTCAAGCTGACATGTTATAAAACATAATTACTGTCAAAATAAATTTTTGTCAGAAAAATTACTCCAGGTGAACACCAATTTACTTTTTCTATAATATTAAACCTCACATAATAGTCATGTTGGTTTATGTGATCAATAAAAGAAAAAGCATAGGAAAAAAAAAAACCTAAATAGGATAGAATACCTTACTTTACTTAACATTGATAAATCAGAGAAGACACAGCTCTTTTTATTAAGCCAAAATTATTGATCTACTCTCATTTATAAAAGATTCACCTTTATTATATAAACTTGAATTCTTAAAACATTTCTAAGTTAGATTTTTTTTTTTTCAAGATTTTATTTATTTATTTAACAGAGAGAGAATAAGCAGGTGAAGCATCAGGCATAGGGAGAAGGAGCAGCAGACTTTCCACCGCATGGGGAGCCCGATGAGGGGCTCAACCCCAGGATCCTAGGATCATGACCTGAGCCAAAGGCAGATGCTTAACTGACTGAGTCACCCAGATGCCCAAGTTAGCTTCCATAAGAACTTTTAAAGTCAAGTACACTTAAAGTATTAGGAGTTTAAAATGTATTATTTTTCTACAAATTTTAGTAATGCTCACTTTTTGGTTTGTTAATAATTTAATCTGAATAAAGCTCCTTTGAGAGACTTTTTAGTCTAATTTATTAAATTATTAAACCATGAATATAAAGGCAGTAATACTGAAACACATTTGTAAATAGATACAAAACTGCCTTATTCTGTGGGAGGGATGGATGTAATGTGAGAGAGATCAGTTGTATTTTCACTGGCAAAATTCATTTGTATGTCTATGGACAAGAATCATTTGCATTGTTATTAGTTATCTGCAACTGCAAGCGTCATAAAATTGCTCAAAGATAACAAAAGGCATAGAGAGATCCATGGAACCATGGAATAAGAGAACCCAGAAGAATGTGCTTAGACAATCTTTTTGGCTCATTTTAAAGTCTCATGATTTCTTCCTATATCTATAAGAAAAGTTTTAAAACTATCAATTTAGTTGTGGGAAGATCCAACTAAAGTTATATTAACTAAAGTAATCTAAAAACTAATAGATCATACAAATAATCTAAAACAAAAATGTTAATTTGAATGAAACTTATTTGTTTACTATATTATGACAGAAATGCTAGCTGCTTGAACAAATACCCATATGAAGTTTTGTTTCTTAGGCATAGAAAGTTCTAAAGTATTGAGCAGCTTTCATGGCTGTCTTCTTCAAGTGATGACTCATGGATCTGAGTTCCCTCCATTACGTGGTTTTGCCATTTTGGGGTCTTTCACTTCCAGACACACATAGCAAGCAAATGGAGGATCTCACAGCAGATTTTAGGCACTGAGTCTAAAGTTGACTTTCAACACCTACTTTCACATCATCTTTGTTTAATCTAGGCACATGGCCCTAACTCAACTACAAAGAATGCTGAGTGATGTGTTCATCACGTGTATACAGAAAAAGAAACAGATTTCTGAGTAGCTACCCAGTCACTTCCATAATCATGATGACTGATATAATTAATTTTCAGTCAAAAACAATTCCTTGTAAACCATGAAAACTTATTTGTCTTTTTTGAGTTCTTTTACATTCTTAACTCTATTAATTTATAGTCAATGGAAAATTGCCCAACTCCTTGACTCCTTATCACCCTGAAGACCCAATCTGGAAGACTATTAACAGAGCAAAAGCTCTAACACATTCAGAAGAGGACAATCACATGGAAATAAATGAGCAATGAAGCCAACGGGGGTATCAACGTGTTTTCCAATGCTTCATGAATCATCAGCTGTTTATTTCAATATTTTGTATGTCATCAGCACTTTGTCTGACAGCTCCATTTGTTCACTTTTCATACTCCTTTTGAGTAAACAGCACATATAATAGTTCCATTTTAAAACAGCACATTAATCTTCCCTTGTTAAGGGATGACTTGTCTTCACACTTATCATCACACCTCTCTTGTGATATGACATCATCTCCTCATTTGCCGAGATAAATGCCAAACAACAAAAAAATCACACAGGCATTTGAATTTCTACATTTGTCCATTTGATTTGCAGCACAACTTAGAAACATAGGGAAAGGAGGAAACTAGTCACTGATGAAGTTTTGTTTTGTTTTGTTTTGTTTATTGGCAGTTTTGTATTTTCCACACAGTCTGTACTCAATATTGAGACTCCAACAGATCTAAGTCAATTGGGTGGGTTTTCCAGTAGGTTAAATTAAACCATGCCAGAAAAGCAAAACATATACCCATATACAGGACAGTGGAGTGGCAACAAGTCTTCTTTGCCCTTCAGCATCCATGGGGAGCCTGTCTTTTGGAGCACTGAGTAATAACAGCGACAAGCCAACTGCTGTATTTAAAGCAATTCTCGAAGTTTTTCCTATAGAAGATGAACCATGAAAGTTGTGATTCATTTGTAAATAACTCAAATATAAATATGAGTTAAGTCCTGTCCTAGAAGGCAATGCAGAGACACTGCAAAACAGTAGTGTTTGTGTGCTGAGAAAGGGCACTCAGGAGCCTTGTTCCACCCCAAGTTAAGTAATATCATTAAATTCCTAATCAAATTCTTAAATAGTGTATTTATTTTTTACCTTTCATCCATAATAAATTATGGGGTATAAAGACTTAGAAGAGTAGAAAATTAGAAAAAAAAATCCACAAATAAAGGAATGAATGAATTGTGGTATGTTCAAACAGTATAATACTATATGGCAGAGAAAAGGAATAAAATACAGTTATACATATCAATGTGAAGAATTTTCAGGAACACAAATGTTAAGGGAAAAAGGCAAGCTAACAGAACACACTGGTATGAGATTAGTTACATAAGCTCTTAAAACATATAAGAGAATATGATTACATATTGCTTAGGGGTATACGTAGTTCATGTGTTGCAAGTGCACTGGAAGGTTAACACCAGTGACCTCCCTGAAGAGGCAAAGAAGTGGGCCATGATCAGAGCAGAAAACACAGAGGACTTCAAATACACAGATATTTGTTAAGCTGCATGGTGGCTGCATTCATTAACTTCGTATCTTTTTGTGTATGTAAATATTTGCAAAAGAAAATTTATCAATTAAAAAAAGTATGCAGTGACCCTTGACCTTAGAAACTTAAAACTCTAGTGTGATAAGAAATCTTATCTTATCCTGTGATAAGAAATTTTGTCCACAGTGGCACCTGGGTGGCTCAGTTGGTTGGGTGTCTGCCTTTGGCTCAGGTCATGATCCTGGAGTCTCAGAATCAAGTCCCACAGTGGACTCCCTGCTCAGCAGGAACTCTGCTTCTCCCTCTGACCCTCCACCTCTTATGCTCTTTCAAATAAGTAAATGAAATCTTTAAAAAAAAAAAAAAAAGAAATCTTGCCCACAGCTCCTGGCACAGATTTTCTAAGATCTTTAGAATTTCCTTAGTGATAGGGATAATAGCATTATTTTTTATAATTCAGAAAAAAATCTCCTTTCAAGCACACCTGACTTTATGCTAAGAAGGTGACTTTTGGTATGTTCTTACACAGCTTCAGGATGGGGACTGGTTGCCAGATACACCAATCATGTGATTAGAGAGTTGAAACTTTCAGCCCCACCCTTGGACTTAAGAGACTGAGTTCATCACCTAATGACTTAGTCAATCATACCACTAAATGGTATACAATGGGACCTCTAAAAACCTGTAAACAATGGGGTTCAAAGAGCTTCCAGGTTGGTGAACACATCACAGTGCTAGAAGGGTGGCATACCTGGAGAGCACACAGAAGTTTTGTGTCTTTTCTCCTACACCTTGCCCTATACATCTCTTCCATTTGGCTGTTACTGAGTTCTATCTTTTATAATAGACCAATAATAGTATTTTTTCCCTGCATTTTGTGAGCCCTTCTAGCAAATTATCAAACCTCAGGAGGGGTTGTGAGAATCCCCTGAATTTATACCTGGCTGCTCAGAAATATAGATGGAAACCTGAGACTTGCCATGGATATCTGAAATGGAATAGTCTTATGGAACTTAGCCCTTAATCTGTGAGGTAAGTGTGATCTCTGAGTAGTTAGTGACAGAATTGGATTGAACTGTAGGATATTTAGGTAGTATACAGAAAGTTAGAGAATCGGTTGTTGGATAGAAGGAAAAAAACACACATTAGGTGTCAGAAGCTTAGTGAGTAGAAACACTATCAGATCTAGCTAGGGAGAAAACATATTTGCACATAAAAAAGTAGAGGACAATACAAAATTACAAATGTATATTTTCCAAATGAGTCCTACCAATAATATTTTTGGGGTCTTTGAGAAATTTTTCATGGAGAAGATAAATGATCTTATTAGCAAAGAAGAAGATGAAGTAGGGAGAAGATTAAGAACAAGATCCATGTCCATAAAATCATAAATGCTATCCTCCCACTCAAATGTTATCTCCATGAGGGTAGGATCATCAGTTGTGTTCAGTACAGAATCCTCAGGCCCTGGCACAGGTAATCTCTATATAGAATGAGTGATGGAAGGAAGACTGGCATTCTCTAAAACTCATGATACCAGACATAGAGAGCACATAGATGTATTGACAGGTTAGTAATAGACTGTACACAGTGGTTATCAACGTCATAGAACTCTTTCCTTCAGAGGACACATATAATAGATATTTGGGGTTTAGCATTTGTAGCCAACAGATAAACAATGGATTAAAAAGAGAATTTAGTTTTATATGTTAAGAACAGAACAGAGACAGCGGAAATAAACCCACATTTATATGGTCAATTAATCTATGACAAAGCAGGCAAGAATACACAATGAGGAAGAAACAGTCTTTAAATCAATGGTGCAGGGAAAACTGGACAGCTACCTATAAAATAATGAAACTGGACTGCTGTCTAAACACCATACACAGGTGGCACCTGGGTGGCTCAGTGGGTTAAAGCCTCTGCCTTCAGCTCAGGTCATGATCCCAGGGTCCTGGGATTGAGCCCAGCATCGGGCTCTCTGCTCAGCGGGGAGCCTGCTTCCCCCTCTCTCTCTCTGCCTGCCTCTCTGCCTACTTGTGATCTCTGTCTGTCAAATAAATAAATAAAATCTTAAAAAAAAATAAACCCCATACACAAAAATAAACTCAAAGTGGATAAAGACCTAAATGTGAGACATGTAACCATAAAAATCCTAAAAAAGGCAGTAACTACTCTGACATCAGCCATAGCAGCATTTTTCTAGATATGTGTTCTGAGGGAAAGGAAACAAAAGCAAAAATAAACTATCTGTACTACATCAAAGTAAAAGACTTTTGAACAACAACAGAAACCATCAAGAAAACAAAAGGACAACCAACTGAGGGTGGCAGATTGGCTCAGGTAGCGAAGCACATGACTCTTGATCTCAGGGTCATAAGTTTTAACCACATTGGGCATAGAGCCTATTTAAAAGGAAGGGGGGACAACCTACTGAGTAGGAGAAGATATTTTCAAATGATACTTCTGATAAGGGGTTAAAATTCAAAATAAATAAATAACTCATACAACTTAATAGCAAAAGACAAAACAAAACAAAACAATCCAGTTAAAAAATGGGCAGAGGACCTGAATAGACATTTTTCCAAAAAATACATATGGACAACAGACACATGAAAAGATGCTAAACATCACTCATCAGGGAAATGCAAATCCAAACCACAATCTGTTAGAATGGCTAAAATCAAAAAGACAAGAAAGAGCAAGTGTTAGTGAGGATGTAGAAAAAAGAGAACGCTCATGCACTGTTGGTAGGAATGTAACTTAGTATAGCCACTGTGGAAAATATATGAGATTCCTCAAAAAATTAAAAATAGAAATATCATATGATCCAGTAATTGCACTATTGGGTATCTACCCAAGGCAAACAAAAACACTAACTTGAAAAGATATATGCATCTCTATGTTTATTGCAGCATTATTTATAATAACCAAGACAAGGAAATAACCTATGTGTCCGATACACAAATGGATAAGGAAAATGTATACACACACACACACACACACACACACACACTGAGGAATATTACACAGCCATAGAAAGGATGAGGTCATGCCATTTGAGACAACATAGATAGATCCAGAGGATGTTAAACTAAATGAAATAAGTCAGACTGAGAAAGACACATACCATATGATTCCACTCACAAATGGAATCTTTAAAAAAAAAATAAACAAACAAAAAGCAGAATCAGAGCTATAAATATAGGGAACAAACTGATGGTTTCCAGAGGGAGAGGGGTGGGGGTCCTTGGCAAAACGGGTGGGAGGGAGATACAGGCCTCCAGTTATGGAGCGAGTGAGTTATGGAAATAAAAAGCAGAGTATAAGAAACAGTCAATAATATCATAATAGCAATGAAATGAAGCAGATGTATGAACAGATTTGTGAACATAGCATAATGTATAAAGTTGTCAAATCACTTATTTGTATATCTGAACCTAATGTAATATTGTATGTCAACGATACTCAAATTTAAAAATGGAGGGGACTATATCTGAAAAGGCAATTATTTTGATATGTTAAAGTGACACTTGGTATTCCTAAAAAAAAAATAAAAATTGAATGACAATATGTATACCATATCTTCTTTATCCATTCATCTGTTGATGGACACTTGGGTTGCTTCCATAATTTGGCTATTATAAATAATGCTGAAATAAACATAGGGGTACATATATCCCTTTGAATTAGTGTTTTTATAATTTGGGGGGTAAATACCCAGTAGAGTGATTACCAGATCATAAGGCAGTTTTGTTTTAGACCTTTTTTTTTTTTTTTTAGATTTTATTCATTTATTCAAGAGACAGAAACAGAGCAGGGGAAGAAAAGAGGGAGAGGGAAAAGTAGACTCTGTGCTGAGCATGGAGCTGGACATGGAACTCAATCCCACTACCCTGAGATCATGACCTGAGCCAAAACCAAGAGTTGACACTTAACCAACTGAACCACCCTGGTGCCCCTATTTTTAACTTTCTGAGGAATCTTCATACTGAGTAATGTACAGAATTGTTGAGTCACTATTGATTGCACACTATTGTTGTACACCTGCACCTAAAATAACACTGTATGTTAACTACACTAGAATTAAAATTAAAAAAATAACTTAATAAAAAAATGGGATGGCCATAACAACAAAATCTGGACCATCTCAAGCATTAATGTCAAAAGTACTGAATTGAGAATGAGTAAACCTAAAATAAGATTTCTTAGTTTATACTCGTTCTTGAAGTGGGATGGAAAAAGAACAGAAACAGAATACTGAATGTTTTAAATGGTTCTATGTGTCTTAAAGAGAAAAAGGCACCAGAATCATTCACAGACTCTACATTACAGGATCAAATAAAAAGTGACCTAAAGTGACCTGGCCAAGACGTGTGTCCATCAGATGCCCAAGAAACCAGATGATATGAAGCATTAAGTCAAATAACTGTAAATTCAACAAAAAAATCAATCTGGTAAAAGCTTAATTGTGGGCCTTTTCATCTCTTTTTACTATCACTCTAGCAACACACAGACTTGAAATTCCATGCACTTCAGAAATAAAAGATATAAGATGTATAAAACACTTATAAAGTTTACTATATACTATGCTCTCAATAAATATTGACTACTTTGGTACATTAGTATTAATAATATTTTTGTTACTGGATTGGAAAAAATTTTGATTGCATTCAGTCAGTCTCCTTCAATGCCGTCTCTTATGTTAACAATAGCTTCACATTACCTTATCATAAAATTCTACCCTTGACCCAGTATCCCAGTGAGGGGTGCCGCACCAGAATGCACTAACCCGAGAATCTGAAGCAGGCATGATGATGTCGATTTCTACTGTGAAGAAGAAATAGGACTTCTGTAATCTGATCAATGTTCAGTTCCCCATTGTGTATTCTTTGGCTTCTGTTGGTGCTGGTATCTGCTGCTTTGCTTCTATTTATATCATTTTTATCAAATAATAGGTCTAGCAGGAGAGTTGGAGCTGGGAGGGGATAATGGAAGAAACCAAATGTATGAAACTTTCCACAATGGCTTCACATCACCAGTACTAGCAGGAGGTTTGTTATAGGACTAAAAGAAGTACAGAAATATTCATATATCAGGAGACCTAAAGCCTAATTCAAACTTTTCTACTATCTGGGTGACCTTGGAACAAGTTACTTCTGTGAGGGCAAAAATATGTTCAAATTAGAAAATCTTCCAGATCCCTTCTAGTTTAAAACTTTAATGATTCATTGACCCTGAATTTTCACTCAAGAATCAGCTATAAAGAGCAAAGAGTTTTTTCTCCTCTCTCAACATACCCTCATTTCCAATATGTGCTATTACTCTCTAATTTTTTAAATGGAATCCTCTGGCAAAGCCAATGATTCTTCCATTACTCACTATGAACAAATAGGCCGTATTTGTTTTCTGACCTCCAGAAATCGTTGAATAAACATGTGGTATGTTGAGAAGAACCCCAAACCTAACCACTGAATCTACCATTCATTAGCAGTTTTACAGTAAAAACAATATCAAATGTACAGTATTGGCAGTTATCCTGGAGATTTTTGTCTTTGATTTCATTTACTTTACTGAAGACTAAACAAATCCTGTGAGACTGAAGTTACATACTGCTGCAGTCATGATGGAAACTTAGTCCCCCCTCCCCCTGTACTCTGAAACCAACTGATAAGGGAAAAAAAAAAAAAGGTAGCAAAAATATTCTTCAAATAAAATCCGATGTGTCATTTCAATATGCGACCTAATCAAAGTGATGCCAGAGCCTTAAGGACTTCCACTGGACCTCTTCCTTCCCAGACCCAGAGCAGTAAACACTCAGTCCTAGAACCTTTGAAGCCCTTCATCAAAGTGGTCATCAGCATCACCTGGGGACACAGCAGCAGTGAAGAATCCCAGGCCCCACGCCAGGCTAACTGAATAGTATCTACCATCTGAAGAGATCCTAAGGTGGTATGTGTGCATAATAAACTTGAGAAGCGCTGATCTAGAATACAATTTAAAAACCACTACCCCATGCTGCTCCCCCTAATTAAAATCTCTGGTTTACCTTTCTTATTGCCTATCTCATAGTGTTGTTAAGAACATGAGTGTGAACTCATTTTGTAAAGAAATGTACTCTTATTAGTTCCAAGTTTCTGGAAGTTTCGGCTACCTTTCTTCTTGTGTTCCAGTTAAAATCTCCTTAAAATTCCCATTGGAAACAATAATTCCATACAGTAAAAGCACCCTTAGGTCTTAACATATATTCCATTGAAAAATGCTTGATTTGATTATATACTTTTTATACAATAATTCCATATGTGTTCTTTCTCCAACCTCTGTTAATATAAGTCACTTTCATTGATTGAAATAATTTATTGTATATGTTTTCACTGCATCCTGGGTGAGCTATATTTGGTAAGTTAATAAGTGCTTCATCCAGTTATCATACTTAAATCCTCTTAAATCCAAGTAGCACATCCTACCTCAAACATTTGAAGTAATGAAGTAAAATCCATTTTAAAAATATACCCAAACAAAATACATAATAAAAGGTGATTAATAACTAATAAACACTCAAGTAAATATACTGAATGACTGAATAAAACAAATTTGAAGGTAGAGTATAAACAGGTTCAACATTTCCCTCTCCTATCCCTTTCTATTTTAGTCATGTTTTTATGTGAAAATTCACTTCAAAGGGGCAACTCCTTAATGGTCAATATTTCCAACTGATAATGTGATATGTAGCAAGATATTTATTCTGACAAGTTTCCAAAAAGCTCAAAACCATGCAGTTAACTTGAGGTTGTCATGAAGAGATCTGACACATTATGTTTTTCTTGAATGTGTCCTCTCTAGTCAATTAATTTAGGAAGAAAACCCATTTCTACAACTGAGCTGTGAAATGGTTAGATGATCTCTTGATTTTTTTTTTTAACTTAAAGAGTCATGATTAGAATACCTAGAAACACAGAGTATTAAAATGTGGATAAGTTTTTCTCACTTCCTTTTCTTTCTCTTCCCATATAAACTCTACAGATATATACATCTATTGGGAGGAAAAGGAAGGAAGAAAAACTGATTCCATATCCGTATTGAATTTTCCTGGTTAATGCAAGATAAGTGATAGTTCCAATCACCTGTACATATTACACTAAATCATGCAATTTTAGTTAGATTCTTAGAGATTAATCTTACATATACCACACCCACACACCATTTTCTCTCCAACCTATTTTCATTTCCTTCCCTATTTTATATTATTCTTTTTTTTTTTTTTTTGCTTTCACATTCTCTTTTTACAGTGTTCTAGAATTTTTAAAAACTATAATAAAGTAGCATTGAGTTTGTGAATTTAGAATGCTGGAGATGAGCAGAGGCAAAGGATAAGTTTCTTTAATATACAGAACTATAAAATTTTAATAAAGTATATACTTGCTTATGTACATACCATACAGAAGAAGCAAGGAGTGAAATATTTTTATATTTTTATTTTAGGGACAATATTTTTATTGATATATATAGAACTTGTTTTCTAGGGTTCAGAATCATGAAAATTGTATTTTTAAATGCAATGTATTTGTTCTTCTTCATAGCTACTTTATCCAAATAGCCAAATTTAACGCAAATATTCAAATAATTAGTTATTTAGCCTATTAAGTTGTTATTTTTTAAGGTTTTATTTATTTAGGTAATCTATACACCCCATGTAGGGCTCAAACTCACAATTCTGAGATCAAGAGCAGCTCGCTCTTCCAATGGAGTCAGTGCCTATTAAGAAGCTAAATGGCTAACACCATCACACTCAGAGAGAACAAAGAAAAATAGGTCTTTGTAGGCATCCATCATTTAAGTCACTCTTGGTCATCATTAGCATCATGGCAGCTAGGATTTCTAGGTAACAAGAAGGCCTTCCAAGTAGATAACACTGATTCTGTCACCTGTAGTTTGTACAGTTTTAGGAAGAAAATAACACAGAAGTTCCCCCTTGAGTTTAGTTTTAAAAACAACATTGACAGCAAGTTGGTGCAGCCACTTTGGAGAACAGTGTGGAGATTCCTCAAGAAATTAAAAATAGAGCTTCCCTATGACCCTGCAATTGCACTACTGGGTATTTAGCCCAAAGATACAGATGTAGTGAAAAGAAGGGCCATCTGTACCCCAATGTTTATAGCAGCAATGGCCACAGTCGCCAAACTGTGGAAAGAACCAAGATGCCCTTCAACGGATGAATGGATAAAGAAGATGTGGTCCATATACACTATGAAGTATTATGCCTCCATCAGAAAGGATGAATACCCAACTTTTGTAGCAACATGGATGGGACTGGAAGAGATTATGCTGAGTGAAATAAGTCAAGCAGAGAGAGTCAATTATCATATGGTGTCACTTATTTGTGGAGCATAACAAATAGCATGGAGGACAAGGGGAGATGGAGAGGAGAAGGGAGTTGAGGGAAATTGGAAGGGAAGGTGAACCATGAGAGACTATGGACTCTGAAAAACAATCTGAGGGTTTTGAAGGGGCGGGGGTGGTGGGAGGTTGGGGGAACCAGGTGGTGGGTATTAGAGAGGGCACGGATTGCATGGAGCACTGGGTGTGGTGCAAAAACAATGAATACTGTTATGCTGAAAAGAAATAAAAAACAAACAAGCAAAAAACAACATTGACTGGAAATAATAAGGAACTATCAGAGTTCCAGAACTTAAGAACATAAACTAGCCTGATGCTGTCTGACAATAAACTGGGTGGTATAATTGGAGGAATGAAAATTTACTCAGAAAAGCCACTGAACTAGCTAATAAATTTTTCAAATAATATGCCATGGGATTTTTTCTAGTTAGAAATAAACAATATAAGCATGCTATTTTATATTCAATGAGAAATAAAAAATATGTGAAAAATATATATGAATATAAAGAAGAAAAATAAAATTCATCCATAAATCACCACCAGAGATAACAACTGTTAATATATTTCCTGTCATTCTTTTTACCATGTATCTGTGTATGGATGTATGGATACATGCATACACATATATACATAGTATGTGTAGGTACATATATTTACATAGATATGTGGTTAATTTAAAAAAATTAGGATGCTTCTATACATATAATATTGCAACTTTTTTTTTCCTATTAACACATAATGTATTATTTGTTTCAAGGATACAGGTCTGTGAATCATCAGTCTTACACATTTCACAGCACTCACCATAGCACATACCCTCCCCAGTGTCCATAACCCAGAGACCCTATCCCTCCCCTTTCACTCCCCAGCAACCCTCAGTTTGTTTTCTGAGCTTAAGAGTCTCTTATGGTTTTTCTCCCTCCCTATCCCATCTTGTTTCATTTTTCCCTCTCTACCCCCCATGACCCCCTGCCCTTATAATATTGCGACCTTTTAAATACAAAATTCTAAGCATTTCTCATATAACAAAACAGTCTCCAAAAATGGTTTTTATTTATTTATTTATTTATTTAAAGTTTTTTTATTTTTTAATTTATTTGACAGACAGATCACAAGTAGGCAGAGAGGCAGGTAGAGAGAGACAGGAGGAGGAGGCAGGCTCCCTGCTGAGCAGAGAGCCCAATGCAGGACTCAATCCCAGGACCGTGAGATCATGACCTGAGCCGAAGGCAGAGGCTTTAACCACTGAGCCACCCAGGCGTCCCCAAAAATGGTTTTTAATAGTTACAGTATATTCATTGAATAACTATGTAACTATTTAGATAATTAAATACTATTTTTCAAACTCTCTTACTGAAGTGTAGTTGATAAACAATGTTACATTAGTTTCAGGTGTACGATATAGTGATTTGACAAGTCTATATGTAATTCTATGCTCACCACAAGTGTAGCTACCATCTGTCACCATGCAATGCTACTACAAAACCACTAACTATATTCTCTGTGCTGTGCTTTTCATCTCTGTGACCTATTAATTCCATAACTGTAACCATGTATCTCCCATTCCCCTTCACCTCTTCACTCCCATTCTCTCCCTACCCTTCTCCCCTTTGACAACCACCAGTTTGGTTTCTGTATTTAAGTGTCTGTGCTTTTTGTTTATTAATTGTTTTGTGTTTTAGATTCCACATATAAATGAAATCATATGGTATTTGTCTTTCACAGTCTGACTTATTTTACTTAGCATTTTACTTTCTAGGTCCATCCATGTTGTCACAAATGGCAAGATCTCACCCTTTTTAATGGCTGAGTAGTATTTTATATATATATATATATAATTACATATTATTATAGCATATGTTATATTGTTGTATATTATACAATAATATATAATATCTATTTTTGTGGGATCTATATATATACACACAACTTTATCCATTCATCTATCAATGGACATAGGTTACTTCTTTATCTTGGCTATTGGAAATAACGTTGCAATAAACATAGGGTACATATACCTTTTCAAATTAATGTTTGTATTTTCTTTGGGTAAATATCCAGTAGTAAAATTACTAGATCATATGATACCTCTATTTTTAATTTTTTGTGGAACCTCCATGTTTGCGCAGTACCTATCCCAATTTACATTCTCATCAACAATGCACGGGGGTTCCTTTTTCTACACAACCTCACCAACACTTATCATTTCTAGTCTTTCTGATTCTAGCCATTTGGACAACTAAAGGGGGTATCTTATAGTTTTGATTCATATTTCCCTCATGATTAGTGATGTGCATATTTTCATGTTGGCCATCTGTATGCCTTTATTGGAAAAATGTCTATACAGATCCTTTGCCCATTTTCAATCAGATTATTTGTTATTTTGATGTTGAGTTTGGTAAAAGTTCTTTATGTACTTTGGATGCTAACCTCTTATCAGAGACATTATTTGCAAATATTTCTCCTATTCACTAGGATTGCCTTTTCATTTTGTTGGTGGTTTCCTTTACTATACAAAAGCTTTTTATCTTGGTGAAGTTCCAACAGTTTTTTATTGCTTTTGTTTCCCTAAGAAGACATGTCTAGAAAAATGTTGCTATGGCTGATGTCAAAGAAGTTACCGCCTATGTTCTCTTGTAGGACTTTTATTGTTTCATGATCCACATTTAGGTCTTTAATCCATTTTGAGTTTACTTTTGTGTTAGGTGTAAGTGGTCTAGTTTCATTTTTTTTTTCATGTAGCTGTCCAGTTTTCCTAGTGCCATTTATTGAAGAGACTACCCTTTCCCCATTGTATATTCTTGTTCCCTTTGTCATAGAATAATCAACTGTATAAGCATGGGTTTATTTCTAGCTCCCTATTCTTTTTTTTTTTTTTTAAAGATTTTATTTATTTATTTGACACAGAGAGAGAGATCATAAGTAGGCAGAGGCAGGCGGTGGGGTGGGGGAAAAGCAGGCTCCTTGCTGAGCAGAGAGCCCAATGTGGGGCTCAATCCCAGGACCCTGGGATCATGACCTGAGCTGAAGGCAGAGCCTTAACCCACTGAGCCACCCAGGTGCCCCCTAGCTCCCTATTCTGTTCCATTGATCTATATGTCTTTGTGCCAGTACCATTCTGGTTTGGTTACTATGGCTTTGCAGTACATCTTAAAATTGGGATTGTGATACCTTCAGCTTTGTTGTTCTTTCTCAAAATTGCCCTGGCTATTCAAGAACTTTTGTGGTTCCATATAAATTTTAGTATTATTTGTTTCAGTTCTGCAAAAAATACTACTGGAAACATAAAAAGAAAACTGAAAAATGTTACTGGTATTTTGATAGGGATTGCGTTGAATCTGTAGATTGCTTTGGGTAGTATGGACATTTTAACAATATTAATTTTCCAAACCATGGGCATAGAGTATCTTTCCATTTATTTGTGTCATCCTCAATTTCTTTCATTAGTGGCTTATAGTTTTCAGAGTACAGGTCTTTCACCTCCTTGGCCAAGTTTATTCTTTGGTATTTTATTCCTTTTGGTACAAATGTAAATACAATAGTTTTCTTAATTTCTCTTTCTGCTACTTTGTTATTAATATATGAAAGTGCAACTGATTTCTGTTTTTTTTTCTGTGTATTAATGAATTCATTTATTACTTCTAGTAGTTTTTTGGTGGAGTTTTTAGAGTTTTCTATATACAGTATGTCATTATGAACAGTGACCATTTAGCTTCCTCCTTACCAATTTGGATGTCTTTTATTTCTTTTTCTTGTCAGATTGCTGTGCCTAGGACTTCCAGTATCTATGTTGAATAAAAGTGGTGCAAGTGGACATCCTTGTCTTCCTGATCTTAAAGGAAAAGCTCTCAGTTACTCACCATTGAGTAGGATGTTAGCTCTGAGTTTTTCAGATATAGCCTTCATTATGTTCAGGTATATTCTCTTTAAGCTCAGTGTGTTGAAAGTTTTTACCATGAATGGACATTCAATGTTGTCAAATGATTTTTCTGCATCTTTTGAGATGATCATATGATTTTTATCCTTTGTTTTATTGATCTGGTATATCATGCTGATTAAGTTGTGACTATTGAACTATCCTTGCATTCCCAGAATAAATCTCAATTATATATATTTTAATATATTGATATTATCTTGTTTAATGATTTGATGATGTTTGTTGGTTTGATAATATTTTATTGCATCCATACTCATTAGAGATACTGGCCTGTACTTTTTTTTATAGTGTCTGATTTTGATATCAAAGTAGTGCTGTCCTTGTAAAATGTATCTGGAAGTTTTTCCTCTTCTATTCTGTGCAGTAGTTTGAGAAAAAAACAGGTATTAATGCTTCCTTAAATGTTTGGTATAATTCACCTGTGAATCCATCTGGTCTTAGACTTTTGTTTGTTGGGAGTTTTTTGATACTTCTTCAATTTTATTACTAGCAATTGGTCTGTTTAGATTTTTTATTTCTTCCTGATTCAGTTTTGAAAGATTGTATATTTCTAGGAGTGTATACATTTCTTCTAGATTATCCAGTTTGTTAAATATAATTTTTATGGTATTTGCTTTATAATCCTTTGTATTTCTGGGATATCCACTGTTACTTTTTTCAAACTTCTTGATTACTTATTAAGGATTTGATTTTAGAAGTAATATCAAAGGTAAAAAGATTCTTACAAAAGGTATAGATTTTTTTAAGAATTTAGTAAATAGTACAAAATTGCTTTCCAGGAAACACTAAATAATTATTGAAAAGAAAATATGCATTTGAAATAGAAATATAAAAATAAACTAAATTCACAACCACTATGAACACACACACAACCACTATGAACTTTCTTTAATTGAACTTGAAATGCCAAGGCAATTTTGTAAGACAGTATAATAACCGAGAATGTACTCTGAAGCCATCCTGTATGGGTTTAATTCCACTCTGCTATTTGCTAGCCAGGTATTATACTAGCCTGTCAGTGCTGCCATAGCAGACTAACACAGGATATTCCGGGTGGCTTACACAACAGAAATTTCTTTTCTCATAGTTCTAGAGGCTGGAAGTCTATAATCTTGCTACAAGCAGAGTTGGTTTCTGGTGCAATCTCTCTCTCTGGTTTGTCGATGGCTGCCTTCTTGCTGTGTCCTCACTGGCCTTCTTTCTGCATACACACATCCCTAGGTGTCTCTTCCTCTTCTTACAAAGGCCCCAGTCCTACTGGATGAAGGCCCTGACCTTATGACTTATTCAGCCTTATTTATTTCCTTATCTCCAAGTACAGTTACACTGAGGTTAAAGCATCAACACATTAATTTGGAAGGTGGGGGGACACAATTCAGTTCAAAAGAGGTATGTCTGACCAAGTAACCTGACGACTGCATATCTGAGTTAGCTCATTTGTAAAATGAAGATAATAATACTTTATTGGCTAACATGAGATTAAATGTGTTATACATAAAGCATTTGAGAGCTGTGCTTAGCAAATGGTATAATAAATAAATAGCATCACATTAAAAAATTAAGGGATTACATGGACATTGTATATATTAATCATGCTACACTACTAAAAAATAGCTTTAATAGCAGAATTTCTAAGCTGGGCATCATGATAACTGTAATAATTATTAGGAGATATTAGTATTTAACAAAAAAGAAATTGTAACATTAAGCAAGTCATCCAAAATCATACAATGAGTTGATAGTATAATTAAAAATAAAAGCAAACTTTTCAAGAAAAGGAATATCCTTTTGATTCCTTTGAATCAAATAATGGTTGGAAAGAAGACTAGTCATCTATTATGATGAATATTTATTACTTTTAACAGGTGGAAAATGGGCTTAAAAAAGAAACCAAATTTATATTATTTAGAATATTTCAGTTTTACTTGAGTTTTTTCAAGCTGCATCTTCCACAAAGAAAATAAATCTCTCAATATAACTACTCCAAAAATATTTAGTAAAATGCTTAAGAATGAGAAAAATAAGTACCAAGAGACTTACAGCATTCATCTTGCTTCCTTACTGAAATAAACTTACTTGAAAATCAAACAACCCACAAATGCTTACTGAACTGATTTTGTGATTAGTAGTAGGCCAAGTACCATTGGAAATGCAAAAGAAGTTATGATATCTAAACAGATACTTAAGACTATATATATATAGCTATACTATATATATATATAGTACATTGGGGAATAGCTGAAGGACATCTAACTCACAATGGCAGAGGAAGCGTGGACAGGAATACCTGTGTTAGAGTAGTCATTCCAGAAGAAATACAGAAATTAATATTAAGCTAAAGAAGATGAACAGTAAATGACTGGTAATGGGGGGTGGTTAGAGGGGGAGATCAGCCAGGCAGGAGAAGTTAATGGGACCACAGGACCAAAAGGTACCAATATGCAAAACCTGCAAAAAACTACAAGTAGTTCAATGTTATAAGCCGGAGTTCTAGGTAGAGGGGATGGTAAGAGATGAAACTGGGTATGTAAGATCATGGATGATTGTATATACTGTCAAAGGAGTTTGAAATTTAGTCTGTAGATAAAGGGAAGTTGTAAGTAAAAAGGTTCTGTAACAGCCTGAGTTAGTGTTATTGACATCTTAAATAGATCTCTCTGGCAGTTCTATAAAGGATGGGCTAGAAGATGACAAAACTAGAGGCAGATAGATCAATAAGGACACTCTTGTGATTGTCTTGTGATTGTGATTGTGAATTGAGGTAGTGGAGATAAAAGTGAAAAGAGCAGAAAATGTCAAGAAGTACTTAAGTATTAAAATTATTAGAATTTATGGCTGGATAGATAAAAGGAACTGTTGAAAAGAAAGATGATTAAAAAGAAAGTTTAGGAAGAGGAACAATTTTTTTTAATCATTCTTTTTATTTTATTTATTTTTTTAATTTTTTATAAACATATATTTTTATCCCCAGGGATACAGGTCTGTGAATCACCAGGTTTAAACACTTCACAGCACTCACCATAGCACATACCGCCCCCAATGTCCATAACCCCACACACCTTCTCCCAACCCCCCTCCCCCCAGCAACCTTCAGTTTGTTTTGTGAGATTAAGAGTCACTTATGATTTGTCTCCCTCCCAATCCCATCTTGTTTCATTTATTCTTCTCCTACCCCCTTAACCCCCATGTTGCATCTCCATTTCCTCATATCAGGAAGATCATATGATAGTTGTCTTTCTCTGATTGACTTATTTTGCTAAGCATGATACCCTCTAGTTCCATCCATGTTGTCGCAAATGGCAAGATTTCATTTATTTTGATGGCTGCATAGTACTCCATTGTGTATATATACCACATCTTCTTTATCCATTCATCTGTGATGGACATCTAGATTCTTTCCATAGTTTGGCTATAGTAGACATTGCTGCTATAAACATTCGGGTGCACGTGCCCCTTCGGATCACTACATTTGTATCTTTAGGTAAATACCCAGTAGTGCAATTGCTGGGTCATAGGGTAGTTCTATTTTCAACATTTTGAGGAACCTCCATGCTGTTTCCAGAGGGGTTGCACCAGCTTGCATTCCCACCAACAGTGTAGGAGGGTTCCCCTTTCTCCGCATCCTCGCCAGCATCTGTCATTTCCTGACTTGTTAATTTTAGCCATTCTGACTGGTGTGAGGTGATATCTCATTGTGGTTTTGATTTGTATTTCCCTGATGCCGAGTGATATGGAACACTTTTTCATGTGTCTGTTGGCCATCAGGATGTCTTCTTTGCAGAAATGTCTGTTCATGTCCTCTGCCCATTTCTTGATTGGATTATTTGTTCTTTGGGTTTTGAGTTTGCTAACTTCTTTATAGATTTTGGACACTAGCTCTTTATCTGATATGTCATTTGCAAATATCTTCTCCCATTCTGTCCGTTGTCTTTTGGTTCTGTTAACTGTTTCCTTTGTTGTGCAAAAGCTTTTGATCTTGATAAAATCCCAATAGTTCATTTTTGCCCTTGCTTCCCTTGCCTTTGGCGATGTTCCTAGGAAGATGTTGCTGTGGCTGAGGTCGAAGAGGTTGCTGCCTGTGTTCTCCTCAAGGATTTTGACGGATTCCTTTCTCACATTGAGGTCCTTCATCCATTTTGAGTCTATTTTTGTGTGTGATTTAAGGAAATGGTCCAATTTCATTTTTCTGCATGTGGCTGTCCAATTTTCCCAACACCATTTATTGAAGAGGCTGTCTTTTTTCCATTGGACATTCTTTTCTGCTTTGTCGAAGATTAGTTGACCATAGAGTTGAGGGTCTATTTCTGGGCTCTCTATTCTGTTCCAATGATCTATATGTCTGTTTTTGTGCCAGTACCATGCTGTCTTGATGATGACAGCTTTGTAATAGAGCTTGAAGTCCGGAATTGTGATGCCACCAACTTTGGCTTTCTTTTTCAATATTCCTTTGGCTATTCAAGGTCTTTTCTGGTTCCATATAAATTTTAGGATTATTTGTACCATTTCTTTGAAAAAAATGGGTGGTATTTTGATAGGAATTGCCTTAAATGTGTAGATTGCTTTAGGTAGCATAGATATTTTCACAATATTTATTCTTCCAATCCAGGAGCATGGAACATTTTTCCATTTCTTTGTGTCTTCCTCAATTTCTTTCATGAGTACTTTGTAGTTTTCTGAGTATAGATTCTTATCCTCTTTCATTAGGCTTATTCCCAGGTATCTTAATAGTTTTGGGTGCAATTGTAAATGGGATTGACTCCTTAATTTCTCTTTCTTCTGTCTTGTCATTAGTGTAGAGAAATGTGACTGATTTCTGTGCATTGATTTTATATCCTGACACTTTACTGAATTCCTGTACAAGTTCTAGCAGTTTTGGAGTGGAGTCTTTTGGGTTTTCCACATATACTATCATATCACCTGCGAAGAGTGATAGTTTGACTTCTTCTTTGCCGATTTGGATGCCTTTAATTTCCTTTTTTTGTCTGATTGCTGAGGTTAGGACTTCTAGTACTATGTTGAATAGCAGTGGTGATAATGGACATCCCTGCCATGTTCCTGACCTTAGCAGAAAAGCTTTCAGTTTTTCTCCATTGAGAATGATACTTGCAGTGGGTTTTTCATAGATGGCTTTGATAATATTGAGGTATGTGCCCTCTATCCCAACACTTTGAAGAGTTTTGATCAGGAAGGGATGCTGTACTTTTTGTCAAATGCTTTTTCAGCATCTGTGGAGAGTATCATATGGTTCTTGTTCTTTCTTTTATTAATGTGTTGTGTCACATTGATTGATTTGTGGATGTTGAACCAACCTTGCAGCCCTGGAATAAATCCCACTTGGTTGTGGTGAGTAATCCTTTTAATGTACTGTTGAATCCTACTGGCTAGTATTTTGGTGAGAATTTTTGCATCTGTGTTCATCAAGGATATTGGTCTGTAGTTCTCTTTTTTGATGGGATCCTTGTCTGGTTTCGGGACCAAGGTGATGCTGGCCTCATAAAATGAGTTTGGAAGTTTTCCTTCCATTTCTAGTTTTTGGAACAGTTTGAGGAGAATAGGAATTAGTTCTTCTTTAAATGTTTGGTAGAATTCCCCCAGGAAGCCATCTGGCCCTGGGCTTTTTTTTTGTTTGGAGATTTTTGATGACTGTTTCAATCTCCTTACTAGTTATGAGTCTGTGCAGGTTTTCTATTTCTTCCTGGTTCAGTTGTGGTAGTTTATATGTCTCTAGGAATGCATCCATTTCTTCCAGATTGTCAAATTTGTTGGCATAGAGTTGCTCATAGTATGTTCTTATAATTGTCTGTATTTCTTTGGTGTTAGTTGTGATCTCTCCTCTTTCATTCATGATTTTATTTATTTGGGTCCTTTCTCTTTTCTTTTTGATAAGTCTGGCCAGGGGTTTATCAATCTTATTAATTCTTTCAAAGAACCAGCTCCTATTTTCGTTGATTTGCTCTGTTGTTTTTTTGGTTTCTATTTCATTGATTTCTGCTCTGATCTTTATGATTTCTCTTCTCCTGCTGGGTTTAGGGTTTCTTTCTTGTTCTTTCTCCAGCTCCTTTAGATGTAGGGTTAGGTTGTGTACCTGAGACCTTTCTTGTTTCTTGAGAAAGGCTTGTACTGCTATATATTTTCCTCTCAGGACTGCTTTTGTTGTGTCCCACAGATTTTGGACTGTTGTGTTTTCATTATCATTTGTTTCCATGAATTTTTTCAATTCTTCTTTAATTTCCTGGTTGACCCATTCATTCTTTAGAAAGATGCTGTTTAGTCTCCATGTATTTGGATTCTTTTCAAATTTCCTCTTGGATTGAGTTCTAGCTTCAGAGCATTGTGGTCTGAAAATATGCAGGGAATGATCCCAATCTTTTGATACTGGTTGAGACCTGATTTAGGACCCAGGATGTGATCTATTCTGGAGAATGCTCCATGTGCACTAGAGAAGAATGTGTATTCTGTTGCTTTGGGATGAAATGTTCTGAATATATCTGCAATGTCCATCTGGTCCAGTGTGTCATTTAAGGCCTTTATTTCCTTGTTGATCTTTTGCTTGGATGATCTGTCCATTTCAGTGAGGGGAGTGTTAAAGTCCCCTACTATTATTGAATTATTGTTGATGTGTTTCTTTGATTTTGTTATTAATTGGTTTATATAGTTGGCTGCTCCCACGTTAGGGGCATAGATATTGAAAATTGTTAGATCTTCTTATTGGACAGCTCCTTTGAGTATGATATAGTGTCCTTCCTCATCTCTTATTATAGTCTTTGGCTTAAAATCTAGTTGATCTGATAAAAGGATTGCCAGTCCTGCTTTCTTCTGATGTCCATTAGCATGGTAAATTGTTTTCCACCCCCTCACTTTAAATCTGGAGGCGTTTTCGGGTCTAAACTGAGTTTCTTGTAGGCAACATATAGATGGGTTTTGTTTTTTTATCCATTCTGATACTCTGTGTCTTTTGATTGGGGCATTTAGCCCATTAACATTCAGGGTAACTATTGAGAGATATGAATTTAGTGCCATTGTATTGCCTGTAAGGTGATTGTTACTGTATATTGTCTCTGTTCCTTTCTGATCTACTACTTTTAGGCTCTCTCTTTGCTTAGAGGACCCCTTTCAATATTTCCTGTAGAGCCGGTTAGGTGTTTGCAAATTCTTTCAGTTTTTGTTTGTCCTGGAAGCTTTTAATCTCTCCTTCTCTTTTCAATGATAGCCTAGCTGGATATAGTATTCTTGGCTGCATGTTTTTCTCGTTTAGTGCTCTGAATATATCATGCCAGCTCTTTCTGGCCTGCCAGGTCTCTGTGGATAAGTCTGCTGCCAATCTAATATTTTTACTATTGTATGTTACAGATTTCTTTTCCCGGGCTGCTTTCAGGATTTTCTCATTGTCACTAAGACTTGTAAATTTTACTATTAGGTGACGGGGTGTGGACCTATTCTTATTGATTTTGAGGGGGATTCTCTGCACCTCCTGGATTTTGATGCTTGTTCCCTTTGCCATATTGGGGAAATTCTCTCCAATAATTCTCCCCAATATAACTTCTGCTCCCCTCTCTCTTTCTTCTTCTGGAATCCCAATTATTCTAATGTTGTTTCATCTTATGGTGTCACTTATCTCTCGAATTCTGCCCTCGTGGTCCAGTAGCTGTTTGTCCCTCTTTTGCTCATCTTCTTTATTCTCTGTCATTTGGTCTTCTTTATCACTAATTCTTTCTTCTGCCTCATTTATCCTAGCAGTCAGAGCCAGAAGAGGAACAATTCTGAGAAAAGATGACACATTCAGCTTTCAAAAATATTAGGATCGAGGTAATGATATATGATTGACAAAAAGTTGGGTATATGTATCCAAAGCATAGGATTATGGCTGGGGATATAGCTATTGAATAAGAGTGGAAAATATTTACCACTGAGTCTTTAAAATGACAGATGATTTAAAGATAGAATACTGAGAAAATCTAACATTTAAAGGATGAGTCATGTGGAAGAAACCATGAAGGAAGCAGAGAAGATATATGAGAACCAGCAAAAAAAAAAAAAAAAAAAAAAAAAAAAAAAAAAAAAAACTGGGTTAGAGAAGACAAATGTATCAAGGATCAAAGCAGATGGCAACATCTAACAAATGCACATTGGATATACCAAACAGAAAGCTACATGTGACCTTAGAGATGTCAGTTTATGTATTGTAGAGGACTGGGACAACAGATTATAGTGAGTTCCTTTGAAGAGGTGATACAGTCTGAAAAGACCTTAGAATCTCTCTTGGTTAATTTGGCAGAAGGTAATGTCCCACCACCTAAGGTCACTTCTTATGAGGTGAAGCAAGAAGACACAGAAGTGTCTAAATTAAGTGATGTACAGAGACTAGACAGAAAAGTCTGGCTCAGATACAGAATTAGGGTCCAAGGCCTAATAAAATGTTCTTACTCAGGAGAAAGACAGGATTTCAAGTAGAGAACTGGTCAGTGGAAAAAGACAAAGATAATCATTAGAAATCAGAAGCAAAGTAACCACAAAAATGATTAGCAGTAAGGTTGACTTTTGATGTATCTTGCCAATTACCCAGGAAAAAATTCCTCGAATACTAGCAAACAGGACAGGTCAAGTTCCAGAAAATGGGCTAAGTTACAATGTGCAAGCAAGATCAAGAAGTATGATTGAAATGCTCAATCTGGGAGTAATATGCAAGGACACCATAACTACATTGCTAGGAACACATGAAGAAGTCTGGAAAGTACATTATCTCAAGGAATAAGAAATGGACAAACCAAGAAAGATCAGCACTTCAGAAGTCAAAGATATATGAGAGCATCCATCCCTTAACACACAAATTACTCCATAAAGATTTGCTGAATGGAGAAATTAATGAATAAACAAGTTAACAGAAAGAAATAATTAATGAGAAGGTTTGTAACAGCTTTATTCTGTTTGACTTTATATCAAGCTGGCTACATAGTATCTACTCTTCATCTAAAACTTCAACCTTTTAAAACTGTGCATGAATTATCTTACATACACCCCAATCTCTCTAGACAAGAGTTACTTTACAAAGTAATCCTTTTTCTCCTGGAAAATTAAATAGAACCAAGAGGAACCATTTATGAAAAGCACTCAAAAGCACTAAGAATTAGTTTTCTTCCACCACTGTCCTATTTCCCAGTGTTTTCTCTCAACACAGAAGGTATTAATCTGTTCAGTTTTATTCTATAATCATATTTTTACATTTAACTAAACATATAGCACATGCACTAAGCCTATCCTCACTAAAAGGGATACTTTAACAAAAACAGTAAAACATCTATAACCTAGTGAGGTAAAGCCATTAAAGAATAAATTAAAAGATAATTGGATAATTCCTAGAATAACATGAGAAGGTAGGAAGGAATATTGTGTCTGGAGGACAAAATGATAGAAAAATAAATAAAAATGATGACTCATAGGTATTACTTCAATTTAATAAAACAATAAAAAGGATTGTACTTTGAGTCAGGAAACAAGGGTTGTTCTGTGGCTCTCTTTGTATTCTAGGACAAACATTTTAAAATTTTGGTCCTTGAGTTTCCTAGTTCTTGTTTCCATTCTTTACCTCCCTTACTTGCTATGTGGAAGCCATAGTGATCTTTTAAAAACATAAATCAAACTTTATCTTATCCTTACTTAAAACTCTCCACTAGTTTCTTTTACAACTGGAATAAAATCTAACCCATTCCTCAAACCTTCATCAGCTGACATGAACAGAACCCTGGTTATCTCTGAACTAATCTTTCCACTGTCCCCCTCATTCACTGTTCCTGGCCTGATTTATATTCCTTAAACTCTAAAAAGCTCATATTTGATATCAGTTCTAGAACAGTGAGACCAGGTTCTCCTGTGGTTGGCTATTTCTTGTCATTTAAGTGGCAGCTCTGATGTCACTTCCTTGGAGATATCTTACTTGGTTTTCTATAGGAAAATAGTTACCCTACCCTCATCTGTCTGTCTCTATTATGTAATTATGACTTTTCTTTTATAAAAGTTATGACCACTGAAAATCATATATTTTTCATTTTGTGTTTGTGTATATTATAAAACATCTCCATGACAATCTTATTCATCAATGAAATCTCTGGCACATGGTAATGCTCTATAAATATTTGAAGAAGAGAAGAGAACATGGAAGAAAGAAAGGAAAGGAAGAGAGGGAAAAAGGAAAGAAGGAAACTGAATAAATAAACTATTTGACAATAAAATGAAAAAAATAGGGAAAAGTATATTGGAAATAACCATCAAGACATTAGGTTAGATGCCACACCATTCTTAAATATTTGTAAATGCCACAGACTTGCTTTGATTTAAAGGAAATTCACAAACTATTGTTTTCATTTTCTTGCTATTTCAGTGAAACCTGAACAATACAAAGATTTTTGTGCATATATAAATGACTGGGTTTGGATACATGTTTCATATTCATGGTTTATTTAGGTGAAACTAGGGTAGAAAAAAAAAAAAAACATAAAAGACACCCTCAGAGCACATTCAAGATGTCAGCATTTACAAACCCATGTGCTACTTCTCTAAATTACACTCCTCCAGCTGGCTTGATTAATTTTGAAGTGGATAAGCTAACAGTGCCAGATCACACCCAAGCAGTATAAAACTGTATAAGAACACAATAAAACAGTGATAAACAATAGGTTATTTCAGTGGCATATGGCTGATACATAGTTGGGTCAGCCTCAAATGCAACCTTTGGATTCTGTTTAAAAATCAGTGTCTGAGTTATAGATTTACCATTCAAGGCATTCCTTGTAAGCATTAAGTAATGATTCCAAAGAGAAGAAAGGGATAGTCAGATAAAGGAGAAAAAAGGAGAACTTCTTCACTGGTCGTTGAAGAAAGATAAACTAGAATTAATGAACAGAATCAGTGAGCATGCATGACAGTCTACAAGGGACAATATGAAATGCATAAAAACATTCAAAAGGAAGAGATAGAAACAAGGTAGACTAATATATATAAAGGAAAATAAATATAGAGACTACTAGAAGCAGAACAAAGGAGAAAGAAGAAAAAACTAACTTTAAAATTCCCTCCTGGGGCACCCGGGTGGCTCAGTGGGTTAAGCCTCTGCCTTCGGCTCAGGTCATGACCTCAGGGTCTTGGGATCGAGCCCCACATCTGGCTCTCTGCTCAGGGGGGAGCCTGCTTCCTCCTCTCTCTCTCTCTGCCTACTTGTGATCTCTCTCCCTCTGTGAAATAAATTAAAAAAAAAAAAATTCCCTCCTATACTTACTATCTGGATATAAAATCAACTTTTTTCCCACTAAAATTATGACAAAAATCCCATGTTGCACATTAAAGAGAGTTTGGAAATATGTTGCTGAAATCTTTTCTTTTTAAATTTTTAAAAATTTTTTTAATAAATATATAATGTATTTTTATCCCCAGGGGTACAGGTCTGTGAATTGCCAGGTTTACACACTTCACAGCACTCACCATAGCACATGCCCTCCCCAATGTCCATAATCCCACCCCCCTCTCCCAACCTCCCTCCCCCCAGCAACCCTCAGTTTGTTTTGTGAGATTAAGAGTCACTTATGGTTTGTCTCCCTCCCAATCCCATCTTGTTTCATTTATTCTTCTCCTACCCCCTTAGCCCCCCCATGTTGCATCTCCACTTCCTCATATCAGGGAGATCATATGATAGTTGTCTTTCTCTGATTGACTTATTTTGCTAAGCATGATACCTTCTAGTTCCATCCACGTTGTCACAAATGGCAAGATTTCATTTCTTTTATGGCTGCATAGTATTCCATTGTGTATATATACCACATCTTCTTTATCCATTCATCTGTTGATGGACATCTAGGTTCTTTCCATAGTTTGGCTATAGTAGACATTGCTGCTATAAACATTTGGGTGCACATGCCCCTTCAGATCACTTATGTTGCTGAAATCTTATCTACACCATCCTTAAGTAAAATTCCTCTCTCCAGAATATGTCTTCTTTATATCAATCTCCAACCATCTTCTTCTGGGGAAGGGATGCTTCAGAACAATGAATAGTCAATCCAAACTGGTGGGATTAAAGCCTCCAAATGAAGATCCCAGAGTGCTTACCTCCTAACATCCTATTTATGAGCTGTATTTCAATGCCAACAATACTTTCACAGTATCAAGTGAGAGACTACACAGCTAGAAACTGATAATCAATAATAAATTATTTTTTTTCTAAGAGAAGGTTCTTGAACTTTTGATGCCAATGGCTAGCCACATGTTTTAGAGTAAGAGTCTGATTGATAGATAACTTCTTGATGACATAAGCAATCTGACTAAAGTTAATTATTAACATACTAACACATTTAACATACTGAAACATTTCAAAATAACATGTAATAGGACTAATGTTAGTAAGATGACCCAGTCCTTGTTTTACAAAGGTTTTACAAAAACACTGATTTAACAATGATATATAGACCAATATACCTTTATGAGAATTCCAGAATCCAGTTAAGAAGTCTCAAGTCCCCAGGTAAGAATAAAGCTGAGGACAGCTGCTTTGAAACAGGTAAGAGAGTAATTTCACTTAACCTGCATCAGCCTGTCTCCCAAGCCAGCACAACTCAATACTAGGAGACAGGAAAGTGATGAGTGGAGCACCCCTTCACTATTCTGGCTTTTTGGAGAGCCACCTGAGGAACTGGTTTCTGTCTCACCTCACATGAATAACTGACAAAACTAGTATACTTTGCATGCCTGAAAACAAAGAAAAGCAGTGGGTGCCTTGTTGCAGCCACCATAGTTCAGCACCATTGGCAGAAGTAGCATAACCTGAAAATTCTCCCTTAGAAATGAGGGAGAGGAGTGGAATGTGTATCTGCCATTCCAGTTCTTTAAAAGACTGCCCAAGGGAGTGCTTTCTGTTTTACTTCATTTGGAGCACTGAGAAAACCAACAGAGTTTGGATGTCTGGGGATTGCTCAGAAGATAGGAAAAAGATAGGAGGCTTGCTATGGTTAGTATAATTCAGCATGTTCAAGAGGAGGTATACAACTTGATGCTACTCCCTCAGGAGGGCAGGAAGAGAATAGAGTGTCCAGTGTTCTGGCTTTTCAGTGGGCTGTCTGTGGACTGGTATCTAACTCAGGTACTAACAGGGCGCTGGTATACTCTGGATGCCTAGTGGCCACTGAGAACAAGGGAGAGCTGGGCAGTTTACTTCTGTAGAACTAGAGAACTGCAGTTCCACAGACAGACATTAAACGGAGCAAAAGATTACAAGCTCCTGAAATAGAAACCAGCATTTGAGAAACTACACACATAGGCTCAGAGAAGTTGTACTGTCTGCCAAAAAGGTTTCAGAGGCCTTTAGAATTACTAGCTGGACTGATTGGTGAAGGTTCTTCATAGTACAAAGCCAGCCTTTAAAGACGGGGATTGGTGGCTGCTTTTTCAAACACAAAAATCCCAATAAAAAGTTACAAAACACATGAAGAAAGAAGGAAACATGGCCCAATCAAAAGAACAAAAGCAATCTCCAGAAAACAAACCTATAGAAACAGAGTTACATGAATTAACTGAATAGGAATTCAAAATAAGCATCAAAATAAGCATCATAAAGAAGCTTGATGAGCTCAAGAAAACAATGAGTGAATGAATAAGAGTATCAATAAGGACAGAAATATTTTGAAAGAACCAAATAGAAATCTTAGAGCTGAAGAACTGAATGACTGCACTTAAAAATTTACTGGAGGGTTCAACATCAGATTTCATCAATCAGATAAAAGTATAAGCAAACCTGAAGACTGGTCATTTGAAATTATCCAACCATCTATGCGATATATAATAATACTATCAAAGAGACCAATTATACCCATTTTGGGAGTCCCAGAATAAGACAGAAATGGCAGAAAGCTATTTAAACAAATAATGATTGAAAACACCCTAAATGTAAAAGGGAAAAGACATCAAGATCCAAAAGCCCAAGTGACCCCAACAAGAAGTAATCCAAAGAAATCCAACCAAATGTGTTTTTTTAATCAAATTGTCAATAGTCAAAGACTAAGAAGGAATTTTGAAAGCAGCAAAGAAAAAAGAGACTCATCATGTACAAAAGAACTCCCACAAGACTTGTGATATTGTAATTAATAAGAAATATATGTTTGGTTTTTGTCCCCATTTCTGGCACAGAGCTCATAAAATTCTTGAAATGTCCCAAGTGATGAAAATCCTAGAGGCATCTTTTGTTATGTTAATGATGTAAATTTGGATCCCTAAAGATGGGCTGGTTGCCAGTGGAAGTCAATCATGTGATTAGAGGTCTGGAACTTTCAGCTCTACTCCCCAAACTCCAGGGAGAGGAGAGAAATAGAGGCTGAGTCTATCAACAATGACCAATGAGTTAATCAATCATGCTTTATAATGAAGCCTCCACAAAACGCCCCAATAATGGGGTCAGAGAGCTTCCAGATTGTTGAACATAAGGAGATTTGAGGAGAGGGGCACACCTAAATGCCCTTTTCCCATACTTTGCATTATGCATCTCTTCCATTTGACTAATCCTGAGTTATATTCTTTTATAATAAACCGGTGATCTAACAAGTAAAATGCTTCTCTCAGTTCTGTGAGCTGCTCTAGCAAACTAACTGAACCTGAGGAGGAGGTTGGGGAACCTCTGATTTATAGCTAGTCAGTCAGAAAGACAAGTAACAACCTGGATTACAACTGGCATCTGAAACCCAAGAAGGGGGTCATTGGAACCCCCAAATCTATAGTTAGTTTGTCAAAAGCATAAGTAATAATCTGGGCTTGTGACTGGCATCTGAAGTTGGGGTGGGGAGGGTATAGTAGGTCTGAACTTAAACCTGTAGTATCTGATGCCTTCTTCAGATAGTGTCAAAACTGAGTTGAATTCTTGGACACTCTGTTGGTGTCTAGGGAACTACTTGGTGTTCTGTCAGAACTCCCCACCTCCCTACCCAACACATACACACAACGGAATTGCAACTAGAACCAAAAGACTATAAGTGAATTTCCCAGCAGAAATTTTATAAGCTAGGGAGAAAATGGTACGAAATATACAAAGAGTTCAAAGAACATCAACCCAACAAGAACATTATGCCTTACAAAGCTATCCTTTAGAAGTGAAGGAGAGAAAAAGACATTCTCAGACAAACAAAATCTGAGGAAGCTTATCACCACCGGACCTGCCTTAAAAGAATGATAAAGGGAGTCTTTCAAATTGAAATAAGAGGGCATTAAACAGCAATACAAACATAGAAAAACTGCTGGCAAGTATAAATACATGGATAAATAGAGGATACTGTAATACTGCAATGGTGGTGTGTAAATCACTTTTAATTCTGGCATACAGGTTAAATGACAAACTATTTAAAAAACTATACCTGAAAAATTGAATATAGAAGGAATATACCTCAACATAATAAAGGCCATATACAACAAACCCAAAGCAAATATCATAAACAATGATGAAAAATGGAGAGCTTGCCTCTAAGATCAGGAACAAGACAAGGGTGTCCACTCTTACCACTAATACTCAACATGGTCCTGGAAATCCTAGCTATAAACAATTAGGCAAGGCAAAAAAATAAAAGGCATCATAAAACAGTTCCTATTTGTAGATATCATCTTATATAGAGAAAATCCTAAAGACTCAAGCAAAAAAGCAGATGGAACTGATGAAGAAATTCATTAAAATTGCAGGATATAAAATCAACATACAGAAATCAGTGGCATTTCTATACACCAACATCTAAAACAAAATAAAGAAAACTATCCTATACATAATATCATCAAAAACAGTAAATATTTAGGAATAAATTTAACCAAGGAAATGAAAGATCTCTACAATGAAAACTACAAGACTTTGTTGAAAGACACAAACAAATGGAAAGATGTTCATGGATTCAAAGACTTAATGTTAGATTGCCCATACTATCCAAAATCATCTCTAGATTCAATGCAATCCTTACCAAAATTCCAAAGGTATTTTTCACAGAAATAGAGGAAGAAATTCTAAAATTTTTATGGAACTACACTTTGAACAGCTAAAGCAACCCTGAGGAAGAAGAAGAAAGCTGGAGGCATCACCCTTTTGATTTCAAACGACACTACAAAGCAATAGTAAATAAAAGAGTATGCTACCAGCAAAAAATAGACACATGGACCAATGGAACTTTTACCTTATACTACACAAAAATCAACTCCAAATGGATTAAAGACTTAAACATAAACCTTTCTTGAAAAAATGTAACTCCTTAAAAAAATGTGAATGTCATTTTCATGACAACCAAAGCATAAACAATAAAAACAAAAATAAATGGGACTACATCAAGCTAAAAACTTCTTCACAGCAAAGGAAATAATCAAGAGAGTGAAAAAGACAACCTTTAAAATAGAAGAATGTATTTTCAGACCATATGTCTGATAAGAAGTCACTATCCAAAGCACACAAAGAATTTCTACAATTCAACAGAAAGCAGCCATTCAATCAATAAAATAACCTGAGCAGAGAACTTGAATAGACATTTCTCCAAAGGAGATAAACACACACACACACACGCACACACACATCTCTGTGAGGATATGGAGAAATCTGGATCCTTATGCATTATTGGTGGGAATATGTAAAATCGTAAGCTGCTATGGAAAATACTGTGACCATTCCTCAAAAGATTAAAAATAGAACTACAATATGATTCCAATAATCCCACCACTGGATATTTAACCAAAATAAGTAATCTGAAGAGATATTTGCACTCCTGTGTTTATTGCAATAGTATTCATAATAGCCAAGAGGTAAACATAACCTAAATATACATTGCTAGATTAAATTTTTAAAATGTGGTATACATATAAAATGGAGCATTAGTGAGCCACAAAGATAGAAAGAAATCCTGTCACTTGCAACAATGTGGATGAATCTTAAGGACATTATTCAAAGTGAAATAAGCCAGTCACAGAAGGGTAAATAATACATGATTCCATGTATATGTAGTGGAGTCACTTACACATGACTAAAATAGTCAAATTCATAGAAACCGAAAGTAGAATGGTGGCTGCCAGGTGTTGATGGCAGGAGAAATTGCTGCTCAATGCGTTTAGAGTTTTAGTCATGCAGGATGGAAAAGTTATAGAGACCTACCATATCACATTGTGCTTATCATTAGCAATACAATATGAACAGCATTGTATTATACTTAAAATTCTGTGAAGAGAGTAGATCTCATGTTATGTGTTTTTTAACCACATTACTACTTAAAAATAGTAATTTGAAGATGGAGAGGATAAGTGAGTTGGGGGATATTAGAGGGGGAGACAAACCATGAGAGACTGTGGACTCTGAGAAACAAACTGAGGATTTGGGAAGGGAGGGGGTTGGGGGATTGCGTGAGCCTGCCTGGTGGTGGATATTAAGGAGGGCACATATTGCATGGAGCACTGGTGTGATGCATAAACAATGAATCTTAGAACACTGAAAAATAAAATAAAATGAAATAAAATAAAATTACAAAAAAACCCAAAACTAGTAATTTATAGCATTTACCAAAAATGGATTTCTTTATTTATAGATATGAAAGAATCTTTTAATCTATAATGGGTTTTTTATTTATATACACAGTTCAGTGACAAAAAGTAATCATTATAAAGTTAAATTATATTGGTAAACATGGCTGTTTATAGTAGAAAATATTGATCATCACATACTAAGTGTAAAATAAAGATTTCTTAACCTCAACTCATAACTCTCTAATAAAAATACAAAATTACAAATTCAAACTTTCAACTCTCATCTGAAGCATAAAGTTCCAGAGCCATTCCATATTGGAAGTATATGCTTCAAGATAAGATTAATAATTTATCTCCCTGGAGTACCTTCTGTCCTCAGAGAGAACGCACCACAATAAAAAATCACAATACAATGATAGTCAAAGGGATTTCCACAGATAATGATACTGTCTTACCTCTGAACTGCCCCAGCCTAATGGGCAGCAGCCCAAAAGTGTATATGCACTGCAGATCATTAAAATAGTCAATTATGTTTCCCTCCTATTTTAAAATGTTACTACTGGCCCTCCAAACATAGGTTCCATTGTCCACTTCTCTCACAGTCTATCACGCAACATGAAGCCTTTAATCTTGACATTAGTAGAATATTCCATCCAAATAAAATTGGGACTTGCTCACATCCCTGCTTTTCACATACGATCACAACAAAATGAGAAATGGGCACATAACCAGTGAGCCCAATTCAACTGGACTCAATAAATTGTGAAGAGGTAGGAGTCTGTTGTTCATGGGGAAAATCTGAAAAGAGCTCATGTTGAAGCTAATGAAAATATTCATATATTCATCTCCATGACTTCAGAAAAACCAAGTCATTCTGGTCTTCACTATGTCCCCAGTGCTCTGAAAGTGTTTACTAAAAATTCCTTGAATGAGTGAGTGAATGAATGTCTAAGGTTATACAGATCAGCACATATAAGGGTAATTAATCAAAAGTATATGCCCTGATAGTATATTAAAATAATAAAAGCTCTTTACTGCCATAAAGGTCTTCATGATGTTCAATATTATGAAATCCACATATTCAGAGCCAGTGTCAGTCTATAAAATTTAAGTACTCACATAGAATTTATTTACTTATGTTTTCTTCATAAAAGACATTATTTAAGACTTGTTTGCTCAAAGAATTAAGGATAATTTATTTTTTCTATAATTTTACCCAAAATGATAAAGCGATCATTGCACAAGGCTACAGCTACTAATATCATAATAAGACAGACCCTAAACTCATAATGACCACCACAGAGTCTGAGATTGTATAATATACAACTTTCTTCTAGATAATCCACAAGCAAATTTATTTTCAGGTGTTAAGCCTAAAATCAAATCTTATCAAAGATTAAATGTATCCAGTTGTCCAGTGGTTTATAGCCTATAAACGTGCGCTTAAACAATCTCATATGAATGAATTAATGCTCACAATTTGTGTGTTGTTAGGACTGTCGAATATTTTCAACTCAGGTAAATAACCATATTTATTCATGCCAGTAGCTGTTATAAACCTTTACCATTCTACTTTAAATCAGTCAACTGGACTCACCCACTCATGTTTTAACAGATGGCATAGCCTCCTACCTCACAGAGAAAATAGCAATCATCAGTCACATACTCCACCTCCTATATTATCTGCATGTTCCCCAGATTTCCCTCATTCCCTTCTGTATATGCCTTGCCTTTCTTCTAAAGATAACACTTTTATCTGTATTCTTGATTTCATCTTTCCCACCCTTCCCTTCTTCCTCTCTTTATGTTCCTTCAATAAATGCTTTTTGACTGCCTTCTAGTGCCGAATAGTCTAAGCCTGGGGATACAGTGTTAAACAAGACAAAGCCCCTCTCCTTGTGGGATTACTATTCTATTGTGTCCTCCAATTCCTTTTGAACATCCACCTCCTTTATTATCGTCAAAAAATCCCCTCTCACTGGCCCTTCCTTTTCAGCTTACAAACCTATTTAACTCATCCTCATATTTAAAACGCATCTGTTCAAGAAAGAGAAATTGAGAAAACAATCCCATTTACAATTAGACCAAAAATAATAAAATACCAAAGAACAGACACAACCAAAGAGGTAAAGGACCTATACTATGAAACCTAGTCTGCAGATCATCAAATGTTGATAAAAGAAATCGAAGAAAACACAAACGGGAAGATATTTCATGCTCATGGACTAGAAGAACCACCATCATTGAAATGCCTGTACAACACAAGGTAAGCTATAGATTTAATGCAATTCTTATCAAAATACCAACAGCATTTTCGCAGAACTGGAAAAAACATTCCTAAAATTTGGATGGAACCACTAAAGACTCCAAATAGATAAAGCAAACTTAGAAGAACAAAGCTGAGGTATAACAATTCCAGATTTCAAGTTATATTACAAAACTGTAATAATCAAAACAATATGGTACTAACACAAAAGCAGACACATATCAATAGGATAGAACAGAAAACCCAGAAACAGGCCCAAGATTATATGGTCAATTAATCTACAACAATAGAGGCAAGAATATGCAAAGGTAAAAAAGATAGTCTCTTCAACAAATGGTGTTAAGTCAATTGGACAGCTACATGCAAAAGAATGACACTGGACCACTTTCTTACATCATATACAAAAAAAAAAAAAAAAAACAAAACCCTCAAAATGGAGTAAGAATCTAAATGTGAGATACGAAACCATAAAAATCCTAGAAGACAAACACAAGTAGTAAATTCTTTGACATTGGCCATAGCAACATTTTTCTATATATATCTCCTGAGACCAGGGAAACAAAAGCAAAAATAAACTATTGGAACTACATTGAAATAAAAGGCTTCTGTACAGAAAAGGAAATAATAAAACTAAAAGACAACCTAACCTACTGAGTGGGAGAATATATTTAGAAATGACATATCCAATAAAGGATCAGTATCCAAAATATATAAACAACTATTCAACTCAACACCTAAAAAACAAATAATCAGTTATGAAATGGCCAGAAGACATGAACAGATATTTCTCCAAAGAAGGCATATGAATGGCCAATACACACATGAAAAGATGCTCAACATCACTCATCATCAGGGAAATGTAAATCAAAACCACAATGAGATGTCACTTCACACCTGTCAGAATGGATAAAATAAAAAACACAATAAACAACAAGTACTGGTGAGGACATGGAGAAAAGGGAATCCTTGTGTACTGTGGTGGGAATGCAAACTGGTACAGTCACTGTGGACACAGTACGGAGGTTCCCCCCAAAAATTAAAAATAGAACTACCATATGTTCCAGTAATTACACTATTGATAATTTATACAAAGAATATAAAAACACTAATTCAAAAAGTATATACACCCCTATGTTACTGCAGCATTACTTATAATAGCAAAAATATGGAAGTCCGTTTCCATCAATTCATGAATGGATAAAAAACATGTGAATAAGAATAGATACAGATACACAATGGAGTATTATTTAGCCATAAAAAAGAATAAAATCTTGCCATTTGCAACCCTGATGGAGCTAGAGAGTATAATGCTAAGTGAAATCAGTCACAGAAAAACAAATACCATATGATTTCACTCAAATGTAGAATTTAAGAAACAAGCAAGGAAAAAAAGAGAGAGGTAAAGACAAACCAAGAAACAGACTCTTAGCTACAGAGAATAAACTGGTGGCTACCAGAGGAAAGGTGAGTGGGATGGGGGATGGGTGAAGGAGATTAAGGAGATTAAGAGTACTCTTACCATGATAAGTACTGAGTAATGTATAGAACTGCTGAATCACTATATCGTACACCTGAAACTAATATAATACTATGTTAACTGTACTAAAATTACAATTTTAAAAAATTAAAAATACATAATAATATGTATTAAAAAAAGAATGAGCTCATTTTGCTGACCTTGAAAGCATGTAAACATGCTTTCTGATACAATTCTAGAATTAGCTGCAATTTGTTCCTACCTTCACCACATTTTTCACTCCTAACTGCACAGCAATTTTACTTTTGCTCTCTGTATTCTAGTTAAACATTGTTTATACTCAGGTTTTGACATAGTCTTCGTTCCTTTGAATTCTCATAAATTCTAGGAAGGAGTATAGTTTACCACACTTCTTGCTTCCACTTTTCTCTGCCTGTACCCTTAACTGCTTTTCTCCTAAAGATTCCTGCATTGGCCTTCCTTTCTCATTCTACCCATTTTTCCTGAAACATTCTACCCCTGCCCAAGATTTTACCTCCTACCTATGTGCTAATGACTCCAAAATTCTTATATTCAGACCATCCTGAGTTTTTTTTTTATCTTCACTTTTAATTACCCCCAAAGACATTTTCATTTCGATGGCTACCAGCACCAAGTACTAAAGGGATGGTACTTATTGCCACAGAGTAGCAAAAAGAAAAGTATTACTAGGGGTGCCTGGGTGGCTTGGTGGGTTAAAGCCTCTGCCTTCAGCTCAGGTAATGATTACAGGGTCCTAGGATTGAGCCCCGTATCGGGCTCTCTCCTCAGCGGGGAGCCTGCTTCCCTTCCTCTCTCTCTGCCTGCCTCTCTGCCTACTTGTGATCTCTGTCAGATAAATAAATAAAATCTTTTTAAAAAAAAAGTATTACTAACTATGGTGACAGAAAAGCTCCACAATTTCAGTGGCTTAACGAAACAGAAATATTTGTCTTCTTCTCACTGGTTCAGCTGGTGGTGGTGGCAACAGTTGGTATGGGGTTAAGGTGGTTCTAAGACCTAAATTCATGGAGACTACCTTTTTTTATTATGTGGTTTCCAAGGTCATCTGGCAAGGTTTCATCCAACTAGCAGATGAGAAAACAGTTCACCAGATGGTGTGGAAGGATTTTATGCACCCATTCTGGAAGTGATACACTTCACTTTTACCCACATTCCATTGAACAGAAATTCAGTCATATTGTCCCACATAAATTGGGAAGGAGTTGGGAAGGATAGTCCATGGTTGAGCAGCTCCTTCACAGCAACTTCTACACTATGGAAGGGCAATGCAGATTTCTAGTAGACAGCTAGCATTCGCTGGAATAGAAGTCATGGGTGACCTTCACAGAGATAAACTTCTGTTTTTACTTAGGTGAATAGGATTGAGAAAGTATGAAAGGGGAAACTATCAGAGTGCTTCTCTTTCTATAAGCATACTAGTGATGTATTAACGTTCCCAGAACCAAAATTTGGCTGTTAAGGGAAAGTAAGAGCTTAGGAAGCAATGGGCCTCTCTGCCTCTTATCTCTTTTTCCTTTAATCCATATTTCACAAAAATTACCAAAATGTTATCTGTTTTTGTTTTACCCCTTATTTTTTCCTCTTTAAATTTATAAATTAAGTTTTCTGTCAATAAAAGTAATAGATTATTTTTTCTGAAATTCAGTTAAAATTCATTTCATTCCCTGTTAGGATACTCACCAATTTCCCCAATGATTCTAAGATGAAGTACAAGCACAGATTTTATCATGTAAGTCTTATAGTAAGACTCCTGCCAACCTTACCTGTCTCTCAGTGAACTTTCTTCTCCCCCATTTATTCATCATCACACTATCCTCACTAAGGTTTGAAGGAGCTAAGAACAAAGATGATGCTGAGAATATCCTTCTCCCATGTGGTTCTGAGTTAGAATCTACCATTGATAGGTATCACCTATAACTGGAAAGGTAAAGAGAAAAAGAGAGCATTATTTCTGATATTGCAAGCTGATGCTTGGGTGGTCATGAAATTTGAAATGCCTTCTGAGTGGGCTCATCAAAATCATCCCATACTAAAATAAATCTTTATCTCCCAAAGCCTTCCAATGAGTTTAAGCTTCTAAGTCCCTAAACAAACATTTGAAACCAGCAGTATAAAGTGTGCTGAGGTTTTCATGAACAAACCTGGCAGATAAACCCACTCAAATGGATGGACACACACATACACAGACACACACACACACACCCTATGCTCCAGCCAAACCAAAATTCTTGCCTTTACCAAATCTAATTCATTGTTTTTGATCCATGCTGCCTTCTCCACACAGCATGCCCTTTCCCTGACATTTCTGACTGAAAAAATTCTTGCTCATTTTTCAAATTCAAGTATCGCCTTCTAACGGAGGCCTTCCCTAATTCCCCCAGTTATCGACACACTTTCCTTGGGGACACCATACCATCCTGTTCCTATCTCTTACATGGTATTTATAACATCATTCACGTGACCTTACCTTGTCAAGAGGAATCATGCTTTATGATGATTTGTGGCCTCAGTTCCTAGTACACAGATTCTCATATATTAGGCATTCGATAACATAGGTTAAATACTCTATTGTGAAATATAATGTCATTAATAGAAACGAACGTTTTTTTTTTTTTTCCACAGTACACTCTAAATATGTGAGAGTAAACCTGTATGCTAGGAGTGCATCTAAGGCTCACCGAAGCATCCTAAGAGCCCCCCTCTCCAGAGGTATGTGAACATGCCGGGACAATAAGTTAACAATGGGACAGAACATATGTTATCCAGCCTTTCCAGCGCCTTTCTCCTCTTACTCTTTTTATCACTTATAAATTTAGTGACTCTATGTACTAACATCCTAGGAAGCAGGTTTTATCCCAAATTCCTGACTCTGAGATCCTCACACATTTCTCCTCTCAAAGACCTGCTGTAGAAGAAAAGGCTCCTACACATTTTCATAATAATGGTACTGTGCGGCTGACCTTCCCGCAGGAGATGCCCTGCTTGCCCAAACAAGTGGCAACACCTGCTGTCGCATGGCAGCCTGGGTGCAGTGGAACGTGCTCCCACCACATTTGCAGGGCAGCAGCAGCACAACCAGGAGAGGAGCCCCAGCTGCGATGTCAGTTTTCCCTCATTAACACTGGGTCAAAATGACTCAGCTATTTAAAATGGCTCCTCTTTAATTAAATTGATGCTAGCTTCTCCGGGTTGCCCGATCCCAAGAATTTTCTGCCGGCTACTTAAGTTAAAGACAGTGGGGAGAAAATTAATCTGATTAGCCCTTTGCTTGGGTTTTCATTCCCATGAAAAGCTTTATTCAGCTCAAATGTTATTAAACAAAAATTAGTTACAACCATTCAGTTGATTCATTCAGCATATACAACATTTATTGGGCACTGTTTGTTCAGGATTGTCCTGGGGTCTAGGGTGCACTGATAAGATAAGCATGTTCCTTGCCCTCTTGAAGCTTATAGTCTGGGGTTCGTTGGGGAGGAGGGAGGAGGAAAAAATGTGTAATACAGTATAAAAGTAAGTGCTATGAAGAAAAACAGAGCAGAGCAAAAGGACAGAGAAGCCAGTGGGGGTGGATATAACACTCTCTTTTAGCTGGTGTGGACAAACAACTCCACAATGATAAGAAACCTTTTGTGTCTATATCTGAATAAAATGAGAGAATAAGCCATGAAAGTATCTATGGGAAGAACATTATAGGCAAAGAGAATAGGGAGGTCCCGGGGGGCAGTGGAACCTGGAGTATTCAAAGCAAGAGGGCCAGTGTGGCTCAATCTGAGAGGCAGGAGATGAACTGGAGAGGTGGGCAGGGCCCAGATCAGTTAGAGACTTATAATTCGAGTGGAGACTTCAGTGTAGGTAATTACTGTGACATTTGTGACAGGATTTTCATTAGGACCATGCTCAATGCTCCTTACACCCCTGGGAAATGAAAATAAATAAGCCAATCTAGGATGAGTAAAATCAAGAACTTTATTACTGCTGCCAGTTTTTCTATTGTTATATTATTTTCAAAATAAATTAAAAAATAATACCTTGATAATATGTCTCATTTATTTAGACCCAAAGGTCTTTACATAAACTGAAGTTAAATGAATGAGTGCTTTTACAAAGTCAGGGAAAGTACTTCTAGACCTGAAAATGGTGGAGGAAATTTTGCCAATGCCCTTGTGAAATCCTTTTAATTTCCTGGGAATTCAATCATGTTTTTAGGCCTTTTTGAACAAAGTTTAGAGATGATCTATTGTTTTACATATGAGAATACTATGACTTTCGCAAAAGTCATCCAGGTCATTGGTCACTATTCCAATCCGATTTCAGCAGCACCTCAGTATGTAGATTGGGTTGTGAAGCCAGATACACCCATATTTGCAATCCATTCACAATCTTTCTGCCACTCTGAGCTTCAGAGTCCCCAAACTACTTGATATTAGAATCAAATGTAAACATCTAGCCTAGTACCTGGCACATCTCATGCACTTTAAACTAGTATGTCTACCGTGTTAGTAACAGCTTTTATATTTCATGAAGCTGGTGAACAAGAGCATTGCTGATATTCTCCAGAATATTCCACAAGGCCATAGCATATTTGTTTCCTCCTTTCATTCTTCCCTTTCTTTTACCACATCTCTTAGAAGCTAAGTCAGCTTCTCTCCAAACATAACAACAACCTTCAAATTGGAATGGGCCACTGATGTAACTAGGAACTGTGCTATATCATATATAAAACAAACAAATTAATCCCAAATTGATCAGACAGGACTTTAATACCTATTCTGCGCCCTTCTATTTCACCTCACAGATGCTTATGCTGTTGCTACACTTTGATTAGAAAGATGTTTCTACACATATAAATTCACTCTCATTCATAGATCGGTCACCTATTGGTAAAATTTGGCATATGAATGTTATCTAGTTCCAAGATCCATAGTAGCAATTTTCAACTTGGAGAAAGAAAATTAACAGCAGCACTTAGCAGGGATTTGTCTCTGGCTTCCCGGATGGCAAGACTCTCTGTGACTTTTGGAGTTGCTTAAAGCTTCTAAGCTCCCAAAGAAGTATCCTTGACCAAAAAAAAAAAAAAAAAAAAAAAAAAAAATACATTTGCTGACGTAAGGGAACATTCCTGTGGTTATTATTCCAGAATTTACAGATCAGTAGGATGTAAGGTAAACCCAAGGTCTTGTTCATCTGCTTGACAATTCATTGTCACTATTATATAAAAATGACCTACCCTATGGCTGGGCTACAGATTAATTTTTAACATTGCTCCCAGGTCTACTGTTGCCACAAGTGCATATTATAAATCATTTTCAGTTTATTAAAACATACATAAAAATTAAGTATTAAAATTACATGTAGACACTAGAAATTCCTTAGCAATCTTGATGTATAAACCCATTTGCCTTTTCCCATGACCTTTTGTGCTGCTTCCTTCTAAGCAGACATGCTCAGGGGAAGGGTAGAGAATTATCTCAGAGTCAAATTTCCTGGATTTCGAAGAACTCTAGGTGGAATATTAGAGGTTTTGACAAATATATATCCCTGCTTTTCCTAACTAGGGTTCTAACAGATTGGCTAAAGCAATATTGAAGAAAGAGGTCGGAGAAGAGAATTAGAAATCCACTACGACATCTTTGGGCAAGGGGAAATTAATCCTTTTCACTGACTTTATCATCTTTTTCCCCCTTCTTTTGTCAGAATTCTCCCCTTCTACCCTTCCATTTGTTTCTGTGCTTCTGGTCCTCCAAAGCCTGTGTCTAGTGTATTACAGGGCTCTCACACATTCGTCACCTTCACCAAATTGGACAGAGAATAGTTTTTAATTGTTTCCATTTACAGATTCAAATTTTGACATTTACTCTTATATGGTAGTATACTATATATTAAGAGAACCACTTTTATGGTAACCACTTCATCAATATTATCTTCATCAGAATTAGTGATAATTACCATTCACTGGAATTTTGTAATGTGAAAAAACAGCTATCATCTGCAAAAAGCGGTATCCTAATTTGCTGAAGATTCTCCACTTTCATCACGAAACATCTTATGGCAAAACCTCCCCTATAAAACCTTTTTAGAATAAATGTGACCCTACTCAATGTGGACAACTATATCACTGACAAAAGGACTTTAGTTTGAGAGAATGTTTTAGCTAATATTTCCTTTGAGTATTGGTTCAGTAGTTGAGGAATGAAATTTAAATCAAGATTCAAAAAAAATTTTCCTGGACACACTTCCCATGGAAACATTTGAATGCTAACAATTCACTTTCTTCCTTAAATGTCCCTTGGTATCAGACCCTCTAATTGTTTTATGCTTGATATTTATAGAGCCATATTTAGATGAAGCAAGAAAATAAATAACTGATTAAAAACAAACTCATCATCACATGACATATATAAGGAAAATACCCTAAATAGCATTAATGACCAGGTACCCTTCTTTCCATGTTACATTTTTTCCCCAGGTTTCTACTCTATGCACAGCATTTGATGGGTAAGTGTAAAATAAATACAATAATTATAGTAAATTAATTACAGACATCCCCAAAGACATGAAGCACCAAATTTATGATTTTTTTAAAGATTTTATTTATTTATTTGACAGAGAGAGATCACAAGTAGACAGAGAGGCAGGCAGAGAGAGAGAGAGGAAAGCAGGCACCCCGCTGAGCAGAGAGCCCGATGTGGGACTTGATTCCAGGACCCTGGAATCATGACCTGAGCTGAAGGCAGTGGCTTAACCCACTGAGCCACCCAGGTGCCCCAAATTTATGATTTTTTAAGTAGTATAAATAGAAATAAAGCAAACTAAAGAAGTGGTTTCCAAAGTGTGGCCCTTAGACTTGTAGTAATAGTATCATTAGTAATTTGTTAAAAATGGCTCCATCTCATAGATACTGAATCAGAAACTCAGGAATGCAGCCCAGCAATCCATGCTTTAACAAGTTCTCCAGTTGATTCTGATGTATCCTAAAGTTTGAGAACCACTGACATAAAGGTTTTTCTAATAAGGATTATTGTATTGTCTTTACCTGTATTCATATTTGAAATTCTTTAAAGATGGGTATTTCATGACCAAGCCCAAATTACTAGACTAGCCCAGAGATAACCATGAAGTTGTCCAACAGTAGACAAAAACTGAATTGGACCTGGATTTGTAAGAGAGAAAAATGAAGAATTTATTGTAAAAAATAAAAACACAAAGACAAGTGCATCCCTGGAAATCAAATGTCATTATTTAAACATTACCTATGTGTTTATAACTACTCCAAAATGAAATGAAAGTTCACTTAGGTAAACTAAGAGGGTATCATTTATGTGATGTATGATAGAGTTTTGGTCTCTGCAATAACTTGTTCATTATTCCCAGTAATATATTAGATTATACACATAACATAATAGATCATATTTTTTTGAAGATGTAATTAAGGTTACTAATCAGCTGACTTTAAAAGAGGGAGATTATCCAGGTGGACTTAATCTAATCATATGCACCCTTAAAATCAGAGGTCTTTCTTCAGCTCATAAACAGGACTTGAACCACTATTGTTGGCTTAAAAATGAAGGAGGCTGTGTCAAGGAAACAGGGATAGTCCCACAACTACAAGAACCTTGATTGTGAACACCACAGAGAACTTGAAAGAACATTCTTTCCAGAACCTTTAGGTAAGAACCCAGGCCAGCTGATACCTTGATTTCAGCCTTTGTAAGATGTTGAGCTGAGACAACTTTGCTGAGCCATGCTGATCTCAGATTCTGACTTCATAGACTAAGATATAATGAATGAGTGTTGTTTTAAGCTGCAAAATTTGTGGTAATTTTTCATGGCAGCAACAGCAAACAAATAACTGGGTGTTAACTTAAAATACTATTACAATCAAACCACATTTTGCAATGAACCTGTTGTTTTTGGAAGCAGAAGAACCAACTGGCAATTTAACATTCAGAACATGAGGTCTTCCCTAGTACATTTGTCTTGAGGGCACATTCACTTTCCTTGTTGGCTATATAGCAACATCTAATATTCATATATCAGTCTCTGAAAGCCAGAAAGAAGTGTCTCTGTCTTTACTTTGTTCTCCTTCAGAGGGATCTTTCTATATAAAGGAAACTTAGTTCACAAGGTTCAGAGAAGAGCCACAAGGTAGCCCCACTGCCGTTATCTTGATGGACTTTAATCTGTGACATATTGTCAGATCTCTGCACTTAAAGGAAAATTTAGAGCCTTTGAAATGTGAGTTCAGTTCAGCTATTTTCCACTTTGCAAACATTTAATTATCTTTTTTTAAGGGAAGGATGAAGATGATTTCTCATAAGTTTGTGACACTACCCATATAGAGTCCCCAAGTTCTTGAAGAAACATGCTAACAAGGAGACTTGGAGCAAACAGGTGGTATATTCATTTGCTAGGGCTACTATTACAAAGTACCACAGACTGGGTGGTTTAAACAACAGGAAATTATTTCCACATAGTTCTGGAGGCTAGAAGTCCAAGATCAAGGTGTCAGCAGGGTTGGTATTTTTTGAAGGCCTTTCTCCTTGGCTTATAAAGAGCTATCTTCTGTCAGTGTCTTCACAAGGTCTTTGCTGTGTGTGTGTCTGTGTCCTAATCTTCATTTTTTATGAGGACATAGCAGTCATACTGGATTAGAGCCCACCCCGATGACCTCATTTAACCTTTATTACTTCTTTAAAGAACTTAGCTCTAAATAGTTATATTCAGGTGGTACTGGAGGTTGGGTAGAACTTTAATATATGAATTCTGGGGAGGCACAATTCAGTCCATAATAGGTGGCATCTAGTTACTTACTTCTGAAGTATAGCCTCATCTGTTCATGGCTACCAGTGGTCCCTCCAGAGAAGGCATCAGAAACTTTCTCACTTTTGTCAAGAGGTTTTAGAAGAGGTTTATCTACCATGAATGGCCAAAGAGGGTTACAAGCTTATGTGCAAAAATTAGGTAACAGCATGTGATAGAGACATGATAAAGCAAAGTCTACTGACACAAAGCCCAGTGGCCTTTCTATTGCATTGTACCATTAGTACTGGTTTATAGATGAAAGGTTCTCAAAAACCATACACATTCTGTTTATATTAGAGTTAGCAGGATGATCCATTAAATTAGAAAACCATTAGCATTTGTCTATTTAACTGTCTATCTCTCCTGCATTCCCTCCATGCTTCTTGAAATATTCATACAATGGATATAATTCAATTTTATTTAATTTCATGTATTTCCTTCACTGAACATTAAAGCTAATTAAAATAATCATTGACATTTATTACCTTAATGTGGCATACACTGTATTCAGTGGTTTACATGTGTTATCTCATTAAACTCACAATAATCCTATGAGCTAAATACTATGGTTATCCTAATGTTAGAAAAGGGAGCTGAGGTTTAAGAGCTTTAATATCTTGCCAAAAGTCATACAACCAGTATGTAACAGAGCTGGGTCTATCAGGGTCTGTCCAACTGCCTCTCTGATGGTGATTAGTTTCAAACTATAATAGGCAAAACTTCTATCACAGAATGAAGGAAAGTGGCATCATCACTCACTGAACTGCTTTGTCACATGAGCTCTGGCCATCAACTTATCATTATAAAGTTTGAGTGGTTCTGCAAGTGGAACATTTCATGGGCTTGTACAGGTGGGAAACTCCTTCTCTTCCATAATAAATTATAAGATTCTCTATAAATAAACCATTACATTCATATATCTAAAATGAAATTAATAATAGAATATAATCTTCAGACAAGTGACAAGTGACAAGTGACCTGGTACCCAGGTAAAAATCATTAATATAATGGCTCTGACTACCTACTTCTGAGATAACATTAAAAGGAAATGGGCAGGGACGCCTGGGTGGCTCAGTTGGTTGGGCGGCTGCCTTCGGCTCAGGGTCGGGGGATCAAGTCCCGCGTCGGGCTCCTTGCTCCGCAGGGAGCCTGCTTCTCCCTCTACCACTCTGTCTGCCTGTGCTCACTCTCTCTCTCTCTCTGACAAATAAATAAATAAAATCTTTAAAAAAAAAAAAAAAGGAACTGGGCATTTCTAAGAGGAAAAACCTGAACATCAAGCACTGCTTTGGAGAGGACAGAAAGCCCTACATGATTAAGCTCTGACTCGCACTACTAAACTTCTTTCTAGAAAAAAAAAATTCAATATTTGAATGATACTACAAATTCCTGCTGACCTATTTTAAGTAAACTATTACCATTTCCTAGTAATATTTTTATTTATCTAGTAGACTATGGGGAGCAGCTGTTCTCTTTTCTTGTCAAACCTTGAACTGGAGCAGATCTCAGCTGATTTAGTGCCATGATCAGACTCCACCATCACTGAAAGCTTGGAGGTATACTAAAGTGCCCCAGCATCTATTCTCATCCCAAACTACAGCTCTGTGCTGGCTAAAACCCTGGGCCACAGCATAAATACCTTCCAAAGGTAAAATAAGATTCCAGATAAACATGTACTCTAAAAAATTTTTCACCAGCAGATCAGCTCTACAAGGAATGTTAAAGACAACTTTTGGGAACAGAAAAATTGTACCAGATACAGACTTGAATCTACACAAAGGAATGAAGAGCACCAAAAATGCTAAGTATGAGTAAATATATAAGAAAATTATTCTTATTTTTAAGTTATTTAAAAGATAATTTGTTCTTTGCCTCCCCCTAGTCCACAAACAGCCATATGTTGTGTACAGTGTCAGTCACATCCCTGAGATGTTATGGCTAAGGTCAAATTTGTCCATATTAATTACAGGTATGCCAGGGCTTCTTTTAACTCAACAAAAAGGAAATTATCATCATCATCTCCTCTAGAGCATGAACTACATGATCTAACATGTCCCAGTATGAATTCACACATGGCAACTTCAGTGGTACAATCAAGGCTGAGAACAAGAAGCTTGTCACCAATAAGAAGGCCATGTTTTTATTTTTTTAAAGATTTTATTTATTTATTTGACAGACAGAGATTACAAGTAGGCAGAGAGGCAGGCAGAGAGAGGAGGAAGCAGGCTCCTGCTGAGCAGAGAGCCTGATGTGGGGCTCGATCCCAGGACCCTGGGATCATGACCTGAGCCGAAGGCAGAGGCTTTAACCCACTGAGCCACCCAGGTGCCCCAAGAAGGCCATCTTAATCTTCCAGAAGCAAGATGCCACCAACATTATATGAAATGGTGCCAGTGCCGAATATGTTGTGGAGTCTATTAGGCCTGGGGCTCACTTGAAGGCTAGAACCAAAAGGGTCATCATCTCTAAGCTTTCTACTGATGACTCCATATTTGTGATGCTCCCATCCTCAACCCAGCTTCCATAGCAGAAGCATGAGAATTATGACAACTTTCTCAAGCTTATCATCAAAGCTTCCTGCACCACCAACTGCATCACCTCCTGAACAAAAGTCATCCAGGATGATTTTGACATTGTAGAGGGATAACAGTCTATACCATCACTGACACTCAGACTGTGGATGGCCAATCTGGGAAACTGACATAAGAGTATGAGGATGCCCAGAACATCATCCCTATATCTATTGGAGCTGCCAATGTTATGGGCAAGATCATCCCTGAGTGGAATGAGAAGTTCACTAACATGGCTTTTTGTGTCCCCACCCCTAAATCTGCTGGTTATGGATCAGACCTCTGTCTGGAGAAAACTGCCAAGTATGAGGTCATCAAAAAAAAAAAAAAAAATGGTGAAGCAGGTGTTAGAGGGCCCCCTAAGAACCAGGATGTCTTGTTACTTTAACAATGAAACCTACTCTTTTACCTTTGATGCTGGGGCTGGCACTCCCCTCATGATCACTTTTTCAAACTCTTCTTTCCTGATATAATAATGAACTTGGCTACAGAAACAAGGTGGTACACCTTATGATCTGCATTGTTCCCAAGGAGTAAGACTCCCCTGGACCACTAGTCCCAATAATAGCAAAACAGGAACAGAGATGTCTCCAGCTGCTGGGGATTCCCTGCCTTAACTCAGTCTAACACAGTGAGAATCTCTCTTCAACAATTGCCATCATAGATTCCCTAGACAGAGTGCCTCAGAGAGCCCTAGTTGTCACATACCATCAATATAATATATTGTATTGTATAATAAAGATAATTGTTTAAAGCAAAAAAACCCACAATATGATGAAGTTATAAATGTATAAGAGTTTATAATTATGTATAACACAAATAGTACAAAGAACAGGAGGGAGGAAAAGCAGTATATTGTCATAATGTGGAGAAGAGATATAAGTAACAACATATAATAGTATGACTTTAATACTCATGACGAAAACTAAAACACGAAGAAAGCACTAAAAAATACAGAGGTGCAAGTAATAGACTGAGTGGAGATAAAGTGATACCAAAAATACTCAGTCCAAAAAATAACAGGAAAAGAAAGAAAACAACAACCAAAAACCCCCCGAAATGAAAAAACCCTGAAACAAATAGAAAACATAGAGCAAGATCATAGATTAACCCACTCACATTAATAGTTACAACAAAGGTAAGTGGGCTTATTGGACTAAAGAAATCACACCAAAAAAGACCTATTAAGAATCATACTTTAAATGTAAAAGCACAGATAGGTTCAAATAAAAGAATGGGGAGAAAGACATGCAATCACTAAGTATAAGAGAGTTGGAGTAGTTTTATAAATATCATTCATGGTAGACTTCAGAACAAGAAGTATCATTAGGGGAAAAAGGGGACCTTTCATGATGATAATGGGGTCAATCGTGAATAATATATAACGCCAAATGGACATGCACCCATGCACAGAACTAAAAACAAAAACACAAACAAAATAACACTAGGTAAGAATAGAGTTGAAAGGAGAAACAGAAAAATCTCCAGTTACAGTTGATTTCATTCCTTTTTCAGTAATTCATGCAGAAAATCACTAAGGATACAAAAGATATGAACAGCACATGTTGCATAAACTGGACCTAATTAGTAGTTATCAAACACTCAAGCCAGCAATAGCTGCGTATACACTGACACTAGAGAACGTACCACAGACCAAGTGGACCTGACATACAAAGCAAATCTCAACAATTTTCTTAATACGCAATTTCAAAAACTATTATACTCAGTAATTATAGCTAACTTTTTTCACTGTAGTAAACATACATAAAATTTACCATTTTAACCACTTTCAAGTGTGTAATTCAGTTTTCATTTTTCAAATTTTAGAATATTAAAATAAATCAAAATGTTCTCTGACTGCAATAGATTTAAATAGGACAGAAATAACAAAAAGATATCTAGAAAGTCCCCTAATATGAGAAAAGTAAATAAAACACTTTTCAGGAAGCCATAGGCCAAAGAAAAGATCACAAGGGTATTTAAAAGATATCAGAACTAAAAGAAATGAAAGTATAACTTATTAAAACCTCAGTTGCAGCTAAAGCAATGCTTAGAGGGAAATATGTAGCTATCAATGCTTAGACAAGAAAAGAAGAAAGCTCTAATATTCATGATCAGAGCTTCTGTCTTAAGAAGCTAGTAAGGAAAAGTAAAGCCAAAGAGATAAAAAGAGGAAAGAATTAAAGAGTGAAGATCAATAACACATAAAATGAACCAACAATTGAGAAAATCAATAAAAACAATTAGAAAAAGCAGCTAGACCAATTAGCAAGAAAAAGAGAGAAAATATATACATTACCAATTTTTTAAAATCAAAAGAATATCAATGCAGAAGCTACTAATGTTAAAAGGGAAATATGAGGGAATATTACGAATAGTTTATCACAATAAATTTGACAACATAAGTGAGAAAATTATTTGAAAGACTCAAATTACCAAAACTGACTCAAAACGAAATAATAAACTGAGTATACTTATGCCATTTATAGAAACAAGAGTTTATATTTTTAAAATTTTCCCACAAAGAGAATTCTAGTCCCCAAAAAATCCTGGAGAAAATATAAGCAAATCAAATCAAGCAAATAATAACCACCAAGGATAATTCATCCAAGAATGTAAGGTTGATTAAAATAAGCGAAAAAAAAAATAAATTCAATCAACTGAATGGATGCAGAAAAAGTACTTGACAAAATCCAATACTCCTACCAAAAAAAAAAAAAAAAAAGCCTCTGCAAACTAGGAATAGCAAGGAATTTATTAAACCCAATAAATGGAATTTTTGAAAAACCTATAGCAAAAATCATACTTAATGGAAAAAACTTAATGCCTTCCCATGAAACAAGGCAAAAATAAGAATAGCCACTCTTGCTATTTCAATTTGATGGTGTAGTTCTAGACATCCATAGTTCTAAAAGGAACAATAACATAGGACATACAGTGGTCTATTTGTACATGACATAATCTCTATGCAGAATATTCTGAGGAATCACCTAAAAAGCAAATAAATGAATTTAACAAGATGCAAGGTGAACATATATATATATGTATGTATGTATGACATTTGTGTATGCTAGCAATGAACAGTTGGAAAAAAAATTATACCAGCACAGCATCCAAAAATATAAAGTACTTAGGAAAAAAAATCTACCCAAAGATACATAAGACCTGTACAGTGAAAACTATAAAACAGAAAAATTAAAGGAAACCTAAATAAAGGGAGAATAAAGGGAGCTATAAGCTATGTAAGTTAAGCAGAATACTCAAGATTGTTAAATTGTCAGTTCTGCTGAAACTCAACTATAAATTCAACAAATCCTAGTCAAAACCCCAGAAGGCTGATTTGTAGATATTGACAAGATACCCTGAAAATTGTTATGGAAACGGAAAGAAATTAGAATGGCCAAACAATTTTGGAAAAAGAAGATGGAAGTTAAAAGATTAAATCTATAGTAATCAAGAAAGTGTAGTACCATAGTAAAAAGAAATATACAGATCAATAGAATAGAATATAAAACTCAGATACAGACTCATACATACATAGTCTTGATTTTCAATATAAATGACAAAGTAATGAATGGGGGAAAGGAACTCTTCAACAAATGATGCTGAAAACAACTAGATATCCATATGGAAACAACTGAAACTCAACCATCACCTGGCACCATACACAAATAATAATTCAAAATAGCTTATCGGTCTGTGAAATTTCTAGGGGAAAAACAGGCAGAAATCTTTGAAACTTGGAGAAAGCAAAGATGTCATGACAGGACACAAGCATGAGATACAAGAAAATGTTGACGTATGTGGATATATTGACTTCATAAAAATAAAAACTGCTCTTCAAAAAAAGCTGTTAAGAAATGAAAGGACAAGTTAGAGATTAGATGATACACATACTTGACAAAGACCTTTTATGTAGAACAAAGAGCTCTTAAGCTAAAAATAAGAACACATACATACATCCATAATTTTAAATGCCCAAAAGGTTTGAACAGACACTTTATAAAATAAACAAATGGCCAATAGCACATGAAAAGATGCTCAATGTTAAGTCGGGCTACACAGGCTAACTAGAATAGCTAAATTAAAAAGATAATACCAAGTAATGAAGAGGCTGCACAGCAACTGGAATTGTTTCACATTGCTAGCAGGAACATGGTATGTACAACTTTTTTGGAAAATGGTTTGAGAGTTTCTTGAAAAAGTTAAAGGTATACGTATCATGTGACCCAGAAATTCCATTCTTAGGTATTTACTTAACAGAAATGAAAACATATATCCACCAAGACTTGTTCCTGAATATTAATAGGCAGCTTTATTATTCTCACAGTTTCCCAAAACTAGAAACAACTAATTAGAGGTGAATAGATAAACAGACTATAGATAGAGGTGAACAGATAAACAGACTATGGTCTATCAATACAATGGAATATAAGCCTGAAGCAAAATTTAAAAACACACCCAAAAAACTATTGATGCAGCAAAAACAGATGAATCTTAAAAATATTATGGTGAGCAAAAGACAAACACAAAAGATTGCATGTATTATAACCTCATTTACATGAAGTCTAAAAGAGGCAAAGCTATTTTACCCTGAGTTATGTTAATTGGTTGCCTGGAGCCACAGGTAGGAGGAATTGACTGGAAGGGATATATGGTTACTTTGGGGTTGGGGGTGGGGGGGAGAGGGATTTGGTAATGGAAGTGTTCCAAGTCTTGATTTTGGTTGTATATAGGAGTTATAAATGTCCTAAAACTCATCGTACTTGTATACTTAAAATGGATACACCTTACTATATGTAAATTATACTTTAATAAAATTTGAAAGGGGAAAAAAAAAAAAACCCTGGAGGCCTTTCTCCAACCTATGTGATAATCTAATCCCCTCTTCTCAGTTCAGTTCCCAGAAAACTCCTATTTTTTCCTCACATCTTCTTGATATTTGTCCTTGGAACTTACTCTCTTGAAAAGCCATTACCTGCCTCTAACCTGGGATATTCTTACTACTACCATCACTACTGACCCCAGATCCTTTTGGAAACCAGGATATAGACTCTTCAATTTTGCCCTTGCTAACTCTGAAAGAGACTCAGAGATACTTTTTGTTTTCCCATTTTTACTAGACTTAATTACAGGAAAAGAAAAGTAAATAATGATAACCAGGAATGAAGAAAATTATATAGTTAGCAAATTTTCCTAGAAGACTAGAATATACTATCCATTCTAAGTTTTATCTTAAATGATTTAAGGAAGCAAAATGCTAAATTTTGCCTTTGGAATCAGTCTACAAAACTCAGAGTGCCCTAGATGTTAAAACAAATTACTAAAGTCTTGGTCTTACTATGCTGTATGGTATGTCCTGCTATGTCTGTTAAATTCCTGTTCCCTCCAGTATCAGGAAGTAGTAAAGGTTTTAAATTACTTTAGAGAGAAACATACCTGAGATTAAACATCAGTTCTATCACTTACGTGTATGGTCCATAGGCAATTAGTTTGAATTGTAAAATGGCTGGGCTGCCTTCTTAGAGGAAAGCAAAATTACCTTTCACAGCTACTAGAAGTTCAGATTATCCATTATGTCCTTCCTGTCATCACCTACTCATTCATTGCAGGATTTCATGTCTTCATGCTGCAAGTCCAACCACAAAGTTTGACATCATATTATAGAGAGGATTGCAACCAGGTGGCAGATTTAGAATTGACAAACAGGAAGTAAGGAATGTTTCTACATAGATAGGTAAATAATGATAACAAAACTCAGTAACATTATTTTGTCAGGGATCAGAAATCTCCAACAATTATTCCATTCAATCAGGCTCCCGAGTAACAATTTTCATATTATGTTTTTTAGAAAAGGGGACAGAGAAAAAATGGATAGAGTCAAATACACACACACACACAAACACACACACACACACACACACACATATATATGAGAAATAACAATAGCCATTAAAACCCCTACTCGAAAATCTTTGATGCTTCCCCATTTCCTAGAAATCAAAACCTGAACTCAAGCATTTGACATTCAAGGCTTTTCACACTCTCATCTGGACCTATTTTCTTCCATGTTCTTTATGCTGCATTAAAATTAAAATGCTAATTATTTCTCATAAACATCCCATATTTTTTCAACTCTGACATTACACTCATAGATCTGATCTTAAATATCTTTTCCTCCAACAAACTTCATATCTGAAATCAGTCCTTCCATCCTTGTTTCCTCCCTTCCTCCCTTTGTCCAAGGTCCCATTAAAATGTCCTTCCTCCATGAATCTGACTTCCCACCTCCTCCTGAAGCCAGAAATCTGTGCTCTTTCCTCAGAATTCTGACAATCCTTTGTACCAATTTCCTGCTCTAAAATCCGTGAAACTGCCTGTCTCCGTTAATATCTTCTTAGCTCTCATGGGAATAATTGCTGGATGAAAAAATGAAGATCCCATAGTTCTTCTAAATAGGTACTTGCCGAGAACTTTATAATGTCAAACACTTATAGTAGATTAACATATACCACACTTCTCTTTTTGAACTTAAGCTGCTTACCACCAACTAGTCTGTTGAATCCTCTTTTATGCAGAGATAGAAAACATGTACATTTATAAATATTCTTCACAGTTGAAAATGCTGTTCCTTATTACTTTCAAATGTGTGAAATGATGGATGGTGCCAGCAGTCCTTTCTTTGTAAGAGACAGGCTGTTCTATGGTTGGCAGCCATGACATATCCACATGGTCCATTATAGTACATGATCATTTCACAGTATATATGGTGTATTAATCAGTTTTGGTTATGGGAAAAAACAACCCTAACGTCTAAAAATAATGTGCAACAATAAACCTGCATTTCTCACTCACAGGTCCGAGAGTTGCTGCAACTCTGTTCAGTTATGCTCCAGATTTTTCTCATTCTGGAACCCAGGCTGATGATGGAGGGGCTACTTCTGCTATTACACATATAAAGTCAGATGGCCAAACTTAACAAAGGTAGGGAAAGTATATTCTGCCTATTGGAAGGTACTGGCAGTCACATGGCAAAAGGAATGGATATATAGCTCTTGGGGAGGGAGCACATAGTTAGGAACAATAATAAAATCCATCACATGGAGTTAAATAAGCTGAAAGAGAAGCCCCATTCTTTAGAGGCAAGCTATGCCCTCTCCTGCCACTCTTCTCAAGCCATCTATAGCTTAAAGCAATAGAGAAAGCAATCATCACTCTCTTGATATATTTGCATAAGCACTTAAATTCAACTCCAAAATGCAGGCTAACTACGTATGGAAAGAGATAATACGGCACTTTGTGGAAAGAGACCTTGGTGTTGTGGCTTGCTTGCCATTCATCAGATGCCCAGAATCAATTACACAGTAAGTACTGGAGCCTGGACGAACAAAAAATAAAATAAAATAAAAATAAAAATCTGGTTGAATCAGGAGAAAAGCCTAAATACTCTTTCGTTCATCTGTTCTAAGTGAAAAATACATACAATTTAAATGAAACAAAATTCCTCCAGCCAGCAAAGTGTGATCACTTTGATAAGTCACTGATTGATATGTTAAACTTATTATTAAGTCTTATTATACATGTCAACTGGTCACAGAGATAACCCAACTGTGACCTTCCTTAAACAGTCTATTGGAAATGATCCCAGTTTTAGCCAATTCCTCTTTTGTTCACAAAAGAGAGCTAAAAGGCCCTAAATTGCAAAAGAACTGCTTTAAAGTCCAGCCTTGGATGCAGATGAATAGCTCTGTAAAGGTGCACTCTAGAGGTGAAATGGCATAAAAGGAATTTCAGTGCTTTATGTAAATATCCACAATAAGGTGTCTTTCCAATTTGCTTTATAGAGAGATTCAGAACTTTGAAGGACTGGCCAAACAGAGTAAATGTTCTATGGAAAAAGCCATGAGAAAAAACAAGCACATGTCTGCTCAGACCAGCGACCTTCTGTCTTTTATACTAAGTAATCAGTAAGATAAGAATTTTAATGAATTTATGGGCTACTGTCACAGAAATCACCATCCAAAGCAGAGAATATAGCCCCAAGAGCCTCAGAAATAAGGTAGGGTAGCAACTCTTTCTTTGTTAGTAAGGAGCACCACTTTCTCTCTGTGGTATCTAGTCTTTGAAATGGATCCTAATGATTTCTGGCTCCTGTTATTACACCCCTGTGAAGTCCCCTCCTACTTCATACCAGAGTTGTTATGTATAACTAACAGGATACACTAGAAGTGATCTCCAGGATTCGGTTATAAAACCCTGTGGCTTCTGCCTAGGGCCCTCTGTATCTCCCATCACTCATCCTAGGGAAAGTCAGCTTCTATGTTGTAAGCTGCCATATAGAGGGGCAGGGAATATGACAGGAAACCAAGAAAGGTCTCTGGCCAACATCCACAAAGGAAATGAGGCCCTCAATGCAACATTCTATGATGACTGAGGCCTGCCAACAACCATGTGAATGAGATCAGAAACGGACTTTTCCCCTAGTCAAGCCCTCAGATGAGAATGCAGCCCTGGCAACTGCTTAACAGCAGCTACTAGAGACCTTAAAGCAGAATCTCCCAGCTAAGCTACTCCCAGATTCTAACTCACAATCTGTGAGATAATAAATGTTTGGTGTTATAAGCTGCTAAGTTGTAACTTATAGATATTTAATATACCTTCATTGTTCAAAGTTTTATCTATTAGATCTTACTCTTCAAAGGACAAAGGGAAAAAAAATAAACGCTTTTACTTTGTTCCTTACTCATTTCCAATTTTTCCTTAGTGTTAAATTAATATCAATATCTTATAATATTACCTTATAATTTCTAAAAGCATTAGAAATTTTATATACACACATACATATATATTTACATACCCATATATATCAGGTCATACCAGTGTCAATATCTATTAATGTAAATGTTTCCTTTGTACAGTGAGGGTTAAAATTCTATTTCTAGTAATACATAATTTACTTTGCTGGCAAGGAGTAATGCAATATTAAATGATAAAATTGAGTTCCCATTGGGTGCCTGGGTGGCTCAGTGTGTTGAGCCTCTGCCTTCGGCTCAGGTCATGATCTCAGGTTCCTGGGATCAAGGCCCGCATCAGGCTATTTGCTCAGCAGGGAGCCTGCTTCCATCTCTCTCTCTCTCTGCCTGCCTCTCTGCATACTTGTGATCTCTCTCTCTGTCAAATAAATAAATGAAATCTTAAAAAAAAAAATTGAGTTCTCATTGCTTCTGTTACACTAACACAATAGGCACCACACATTTCCAATTCTTTAACAATTATAACATAGAAAAAAAAAACTAGTGTAATATTTATACCATTACCATATGTTACTTATTGACATTATTTCAATACTAGTCATACTGGTAACTTTTTAAAGCAAAAAGTTCTTATTAAAAACATTTCATTTAGATATTTTTATATAAAAGAAAAAGTTAAAAGTAAAATGGAAAGGAAATGTCAGAATGAATATGTTTAGTTGTTACTAAGAAACCCTAGTATTTCAGTTATAGCCTTGGCAAATCTAACCTTGATATTACTAAGATTTGAGAATTAAGCTTTATATAGTCAGTATAAGTTAGTTTAAATGTACTTTTCCTCTGGCTATACTGACTTCATTATTTAATTGCTGATTTTGTCAAATTGTTTGGTTAGTAACAAAAGCTAACACATAATGCATATTGATAATACACATAATGCATATTGATAATACACCAAGTTTGAGCACTTGACACATTTAAGCATAGGTTTTATTACTATAAACTGGAGGGAGCTAAAGCTTCTAAAATTGTAACTAAGTTGTACATGGCTCTACTGTTAGTAAGTGACAGAAGATTTACATGCAACTCATCTTGCTCTAGATTTCCTAGTTTTACTACTATGCTGTATTCTGTGGTCCTCCACCATGTGGCTGAGAATCTATTTATCCATTCCCCATTAATTATGTTCTTATCTAAATTCCTACAGCATTAAATACAGTCTTTGCCAGATAGCACAAAACTTAAAATAATGCTGCTAAGAGCTTCAGATATTGAGTCCTAAATATGTTCTTAATATTTACTTTGCAAGTATTTAGTCAGTTAAAGGCATGCTAATAATGCCCATTTCACAGAAGGAGAAAATGAGACACAACCATATTTTATTGTGTAGAAAAAAAAAGAAAAGATTTAAAAACCTGTGATTGTGCCCCCAACTCTACCATAAAATCCCGTATCTATAAATTGCTAAAATAACATAAAATTTCTATGCTTATAAAGATGGTTGAACAAGATAATTTTTTCATTTTATTACTCATACGAATACATCTTCTCTAATTATAAGCATCCTGAAATCTACAGTTGTATTTAACATATATCTGTTTTCTCATTACCTACAAAAGTAGAAGTAGCTCAACAAATACTACAGAATGTATGAACTCTACCTTTAAAGGAACAAAAAAAGGTTAGCCTCCCTATTAGAAGCTTGTATCAATCACAAGTCCCCTTTCCTGGTGTTCTTGAACACGTGGATGTCTCTAATATCTCAATCCCTATGAACAGTATTTCTTTCACCACAGTAATGCATCTTCTTCACTGATTTATTGCTACTATTTATTGCTAATATTACATAATATTAAGGTCCAAGAAACTTATGTAGTTTTCTATGTGTTATTTAAATGTGATTTGGTTCCTAGGTACTTAATGATTTTCACGATTATTTCTCTAATTTTGTGTCAAAACATGTTTTTTTGAAAACTACTATCAAAGCCAAATTCTGGCTTCCAATACAATCTATTTGACAGTTTATTAGCTAGATGATTAAGTGCTTTCCTGAACAACAAATAAACAATGTCATAAAATAAACTGCCAGTGTCAATCTGCAATATAATCTTATCATAACAGCTAAGGTTAATTAGGAAGAAGCCCATCCTTCTAAATCCAAATAGGTTTAACATAATAAAGAACAGATCAATTACTAGATATATGACAAGAACATGAACCTATATAATAGTGATTGAATATCTGGCAATGGTGTCAAAAAGTCAAGGTCACCAAACATGACAAATATCAATTATAAGTTTCAAATGTAAATCAGAAATACCTGAAAAAGTATAAACTTATTTTTGTATGATTATTCAAATATTATTGATCTAAGTCTTTCAAGGTCAAGTTCAAAGCATGTTTGTCTACTGCTATGACATGTATTATTGAGTAATAACCAGAATTAAAGAATTAAGATAAAAAATGTCTCTTTATAGGGCCCACAAAAATAATGATTAACCTGAAAATATGACAACAAAAAATTAATAATTTTAGAAGCAAAAGTAACAATGGTTTTAAATACCTTTTTAAAAAGATGAGATAGTCACATTTTTTAAATGAATATACACAAGCTTATCATCTCCAGTTTAAAAAAAATCATATATTCCCTCCCAAATATGTGCAAAATAAACAATATTTTAGTATATACTGCATGTTAAATATTTTGGTAAGCATTTTACATGCATTATTTCACTTTACATGTACAACAACCATATTAAGTACTATTATAACCCCACCTAACATTTTTGACAACTTCGACATGCTGATTTTTATCAGTTTTCTAAAATTGTTTATATGTGTCAGCTATGCCTGAAATCTCTTTCCTCCATCAAAGCTTATAATTTAAATCCTTCCTTCCTTCAAGATCCAATTAAAATGGCACTTCCTTCATGAATCTGACTTCCTAGCACCTCCTGAAACCAACTCTGTACTCTCTTTAGAATTCCTACAACCCCTTGCACATATCCTTCTCTAAAATCAATGAACCTTGACTCTTCTTGTTAATATCTTCCTAGTCCTCATGAGAATAATAATTTATAGAGGAATGAATGAATGAAGATCTCATGGCTCTTCTAAATAGGTACTTTACTGAGAATTTCTGATGGCAAACCCTTATAATATGTTAACATATACCATATTTCTCTTTTTGAACTTGCTAGATATTCTCTAGAATTAAGAAAAACCATACATGAAAAGTAGCTAATATTGTCCTGCAAAAAACATCCACTATAGAATATTCCTAATAAATCTTAAAATCAAGTCTCAAAATGTTTAACCACATGCTCTAGAAAATTTACTGTCTACCTAAACAAAATTCAACATTCTATTAACAGACCATAAAATCCAGACTCAACAATGTGAGTTCAATAATGTCATCATCCAATAAGAAATTACTAGCTACGTAAAGAAGAAAATACAAAGAAAATCAGTAAAAGGTATAGTTCCCAAAATGAAAAAAAAAAAAGGAATTACCAGACAGTAAAGCAGAGATTAAAAACATTTTGAGAATAATAAAAATAATATATATATATATATATATATATAGAGAGAGAGAGAGAGAGAGAGAGAGATTTAAAGTAAAACATACACATAATGAGGAAACAAATAGAAAATATCAAGGGAGAAATGAAAATTATCCTATAGGATAGGTTTAGCAGATTAGACATTGATAGAGAAAATATCAGTAAATTTAAAAATAGGGCATGAGAAACTAACCAAATAGAAGGACTGTAATTGTTGGACAGGGAATTTTTTTTAAACTATGATTAATATGTCAGAAGATCTAGTGCAAAAGGTGAAAAACAGATTGGGAATTTCAGCAGAAAAATGGAAATTATATGAGAGTTGAAAGAAATGCTAAAAATAAAATTCAATGGTAATATGACTTTGAGAGACTCATTAGATTTGACATAATCAAGAAAAGAACCAATGAATCTGAAGATAGGTCAATAGAAATTACCCCAACTAAAACACAAAGAAAGCAACAGAAAAAAAATAAAAAGCCATAAGAAAGCACTGAAAACCATGAAAATATATCAAATAATCTAACATAAGCATAAGGATTCTCCTTCTGGAATCCCAGAAGGAGAACAGAGAGACAAGGGGGCAGGGGAAAATAAAAACAACTGCCTGTAGGTACATCAAATTCAAATGGCTGAGCAGTAAAGACAGAAAAAATACTGGGGGCATCTGGGTGGCTCAGGCGGTTAAAGCCTCTACCTTTGGCTCAGGTCATGACCTCAGGGTCCTGGGATCAAGGCCCTCATCCAACTCTCTGCTCAGCAGGGAGCCTGCTTCCCCCTCTTTCTCTGCCTTCCTCTCTGCTTACTTGTGATCTCTCTCTCTGTCAAATAAATAAATAAAATCTTAAAAAAAAAAATACTGAACACAACCAGGGGGCCAGGAGAATCCAAATTATATACAAATAAATAAAAGGAAGAATTAGAGCAGAAATTTTGATAAAAACTATAGAAGCCAGACTATGGAGTGACAGATAAAAAAATAAATGGGAAGCCAGAAAAATATGTTCATCAAAAATAATGAAAAAATAAAGAGTATTTTTTCAGATTAAACAAAACTGAGAGAATTCATATGCAACAGACCTGAACTACAATATTAAAGAGAAGTTCTTCAGCAAGAAAGATTATGACACAAAACAAAAACTTGGATCTCCTGGAAAAAAATGAAGATTGCTGAATCTGGTTAAAATAAAGGTAAATATAAAAGATATTCTTTTCTTAATCACACTAAAAAGGATAACTATCTAAAGCAGGAATTGTCAAACTTTTTCTTTAAAAGATCAGGTAGTAAATATCTTCAGCTTCGTGGGCCATAAGGTCTCTGTTGCAATTACTCAACTATCCTTTGTAGCATGAAAGTAGCCATAAATTATACATTATAAATAAATGAGTATGACTAGCTTTGTCCAAGGGTTGTACTTTTCTTAGGTCTGAAAAATTTGTGGCAACAATAGCGAAGAACTGAGAGGGATGAATTGCAAGTATACTATAATGGTTTCTGACATTATACATGAAGTGTTACAATGTTACTTAAAGGCAAATCATGATTAATCCAAGGTACATATTGTAAGCCAGAGGGAAACCCTAAAAATAATAAGAGGTATAAGTAATAAGCCAATAACTTAAAACTGAATCATAGTAAACAATTCAAAAGCAGTCAGGAAAAAAAAAAAAAGTGGAAGAGAAAAACAAGTGGATACATAGAAAACAACCAGGAAGTTGGGCATTTTTCAATTAGACTACATAAAATAGTTACATTAAAGGTAAATGATCAAAACATACTAGTGAAAATGCAGAGATGATTAAATTGATAAAGCAGAATCCAAATACATGCTGTTTACAAGAAACCCACTTTATGTATAAATAAAGACATAGATAGGTTAAAAGAAAAAGGATGGGGAAGACACACTATAGGAACACAAATCAAAATAAAGCTGAAGTGGCTATATTAATATCAAAGTGGACTTCAGAAGAAGGACTATTATCTGGCAGAAAGGGGGAAATTACATAATGATAAAGGGTTAGATTCACCAAAAAGACATAAAATTCCTAAATATGTACACATTAGCAACAGAGCTGAAGTGCAAATTGATAGAACTAAAAGGAAAAATATAAAAATCTGCAACTATAGATGCAGATTCCAACACAACTCTCTGAGTAATTGATAGAACAAGTAGACAGAAAATCACTAAGGATCTAGAAGACCTTAGTATCAACTGATTTAATCTAACGGCAGATTCAACATTTTTTTCAAGTGGACATGGAATGTTCAGCAAGATGGACCTTCATCTGTGCCACAAAACCACCCACAATCAAATGAAAATAACTGATACCATACCAAGTGTCTTCTCCATTCATAACAAAATTATCAATAACAGAAACAGATCTATAAAACTCCCATATATTTGGAGATTAAACAGCATACTTCTAAATAGCCTATGTGTCAATGAGCAAGTTGAAAGGAAAATGAGAACATGTTTTAAACTTAATGAAAATAAAAACACATGTATAAAGGTGTGGGAAGGTGTTAAAGCAACACTTGGAGGTAAATGTATAGTGGAAAATGCTTGTATTAGGAAAAAACAAACAGTTTTAAATGATTATCTGAGAACAAAACCATATCTGAGAATAAGAATCCTAACACCTGTGCTCTCTTCCCTTCCATCAGAGTGAATTATCTTAAGAAAGATACATACGCCCAACAGATTTTCCAAACATATGCACGTGCATTTTGAAGCCAGACATTATAATTAATTAAGATGCATTCCTAAAACATCTGGTCACCAGCCAGGTATCCAGTTTAGGAAGAATCACTTTAAACATTAAATGCAATTGCTTTCAGTAACATTTGCCACCTTCTTCCTTTGAAAGCAAAAATGTCTACTTCAAAAACTACAGTATTGTAATTCAAAGAAAAGTTGACTTTACTGTATACTATTTATTATTCTTACAGATAAATATGAAAACAGAAAAAAACAGTAGGAAAACATAATTAATATGTACATCATAAAATGATTAAGATACGGTTATAAATAATGTGTCTTCAACTTCCGGTGACCAATCATCATCAACTGCACGACACTAAAGGAATTCCGAAAACATGGGTCTTCCAGGGCTGAAACTGAGAAAGTCCTGAGGAAACCAAGACAAGCTGGTGATTCTGCTTGAACTATACTCAAGACATGTTTAAGACATCTAAAAGGATTAGTGAATTAGGCATACATCTCTAATGAGCCACAGGAATCTATTTTAACACTTCTAAAAGTAAAATGATCATATCCTTAAAAGCAAAGTATTACAAAAAGTTATGCAAAGTTATGCTTCACGGCCTCAGTCCTGGGCCCATGGATTCTTCCTAGATCAGCTCTGTGCATCTCTGCCATCTTTTTGGTTTTTTTTAATCTCATTTTGTTTGTTCGTGTTTCATAGTTACCACCACTTTCTCTGTTTATTGGCATTACTATCCAAAATTGTTAGCTCAGATATACCTGAAATTCCCAGTTCTGCTTGCCTCCATGTTCTCAAATGCGTTGCAAAGTAACCAGCCATGGATAAGACAGCTATGGACTAGCTTTTCCCTTTTTCTCCTTTTTAGATGATGTAGTCAGTACAGTAGTTCTTAACTGACATGTAAGTGCCTGTGCAGTAGTGTGTAAAACTGTATGGAGGCAGGCTCTGGGGGGTACCAACATCAACGAAAGGGCTTCTACAAATGACAGACTCCCACCCCCAAAGACTCTAGTTTGAATCCTGAAGAACTGGAATGCAAAGCAGCAAAGAATAGTTTGAAAACAATGCATAGTTGATTCTGATATATCTATCCCTCACTCCTCAAGCTCTGCCAACATACAAACAGACATGCACACGCATGCACACACACATACACACCCCTCCCTGGAATCCTGATATAAACCAATTATCTGTTTCGTTCCTTCATTCATTCAAACTTCCTTCCTTCCCATCTTACCTCTTTCCCGCCAACAGCCCCCACCACCCCACCCCACACCCATATCATGAAAGTGTTTCTCTTTGGGCAGAAAACAATAGTGAAATAGCAGGCAATTCAAATGATGTTGGGTTCATCTTAGAAGAATTTCACCATCCAAGTGCCCCCTTTGCAGTCTGACATAGCTCTGAAGAGAGACCATGCTATGCTAAGCCTATTATTAACTCACAATAATCCTAAGAGGTAATTACTATTATCAGCATCACTTTATAGAAGGGAAAAGTGAGATACAAAGACATAAAGTAGAATAATAGTGTTTGCCAAGGGTTAAGAAAAGGGGATGGGGGAAGGTATTATTTAATGGGCACAGAGCTTCATTTTGGGATGAAGAAAAAGTTTTGCAGGACAGTGGTGATAACTGCACAACAGTATGAATGTATTAATGCTACTGCACCATATACTTAAAATAGTTAATATGGTAAAAATAGTAATAGTACTACTGAATGCAAACAATCATTTCAAATCTTAGTTTGGCTATTATATTTTTTAAAGCTGAACATATGCACTCCTTAGAAGGAGCCTCTAATTTAAAACCATTCTACAGTTCAATTTTATCTAACACAAACATTTATTTCCCGGTAATCTGAAAAACATAATATATCAACAGGACTGACCCAGTCTGACCCAGTCAGACTACCTGGACTGAATCCTCACTGTACCACTTCCCAGCTGTGTGAAAAACTTCCTGATTACTCAGTACCTCACTTTTATATAAAGTGATCTTGGTAACAGTAATTACATTTTAGGATTACTCTGTAGTTGATATGAGTTAATACATATAAAGCACTTTGGACAGTTCCTGGTACATAGAAAATACTCAATAAATGTTGGCCAATACATTTTGTAATGGTATAACAAAAAACTTAAGCTTTGTTACTATGTAAAACACTTATAAGCTGATAAAGAATGGATATTTTTAAGATAACATATAAGAAAAAATGTTGGTAACCAACAAAGAGAATACACTAGATAATTTGCAAAAAAAAAAAATTAAATAAAACTATTGCAGTTGTGTATGTTTCAAATTTTATAGATAATTTATTCTTTAATTGTACAATGATTCTACAGCTCAGGAATAATGTTTACATATGTGTGTCCTCTAAGCAGCAGATCATGTAGGATAACAAACAGCATTTGCCACTTTCATTTGTAGACTATTAATGGGGAACAACTTTAATTGTTATTTATTTATGTGTAAAATTTAATAAGGATGTGAATAATTTTAAATTCTTGCTATGTATACAAAAAAAGGAATATTAGACTTGCAATGCTATCTAGCCATTCATTTTCTAGAAGTATATATCAGATGGAATTTATCACAGAAAATTTTTATTAAAAATGTGAATGGACATGAATAATGAATATCAGAAGTAGCCATTACCTATTAAAACCACCACTCATCACAAAGAAGAAAATACTATACTGGAGTCACTATTTCTCTTTTCATAAATCTTATGCAGAGGTCCAGCATTTCTATGAACTGACACTAATTGTTTACTGTCTATACCAAAATTTTCTCCAACTGTTGACAAACCAATCACAAGGGTACACAGCAGGGGATGGGACCATTTCTTCCACTAATCTTCTAGGCAATATCTCCCACATATCTTGGCAGGAAGCCTGTAACAGTTTGAACAGAGTTGTGCACAATATGTGCAGTGCAGCCAAAACTCATTAAGTGCCTTTGTCTCATGCATCTTGTAAAACACAATACTGCACCCCTGATGTGCAATGCCTCCAAATGTTATGTTAACATTAAGATCACCAGAAACCATTAATTTACTAGTCAAATTACATCTCTCAGCAGCATTTAGACAATGTTCTAGGGAATGATCTGCCTATCACCAAATATAAATGAAATTTTAATGACTGTGTTCCAGGTACTTCAGACACCAGTTAAGAAAGTGTTCTAGAATATACTTAATGACTAATTTCTTATAGGATGAGACTTTAACTTTAATTTAAATGTAACACATTCTGTACATATTTTCCAGGTGTGAACAGGGTCTTCATAGTACTCTGGTTTCATTAAAACACCACTTCCTTTCAAAGAATTAAGGAAAGTCTTCAATTTTGAGTTCCACCTTCTATTTACTTATGTCTATTGCCAGGCCCACTTTTTACCTTGCCTCTAGGCTATCATTCCACATCTGTATCTTCGCATGTTAAAGTCCATTCCTAGAATGTCTTTATTATCCCAAATATAGCCTACCAACAGCCATTTCCCTCTGTTTCCAACTCCTCTCGAAAATATACCCCATCAATGAGTTATCTCTAACAATATGGCAAAGTGACCTTCTCTAGACCCCTCTCAATCAATCTTTGATACCACAAAATGGATTTATCTCTTTCCTGTTCCACATAGAAATATACCCATTATTTAAATATCCATTATATTTTAAAATTATGCTTGCTTTTTTCTGTTCCAGATTATAAACCAAATTATAAACCAATTCACGTTCTTTGCCTGATTTGGTATACAATCTAGATGATCACCATATATGAAGAGGCACTTGATAAGTAATGTGCAACTCATTTATTATCTATGAAATTTGATAAACATCAGTAGCCAACCTGGTTAAACAAAATACTAAAAAATTATATTCCTCAACATCAGTGATTTCTTCATCTCAGTGATCTGACTTCCTTATTGTCTGTCTTTACCTGAGACATATCCCTGATTGATAGATGGGTAATTCTTTATCTTTCAATGACAAAAACAAATAAACTACATGACAACCTGAGCAATAAGGCAACAACTGATCGTTAAAGCTGACAAGACAAGACCAAATCAACAAAGAATAGATCAATTTAGTTATTAACTGTGGACAAGGCCATCACTTGCAGGTCAAAATTCAACTGCATTTGATCTAACAATCAAGAGGTCATTTTTTTCTTTTTACCACTTGTTAAATTCTATCCATCCAGGCTTCCTTAACTCAGTTTTTTAAAATATTGTTAAGGCGATGACAATGATAACATGGCATTTATTGATCTGGAGAATAATTCTGATTTAGAAATAGTTATAACATGGCATGTTTTTATTGGGTTGTTTATAATAGACAGTAGGCTAAGATATGAAAGCACATTTTACAAGTGCAAATCCTCCTATTTTGGGGCACCTGGGTGGCTCAGTGGGTTAAAGCCTCTGCCTTCGGCTCAGGTCATGATCCCAGGGTCCTGGGATTGAGCCCCACATTGGGCTCTCTGCTCAGCAGGGAGCTTGCTTCCTCCTCTCTCTCTGCCTGCCTCTCCACCTACTTGTGATCTCTGTCAAATGAATAAATAAAATCTTAAAAAAAAATCCTCCTATTTTGAGCAACACCACAAAAAGAAATAGTGCTTCCTGATTTGCCGATAGACAGTATTAAAGGAGAAGGAAAATAAAATTATTTGTACAAGCAGCTGAGCTCATCATTCAACAGGATCCATAAGAATGATAGGTCATGTGCCACAACAGTTATTTTTGAAGAGCTGAACATGGCAGTATTATACAACCAGCTTTATTCATTTTGTGAGTGAGGATTCAGAAAAAGTCAAGCCAGAAACAAATGAAGGTTTGGAACAACTCAAAAGTTAGGAGCTCTGGGAGTTTTGTAGCAACTCTAACATTTTATTAATAAAAAAAAAATAATTTCAAAGCCCTAATAAAGGATTAAAAAATAGGGAAGTTCAAATGAATGTTTGCCCACCCAAAGTTATACAAAATAAAAAACCTGGAGATAAGACATCGTAACATGCATAACTACTGAGGGTTGATTCTGAAGCCTAACTGCCTGGAGTCGAATTCTAGCTCTAGCACCTTCTAAGTGGGTGATTAGGGGAAGTTTCATAACCAGTCTTGCCTCCTTGTTCTCCTTGTCTCCCTTATCCCAAGAAAAGATAATAATAGTACCCACCTCAAAGGCTTCTTTTTAGGTTAATATGGGTAGGCTCTTAGAACAGTGCTGAGCACATAGGAAGTACTACATGTGATGATGATGGTGATGGTGATGGTGATGATGGTGATGGTGATGAAAATGACAACAACCTATAAGCATTCATGTCATTAGTGCATTTTCTGGAAGTATCACCAGATTAATTTGTGTTTTATTTCTTCCATTTAGGTTCTTTTGGCTAAAGCCAAAAGAGATAAGTGGCTGCTTGTTTTCCCATATTCTTAATGGGATGAAACTATTTGAGCAAAGCATTCATTTTAGGGGAGTAGTTGGAAATCCCCAACATGAGGAATCCGCCAGGGATGAATAATGATATTCAACTAAAAAGTGAAGTTAAAAAAAAAGAAATGTCAAAATATTAAAAGTACTAGGATGGTAACTTTGAAAATTAAAATAATTGCAAAAGATGAGGATGGCAATTTCTAATATGGCAATTATTATCTGACATAGCACCAATTTAAGGTCACAGGAACCTACTGAAGACTCTAAGTATTCTATTATACACTACTGATTTGAGTACATAGGGATAGCAGTATTTGTAGGAGTACTGAGCAAAGAGAATATATTGCAAATACCTTTCCATAGCTACCGTACCCACTGTACTGCTGCATGCCTCATGAACAGAGAAGTTCCTGTCTTTATTACCAGACTACAGGACTAGCATTTGTTTTACAAAGGAACTGTCAATAAAGGATGAGGAGATCCAGAAGTCATCCAGGCTACTAATCAGCTCATTCACTACCTACACATGGATTTAAAGTTGTCCAACATGGAATCAGAAGCCTGTAATATGGTGTTTTAAACACTCTTAGGAATGGGATATAAAATGATCAACAAGTAATGTCCTGGCAACAAATGCATTTTGAACAAGAAAACATCTTAAAACCATTTTGCTATGTTCTAATGTTTCAACCACTTTGCCCAAATATTCATACCCATGTAGGTATCTCCCACTGGGATGGACTGGTGGAGGATATTTTGAAAATAATCCCATCATTTTAAGGAATATCTTCCTGTTGGTCCCTAATCTTACAAGCTTTGTTTTCAAAGATCTTTGACAATAGGTATCAAATAAGGTAGTGATTGTCACAACTGGCTACACTTTATGTATACTTAACAATAAATATTAGGGAATATACTGATGATATATAGAACATACTATTATCACTTAATTTTCAATTTCTGGAGGGTCTATTGCCATTAGGGAATATTAGTTGGCAAAAATCACAATTCTAGCACTACTTCTGCCATACCTTCTTAGAAGTAACCAATGCTGCAAGCCTCCTGAGGAGGAAAACAGTTCTGTAAACACAGAGGAGTGCTTCCTTTGGTACCTTTTCATTTAATAGTCCTCAAAAGAAGCACTTATGGACTGATCATTTCTGGTATATTCTGTTTTATAGTGATCTCTAAACCAAAATTTATATTGAAAAAAGATCACAACGACAAGGAAAATGTTATCTGTACTCTTAATATACTATTTAATAGCATTTTCTCCCAGGGACAGGCCAATTATTTTCACTTGGAACTCTTTTTCCTAAGGAATATTCTTCTCATGAAAAACTATTTCAGATATGTAAAGGTATTGTTTTACAAATGAATTACGACAGGATTTCTGTAAGGATGCTAAGTTACCCAAATGAGAACTATTTCAGATTTTGTAGGGACTCTGGAATCCTACTTTGAAGAAAATTCAACAGAAGAGGACATTATGGCCAGGATCATTCTAGCTAAATGGAAAACTGAAGCAATTATCTCCTACAGATAGCCTTTAAATGAAACCACTTTTGTCAATTCTCCAGGTAACTTATATAAAAATGATGTTTAGAGCCTGATTCAACTAGAAAACCCTCACCTTTCCTTCAGGTATTTGATTATATACAATTGATCTCCAGTAACACAGCAGAAATATAAACTTCAGATAAATGAAACCAAATTAACAGATGAATACCTAATGTTTTCAATTCTAATGATTTCTTAGGTAACTAGATTTCACTTCACTTTCTCTCTTGATAAGAAAAATAATTATTAGTGATATATTAATAAAGTAACATTAAAATCATGTATCTGACAGTTTAAGGTAAAGTTTATGCTATGTAAGTTCAAATTTTACTGCTTTTTTAATAATTTGTAAATCATGTTGACACTTTTAAGAAAAATGTCCATACTATCTAAGTCCAAATTTTACTGCTTTATTATTTCTATTATGTATTTTGGAAATGGAAATCTTTTGACCTTAAAATAACCAAGTAATAAAATAAAGTAGTAAAAGGAATTGAAAAGCCATGCATCTGACTCTTTATTTCAAACCATTAAGATGAAAGTCAGAAAAAAAAATTGATGACTTCCATTCACAACCAACAGAAAAAGGAAGAAAATCCCTCTCTCTTTATCTCGCTCCATCCTGAAAGCAAGATCAGTATGAACAAAAATGGATAGATTCTGGTTGGTCAATATAATGGGTAGTTACTGTTGTACTGATAGAGCTTAATAGTTTATAGTTTATAGACACAGACTATGTAAATACAGTTTAATAGCTTAATCTGATGGCACTACCTTTCTTTGTTTATTTTACGTGAGAAATTAGTTGGCTATTTTTCTAAATTTATTTCCCAAAAGTTGCTTATTATTTTGAGAACACTACATTACAAACACTGTAGCATAAAGAAAAATAGGAAAAGATAATGGCTTCCACCTTTGAAATCAAGTAACATTTTAATGTTAACAATGATCTACTTTTTCTTATGACTGGTAAGACAAATACTAGAAAAGTCCTGTTTGAAAGAAATCAAACAAAAAGATGAAGTAACATGCCAGAAGTGTCTCAAAAACACTATGGGAAAGAAAACTACAATAATTAATGTAGAACCCTTTACACAATAAATTCCTAGCATTTTAAGAGAAGGCTCTGTTACTGACACTCCCACAATATTTCAACAATTACCACGTTGTCTGATAAACCATTACTTACTAATTAAAACTGCTAAGGACAAAAATGATGCCCATTCCTATAAAAACATTCAGTTAAGGAGATTAAAAATATAAGACCTTTATACTTAATATTAGTTATTACATACTTAATCAAATGAAATAGAATACTAACCCTAAGAAGTGACTATTCTTATAAAAATATATATAAAATATAAAAATGCCACATCCAAATCTGTTTCTGTTCTGTGCTTTTATTCCTCCAACATGGTTCCCTATACAAGTCCAATCTATGTTCAAGCCTACTTAAACATATCAAATTTTTCAGAGTTTAAATATGAAATAGTACTCTGACATTTAATCCTATCACTCAAGCTTTTCCTACCAACAAACCTGGTTTCAAGCAGACCCCAAAGACAAGCCCTGTCAGAGGGGAATTCTCTAGGCCCTCTTGTCTTCTAAATCCATCTTGCTGGAATGAATAAGCCCCCCAAAAAAGGCCCACATCCCTGAAATATTGCTTAGCCATTTGTGGTTGGACAATAGGGTTAGGACAATAATATCTATTCAGAGTTGCAGTCCAGATATCCCCTGTATTGGCTTCTATTATTGTATCTATGGCCTGCTATTCTTTCAAAACTTTTTAAGGGAAAATGTGAAGTCCTCACTCATTCAGCAGACCAAACTCAAGTTCAACATATTTTTATCTTCTATGCATTTATAGTCAAAAACTGACCTTCAATTAAAGAGTAAAAGGATCAAATGAGGCAAAGTATCAAGAAAATATATTGCAGTTCAATTTAGGCTTTAGTTTAGAAGGCCAAGCAGATTGTCACTTAAGAGGGAACTTCTGCCTCCCAACAAATCAAAGTGTATTTCCCTGACTAGTTCCTTAACTGAAGTGAGAAGAAAATTTGGATTATTGCTTGAATATACCAAAGCAACTAGTAAATTGAGTCAATCAGCCATAAGGGGTCAAACAAACACTAATGTAACTGTTATTAATTATACCCACTGCAACTTTGTAAAGGTAGCTTGGAGTGATATGTGATATTTTTGTATGTTACTGGTACTTTTAGGGAATATATAAATTTCTAAACTCACAGGCATGAAAAATGTCTGAGAGGTGCTGACACTGCCATCAGCTAGATTCCTAGCTGACTTAGATATTATAAACTAAAAGCCGTTCTTGCCACATCTCACAAATAAAGCTGTGGTTGACTCCATTCTAGTCCTCTGGTTAAGCACAATTAGATAAACAAGCACAATTCATTTCTCATATTACAAGAACAGCTTATGAACTGAGGTTTTTCATGTCTATACAGGGGCACAAGAGGAAAGGAAGTACTGAATTGTCCTTCAGCATGAGTGGCTCTGGAATCTATTTTTGTAGATGAGTCCTTTGAGATGCCTTCTGGATAAGGACTCAAAATACTAAACCAAAATGCAATAGTTTATGGCAAATAGTTTGTGTGAATGAGACAAAACAAAAATCTCTGGGGATTAAGGGAATGCTTTAAAACTGGATAAGAAAATTGTGTATCTGTCACATATTATAAAAATATAACTTCAGGGACATCCATCGCTGTTTTTGATTTTGCAATTTTAAGTTTTAGTCCAAAAGTATTGCTTAGTCGTATCTATCTCTTCCCATTGCAGAGATATAGCTCATATAACAAGATGAAAGCTGTTAAGGCAGCTGTTCAAAATAAAAGGTCTCTAAAAAGCAATAGCTTCAGCTGTATCAAGTCTTCCCTGTGGAGCCATATTCAGACACATGAGCCAAACTCATACTATGTGTCTTCTTCATCTTTTACAAATGAAAAGCAAAACACTGGAGGCAAGAAGACAGTAAAATCAGCAATAGGCCTGTCAAGGTAACTTGATTACTTCAGCACAAATTACTGAATTTTATGCAACAGAGCTGCCCTAGATTATGTATTCTATAAAGTGATCATTTTTGATAACAAATATTGTTACTTAACTCATGGATTATCTTCCATTTAGTATCTACGGTTACTTAATATTACATGTTTTAGACAATGAATGGACTCCTCCCTATGAATACAAAGCTCCAAAAATATAACCTGCTTTCTCTTCTAACAAGAGGCAGCTCCATCATGAAGTGATCTCAGTAGCTACCAAAGACTCCACAGATGAAGATTCAAATGATAGTCAATTTTATTCTCATCTTACAGGTTTAAGAATAAAATTAGTTTACCAGTATTTTGCTTCCTTCTATTAAGACTTTAAATAGGGTGCCTAGCTGGCTCAAGTCAGTTAAGCATCTGCCTTCGGCTCAGTTCATGATCCCAGGGTCCTAGGATCCAGTCCCACACTGAGTCTGCTTCTCTCTCTGCCCCACTAGTTCTTTTAATCAGTCTCTCTCTCTCCCAAATAAATAATCTTTAAAAAAAAAGACTTTAAATAACAAGATAAATAAGTATACCACCCAAGCAGGAATATTATAAGGTCAAAAAATGTCTTTTGCTGGAAGTCGAACTCTAGAACCACCTTTACTTTGAAAGAATAATATTTGAGAAAAATGATTAACCTCGAATCAAAAGATGCAGTAAATTTAGGCACTCACCAAGGTTATGAATTTCATTTCAGAATTTTGTTATTTTATTTCACCTGCTAAATTCTTTATTTCTGAATCCATTCCCTAATATCATATAAATGATGATAAATGGCTTAGAAAAACCAAAAGGTTCAAACCACTCATTTTCTTTGACCCAATGATGCAGTTCCTAAGAATTTATCCTATAAAAATAGCATAACACCACCAAAAAACCATATGCACAAATGTATTCAATGCACTGCTATTTTAGGGCAAAAATACTTTTACATGTTTGCTAAATTATTCTGCATTTACTAGATGGCATATTACATAGTTATTAAAGTTATGGTAACATGTACTATACATATATATATATATATATAACCAAAATATACTATTTGAAGTTGCTGTTATATTTGATTACCTCTCACCTTTTCTTTTCTTTCTTTTTTTTTTATTTTTGCAATTTTATTTATTTATTTGAGATAGAGAGAGCACATGCACAATGGGGGGAGGGGCAGAGAGAGAGGAACAGGGAGAAGCAGACTGCCCCACTGAGCATGAAGCCCCACTCAGGGCTCGATCCCATGACCCTGAGAACATGACTAGAGCCAAAGTTAGATGCTTAACTGACTGAGCCACCCAGGCACACCTAAGTCTGTGCCACTACCAAGCCATTATTTTCACTGACTTCAACAAGAAGCAAAATGAACATCACCTTCACTGTCATCACCCTGCATGCCTCCACTCCCTCCCTACCACACATACTTTGCTTGTATATCACATAAATTTGGGAGTCTTCCCCTTCCTTGCAATATTATCTCCTAGAATCTGTAGAAGTCCCCAGTCCCTCTCTCTCTCCTGTACCCCACTGCAACAGTTTAGACCCTCATGATTTCTCCCTTAAACTATAAGAATTGCCTTCCTACTCCTTTGTCTTCTTCCAGTTCCTCCCCCAACCTAATTCTTCCTCCACCTTCCCACCATGTGTTTTTTTCAGAAATCTATTTCTCATCATGTTACTCTCTTTTTAAAATCATTGATTCCTTCAAAGTAAGATAAGGTCAAATAGCATGTGTAGCATGCAAGAACTTTCTTGTATCCTTTTTTCAACAGCTTCATTTCTCACTGTTATGTGTAGGACTCTGTGTTCCCACTTACACTGAACTTTGTAACTTCCCTGGATTCTACACATATTAGAATCCCTGCCCACAATGTCTTTTCTCACCTAATTTGCCCCACTCACTCATCTGTGTCCCCTTTTACAATTCTAGCACATTCTTCACATACTTCTAATTTTATTGCTTGCATGTACACTTCTTCCACTGTATTTTTATCCCCTGCAGCCAGGCACTGTGTCACATTCATTTTCATATCCACAACTATATTATAGCCCCTGGTATTTCATAGAAACTTAAATATTTCTTGAATGAACGAATGAACAAATAAATGAACAAATGAAGGATGTGCAACTATATAAAATATGCACATATATAATATACAATATAAAATATGTGGGCAAATACTAGAAGTAAATGTAGAAATATGAAATATGAAATATGAAAAGAGTTCTGATCTGATAACTGGATTAAAAGCTTTTTTTTCTATTTTTAGTTAGTTTTATGAAAAAAATAAAAACAAAAGATCTTTAAAATCCATAGTAAATGTCTACTACAGAAATTCCTATTCATGAGTAAATGTGGATTAGCAATGCTGCCATTGCTTATAGTACAGGTAACTTCTGAATATAGTAATGCAAAATTATTAAGAGTTTTTTAAAGAAAATCTGTAGGCCAAACACATTTCTTAAACAGGCACAATTCAGAGATATTGTGGGTGGGGTTCCAGACCACTGCAAGAAAGCAATATTGCAATAAAGCAAGTCAAATAAATTCTTTGGTTGCCTAGTACATATAAACGTGAGTTCACCCTATACTGTAGTCTATTAAAAATATAATAGCATTATGTCTAAAAAATGCACATATTTTAATTAAAAATACTTTATTGCTAAAAATGCTAACCATCTTCTGAGCTTTCAGCAAGATGTAATCACTGTCACAGATCATAACAAATATAATAATAATGAAAAAGTTTAAAATATTGTGAGAATTTCCAAATTTGACACAGAGACACAAAGTGAGCAAATGCTATTAGAAAAATGGTGCTGATAGACTTGCTCAATGCAGGACTGCCACAAACCTTCAATTTTTAAAAAACACAGCATTTATGAACACAATTAGGTATGCCTGTAATAAGAATGATGGACCCAAATTTGCAATATTCAAAATCATTCAAGATACATAAGAACTTTGGGATTTTTTTTCTTATTTAAAATGGACAGGCAATTTCCAAAAGGTTAGCTTAAGGTTTCCATCCGAAGTAGCAACCTCTGCAAGTTCATACACGGAGTTCTGTCCATATGCAGAATATGAAATTGCAAATGGGAATGAAACGCTCATCAATCAAACATCAAGTACTAACAGAATCCAGGAAACATTTTGCATTTCCAATTATGCTATATCACTTTACATATCCCAAGCTCTCTAGCAGATAAAACTTCTTGTGAGACAGAATAAAATATCATACTTTCTTGAATTATATATATATAGATGGTATGTATATATATATATACACATGTATATATACATACAAAGTAGAAAATAGCAAGAATGTGCCATGAGAGATACCTACTTTCAATCCCCCATGATTAATTATGTACTTCAACTGATACTCCTTTCCATAAGAATATCCTTTGCCCTTTATCATTAGCTAAAGTTACAGTGGGGAAAAAAAACCCTACTATTACTATTAAAAACCTAAAATCATATAGGAGCAGGACCCTAAATATTTTAAGTATTTTTTACTGCTTATTAGAAAAACTGTAAGATAGCAATAAATCCCCTCTACGTTGGCTGAAATTCTCTCAGTGTAGCCTGAGAAGCTTGAACTATAACAGACTATAGAGGTTATCTGGTTCAGTGCTTTTAACCTTTTGCAACTCCTGTTCTGCAGAAAATGGTAGTATGTTAGCAGGATACCATGGGAGTAGTTCCTGCATGGTGAACAACTATAGGTCACCACTCTTAAAAATCTTAGGCAGCAAAATCTACAGAAGTGGGTTCCTGGGTGGCTCAGACAGTTAACCATCTGCCTTAGGCTAGGGTCATGGTCCCAGGTCCTGGGATTGAGTCCCCTGTTGGGAGGGCCCCCCTCCCCCCCCAATCCCTGCTCAGCAGGGAGCCTGCTTCTCCCTCAGCCCCTCCCTCTGCTCCTGCTGTCTCTCACTCTCTCTTTCTCAAATAAATAAATACAATCTTAAAAAAAAAAAAAAAAATCTCGAGGAGCTTACAAAAGAAGCCATACAAATTCAGTAAGGTAATTTCACAACTATTGTAAAATTCTAAATGGCTCCAGGAAAAAAAAAAAGGGGGGGGGGGTGATTCAAAATGTAAGAAAATTCTGTCCCAGTTACTTGATTTACACCAATTATCAAATTAATAACGACTTCCAGCCCATAGTATTTTAAATGTCATGTTTCCTTTAAAAATACGAGGAACTGAGCAGGCCACAGCTTTGGTCTGGCTGTTAAGTCCCTGGGATTGGAGAATGTTTGGGGCTGTGCTTCCTCCTATCGCCTAGAATGCCTCTGAGCTTCAATCTCTGCCCCTACCTGGGCTCTCTTCCCCTTCCCTCCTCCAGCGTGTGAAAACCGGCTGGACTCGCAACCCGGCTTCTCCTCCCTCAGCCCCCCACTCCGCACACTGCTATAAGCTGCTCGCGGCCTCAGAGCACCTGGACGGGGGCTTTTGACTTGCCATAGACCCTAACTTCACCGGGGCAGGTTTAAGAAGGAACCTGGGACGCTCTTCTCCATTGTAACGTGGCCTCTGGCGGGCAGGAACGCTGGCTGTTCAGTCTGTCCCACTTCATCTTTAACGCACACAGCGGCCTTCTTTCTGGTCTTTCTTTTCTGTTTTTCTGATTTGTGCTGTTCTGAGAGTGTTTCGTCACTGGAGATTTCAGATGGACTCGATGAGGGGGTCTGAGCCCCAGAGCCCTTCCCCCAGAGCTCTCTGGTCACGTCACCTGCACCTTCTGAAGCTGAGGGGGGCTGTTAACGGAATACGTGAGGGACCTGCGTCCATTAAAATTGCCAGCGGCCAACACTGTTCTCTACTGGTCTTCGTAGCAGGTAAAACTGAACTTTAAACTTGTCTGTCTCCCGGGCCCGCGTGAGATTCATGTTAACAATCTCGCCATACTGGGAGAACCCAGAGAGGCTATCTCCTTTGGTCAGTTCCTGAGGAAGCACTCCCAGCAAGATCCCGGCGCTGTCCTCGTAGCCGGAGTGCCATGGCGCCTTACATGCCAGCCAGGGCACTGGCAGCCTCCCACTCATTCAGCTCGCTTTCCAGCTTTACCTTGGTTAACACACACGTCTCCCTCAGCTGCGGCGCCGTTCAATGGCGCCTCCCTGACTGCACAGTGCCCACTTCCGGTGGACGCAGGAGGGCGCCGCTTCCGGTGGACGCCTTCAGAGCAGGTGCGCCATCCCTGACCCACCTTCTCCACTGCCTCTCAGCTGCATCCTTGGAGTTTTCATCTTTTCCATGGTACCGTATAAACAATGCAGAAGTGTGCTACAACCCACTAGGTTGAAAGCTCTAATCTAGTTCAGTTTTGAAAGGGATGACTAGGTTGAAGCAAAAGCTGCTGCTCTGAAACGATGCCTGATCATGGGAGCGTAACTACTATTTTTTTTTTTTTCTTAATAAATCCTTTCGATAGCCTACAATATGCTAGTCTCACTTTGGCCAAGTTATAAAGAGTAAGTATTTCGTAGGTTACAAGGCAGGAATTTAAACTGAGCTTTCCTCAATATGTACTCATTATATTAGGGGTCTCCAGAGAAACAGAACCAATAGGAGATGATAGGTAGACAGACAGATGGACAGACATATATCTTATCTATGTATGAAGAAATGTATTATATAGAGTTAGCTTATGTGATTACCGAAGCTGAGAAGTACCAAGATCTGCAGATTGCAAGCTGAAGACCCAGGACAGCTGATGGCATAGTTGATGCTTCAGTTCCAGTATGAAACCTAGCAGGCTCAAGACCCATGAAGGACCAATGTTTTAGTTGAAGCTTCTGAAGGCCAAAGAAAGACTGATGCCCCGGGCACGAAACAGTCCGGTGGGAGGGAGGGTTAGACTTTTTGTTCGATTCAGGCTTTCAACTGATTGGATGAAGTCCATCCACGTTAAAGGGGATAATCTACTTTACTCAGTCTACCAATTCAAGCATTACTCACATTCAAAAACACCCTCACAGACACACCCAAAATAATATTTGAAAAAATATCTGGGGACCCTGTGGCCCGGTCAAGTTAACATATAAAATTAACCCTCATAATTCATCATGGTGCCAGACTAAGACTTCAAGGCAATGATAATTCTGCTCTACCTTTTCATACTTATTATTGTAGAGGATGATGCTCTGCTGTCAAGGTGAATGCAGTGTACATTTGTGCATATAGCCTAAAAAGGCACTGAGTAACCAACACCTGCTAACATACACAATGGCTCCAGGGTATAGCTCTAGTGGCATTTTACAGAACCTTACTTTGATTTGATTTCTCAAAATAGGCCACCCAATTTCTGTGAAACTATTGTTTCTTCTGTAACCCACAACTCTATAAGAGCTGTGATGGTTTTCCTGGGTATTTCAAAATGTGCTTCCCTGGTATTTCAAGTCACATGGTAGTAGTCCCTCTTGAAATAGTCACTTAGGTGTAATGCTTATCCTCAATCAAGTCATACGAGCAACCTATTAGATTTGAAACTCAGAAAATAATTGCCCACTTATCATCCTGTCTTTGTTATTTCATTTCTATCATTATTGCTAGCATAGATGAAAGGACTTGAAAGTGACACATAATAGTTAGAGAAGTTGAACAAGTTTTAGAAGCCTCTTCATGCCTCTAGCATAGAAAATATACCTCTACAGTTGTTCAATTTGACCCATAATTAAATGTCATCTTAAAGGCAAGATATATGTATTTCCTAGTGAATAAGTAGACTTCTTGATTTATTTTACTTATGAAAGATGGACTAATGGCATATGCTTCAGTGAATTGTTATCATGGATATAGATAATAAAATATAACCCTGTGTATTGGAGAAGGGATTTGAAAATACTCGGCTGTGTCCAAGAGCTTAAATAATTTACCCCAAGTCTTTTCCATTCATAAGCATCAAGATTATTCTACACCCTTGAGACCACATAGGAATCAGGTGTTGGAAGTTAAAAACTTTTGGTTATAAATCTAAAAGGCATTTACATTGAGGAACATACAAGGAAAATATCCTCTGCAACATTAGTATTGGTTGTATCATAATCAACAACACAAGTTAAAAGTGTCTTACTGAAAAAGTGTTGGGAACTTTGAAAAGCCTAGCTGGGGGTGCCTGGGTGGCTCCGTCAGATAAGCATCTGCCTTCGGCTCAGGTCATGATCCCAGAGTCCAGGGATCAAGCTCCGCATCGGATCCTGGGATCCCTGTTCTGTGGGGAGTCAGCTTCTCTCTCTGCCTCTGCCTGTTGCTCCCCCTGCTTGTGCTGGCTCTCTCTTGCTATCTCTCTCCCTGTGAAATAAAAAATAATAAAAGAAAAAATCTTTAAAAAAAAAAGAAAAAAGGAAAGACTAGCTAAATAGGAACGTATAGTTATCTAGATTCCTCTTTCTCTAAGAAGACTACTTCATCAAAAAAGCAGTATTAGGCAGAATAGCCTTAGTGTTTAGGGACCACAACACTTTTAGCGGACCATGAAAATGTCTTTATTCTTTAAAATCAAAAAGAAAAAATTAATTTCATGTCAAGGAAAATGTTTAATTGACAATAATCTCCATCTCGATATGATCATAAAACATAATTTTTAATAAATTTTCTTAGGGATGATAAAAGTGACTAGATCCCATAAGAAACACAATGGGGCCCGGCTCCCAAAAGCCATGTTTACGCTACACAGCCCTGCCACCTGACTATAGTGGATTGAAATAGTGATGGACACTTTACTCAGGTCAGGCCTGTCAGAGTCTATCTCTTCTGAGTTCAGAATCGAGATTTCAACTTATTAATAAATATTTTTGTTAATTTGGGGGGGACAGTTACCCTTGGAGATTTTGGTGCAGTCATGTGTGTGGAAAAAGGAAAAAAAAAGAAAAATCAGAGATGATGTAGCCTGTGAGGCAGGGAGAATGAGACTCAGAAATGCTGCCCGAGTTCTGGGACCCTCCAGTCTCTGTACACTGGAGGCTGGGTATCAGACTTTCCCGGAGTCCACGAGATATCCTAGTATCCTTCCTGAAATTCTACCTTTTAGCTAAGCTGTTTGAAATGATTTTCTGCTCATTTTGATCTAAGAGTACTGCACCAGTTTGCTAGGGCTGCTATAACAATGTACCACAAGCTAGGTGGCTTAAACAATGGAAATTTATTGTCTCACAGTTCCAGGGAGTTGGAGTCTGAAACAAATGTAATCAACAAGTGTGGTTCCTTCTGAGGGCTTTTTATATTCCACACTTCTTTCTTTCTACTGTAAATAGCTATCTTCTCTCTAGATCTCTTCATATTGTCTTCCCTCAGTGTGTATCTATGTCCAGATTTCCTTCTCTTAACGCAGAACAGTCATATTGGATCACGGCCCACCCTACAAAGCTTACCTTAACTTGATTACCTCTGCAAAGACCCTGTCTCCAAATAAGGTCACATTCAGAGGTCCTCAGGGTTAGACTTTCAACATACAACTTTGTGGAAGATACAATTCAACCTGTAACAAGTACTAAAATGAGGGTAAATGTAGATTAAATTATAGAGTGCCCATATATTACTCTCATTGATTTTCTGTATGTATTTCTTCCTTTTTTTCCCTTAAATTTAAATTTAATTTTATTTATTTACTTTTAAAAATTTATTTATTTATTTTTGAGAGAGCTACCACAACAGCTGGGGGAGGGGTACAGAGGGATAGGGAGAAGCAGACTCCCTGCTGAGCAGGGAGCCATGCAGAGCCAGATGTGGGGCTGATTCCCGGGGCCTGATTATGGGGTTCAATTGTGGGGTTTGATCCCAGGGCCCTGAGATCATGACCTGTGCCGAAGGCTGACACTTAACTAACTGAGCTCCCAGGCGCCTCTTCAATATTAATTTTTAAAAGGCACTTCATGTTTCCTCCTCTTTCTTCTAAATTTAACTCCCACAAATTGAGTTTTACCCATTATTTACTGAAGGTCTTAAATGTCCAAGTCATGATACAATATCCCATAATGACAAAGAATATATACTGTAGAATCAGACTGCCTGAATTCAAAGCCTGTCTCTGCCACTATAGTGCAGAGATAACCAAGCTCTTCCATCTCTTTGTGTCTCACTTTCTACAATTATAAAGTAAAAATTAAAAGAATTCCTTACTCTTGGTGGGGGGAGTGTTTGAAGATTAAACTGATGTATGTAAAGTGTTCAGTGTAGAGCTAGTGCCATCTAAGGGCTTACTACTGTTGTAGAGATGGCCCTCACTTACACGCTGGCCTTCCTTCACGACGTCTGCCCATGAAGATGGCCATAAGGCAAACCTCAGCTGTTAACCGCCTTCTCCGGGTAGGTGTCAGGAGCACAGACTCACCTTGAGGCCAGGTTGCCATGGCTCTGATCTGCCACTTACATCCTGGGACCACAGAGAATGTTATTTCCTTTTTCTCACCTTTGAGATGGAGATAACAATGGCACCTTACCTTAAGGAATCTGTTATCATAATTGAATGAGTTACTTAAATAAAGCATTCAGTACATGCCAAGTCTACACTTACATTAGCTCTCATCATTATCGTGAGAGGACTTAACCAGGTGGCAAACTCTGATATAGCAGTGATCCTGATGAAACTCATGGCCAGACTCCTGCTGGACTCTAAAGAGCCTTGCGAACTTTCAAACGTTGTATTCTTGGAATTCATAGGGTAAAAGCCCTAATCTGAGTGGTTTCGGCCTGTGTTTAAACACCATTTAGTTTTCTATCTGGTTTTGATTCAAGATTAATTTTTTAAAAATATCACAAGAGCAATGCTTGAGAACGATGAATCTTAAATTTGTCATTTGAATTGTAAGCTAAAGAACAGATATAACCTTCATGTATAATATCTATAACCACATGCCATGCACTAAATATTTCTGGACTACCGTTCCCAAGGAACCGGGGGGAGATGACATACAAAGCATTTACTGGTATTTATGCAATATATAAAAGTACTTGAAATTTGTTGGCCTCCCCTTGGGGAAAGGAATCTAATTTTCTTGTTAGTTATAAGAAAACTAATTTCCCTCAGGTAGAGAAATCAATATAATTTATAGGTATTTGATAGCAATTTCATGACCACTTTCTTCAGTCTCTCTATATGTGACATAAAGAAAACAACAATTAGATGGAAAATATACAAAACAAGCTTCTATTTTATTTGCATCTCAGAGCGCACAAATTGACAATCCAATATTAACTTTGCTGATATTACAGGCCAAGCAAGGAATTTAGTTATACCTCTGAAAAAAGAGATCATTTTGGAATTCTGTATTTGTATAATTGGGAAAGTCCAATACATAGAAGTAACAACATTTCCCATAATGGTGCTAATTACTGCACAGTATCCACAACCTTTTGAGCATTGAGCTTGATTCAAACAAAAATAACAGATGGTGTTTCAGGAAAACAAGCTTTTATATTGCTTTTTTTTTCTTTTCATATGCAACTGTTAGACAAAGTCATGTTGAAAGTTTATTGAGGCTTAATTATATTTTGTTTTCTATTCTGCATATTTCATTCCAGTAATAATGTAGCTAAATTAATTTTAGCTTTAAAAAGGAAAGAATATTATATTGATCAAATATCATACTGGGAGACATTCTATTTATGTAGGCAAAAGTTCTACTCATTTGATAAGATGAATTTGATTCTTCTTATCATTTGATAAGAAGAATAAGCTTTTCAAATATATATTGCATTTTAGGTCCTGATTCATTCTTTCATACTCTATGTTTGCTTTTGGAATTTGAGCACTTTGGGAGAATTCAAACTAGAGCAAATGGAAATACTGATTAAAGCTTGAAACAAGGGGTATCTTCCTAAATCAATGTGTACCATTTTCTGTAAACAAACAAACAAAACCTGGGTAAATCTACAATAATAATTGAGAGACTTATTGGCAGATATACATATAGAGGATCTCTCCAGAGAAGGACATTTTGATTTATAACAATGTTAAAATATTGAGTATAACAACTTTACCTACTGAGTTTTGAAATACCTGCTGAGTCAACTTTGTGGCTTTTATTCCATTCCCACAGATGATAGGGTAGACAATTTTTCAGCAGACGTTTTGAATGGCTGTTGTCATCTGGGACCATATTAAGCAGTCCAAATTCTGACCTAGATCTCAGCTCAACAACAACCAACATTATTGTAGTCCTGTACATATATATTTACATCTACTTTTGGCTTCCATTTTTTCTTCTTTACTTCTGTGAATATTTACTTATTCCATCCACAAGAATCAGAAACCAGTTTATTAGTGACAGAATTAAATAGCCAATCCCTAATTTTTGGAAAAATACTGAAGTCAAATTTTACTGCATAATACGTGACACCCAAGATAGAGCAGACCAGTGTAGGATGGCCTACACTATGTGACTTTTTTTTTATTAGCTACTACTACCTAATTTACCAACCAGAGAGATTTCCCCTCCTCCCAAGAAAATAGCTGGATTCATTTTAATCATCAATACCCTCAGGTATAAACTGTGTGAACTACTTGCCCTAATTTTGCTATTATATATCCAGCATTAGTGGATATGTCCTATTTAATTTACTACAACATGATCAATTTAAAAAAAAAATTTTTTTTGGATCAATGATAGAGGTTCTTTAAAACCCAATCCCCAAACCTGGCAAAATCTCTCTAAATTGATACAGATTTGGTCTTGCTTGAAAATGACCTATCTACATTCTTCCCTACCCTGCTATTCTACGAGCTTCTGCTATAATAATGCATGGTCATATATCCTACAGGCTGACCATCAGGACTGCATTGTAAGTGAGTTGATATCTTTCTCAGTCATTTAGAAAAAGTGTAAAATAGTCTTGAATTAAGTGGGTTTTGTGTTATTAATGTCATATTGCACACAAGTTCCAGTGTATAGCGTAAGGCCTAATACAAATAAATATATGAAGATCTTAATCTTAGCTGTGCCACCCCTCCTTGTTATTATTCCTAGAATCTCACAAATTAGTTCATTCCTCATATCAGAATAAATGGGGCCAGAATTTGGCTTGTGTGATTAGACTGAAGATGAAATTTTCACTAAACCATGAACTCTACTTGGCAGTGGAAATGATATTTTTTCAAAATGAATCACATCATGAAAGCCATTGGTCCACTCACTCCACTCAGCATAAATCCTTGCTGAGTCTAGAGATTTATGTTTTCAGTTTGGCCTTCCTTTTCATTACTGGAGAGCTTTAATTTCTTTTCATTACTTGGGATTCTCTCATTTTCTTTCCCTACTTTCAATGCTCTGCATATATTACACACCTGTATTTGTCTTTGATAATGGAAAAAAAGACTCATCACTTTGAATGCTCCCTCGACATATCTTCATTATCTTGGGACTATCTTCACCAAAATATATTAAAATGTCACTAGAGAAAAATGAATGCATATAGAATGTATGAATATTGCTGGGCTAGATCTGTATCTCTTTCTCATTAGTCAGCATGCAGGCTCCTGGCTGGATGCCTACATTTCAAGTCCAGCAAAAAACAAACAACAAATAGATTTAAGAACATCAGGCACAAATAGAAAGGGTCTTTTCTCTGTGTTAATGTTCTATCAGTTATTTATGAATGGGTGTCTTTTCCTTAGTCAATTTTTTTGCATCAGAGTCAAGCAAATTCCATTTGTTCCTTCATTCCACAAATACTCTGTGTGTACCTCCTCTGCGCCAGGAGTTACTATAGGCAGTGGGAACAAAGAATGAACAAAACCAGTAAAGTCCCTGCTCTCATAAAGTTTACATTTTAGTGGAAGTTGAGAGGCAATAAACAAATGCACAAAATGACAAATACGTGATAAGAGCAAAGGAGAAAAAAATATAATAAGATAGGGTGAGAGAGCTAGAATGTGCCCTGGAGACAGCAGGGATGCTATTTTATCTAGGTGATATTTGTGTGAAGACTTAAAGGAAAATAAAGAATCAAGCCACATGAATATCTGGGAAAAGAACATTCCTGGCAGAGGATAGAATGTATAATAAAATCCTTCATAATATGAACTGACCAAGACTGGGTTGAAGGAGACATCTATCTCAAGTAATGAGCAGGTCAGAATGATAAATCCTTTAAAATACTGTGTACTATTTCATATTTGACGAAATTTTGGAAAAGTCCTCTGAAGATATTGTTCACTTAACCCTTATTTATAGTTTCTAAACTCTTACAAGTTTGTATTACAAAATCAATGACTATAAACTAAACTTCAGCTCTTGAAGATGGTTTTACATTTTTTAATCAATGGAGGGTAAGTTAGCTAGGTTTTATTATACTGCATACTTTTTTGGTTACCTGATAAGGAAAATTTCTTATTTCCAGACTTGTGGTAGTTCAGGGACAAGGAGAATGGCCAGATATCCTCGTTCTTATTTAAAAGCTTAGATTTCAAGTGACACTTGTATATTTTTAGCATAGACTACTTCTTTTCATAACAGTATGAATGTTTTCTATAACAAGATGCTGTGATCTTTGAAACGGATTGCAAATCCCTATCCTCACAGGCAGTCTCCAAAGGCAATCTGATAAATGCATTTAGATGTTTGAACATAAACAGTGAGAGCAAGAAGAAAAAGAGTACGTGCCAAATGTAGTCGAATACCAAATGAATGGAGTGTAAGCTATTTTACTCTTTGAGAGGATTGAAATGCCTCCTCTTTATTCTTTTTCTGTAGTATCAATACCCATTAAATGATTCAAATAATGTTTGGTATTTAGACAACAAACGTTATACCCCTTTCCTTTTTGACCATAAGAGTGCTGGGAGATGAGGGAAAAAGCGAAGATTCTAGAGGTTCACAGATACCTGAATTCAAACTGATAGAGAGTGCGAATGAGACATAGCACTTTCATCACTGGATTTAAACTGCCTTTTGGCCTGATAAAAACTCAACTTCAAAACTGATTTTTCTCTAAAAATAAATAACTTATGTGAAGGAACAGCAGATGAATTTACACCCTATAGAAATAATTTAGGATGCTGATTCCTTAAGGTTTGTTTCAAGACTAAGAAATATTGACCAAGAATAATTAAAGAATTTCCACCCAAAATAATGTGAGCAGTTTGAAATTTTATTTTTGTGTTTTGCCTTTATTCTCAGCAATTCCTATAAAGAGCTTAGTAGTCAACTCTTTGTTATTTATCTTTTCAATGTTTACATGTATAAAATAGCGAAGGGAAAAACAATGATTTTTTTTTTTTTTTTTTAGTAACTGAACAAAGAGGGTTTAGATAAAATTTTAAGGGGGTGCCTGGATGGCTAAGTGGGTTAAAACATCTGCCTCGGGCTCAGGTCATGATCCCAGGGTCCTGGGATCAAGCCCGCATCAGGTTCTCTGCTCAGCAGGGAGCCTGCCTCCCCCTCTGTCTCTGCCTGCCTCTCTGCCTACTTGTAATCTCTGTCTGTCAAATAAAAAAATAAAATCTTAAAAAAAAAAAAAAGTTAAAACTTTAAGGAGCTGAGCAGATTATTGAACCAATTAAATGGATAATTCCTGCAAAAATTCACAGATATGGTTGAGGCAAATATTGTTTTGTTAGACTTTATGCCTATACATTTCGGACAATCACCTTGATTCGCTCTTTACTCTTCGTGGAAAGACACAGGCTAAGTAATTAGTGTAACATATATTACCTATATGCTGCTTTCAGTACCATTGTCTGTTTAATCAGCATTTATGCTTAGTTGACTTTTCTTAATTAAAAAAGGGAGATTAACTTAGTCATTAATTTATGGTCTAAAAGTATAAGCTTCCACCTTGCCAAACAAATAACTAGCACTTGCAAATGACTGTGATTCCACTTGACTGAGTTTTAGTGACAACATAGGGTAATGACCTTAAAAGGGATAACATGGTGCTAATGCAGTGTAAACATATATCAAATAATGTTAAGTGAAAAAATTAGAATATACTAATACACTATTATATCTCTGGTATAATTAAAACTATGTTAAAAGTAAACCAAGGCACAGATGGACACAAAAACAAAACATAACAGACTATTTTATTGCCATGATGAGAAGTTGGGTTCAACTAGATCTAGATTCAACTGAAAAGGGATTGAATGCCTACTACCTACCAGGCACTGTGCCAAGTTCTTTCATCCTTCTTTATCTCATGATCTTCTGTCAATCCTGTAATAATGGTATTGTTATCCTCGTTTTACATAAGAAAAGAAAAAACACATTTCAAGGAAGAAACTCTAGACTGAACCACTTTGTCTTTTATGTATTTCCTGCGGCACATAATGGTTTAAAAATAAATATATATAACTGAAAAATCTAGTTAGGTCAACTATCCAGTAGTTTAAAATATACACAGTATATGTTATATTTAATACAATAGACCTCACTGTCATTAGGTATGAGACGTTAGGGAATTATGTCTTGCATTATAGAATAGGACAATCGTGGGTGTCAAGGGGGGCAGTAGCTGTAATGGGTTTGTGGTAGAAATCCAGAATATAGCACTGTGAAGAACCTTGTTCTAAAATCCTCTTATCTGCCTAATGGCAGAGCCTCCTAAAAGAATTTAGCCATCATAAATCCTTTCTCCAGGGGATCTTTATGGCCATGAAGATGATGAAAAAAGACCACTTGCACTGGCATGAACAAACAATATTGTAAGTTTTCTTATCTGCTATTTGTTCTTCTAAGAACCATTTGTTTTTCCTAAAGAAACTCATCTCTTCATCCCAGAATCCTTTTCTCACCCCTCCCTCTCACGTTTTAATTTAAATATATATGCCACTAACTTCAGTCATTTAGTGAGCCACTTGTTGTGTGTGCTTCCATATCAATACAAATAAACTTTTTTTTTTTTTTTCCTTGCCAGTCTGTCTTTTGTCAGGTTAATTTTCAGGCACGCAGTTGAGTAGAGGAGAAGTTTTTCCTCTCTGACAGTTTGGTAATGAGGATTGGATGATTGGGATTTATCAGTCACTCTGGAGACTGCAGCGGAGACCTTGGGATCTCTAAGTCGGAAAAGGTAAATTTCCTTAATAGTCAGACTTCTGGAACTCTGCTAAAGGTCAAGTTGGGGTAGGGAAGTAAGAGCCTCTCTTTGTCTTTTCTTTCCAGGCTTTCGATTAGCAAGAGAAAACACTTGAAGGAACTAGTACTTTGGGCATTTTGACTCTTGGTTTGAGTACTCTTGTTACTGATCCTTTTCCTCCCAGATATAGCTATTGCGTTCTCTGTGTCTTATTTTGTGTCCTGATAGCTTGACTTGGATCCATGAGAGCATTCTGTCTGTGACTTTCTGCATCCTGGGTCTGTGCTCAAAGGGATTGGGAAGCCCTAAGAATTTATAGTTGGCTGCCCAGAAATATGGGTGGCCTGGGCATTCCATTTGCAGTTGGTGTCCAACAGACCATTGCTGGCTCTCAAGTTCATCTAAGTCTCTTTCTTATTCTTAAATTATCTTTGGGAGTGACTTTGAATCATGAGGATTGTACCTTCTGCATCCTTGTGGAGGATGTGTCTTGTGTCCATGGTCTTATTGGTTTGAGTCACATTTTGGAATACTTATACCTTTGGAGATCCTAAATCATCAATGGCCAGATAACATACCATTTAATTTGGAAAAACTTCTAAAGATTTCATTTATTTATTTCGGGGGGGGCACAATCAGGGGACAGCAGAGAGAGAAGGAGAAGCAGACCTCCCACTGAACAGGGAACCTGATGTGGAGGCTTGATGTCAGGACCCTGAGATCATACTCTGAGCTGAAGGCAGCTGCTTCACTGACTGAGACACCCAGGTGCCCCGAAACTTTTATATTTAAAAGAATTTTTAAAGGGCAAAGATCTGTCATGCTATACCAATGTCCTACTGGTACTTATGAGGAGATCAAATTGGAAGAAGGACAAAAGTACCATGTCTGGCCTAAAATACTCCCTTGACAAAATTAAAGAGCAGAAATCAGATTTAGAACAAACATTTAAATCCAAACCCACCATAAACCCTCCCACCCACAGTTTTACTGTAGTTATGTAACAAACCAAAAACTCTCCTCACCAAAATAACAAATAGTCAGACTCTCTTCCAGACCCTCTGTAAATCAGTAGTTGACCTAGTTATAGGCAATATTCAGACCTTGACAGGAGCTATTTTACAAGTTTTCCCTTCAAATGTTAGTTGGGGGAAAGTAGAATTATGTATGCAAAAGGAGAAAATATATTCTAAAGCCTTTGTTGAAATGACATATACAAACATTCCAAAGACACACACCTCTAAATCCAGAAGCCTCAGAACACAGAAATCTTCTAATTTCTGTAATAGTTGGAAATCTTCTTCCTGAAATAAAAAAAAAAAAATCTAGTAATAATTATAATAATGCTGGATGGGCAGGTCAGCCCCTCTGTGTTATTGTTGAGACTGCCAACCGAGTCTTTGAAAATTGCTTGCAAGAAAGCAATAAAAATGAGAAATTAAAATCAATAATCTTTACCATATAAATCGAGTCTTTGTAGAAACAGAAATATAACTCTAGGAGTAACAAAGCCCACTCATTTTTCTTACCAGCCAGAAACCCTTCCCCATTCATCTCAAGATACCTGTAGATAGTGTAAAAAGCTAGGACCTTGAGAAAAGGACTATTTTGTACTTAAGAGAAAGGAAGATTTAAACAGTAACGCACTAGGCCTCAGCTTTCTCAGTCAGGCTCTTCTGAGTCTTCTCAGCTAGGTCTCAATCTTGACCTATAAAAACTGCAGACACCCAACACAAAAGATTTCTTCTCCCACTCCATCCATGCCTACTTAAAAAAAAAAAAGTACTTATAAATTAAATATTCCTAAAACTCTGAAAAATGGAAACTAATGCAAATGTTTATCAAGGTCTCGTGATTTGGAAAAAATTTTAAATAAGACTAGTTTGGTCTAGGGTCTAGAGCCACCTGGCACCCTCGAATATCTACATTTCTAAAAAAGATAAAATACTGAAACATTAATTATTAAATTAATTAATTATTAAATAAAAGTTTAAATTTATCTACTTTTGGCTTCCTATTTTTACAGAGAGAATAGAGATATTTGGGCCTATTAATAAACAGGTTCTTTTTGCTACATTAAAAATTTTCACTGTAAAGTAGTTATGAAATGATGTATTCATAAATTTTCCAATCTGCTGCAGAGGGCTGATTTATGACAGACAGTTCATATTGTCTACTTCCTCTTTTTTTTTCTACAAATTAAAGTTACTGAAGTTTAAAAATTTTAATCAATATATGTAAATGAAACTACTAGGAATAATAAGATTGAAGGGGGGAAAAAAACTCCATGCAAAATACTCAAAGAAAGTAGAATGTTTTTATTAAAGAAAAAAAGAGGGGAATCTTGTCCTAAAATCATTGTTTTGAGGTTTTTAAAAGGTTGTTCCAGAATGACAAAGAGGAAAATGAAGGACAAAAGCCTGAATGGATATAGAAAGTGATAAAGCGTTGGTAGAAAAGAAATAGGACAGAAAAGAAAGCAAGTGAGAATACCTCATGGGGTCAGAGTAGCCAAGATTGAATGGATTTATTATAAAGGTTTTTAAATGAGCTTTAATATTAATAGTGTCCCAGTGCAAAGCTAAAGTTTGGTTTCTTTTTTCTGTTAAAGGGACAGAGTTTTCTTGGGTTATTGTTCTGCTCTTAAGAAGAGATTGCAAAATGTTTTCTTTACCTTTTTAGTAATCTACCTAGGAAACAAAGGTTCTGTGTTTTGTTGAATAATTTCCTGGGCTTTATGTCATCTTTATCATGTTGTCCTTGACCAAATCTTTTTGATCTCTCTCAATGTAAAAAGAGCTATTTTTTTTTAAATTATGTTACCTCCTATATTTACTTTTAAAATCTCTTATTATCACTTTGGTTAAATAGATAACTAGGTATCATTTCCTAGTGATCTATGATCCTGTTAAATCAAGTATTCAAACCTTTTGACATTTTGACAACTTCCTCAAATCAAATTTTAAATGAATCCTCTTGACCTTGAAATGAATTTGAGATTTCCCAGGGGGACCCAAAAAAAGTGTCAAGGAGTTGTCCGTTCACTTTGTAAAAAGAAAGATGTCAAACTAATTAGGATTAAATTTGATATGCTAAATTACATAAGAAGCATTGTCAAATAAGTAGAGATTCTTAACCTTCCTGGGTTATATATGTATGTGTATATCTTATTAATATAGGTATTTCAGAAATTATATATAAAGTTCCTAGAAATTTGACAATGTCTTTGTTATCCATCATATATCTTGGTATAATTTTATCAGTCACGATAAAATTCCTAAAATGTTGTATGTAACAGACAACCAAGTTTCCTTTTCAATTACATTATAATGAACTCTCATTAGATCTTTAACCACAGCTATTTTAAGTCTTTTGTCATTTACAGGTAGTTATTATTTTACTCTAATGCTTTTCTGAAAGCTCTTACAATCAGCTACCAGTCAAAGTACTTCATCCTCAACAAAAAATACTGCCTTGGAGACTTTCGGAAAGGACTGTGACAGGACGATGATCGTTATTTGCTTAAGTTCAGTGTAAGCTGGATGACTTAGTACAAAGGATTTATCACCGTAACAATGTGGATCACCCAGAAACCTCACTGGAACACCTACATCTTCCATACTTGGCTCTAGGAAATAGCCATGACTGTGACATGGCCATGACCGTCCTCACTCCACCATCTAAAGACACTTCAAATGGACTGAAAAACAAACCAACAAAAACAGAAACAGAAACCCCAACAACTTTGTTTTATAGTGTATTCCAACCTTTAATCTTCATTTTTCTTTTGTTTCTGTAGAAATATCACTCATCAAATGCCTAACTGTTTGCCCCCTATAAAGCCCTAACTTTGGTGGATGCCTGATCACCATCTGCACCACTGCCAATGAAACATAACCATTTAAATAGAGTGGGGCTAGACCTAGGACTGGGAGACTGGGTTCAATGGGATGTGGGACAATTTTTTTTTTTCTTCTTTTAGCTGTCTTATTTGTGAAACTTACAAGAAAGTTTCAGACAACAGAAATTAAGGGATCCAGAATATGGCAATGTAAAGAATCTTTTCCTGAATTCCTCTTATCTGCTTAAAAGCAGAGCCTTCCAAAGGAATTAAGCTGTCATAAATCCCTTCTCTAGGGGAGTTTTATGGCCATGAAGAAAACAGAAAAAGACCACTCACACCTGTCTAAATAAACATTATCACAACAAACTTTCTTATTTCCCACTTGTTTCTCAAAGACTCCATTTATGTTTCCTAAAGAAACTCATTTGTTCTTCTCATAGAACTATTTCTCCCCCTCCCTTTTTCCTTTTAAGTTAGGCAGATGAGTCCCTAACTTTGGCCATTTACCTAAGTGAAGAAATGGAGACCTCCTCACACCTCACCACCCCCCCACCACAGTTGCTAAACCTTTAATTCAGGGTCAACAGATTTAGAGGTAGCAAATAAATGAGGATGTCTACTGGAAGAAATAGAGGGACAAAGGAACAGGGGAGAAATGAAGAAAAGGCAAAAGATTAATAGAAACAGAGCACTCTGGTTGATATTAAAATGAGATTTAGATTAACCATTACATAAATAAATATGGCAGGATAAGACTCAGTAAACAAAAATAAAATAATTTATCTTACACAGACCATTGGAATGAGAATTTATGTTAACCAAACATTATTAAGGGAATAGAATTCTCATCTATTAAATACATTATTTAGTTAATTTGTATTTAATTCCTTTCAAAAGAGTATGAAAGAGAAAGTTTATAAGTGTTTGTTACTGTTCTTACACGATCAGAATAAAATTCCCCATACAAATTAAATTTTCTGATTTCATGTTCAAACTACATCTCATATGCAGATGACTATGACCTCTTGGAAAGAATTATCAACCTGGAATGAGAAACCTTGGTCCTTATTTTTATAGTACAAGCATCATTCATCTTAAATGTCTATTTTCTAATGCACTTTGACAGCATGGGTGGCTTTCCAGAACCAACTTGAAAAGGTCAACACATTGGGCTTCCAAAAATGGTAAATCTAAAATCCCTAAAGCAAAGGCAATTATTGTGACCTGAAGGCCACAAAACACGAATATTCCACACGGTCCTCCAGCACTACCACATCATATGTAAAAATAACACTGGGTGTGTTATTTCCTAATGTCAGAAGACAGGCCAGTCTATGCACAGGCCAAGAAACAACTCTAGACAGTTCAGTTTGAAGAAATTCTAAGAACTTTTCTTCCAAAAAGTTATTCCTATTTTTGCTTTCCAAACTCTCTGTTAAACTTCTATTTTGGATCAGAGATCTATCTTCAGATTAAATGATGGTATAAATGTGAAAACTTCTATCCCAGTGCTGGTCACATAGTACACCCTCACTAAATGTTTACTAAAAAAAATTAGCGATACTTCCAAGTAAATGCCTAAAATAATATTACAGAGTTAACATTTAATGACCGTATCATAACCAATGCTGACTGTATAAACTCTTCCCCATGCCTTTAGGCGTGTGGAGAAGTCCAACATATTGTCACTCCACTTATCCTGCTCCATTTCCTCATAAAACTTAATCTATCAGTAATCCTGTATTTATCTTGTATTTTCAATCAGTTGTTCTATACTGGGTTGTTTTTTTTTGTTGTTGTTGTTTTTTTTTTTTTTTTTTTTTGACAGAGAGAGAGATCACAAGTAGGCAGAGAGGGAGGCAGAGAGAGAGGGGGAAGCAGGCTCTCTGGTGAGTAGAGAGCCCGATGCGGGGCTTGATCCCAGGACACTGGGATCATGACCTGAGCCGAAGGCAGAGGCTCAACCCACTGAGCCACCCAGGCGACCCTATACTGTTTTGTTTTTTTTTTCTCTCAGGCCAAAAATTATGCTCAAGTCTCTCACATACTAAACTGGCCTACATTTGGCCCTATCTCATCTTATAATAACTATCCTATCTTCATCCTCCAGATCAGAGTGTTCTTTAAAGACGACACTTAATGCAGAATCCTTCTTTGAAAAAGAGTCTATTCAAACATTTTAATTTGGCTTCACCTTTACAACTACAAAAAAAGAAAATGTGGCAACAAAGGTCATCACTAGCTTCTTAGTTGTTAATTTTGGGAGATGTTTTCCAAAATATTATGTTCTTTTCTTTTTATTTTTGTTTAGTGACATCCACCTTCCCAAAACTCACTTAATTTTAGTTACACAAAATCCTGCAAATTTTCTTCTCTTCCTGATATTTTTTTTTTCTTAGTCTTCTCTTCTAGCTGTTTTCTCCTTTCACTGTCTACATGTTGATGTTCCTTGTGGTTCTTTGCTCGATTTCTTTCTCTTCCAAGTCCTTACACTTTCCTTGATGATCTCAACTATCTTTATAGTTTCATCTATGTTCCCTAATGTTTCTCTCTAGCACTAGCCATTCTCTTGATGATGTACTATAAAATATTTACAACTGCTTCTTGACCAGAGTTCCATGGAAACTCCAAACTCAACATGTTTCATATGGAGTACTTATCCAAATATTCTCCTCTGCCAGGAATTTGCATTATGTCCATTACCAAACAACTCCCAAGATTTGTCATTCTAAGTTATAAATGTGTATTGAATATGTCTCTTCCCCTCAATTTCAACCATTCTCCCATAACTCTTGTCTTGAACAATTACAATGCCCTAAAACCCATTCTTTCCTTCCTCAATTTATCCTCCTCCCTCACATGCCTCTTGTTACCCACAGGAAGAAATCTAAAATTCCTAGCTTAGCAAACTTGTTCAGTCTTATTCTAGTCTCCTACCATTACCGCACTATTAATTTATTCATTGACTCCAGTAATATTATAATTACTTAACCTTTATTTTTTTCAATGAACTTGTGATATTTACCATCTAGTAGAGAGGAAAGACAAATAAACAAACAGAAGTTTTTAAAAGTGGAAGGGACTATGTGTTTCGTGTATCTATTCAGTACAGTGGGAGCATGAGAGAAAGAGTAGGTGATTTTTCTGAGTCCATTTATATTAGGAAAAGATTCATAGACAGGTGACGCTATACCTGAATTTTGAAAGAGCAAGATGGTGGAGGAGGAGTTTTGGAGAGTCCTATGCTCTAGACAAACCAAATCACTTGAGGTTTCTTGTATGTTCTCTGCTCTTTCGCATTTGCTGTAACTACACATATTGCTCCTATGTCTATTCTCTCAGATGCCTAATTCACTTCTCTTAACCATCTCAAATGTAACTATCATGTGAACCCTTTTATGACATTCCCAAAGACTAAATCACTCTCTTTTCTCTGATACATAGCTTGATCATACCCCTATTCTGCACTGTGGTTATTTGCTCCTTCTGTAGTTTTTTGAAAGTAGGGGTTATGTGGTTCTCATCTTTGTATCCCAGTTTCTGGCTGATTACAACCATTGTTTCAACAACCTATTACCACCTGTTGAATGCCTATAATTTACCAAGTGTGGATGTACATTATCTCTAATTTTCACATTCATCCTTAAGTGTAGACATTATTATCATAATTGTAAATGGCAAAACTAAGGGTCAGAGGGGCCACATTTACCCAAGCAGATACAATTCATAAGTAGTGAAGCTGAAATTAAAACTTAAGTGTCAGTCTGTCTCCAAAACCTATATCCTTATAAATAAACTACAGTGTTTTCCTAGTGGATACTGAAGGAATGTCAAAAGGATAAATGGGTGAATTAATTAATAAATGAATTGTTGAATTAATAATCTTCTGGAATTGGGGGGCACCTGGGTGGCTCAGTTGGCTAAGCGTCTGACTCTTGGTTTTGGCTCAGGTCATGATCTCAATGTCATGGAATCAAGTTCCGCATCAGGCTCTGCACTTAGCGTGGAGCTGGCTTGAGATTCTCTCTCTCCCCAACTCCCTCTGCCCCTCCCCTCACTGGTACTCTCACTCTCTCTCTCTCTCTCTTTAATAAATAAATAGATCTTCAAAAAATATAGTAACATCTTTTGGAGTTGAAATGATAAAAATTGAGGCAAGCTCCATTCCCACTAAGTTCCTCTCTTATATGAGATAAGGTCTGAGCCCATAAAATTCCATTTGCAGTCTTGCTGCATGTACCCTAATCACATGCCTGATGTACCTGTGTCTTAAACATAACTGCCCACACATGCAAAAAAAAGAAAAAAATTAATGAGGCCTTCCATATCATAATATTCCACCTACCAGAACAGAAATAACAATACAGCTGAAAATAATTACACAATGGGGAGCAAATCATAAGATATCATGTGCAGACTAAAAAGCCTTTTTGTCCAGATAGGAGAACAACCTAATAAACAAAATGTGGTTATTGCAATCATGAAATAGACTTTAGAACCATATTTTCACTATCATTTCAGATCATTTACATAATATCCTAAGTTACATTATAATTCCTTCAAATGTAGTTATATAACAAATAATGTGTAATGTAAAAATACAAATAGGAATAAAGTTTGTTTTTCTGTATTTGGTGTTTATCTTTTCTCACAACTCTAGAAACCAGAAATCTAAAAGTGATACACAATTATCAGTGTCGTACATTTTATACCTATTTTTATAAGCAAGTTGTGTCATTTGCAAGCTCATAGAGAAAAATTGAGACTAGTTGAATCCACTAAATAGCTAATTTAAGTATACTGATACTACAGTTAATGCACAATGAAGTTTTGTTATTAACTTCCAGGGGCTTCTGTGTTACTCAGCATACACTAAACTATGCTACAGTAACACATAAACCACTAAATTCAAAGATATGGTAGGCTAAATGTTTTCAATTATGTACATATCCTAATTTCTAGAACCCATGCATATATTGCTTTATGTGCAAAAGGGACTTTGCAGATTAAGTTAAGGATTTTGAGATGGGAAAATTACACAGGATTATCTTGATGTGGCAATGTAATCACAAAAGTTCTTATAATATGAAGGCAGGAGGATAAGAGTCAAATAAGGAAATGTGAAAATGGAAGCAGAAACAGAGGGAGAAAAAGAAAAAAAGAACAGAGACAGAGACTAGAGATTTGAAGATATTCTATTGATTGTTTTGAAGGTAGAGAAAGGGACCACAAGGCCAGAAGTGTAAGTGTCCCCTAGAATATGGAAAAGGCATGGATATGGATGCTTCCCCAGATCATCTGATAAGAACACAACCCTAGGGACGCCTGGGTGGCTTAGTGGGTTAGCCTCTGCCTTCGGCTCAGGTCATGATCTCAGGGTTCTGGGATTGAGCCCCACTTCGGGCTGCCTGCTCAGCGGGGAGTCTGCTTCCTCCTCTCTCTCTGCCTGCCTCTCTGCCTACTTGTGATCTCTCTGTGTCAAATAAATAAATAAAATCTTAAAAAAAAAAATTGGAACACAACCTTAACAAAACATTGGTTTTAAGACTTCTTACCTCTAGAAGTATATGATAATAAATTGCATTGCTTAGTAATCTGCTACAACAACAATAGAACATTAAGAAAAAGAGTCTTAACATGAAAAGAAAGTTATCATTTTAGACATAGCACATGTCCATCACTGGATGGTGCATGGGCTTTCCTTTATACGGTCAGTCAAGGACTCACATTGACAGAGACTGCAGCATTTGAAAATCACTGGTTGCTGCAGCAGAAGGAAGAGAGTACAGGAAGATTTCAGACCCACTCTTCTATACTTTGGCCTAGAAAGTGACACATATCACTTCAGATTTATGGTCCTTTGGCCAGAAAGTCACATGATCCTGCATAACTGAACAAACTTTTGTAAGTTCTAATTTTCTATGAGGTTGGAGGGAAAGAACTGGATATTGATGAGGATTAGTAATGTCTGCCTCAACTTTATACTAGGGAGTTTATGAAAAACCCTAATCAAATAAGAAGAAGAAAAATATATCTTGCCTGGCCTGGTTTAGATTCTATTCCTTCATAATATAGACTCTGCTCTGCTTTTCTGTGCCAGTTTATGTTGGGATGACCAGCTCCTTATATTATCAGAACCTATACAGTTAATTACAGAGAATTCTCAATATCTGAAACTGTTCACATGTAAGTGTCATATAAAAAAAAACTTTATTAACTCTGTAGTTCCAGCTGTTGCAAAGTGATGCACAAGTGAGAATTTAAGAAACTTATTTCTCCAATATTGTGTGAAATAGCATTTGTAAGTGCAGATCACGCTGGTCTTTTGCATCTCTCTATTTTTCAGTATTATTTTCTGTATTTTATTGGACCCGCACTGGAGCAGAACAAAAAGATAGAACTCACTCTTTTTATAGAAGTAAACAACTCACAGGTAAAATGAAACCTGAAATCAGCACCCTAGCACACTATTGAACACTCTGCATTTTCACTAATGCTGTTAGATTACTCCAGAACTAAATGCTCAACCACTTCATGAAAATTTTATATAATTTTTTGTGTATAATATGATGATCACATTGTCCATGATGTTAGAGTATATGTAATTAAATGTTGTAGTTAAGGAAAATTAAGTTTAAAGATGGATATATGAAAGGGAAACAACTTTAAGACAATTGGACGCTCCAGTTATGCTAGGCAGACTTCTAAGAAGTTCCTCAATGATTCCTATCACCTATATAATCTCATGCTCTTGTGTGAACTCTGTGAATGTGGGCCGGACCTAGTGACCTGCTCTCATGTATAGCATAACAAAGGTGATGAGATGTCACTTAAGTGATTTGGTTGCAGATTCTCTCTCTTGCAGGCTTTGACAAAGTAAGTCCCATGTTGAAGAAGCCCATGGGTTTAAGAAACTGAGGCTGACCTCTGGCCAACAGTCAGTGAGGAAATAAAACCCTCTGCCAAGAGCTTGCAAGCCATTAAATTCTGCTAGCAACCACATGACTAAGCTTGGAAATTGATCCTTCTTTAGGTGAGTTTCAATATTAGACCACAGCCCCAGATGACACCATAACAGTGGCTTGTGAGATATGCTAAGAGGAGGACCCAGTTAAGTTCTCTGATTCCTGACCTGCAGAAACTGAGATACTAAATTTATGTTGTTAAAAGTTTTAGGTAGGGTGCCTGGGTGGCTCAGTGGGTTAAAGCCTCTGCCTTTGGCTCGGGTCATGATCCCAGGGTCCTAGTGATCGAGCCCCACATCAGGCTCTCTGCTCAGCAGGGAGCCTGCTTCCCCACCCCCCACCCCCCGCCTGCCTCTCTGCCTGCTTGTGATCTCTGTCTATCAAATAAATAATAAAATCTTTAAAAAAAAAGTTTTAGGTAATTTATTGTATATTTTATACATATTATAATTTATTGTATTTATTAGATAACAAATATTCTATGGTTCTTTTTTTTCTCATCTTTTATGTTGGAAGTGCTCAATAACTTATTAGGAAGAATGTAATAATTACATTGATATTAATGTGGCCTCTTTTGAATTTTGGTGACAGAAAGCATTGGTCTTTAAACTTTTAGGCACATTTCTTTTTCTTCTTCTTTTTTTTAAAAGATTTTATTTATTTATTTATTTGATAGATAAAGAGATCACAAGTAGGCAGAGAGGCGGGTAGAGAGAGAGGGGGAAGCAGGCTCCCTACAAGCAGAGAGCCCAATGTGAGGCTCAATCCCGGGACCCTGAGACCATGACCTGAGCAGAAGGCAGAGGCTTCATCCACTGAGCCACCCAGGTGCCCCCACATTTCTTCTTGATTGAATTTTTTTTACATGTTTTCCCTTTAAATTCTTGTATTATCACACACATAAAAAACTAACCTAAGCTAGCAGAGAGAAAGATTAGAGAAATCAACTTAATTTATACATTTAATATAAAGCATAAATACAGATTTATTGTGGTATGCTAAGGAGTTCTGTAATATTGGGACAAAGGCACACACTCAACAAATAAATAAAAATCAGAGTGAATCAATGCCAGTGCTGTAAGTTTTAAAAACCTAGTCCTCAAAGGCATGGCAGTATCAGAAGAAAGAAAAATTCATGAAAGGAGTTTTAATCATCTCTTACCTCCTGAACCAAAAAGAAGAAAAATTATGTAGTTAATAATATACTAGACAAAAATATTAAGAATTTTAAAGAAAAAAAGGAATACATTTAATAAAAGGAAATGGCATTAAACATCAAACTATCAGAAGAGAAAACCACTCTGAATCTATCCTTCTCAATCCAAATATATTGCCATAAGAGAACTATAATTCAGTAGAATGCTTCATAGTTTAGATCTGAAAGCTTGAGTTATAACTGAAAAGAACCATCCTAACTCATATGCTGTTACCTTTACAAATATTCCAGGGTAACATTTCTTCCAGTACCAAAGTTTAGGAATTTATTTCCAGTAGCTTTTTGAGAGTCCAGAGTTAAAACAATATAGTTGCTATACAGGAAAGACAGCAATTTGAATTGCAACTTAAAATCCACTGGAAACCAGTCCAGTCTCTAGATGACAGCTGTAACGTGCTTCAGAGGGTTTACCTCTTAAGTACAAATGCAACTACAAATTCCACACACTAACAGACTGTTCCATTGTACAAGAGAATAACTCCACAGAAATCACAATTTCTGCAAAGAAAAACATCACTTAGTCTTGACAGAATCTTTAATCTTACATATAATATTGATATAATATTGACCATAACTATTCGAGGCAGCATTGTTTACTATGCTATTAACTGGAATTATCTGGTGAGGATTGAATAGTCCATCCATGATTAGGTATTTGGGCTTTTACGTAATGTGGGGCTAGAGTTCACACCATCAACTCTAACACATGGGGGATTTAATAGCGCTGTAAAGCTGGAGAAAATGTAGACCCAAGCCTCAGTTTTCTCACCTCTACAATGGAAGTCTGGAGCAAAATGTCCTGTATGGCTCTGCTAATGCTGCTTAGGAACTCCTCCAAATTTAATGGCTGAAGCAAACTTCATTTATTCCTTTCTTTCAACTAAGGGGTTGGCTGATCTCAGCTAGGCCCATTCATGCAACTGTATCAATGCAGTTAGCCAATCTTGATGGCATCACCGGGAAAACTTGGCTTTCCTTCATTGGACTCCTCTCACATCTCTCCTGCAGGGGAGCCAGGTCATATTCTCATGGCATTGGCAGGGTTTCACTAAAAGAAGCAGAAATGCACAAGTGTGTTTCAAACCTCTGCTTGCGCCAAGTCAGCTATAAGTCCATTGGTCAAAGTAAGTCATCCAGCCAAGTTAGGATAGGGGTGGGAGGTTACTTCCAAAAGGCATGAAATAATTTTCCACAAAAAGTTGGAGTCACTAATATAATCAATTTATCATTAATCTCTAAGGCTCTTTTTCAGCATGTAATTGATTGAGTATAGAGTTGTTTGTTTTTTTAAGAGGTTTCCAGGACAAACTGCTAGGAAATATACCAAGGGTGACGAGGGAATATGGAAGGAAGAAAACCAGCTACCTCTTCATTGACACTAAGTCTTTGTGTAACTGGATATGAATAGCCCACAAATGTTTTAATTAAAAGTTAGTACCATGGGGTGCCTGGGTGGCTCAGTTGGTTAAGCCTCTGTCTTCAGCTCAGGTCATGATCTCAGGGTCCTGGGATCGAGCCCTGCATCAGGCTCTCTGCTCAGGGGGGAGACTGCTTCCCCTTCCTCTCTCTGCCTGCCTCTCTGCCTACTTGTGATCTCTGTCTGTCAAATAAATAAATAAAGTCTTTTTAAAAAAGAGAAAAAGTTAGTGCCATGCAACTAACTGATCTTTCATTCATTTTCCTCTTAATATTTTCTGTCAAAATTTTCCAGAACAATATAATAACAAGGCAAGAAAAATTTGAGAGACAGCCATGTTCAATGAATGCATGATTATATACATTAACTTACACTCTTTATCCCCACTCACAAAAGAAAAAGGAATAAAAAGAGCAAAGAAAAAAATTAAAAGAAGGGGAGAATGATATAACATTTTTGAAAAGAAAGGGGACTTTATTTTTGCACATTTCCTTCAATGCTCATCAGGGGCTCCTTATAATACCAAAGGGCATCTTTTCCTTAGGACAGTTGTAGTGATGGCTACTGAGGACTAATTTGGATCAAATAAATTGTATTGTGACATCATTCCCAGGAATTATTTTATAAACCATAACTAGATAACAGAGTTCTTTTCTGACTGACCTCTTGTTTTAGAACCTGAGAAGGAAACGACTACATTTTAGGCTCAATTATGCCTCTAGATAGTCTTAAAATTCAAGGTTATAAGTCATAATCTTGGACACTGGTTAAATCATCCAGTAATAAAAATACATTTCTTCCCTGATTTGACGGATAACCCTGAAAAGTAAGGTCTGATGAAATACAAAGCTATGCAAGCACATATAATTCAGTTATGTTCTCATCATTGTTGCGATATCTCTGCTTCTAACACCTCCTTCTTTTCCTCTCAGATCCAAAGAATTTGAACAAACACATCAATAGTGGTGTTCATAGCTTTATCCACATGAATGGTTTAAGGCAATATTCAACTCTATAATCCTTATTTTCTAAGAATTCTTCAATTGTGTTCAAAGCTGGGACCAATTGTACTGATACGTGAAAACTTAAATGACATCAATCAACCACTAAGCCATGATGAGAAATCTGGTAGTTTGGCTTTGAAAGCATTTATCTAATTAATATATCTAGGATGGGGTTGGGAGTGGGGGTTCAAACTATAGTGGGCCTTTGCATTTTCAAAATTTCTTGAAGGATCATATTTTATCTTAGATGAATCACTTGAATTTTATACTCTCTTTCATAATATAGCCCTATCAAGGTAGCATAAGAATATTTGAATATTTTTTTGCCAGCGAAATCACTCATCTTTTATTCCAAGTCCTCATGTAAATTGGCACAATGAGAAGCTGCAGGCCTTCCTGGGGTTTCAGTAATCCATGTCTCACTGCTATGTATCCCAGTTTGGGAAACATGACTCTAAATTGGTCTGTTGTGTGTTATCATTACAGTCAAAGTTTCATTTTCTTTGACTTAAAACAAAATCCTAACATGATTTCATGTATTGGGTGTTGAATCAGGAATCACTGACTTCAAGGTTATTATGACTATCTTGCTTGCCTCCTCTGTTAGAACCCAATTTTTATTTGAAATGTTACATGAGGTCAGTTTCAATTTCTCTTGAGATTTCACCTGGCTAACACAAATGCCAAAATTTTACCTTTCAGTTCACTACCTGGAGAATTATTCTGCGCTGTTGTTAAACTCACTGAGCCTACATTTCTTATCTTTAAGAAATGGGCCCAAAGAAGGAGGTAAATAGGAGGATAGGCTTCACACAAATCAAAGAAATGGAAGATGATTTGAAACTATATTCCAAAATGGGTCAAAATTTGCCTGTTAGTCCTGGAGGCCTTTTACACACTCTCAAATTCCTGGGAAAACACACACTATAAAATGTATTACATGGCCATTTCACTGCCTTTAATACTATTGTTGAAGCCCATCGTTCCAGAAAGTTCTTCCCAAATGGTTCAGGGTGATACCAGGTTTCTGTCACTACCATTTAAATCATCAAACCAGAATATGCTCCTTTGTTCTTAATTTAATTTTAATTTTTGTCTGGTGGGAAGCCCATCATCCAAATCCCCTGGGCAGTTTTCAAAGATAGAATTTTAATTGGTGGGTTCAGAGGCAGCAGTGGCCAGGCATCTGGGATCCCATGTTACAGGTCTTGGTGGTGGGAAAGGAAGTAGAAGAGAGGAGTACACGAAAGAGAAGAAAAAGTTATTTTGTTTAGACTTTATACCTGATTTATAAAATTAAAGAGTAAAATTTATTTTTGGCTTAGCTCTTTAAGGGAAAAAGAAACCTAAAAGTAGCCCCCTGCTGGCCACTCTAATTTCTACCCTATTTGGATTTGTTTCTGTTTTAATTTTTTGAAGTGTAGTTCACACCCAATGTGTTTCAGGTGTACAACACAGTAATTCGACATCTTTGTGCATTACACTGTGCTCATCACACGTGTGGCTACCATCTGTCACCATACAACACTATTACGACAACATTGACTCTGTTCCTTATGCTCTGCCTTTCATGCCTGTGACTTATCCATTTCATAACTGAAAGCCTGTTTGCTTTCTCCCCTTTCTGCTTCTTAAAAAAAAAAAAAAAAAAAGAGAATAAGGAAGAAAAACTTCTTTCCTGGAGTGCCTGGGTGGCTGAGTTGGTTAAGCATCTGCCTTCAGCTCAGGTCATGATCTCAGGGTCCTGGGATACAGCCCTGCTCAGTGGGGAGTCAGCTTCTCCCTCTCCCTCTGACGCCCCCCCTGCTTGTGCTCTTTCTCACTCACTGTCTCTCTCTAAAATAAATAAATAAAATGTTCAAAAAAAAAAAGAAAAGAAAAATCTCTTTCCTTACCTATATTTAAGACATAATTTAACTTCCTATCATTATTTTTGATGTATTATATCTCCCTTTAATTGGAATAAATACACACATAGCAACATAAATTCCTAAAGGCAATTTGGTAACTTACTGTTCTTTGTTCATAACAAATATTTAAAAAAATATATTACTTGTTTTAAACTTGCATTTAAAATTATATCACGAGTAGATTTATTTTTTTATGTGTATCTTATCAGAGCAAAAGGTTTTTGTTGATTATTTCAAACTCATGGATGTCTTTAAAAATAAAATAATAGATCAGAGTTTTATTCAATATTATATATAATAACTTTTTTTCCCGTGTTCTAGAAAATTAAGGGTGGTATGCTAGCAGAAGTCCTAAGGCTATATTTGTTTCACTCCTGAACTGGAATCTCTGATGAAGTCATTCCACAGTCTTATTCTTTAGAAAATAGAACTCCTTAGGGCAGCCTGACCCAAGGTGCACAAGAATGTAAATAAAAATGATTGAGTATTTCTCTCTTAACATAAAACAAATATTTTGCTACATTGCATATCATAATGACCTCTCTTACAAGCAACACAGAAATATTAACATCTATCCTACACAGTTAAATAGTCAAAGTCCATTTGTAAGTGCAGCAGTAGAAATGACATCACTTACACTGAGTTATATTTTCAAAAGAAAGCACAATGAATGAAACGCAAGGATTCTCATGGCAAGCTTGGGCCCTGTGACAGTGACAGACAGTGATTTCAGTACAAACTATCTATAACACTTATCTGCATTTTGCTCTAATCTCTGCTGAGTGAAATTTTGGGGCAAATAGGAAAAGTGCAGAGAGACTGACCGTTTCATTGGTACTGATCTGGCCTTTGTCCAGACTTTCTGTTACATGACTGACCCCTTCTCCATCCCTCTTGTCACTGACTCTCAGGAAGGGCCTTTTGGGCCATTTGACATCCTCTGTTAGACCAGGGATGAGTTGGTTACTCACAGGCAAGCTCATGAGTCCATTTTATTTATTTATTTGACAAAGTGAGAGAGAGATCACAGGTAGGCAGATCAGCAGGCGGGGGTGGAGGGGAGAGCAGGCTCCCTGCTGAGCTCAGAGCCCGATGTGGGGCTCCATCCCAGGACCCTGAAATCATGACCTGAGCCGAAGGCAGTGGCTTAACCCACTGAGCCACCTAGGTGCCCTTCATGAGTCAATTTTAAGAACATTACTATTCTCTGTAATACCCTTGACCTCTCGGAGTTGGTGGCGTGTGATGAAAGCTGCCAGAATGCTCTCAACTTTTCCTGACACTGGGTCCAGTCAACAACTTTATGGCAGTCTTCTGGACTAAACTTTGCCTAACACCAACAAGCTGGTCATGAGACAGTCAGGGGACTGGAAATGTATCGCTTGACTAGATTTCCAGATTGATAACAAGACGGGTAAGCAACTGTGTCATCCAGAAGGTTCCAAAGTCCAGGTTACATTCACGGGCAGCTACTGCAGCTCCCCTTCCCCGGGTCCTCAAGTTCTTCCATCGCCCAAAGCCCAGTAGGGGGCACCTTCCCAAAGCTAAACCTAAGAAACCACAGCCTGCCCAGCTCAAAGCCAAATGAAAACAAAGGTTCTCTAAGAGTCATGAGACATGTGGAAAAGTCCCCGCAGCCGGCTCACAGGGTAACAGAAAGTGCCTCATGGCCTGGTGGAAAGGACATCAAGGAAGAACGTGAAAGTCAAGCTAGAATCTGCAAGTCAAATCCGAGAGGATTTGTTGGAGTCTCCTAACAAAGGATAAGGATTTTTTTCTATCCTTCTGTTGTTCTGTTCACTTATTTGTGAAAACAGAGTTTCTGTCTCCGGACTGACCGCGTCCCTGTTCTTCAAACTGTTGGGTGGTTAAGTGAAACCTTCCATTGCAGAGATGCTCCTGCTGGGGGCAATATTGAACCTGGTCAGGGAATGGCTTCCTTCCTCCTGATGGTGGCTTCCCTGTGCCTGACACTGTGGCCTTTATGGAGATGACTTCACTGTCCTTAAAAGGAAAAATGCCAGCACACTTGAGAGTTGGACGGAGCCAGTGATGTAGCCTCTGAGACACACTGGGTATGTCTTTGACAGTTCCTGTTTACTTTCCTGAGGAGAGATTACAAGAAGGAAATAAGATCACATTTTCAAGTGTTTTCATGATGCACGTTATCAGTGAAACCAAATACTATTCTAAATCAAACAACCTTAAAGTGATGCACAATTCGAGAGTCTGTTTAATTAATTAAAATAGTCATTAATAAACAATAAAACACATTCTATGCGTGTTTTAGAGGGTACATAGACTGTATATACTCACAAATATTTAAATACAGGCAGTACATTTGGCAGAGAAAATCTTAAATTTCTCAGAGGTTTTCATTATGCTGGAAAGTTCAGGGGGAGAAATAGGATTTTAATAAACCAGCTTTACTTAGTCATAGAAAAAGCAAATAAGATGATTTTCTAAACTCTGAAGGAAAAAGATTTATTAGACTATAATCTGTAGATGCCTTCCTCATTTCAGACTTTCATCTTATGACAATATTGTCTGCCTTAGTAACTGCATAATATTAAGAGGAAATAGCATAAAACATGGGAAAATTTTTATATTACCATATATAAATATATGTTAACCTATATACAGAGAATCTAATTAGCCTCTATCAAGTCAGTGTTTTCACACTGATTGGAATAGCTTAGGAGTTTATATTAATAGTTTAGGAGTTTATATTAATAGAAAACAATCTTGATTTACTAACAATTTGGTATTTATGTCTATATATAGACACACATATATATGTGTGTGTGTGTGTTTCTCCCTATATATAAATACAGATATAGACATAAATACTAATACACACACACACACTCACATATTCACATACACATAAATAGGGATAATGTTACGTGACAACAAAGGCAGAAATTAAAATTATAGAGCTATAAGCCAAGGACCACCAAAGATCTCCAGTGAACAACCAGAAGCCAGGAAGATACCAGGGAGGAATCCACTACAGGTTCCTGGGGGAGCACAGCCCTGCCAACACCTTGTTTTCAGACTTCCAACCTCCAGACCCTTGAGATAATATATTTCTGTTGTTTGAAGCCACCCATTTTCCAGTACTTTGTGTTGGCGACCATAGGAAACTAATCTAGATGCTAGCAAGCAAACCTTTAGTCTTCACTCAACATTTTCTTAAAATGTTCTTGTCCAGGGGTTTTTAACACCCCGTATTAATCCAGGACTCCTCCCACACACTTTTCAGGACCCTTCACACCGTTTCTCACATTCTAATGTTCCTTGTCAGAGCCTCTTGTTCATGTCTCCAGTGGGAACCTCTCGAAAGCTCCATGGGCCAACCTACTGGCCATCTTTCCCTGACACACACCAAACTCAACAATATTCAGAAGCCTCACTTACCCTTTCAGAGTTAACCATTCTTTCATCCATGTTCCTAAGGCTAATGTTCCCTTGGAGGTCTGCAATGAGGCTTCTTACCTCCTCTTGTTTTTATAATATCCTTAAGAATAAGAAAACCTCTTTGTAAATCCCCATCCCAAAGATGAGTTGGAAAAGCCCTGAACACTCCATTTTGGCATGTTTTCCTTTCACTTCTTCCATTGCTGTCATTGCCTGGCGGTGAAGTCTGACATCGCCTACAGTCCAGGATTACTTCCAAAGGGGCCTCAATCTGAGAATAAGCCTTTCTTCCTCTTTCTTTGGCCACAGGTGAAGGGTAGGAAGCCAGTCAGACGAAGATGCCCATGGGAAGGCTACAGACCAGACTAAGATGAGGAAACAGAACAAAGCAGGGAGGGTCTGCTGTGAAGGCCACCAGGAAGGGATCCACCTCTGTTCAGCATCCCAAATTCCTCTTTCTTTTTCTTTTTCTTTTTTTTTTTTTGCAGCTTTAAACTAAATTTTATCCTGCTTTGGAACAACTTTAACAGTATAATAAAGTTCTGAACTATCAAGGAAAACATCTTATTGTATTTATTTATTTACAATTTTTTAAGTGAACCCTTTTTTCCATAAACGGATAGAAGGAAATCAATGACCAGTTTTCAATTTGGGCAGTGCCAACCATGACAATTTTTCAAAACTAGAACATTGAGATATAATCCAGCTGTCTATTAGGAGGGTTTCCCAAACCAGCTAAAATTAAAAAAAAAAAAAAAATTTTTTTCTATGTTTTGGTATCCAGAAAATAGCATTTTAGGTAAAAACAGAAATGTTCTTTCTGAGTTATACACATCAGGAGAACTGGTAAATTCAGTGTCTGAACAAAGACTAACATGAATTTTACAAAGGAAAAAAACAGATCATTAAACTACTATTGATTTTTTTTTTTTTTTTTTAGTTACTGATACTTTTTATCATTACTAGGATATCAAAATGGTACAGCTTTAAAGTAATGAGACCCATCTTTACCCATTGGATAAGTATCTGAATATTATATATGTATACCATGCCTTCTGGTGGGAGGCCCCTTCCTGATTCAGAGCTGGCTTGGTATATACTTCCATGATGGGAAGGGATCTCTCTCTTCATAAGCCCTTCTTCATAAAGGACTATTCTTCTTCATGAGGCACTATTCTCCCTCATCACCTAAGCACCTCCCAAAGTCTCACTTCCTAATACTATCAACTTTGGGGGTTAGGATTTCAACAGATGACTTTTGGAGGGGACACAAACATTCAGACCATAGCAACCATAAAAGAGCTATAAATAAATAGAAATATACGTTTTAGGGAAGCCACAGTGTTGAACAAATGTGATGTTTCCTCAAATTATTTTATAGATTAACTACAAGTCCAGCAAAAATGTTTTATTATTTTAATTTGACAAACTACTTTTTTTAATTATACAGGCAAGAATTGCCAAAATATTTCTGAATGAGAAGAGTAATGGGGAGAGGACATTTTCTCATAGTACCAGAACTACTTAAAGGATAGAATAATTAAAACAGTATGCTGGAATAGAGATCAATCAATGGAGAAAAAACAAGCTCAGCAATAAAATCAAATATCTATAAAATTGTAGAAAGCGGTAAAGTTGGAATTGTAAATTATTGGGGGAATGTTGGGTTGTTAGTAAATAAATTGTGCTAGGAAAAATGGTTCACTATTTTGTTGTAAAGCTTGTAGTAAGGTACATTCCAGCTGAATCAAACAGACAGATGTAGAAAAATGAAAACATGAGGAAATAGAAGAAAATATACCTAGCTATTTATGTGACATGACTGAGAGAAACTAAGTATCAATCCAAAGCAAGAACCTGCAAAGCAGCGCTTCACAGTGTGGTTTATTAACCAATTCATTTAGAATCAACTGGGTTACTTGGAAACAACAGTTGCCAGGGCTACCCGAGAGGATCAGTGAATAATAACACCAATTGACAGGGTCCAGGAATCTATGTTCTATTGAACACACTGAGACATTCTATAGAAAATTCAAGAATCACTCCAGGCAGAATAAGATGGATAGATTTACTACACAGATATAGATTTTTTTTTAAAGATTTTATTTATTTATTTGAGGGAGAATGAGTGAGAGAGAGCTTGAGAGAGGAGAAGGTCAGAGGGAGAAGCAGACTCCCCAGGGAGCTGGGAGCCCGATGCGGGACTCGATCCTGGAAGTCTGGGATCATGACCCGAGCCAAAGGCAGTTTCTCAACCAACTGAGCCACCCAGGCTCCCCGCTATAGGTATTTTTATAAAACACACAAAATCAAGAGTCAAAGAAAACATGGTCAAAAAAAAAAAAAAAAAGCATATTACAATGTTACAGAGCAAAGGGTTGAAAAAGAAGACATCAACAAAAAAACAAACCAGTGAAAAAAAAGGACCTTCTCAAAGGAAAAGCAGGTAAAGGATGGGACTAGGCAATTCACAAAAAGAAGAAAAGGATGAATAAGCAGATAAAAAAAAATAGTCAATTCTTACTTGCCAAATAAAACCAGGTGCAGATTCCTTTACAAATTGAGAAAGATGTTTTTAAGCATAATGGCTAGTGTTGGCAAATGAACTTGTTCTTCTCAAATATCATGTGAGAGTTTCATGTGATAGAGTTTCGCAGGAGAGCTATTCAGTAATATGAATCAAGTGTCTAACAATTATTAATATCTTCTGACCTAGTAATTTCTCTCTTGGAGAGTTATCCTAAGGAAATACACAGACCAGCAACATTTATGTACAAGAATGAATAAATAAAAGCAAAGATTAATGGACTCTTATATACAACAATGAGAAGTGAAAGTAACAAAAATCTCTCAAAGAGAAGTTTTTCATAAATTATTTAATTTGGAATATGCTCATGATGTAATTTTAAATGGAAAAGATCAGGACACATAGCATTTCTCAGCTATATGATATCAAGGTGTTTTTGGTCTTGCTTGTTTGTTTGTTTTTCTTTGTTTTTATTTTTATTTTTATTTTTAAGTAAGCTCCATTATGGAGCCCAATATGGGGCTTGAACTCATGACCCTGAAATTAAGACCTGAGCTGAAATCAATAATCTGACACTCAACTGACTGAGCTACCCAGGAGCCTCTGATTCCAAGTTTCTGTATTTTTTTTTTTTTTTAATGTACTGGGAGGGGGCACCTGGGTAGCTCAATCATCCAGGCAACCGACTCTTGATTTCAGCTCAGCTCATGATCTCAAGGTCCTGGATCGAGCCCCGTGTCAGGCTCCATGCTCAGGGAGGAGTCTGCTTGAGAATTCTCTCTCTCCCTCTGCCCCTCCCCCAGCTTGCACACATTCTTGCTCTCTCTCTCTCTCTCTCAAATAAATAAACACATCTTTAAAAAAAGAAAGAAAAGATACGGGGAAAATGTGATTCTCTGAGAATTTTAGTAACATACAATTGTTTCAATTTTCTTCATTCTTTTTTTCATTTTCCCAGTTTTCTGCAAAGGAAATATATTTCTTTGTTAATTAAAAAAACAAAGAAGTGGTTTACCTATTTCTTCAAACAAAGCTGGCATGACATAACATTTTTTTAAAGCTTTTATTTAGAAGTATATTCTGGACTGTTTAAGCCATAAGCACACAGGCATAAAAGTAGCCTTGTTTTTTGTAATTACTGCCTTTCAGGGGTTGAAAATTCAGATAGTGCTATGGACTGAACTGTGTCCCTCAAAAAATTAATATATTGAAATTTTAACCCCCAATGTAACTGTACTTAGAGATATGTCCTTTAGGAGGAAATTAAGGTTGAATGGGGTCACAAGAGTGGGGTCCTAATTCAATAGGACTGGCGGTCTTTAAAAAGAAGAGTGAAAGCCCTCTCTCTCTCTGCCTCTGAATGAAACCTGACTTGCCAGCACCTTGATCTTGGACTTCCCAGCTTCTAGATTTGTGAGAAATAAATGTCTGTGGTTTAAGCTACCCATTCTATGCTGTTTTATTACGGCAGCCTGAGCTGACTAATACAGGAAGTTTTATCAATCTTATCGTCCTACTTGGTTTTAACCAAGTCTGCCAGTTTGCAAGATTGAAAGCCAGTTACCAAGAAGCATGGTACAGCACTTTTATGGGTAATAATAGCAATGTGCTTCTTGGAGGAAAAAAAGGCACTTTCAGGGGTGCCTGGGTGGCTCAGTTGGTTAAGCAGCTGACACCTGATTTCAGTCCAGGTTTTGATCTCGGGGTCATGAGTTCAAGCCCTGCATTGAACTTTGAGCTGGGCTTTGAGCTGGGCGTGGAGCCTACTTAAGAAAACAAAACAAAGCAACAAAACCCCCACAAAAAACACTTTCTTGAAAGAATCATCTTACAAGGGAAGAGACTACTCAGAAGGGAAGGCCATCCATCATTTGGGTATATTCTGTTTACTTATTAAACAATCTAATTCCATTTTATATGGGAACAGATTAAAAGAGGTTCAAAGTCACTGACTGACCTTTCTTTAATGACTTCATTGATTTGCCAATGGTGAATCTTTGGATATTGATTATTAAATTTAGAATTGATTTCAAATAAATGTTAATAATCCTGTATTTTAGCTTTCATTGGAATAGGCAGAAAAACAAAGAAGGCTTCAAACAGGGGCAAGTGTTAGAGATAAGCTGTCTTGTAAAATCATAAGCACCAAAAATAGACATCTTAATGTTTAAGATTTCTGTTTTTAACTTCTATTTTTATTTTATTTTACCAAAAAAAAGAGACTCTATTATTTCTAACATATTCTATTTCATGTGAGAATAAATAAATGTACTGGGCCTGGGTCCACTCTTTAGGAGAAATATCAAGCAACTTTTAGAAGCTGGATACATAAACCCTCATCTCATAGCTCTCCAAACAATCACTTTCTTCTCCATGCTTTGAAGTCTAGATCCACAGTTAAACATATGTACATAGAGATACACAAATATGTGTTCTTCACAAATATTAGTATGAATTTATATTTTGTGTGTGTGTATATAATATATATGTTCTATGTGTGTGTGTGCAATTTTTATCTGCTTGGTTTAGAACCCAGGTATCTATCCACTTTTCAGAAAACTTCAGGAGGTGTTTATTTTGGGAAAGGCATGTAGAACAATACACCACAATCTGGGTTAGCCAAATTTTGAAGTAGCCAATAGCCATATATGGAAAGTGGCTACCCTCTTAGCTCAGATCTACATATACATTTTATTGTACCATACTTGAGATTTTCTGTTATGTTTTTAAATTTTCAAAATAAGAAGTTGGAGGGAAAAGACACATAGAAACACTTCCGATTATACGCCTTCTGCTTTAAATAGTTGACTCCTTCTAATCCCAGCTGATACATATTTAATACACATCTTTGCTTTTGAAGCAGCGGTATCCCCACAGGACCACATTATGGTCTTTCCATTCTTTGCCTGGTTTCATGGCTCTTAAAAAATGTCACATAACAAGCAAACTAACCATGAGTGACACTAAAATGAGAAAAGGGTTCTTGGCATGGCTCCAGAAGTCATATGTGTAATTTTTAAATCAGTGCTTTAATTTCTGGTTCAGCAAAAGACATGGCAACTTATTTGATTGCTCCCCCAAGGAGTACATGTTGGTCTTGTCATGAGCAAGAATCACAGCCCTGCTCTCTGGTTCTGGGAGGCAGAGTCCTCTCCAGCCTCATCTGTCTGCTCTGACAAGGTGATAGATCTTAGCTTGCCCAAGAAAAGATAACCCCCGCTTCTCCTTGCTTAGAAAAACAGAACAAAACAAAACACAAAACATGCTCTCCTTCCAAGAAGAGGTTGAAAGAAGAGCTGAGCAAAACAAAGTATGTAAAGTGTTTTCATTTTCAGCTGGGTCTCCCTTTAGTTTTGATGCCGAGTACAAGCCTGGCTTGAGTGATGGTAGCAACAGGCTGATTCCCCCAACTTGCTCACATCACTTATTTTGACAACGGCTTCTTTTCAGTAGTAAGAAATCAGTTCTACTCTCCTCCACCGACTTAACAAAAATATGGGTTGTTTGTTGATAGGGTGGTCACATTTTTTTGTGATCCAAAAGGCTAAGACTTAGGGGAAAGGAAAAATGTGGAGAAACAGCTTTTACTAGGAAAAAAAAAAAATCAGCAGTAATGCAGCTACCCTAATTTGAATGGAACAAAGCCAATGCTTGTACATCTTGTTCCTTTCAAATGTCTTTCTGGCATACCTGAGTTCTCACAGTCTCCAAGAATCATTAGGGACAAGAAAATTTTGTAATTGTTTTAGAACTTCAAAACTGCTGGACAGGATTGAACTGAAGTATCAGAGAGGTCCTTGTGGAAGAGGAAGTGAGGGATATTTTGTTAAGCCAGCTATCAGCTGCATAGCCAAATTTTCAAGATTAAATTTTAGCTCCTCAGATGAAAAAAGGAACAAAAGCACTTTGCTCCGGATTCAGAAAAAGTTGTTTAAATGTAAAAAAAAAAAATAAATAAATAAAAAAACCAAAAAAAAAAAAAAAAAACCAACACAAAAAACCCTTAATCTGTGAGTGGATAAAAGACTTACTTATTAAGTCTTTATGATTGTATTAGTATTCTTCACTAAGAATATGTGAAATATATGCACACACACATATATATATAATATATAGTTTCAAACTTGAAGTCTAAAGGCAATCTCTGTAATCTCTCTATTTATATCTTTATAAATTGAATATGACATATAATATTTATTCAGATTGTTTTCTCTTATTCAATCTCCAGTGAAGAAAAATATAATTTTCTTCCTGAAGAAGCAGAGATTTCACAGGGGTTTTAATAAAATCAATCAGTTTCACCACTAGATACAGAATATTTCCCTAGGGGTCACCAAAAGCCAAAGTTGATTTGTCTTCGTCAAAGCAGACAAGTTGTTAAATGAAAGAATCAGTATAAGAACACTTCCCAGTAACTGAACTAGGAGAGAAGTATGAATGAGATGAGCCTGACCTACAAACACACATGTATTCCTTTTCTCCTCATCTATCCCTTGCTCTGCTTTCCCCCCAGTACTGTCTACAAAGGCGGCCATACTGAGAAGACACCTCAAGTCCGTTGAGAGATACAGAAACTTGAGAGGAAGGGAAATTTAAAAGCACAAATATAACATGTTGAACATTTTATTGCCTTAAGATATCATTGCCTTAAGGTTTCTTTGCCTCCTTTCCCTGTGTCACATTCTCTGTCCCTAGCTGTCGGCCTGGTTCTCTCTCACACACGCTCACCGAGAGGTGCACACACATTGATACCGTGTGGGGGCTTCTTACTTAAAGCCATTTCTTCTCCAAACTGATCAAAACCTGGATCCATCAAATGATTGTTTCCTGATATTTATATTAAACAATCTGGGTGAGCACTTGAAATGAATCTGAGGAATCCACCAAAACTTCATAACAAGGGGGCCCGTAAGAAGGATACAAAGTAGGAAGCTTTCTTTTAGCACTTCCTCATGTCAAAAACAGAAGTGGGAAGTATGGCACTCATGAAAAACTTTTAAAATGTAATAGTTTCAGTTTCAAACTTCGTCCCAATAAATGTAGACACAACCACATTGATACAGATCTTTATTCTGTATACTGAATTTAAACACTCTACCAGAAGTCTTAAGCTATTTCCTGAATAAAAAATATTTTTCTCCCTTAAGGCTAAGCCTTATGGGTAAGTAGAAAACTTGAAAAACTGGTTCTACCAGCAAACTATAAAAACTTCATGCCCTATTTACCACATTAGAAGAAAGCAACGTTCTCCTTTTTTCTCATTCTTGTTTTAGCCTGAACACATGGCTTTTTCTGAAGCTATGCCAGGTTCAGATCAGATACTATTAGGGCAGTGATGACTGTGGGTTATTGCACACACACACCCGCCATGGCTTCTCCTTTGAGATCCTTTTAAAGTTCCTGTCAGGTCCTGTTTCCATGTGAATGGGTACGTGGGAGTCACTCTGGAGGATATTAAGTAGTTGTATCATTGATAAATGTCCGCGATGCTTATCTCTCTCTTTCTCTGGATTCTAGCATGTGAGACTTTTGAGATGACCTACTAAGATAAAGATCTAAGTGAAAAGTGTTAAAGAGAAAAGACACAGTTTGATTGGAAAAGATTTAAAAAGAAAACACAGAGGTTACTTTCTGTAGCATGTATCCAGGGAGACTGTTGGGCTATGCTTCTTTTAGAACCCTTTCTGTATTCTTTGTGTTTAATCCACTATAATGATTAGCAAATCAAACATGAAGAACTGAGAATTCATTAGCTGGTGATATCCAGTGAGTTTTGCATACTCAATAAAGGCTTTATGTAATAAAAAAAGGGGGGGTATTTTTCTCGTTCAATTTTTTTAACATTTTTATTCTACGCTCCTTTGGGAGCTAGTGTAAACATCTCTGTAGCACAACTCTTGCCTCCAAGCTGCCTCCTCCAGCCTTGACCTACCTCTCTTTTGTTCTCTCCTGTTCTCCTACCCTTTGCTTCCCCATCAAATATCTGATGGAGAGAGGGAATCAAGTCTGGGCTCGATAACGTTCAGTCACATCATCAATCCAGGCTTGAATGCTCTTGAAATTTTTCCTAGTACAAGTAGCCATCCATACCAATGAAACACGCTAACCTACCGAAGTAAATATCCTGAAAATATAATGGCTGAGATAAAATAGAAGTGGATTTATCTCTCAAGAAACAATCTGAGTTGAGGCGGTGGGGGAAGGGGCAGGGGGGGCGGGGACTGAAGCAGTGAAAGGGTTCGGCTCCACTCAGTCATTCAGGAACCAACCCAGAATGAGGGTAGGCCTTCCACGGTCAACACATGGCTTCTAAAGTTTATCTTTTCACCGCTATTTCAGCTGTGAGGAAGAAGAATGAGCTCGCAAATTTTCAAGGCAAAGTTCAAATGGCATCCATCACTTTTGCTCATACTTCACTGGAGAGAGCTTAGTCTTAAGGCCACAACTACCTGCAGTGGGAAAATATAGTCCATGCCTGGGCAGCTTTGACTCAGTTATGATTCTATCTTACCATGGAAACAGTGGAACACAGAGTTGGGTGGAAAACTTGCAATCTCCACCATATCCTCTAAACCTTTTCATGTCTTAAGAACTATGAGGATACAACCAAGTTTCAAGAATCAATTGTCTAGGAGCCTTTGGACAACAAACTATTCCTACAGCTTACATTAGTCATCTGCAATGGAAATGTATTTGCTTGATGAGATGTTAGGGTCCTTTTATGAATTATTATACACATATGTGTTATGAGAATAAAATGAGAGAATATTTAAAACTGTTTAGAAAAACTAAAGTATTATAGGTCTATAGTGTTAGAAATTAAATTGAATTATTCTTTCATTGTTCAAATCTAAGGAGTTAATTTGACCCTCTGAAACCAGTCTTTGTCTAGTCTAAGTGCCCAACATTTCCATAATCAAAATATAATGACTAGGCAGTATGACTCTGACTTCAATCACCCAATGTCATAGTTCTAAGAACACCAATATTGCCTACCATTTTGATAACATCACTGAGTTTAGAAGATCAATGAAGTTTGAAGGTAAAATATAGTGTGGGATCCCAGAAAATGTTAAGCCCAACAGGGAATGAACCCTGGCTACAGAGCATTCAGAAGATTTAAGTTTTGTCCAGGGAGTACAGAAAAATCAAAGTAGGAGGATAAACAAAAACAGAGCAAGCCCCCTTCATGGGGACGACACAAAAATGCAGATCATAGCAGAATATAATATATTGGCTAGACCCAGTTCTTAAGAATACTATAAAAAGGATATAGAACACTATGCCCAATCCCGCATAATATCTCTGATCAATACTCTGATATGCCATGGAAAGAGAACAGCTAAGGTTAGGTAATGGAGGTCCCTTGACCCATTGACCTTGTTACGGCATTAGAGAGTCAACATTTTGCCATTAAATGTCAGATCAATTCCCAATGATTTAAACATTACCCAGAAGTCTCTGGCTTCCTGGAATCTTTCATTTACACACACACACACACACACACACACACACAAAACTTTCAAATACTACCATTTTCAAGAGTCTAAGGAATTATTTACTACATGAACTTAATCCATCTTTTTAACCGTTCTTGTCTTAATTGGTTGCCAGTATTTATAAAGCAGTGCCTCTGACTTAAAAAATACTACATTGTTATTATTTTCAATATACATTTATATCCATTTTTTATGTCCAAGGAATAGCTTTTCTCTGATATTCTCCTAAACAACTTACCAAAGACTAATCATTTTCTCATATAGCCTTTTCCAGAATTATCCTTATATTACAATTATGTATGAAAAGCTTTTTCCTTTTGAATCAAGTATGGCCCATGTTTAATTTATCCTTTATCCTATGTAATGCCTTGCATTTGGTAGACATTCAATACAACAATTCTAAAAGTTTGGCCCAACTGTATCTCCCTCAATTCAAGGTGGTGGGAAGTAAAAGGGAACCATATCCATATGGCTACCATAAAGTTACAGAGAACCTCTTAATTTTCTTCTCAGGAGTAAAGGGGATTAGTCTCTCTGGCCCTGGACAAGAAGAATCAATTCTCTTTTTTTATGGGCCACAACATGTCAGAGCTCCTCCGGGGGCATGCCCTCTGCCTAGCAGTCCTCGATAAATAGGCATTGTGCAGTGATCATTCCTAATTTGTTCTTTTGTATCTCAGAGATCACCAGAAGATCCCTGTGTCCAGAGACTGACATATCTTTCTGATGGCTGTGATACATGTCATTTGACTGACCAACTGAATAAATAAACGAGCCAACAACTGCCATCCCTAGATACCAACCAATTTCCAACTTCTTCTGTCTGCTTAATGGTGTTATTTCCGTTAGGGGGGACCCATTTGTCATCTAAAATAACACCTAATTTAGATACCTGTTCACTTTCAGAGCTGCTGGTGAAAAGAAAGGAGAAGACTGCAGCTCCTTGGATTCCTGGCCCCCCATTTCCACGGTACCTGCTGTACAATGATTGCTGTCTTGCCTCCCGAAGTTCCATTAAGGGCTCTGGAGCTCCTGGGGCTCGACTAAATTTAATCACCCAAAGACGACTTATTCTTGCCAGCTGGGCACATCAAACCAAAGAAATAATACCAGACAAATAGAAGGGATCTATTTTCGCCAAATGTATGGATGAAGAAACCAAAGAAGAGGGCCTTTTCGCTGGTGTGATTTTCCAATCTTTTTTTCAGTTTTATCGCCAATTCAGATGTTCATGCCAACAGAGGCAATACTTCCAGGGACAACAGACAACTGCAGAGGATCCATCAGCCTCTGGCTGCTTCTGGAGCCAAGTCTTAGCTTCTTGGCTAAGCTGGGATGTGGGGGTGGGCACAGAATGGGCCAAGGTTACTTACCACACACAGCTCTTCTGTTTACCCTGGGTGGGGCCAGGGCCGCTGGGAAATGTGGGGAGGGGCTCGGTACCAGGGAGGTACTGAGAGGTACTGAGACTCTCCTACCTGCAGGGGGGATTATTGGGCCTGGCTTAGGAGAGTCTTCATGGCAGATAATTTACCTACTGAATCATTCATCACTGGCTCTCTAGGTTGTGTTTAACTCTCTATTCTTCTCCCATCACCTTATGGTACAGAAGATTTAAAAAAAAAAAAAAGGAAATTAATTTTAAAAAATGGAATTATCATCACTGCCCTAAATAAGCCACCTAGAATTTGCAGTAGCCCGTCACTGAGAATAGGGGCATAAACCTTTATTTTTTTTCTTTTTAAGTTTCACAAGCACAGTTTATTTTATTTGCATTTTGATGTTTTCCATTGCAGGGGTAGCTGGCAGACAAGACCCAGTCCTTTACTTATTCCTTTTCTAGATGTTGATGAAGGTAAGTGTCAATGAGGCAGTATTACTTATTTCTTGACAGTCATGCTTTGCTTGGTGACCTGCGACCTCTTTCCTCAGGGGATCTTGAGGTTAATGTGACTGTACTCTGGACATCTACTCAGGAAGGAACGCTTTCCAGGCTAGAAAGTGTGGGAGAAATTTAGTGAATCAATAGGGCTTACTGAACAGAGAAAAAACTGGGTGATTTTGCCCACCCGAATCTGGGACAGATAGTTGTTTGCAGCCCACTGGTCTACAACTTTATTTTTTTTTTTAAGATTTTATTTATTCATTTGAGTGAGAAAGAAAAAGAGAGAAAACACACAAGCAGAGGGAGAGGCAGAGGGAGAGGGAGAAACAGGCTCCCTGCTGAGCCTGCCAGAGGCATGATGTGGGACTCTATCCCAGGACTGGGAGATCATGACCTGAGCCCAAGACAGATGCCCAACCATCCGAGCCACCCAGGCATCCCATGCCTGCAACTTTAATCACCTATTCAGTCATCCCCAAATCAGGGCAGTCCCTTGCTCAAATATTAATTGCCTGCCTTGGCTGGCCTGGGGCAGGAGGAGGGGTAGAAGGAACAGAGGAGGTTGTAAGGGAGAAGTAAATTAGTTTAAAGCAGCTGAGAGTGGTTGAGAAGTTGGGAGGGTAAACATCTGTGGTGAGAGGGGAGTCAAACACAGCTGTGAGCACTTTGGCCAGGCAGTGACTTTGGGCCTTCTGCTTCCAGGCCAAGCAGACAGCCTCCACAGGACGGCCATCATGCTCTCCCTGCCCTCCAGCTGAGTCCACAGGAGGGTCTTAGGCAGGATCCTATGGTCACATCTCCCTTGCTTCTTGGGGCCAGGAAGCAAGAAAACCGTGGCTCACCGACTCCAAACTTGCCACGTCCAGCTCAGTACCAGTGCCCGTGCTGGGCAAGCTGCACCGGGAGGGTCTCTTCTGGATAAGAAAAGGAGGACAGAATGTTGGACGGGAACTCTCCTTGACAGATGGGAATGAGAGTGGTGTGAGCAACTCACTGGAGGCAATAAAAGTGTTAGCAAATAGCAGGAGGGAAGATGGGTGGGGGAAGGCTGGCTCTCCAGCATGTGGCATGTCGTTCCAGCGCCAGGGAGAGCGGCCTCTTGGGCTTGAGTATTAACAGCACGTGGCTCTGGCAGATTCACCACGTGCTCATTGACTTTCTGGGTAACACAAGCATTGGCTGGATCCCATCCAACAGAGAGGGCTTGAGGGAGCTGCTGACTCTATATCACCTTCGTTTCTAATGCCTCCCCCACCCCCTGCCCCATAGCTCCTTTCTTTGCCCCGGATCTTCTGTTTTTCTCCCTGTCCCTTAGGCTTCTTTACACGCCATTCCCCTTTTCTTTTGGGATTTCTGTCTTTTCTTCTTTTCTTACAGTGAGGAGAGCCTCATCATCAGTGTCAAGCCCAGCATGATAGAGCTAATGACTCCCAAATCACAGCCGTCTAACACTGTCTTTCGTGTTAAGAAAGCCCAGCTGTTGCTAAGCATTGTATATCTATACGGTGCTTAAACGTGCATCACAGCAAGGATTCTCAAACCAAAAATATTCTAACAGGACCGTCTTGGATGCTTATCACCTCCTCCCAGCTACATTCCATTTTATGACCACACGAATTATGGCTTGGAGAAGTTAGAGGAGTTGCTGAGATTATACCATCAATAGGGTAAAAGGGTCACCAGGACCCAGGCCTCTTGACTCCCCATCCAGAGATTTTTTTTTCCATTTTATGAATTTTAATGTAAAAATCTCAACCCCTTTGCTACATATAGAAATAGTCCTCCCCCACAGTCATGTTTGAATCCTTCCACTACTGAAACAAGTACAGCTAATGAATCAGAGATGCTCTTTGGTTCTCCTATTGTCTGACCTTAAGGAAATCACTCACCTCCCTGGTTCTCAGTATTCTCCTTCACAAATGAGCAGGCCAGAAAGATCACCGAGGGTTGCTTCTCACTCCAAGAAGCGATGACGCTTCAGGCTTCACTAATTTCTCCCACATACCTGTCATTTCTAGGTAAATAGAGTTCTCGATTCTTTCTGCTAGAAGAGGTTAAGTAAATAAAAAGGAAAGTTCGGGCCATGCTTTTGGCCTAAATTATAACTTTGTGACCAGAGATGAAGGAAGTTAATAGCAATAAGAAAGCTTCCAGGGTCTACCATTTACAATTTAAATACTTTACTTGGAAGGTTAAAAGTTCAAAGTTGAGTCATAGTCTGAGGTGGCTCTGCTCTTTCTTTTTAATTATCTGAGGTCAGGAAGTTAATAATACCAGAAATCCCCAGTGGAGACCTCTTGTGCACTGTGTGAACTTTAAACTTGCCTTTTTTTTTTTTTTTTTTTTTTTTTGAGGGTAAAAAGTTCAGTAGAAACACAGTGGACTTTTCCTCTTAGCCTCCGCCCATTCATCCCCCAAGGTCAAAAGTTGAACTGTAAAACAGAAACCCTTGTTCTCTGATCCACATTTAAACAGATCCCTTATTAAAAAGTAAACATTCCAAATGGAAGCAAGATCCAAAGTGAATCTGTTCAATAAAAATAAAAATATTGTAATAAAATGGGTGTTTGATCTTTATCACTTGCTTTGGACTGGAACATCAGAATGTATTTTCTTATGTTTTCAATCTCAGAGCAAGAGCTGTCACAAAAAAGCTCCTCCTCATGTACCTCCGTCCTGAGATCGGCATATCTGGAAAAGATAAACCTAAGACATTTTTAAATAGTTGTGTTTACAGCCTTATCTTAAGGCATTTTCCGCAACCGATTCTACACCATTTATGTTCATTTATTTGTTTTGCTCAAAGAGGAGCTCAAGAACCACAAAATGTGGCGAAAATCAGAGCGATTTAAAGGACTGTGGAGTTAAGAGATGTTTGCTAAACATGGTGGGGGTTTGGAGAGAATAGAGAAATGGATGAATGAACCCAATGAACCACATAGAAATAAGGAACAGAATACATGGGAGATGTTCATATGATAAAGTCCAAACGTGAAGCCAAGAGGACAGCTATAGAGCTCTATATGTGTACTTAATAAAGGAAGACTAGCTTTCTTGAAGTGATAGTGGCAAATTTAAAAAGTAAGGGTATTCACTGAATATTAACTCAATCCAGTCATCTTGCTTAGAATAACTCCTTAGACCACCACCAAATGAAGCTGTTACTGCATACAACCCTTAAGTGTCCTTTTCTAATAAAGTAAATGATCTGTGTGTTCATTTTTTCAATGCGTACCTATTAGGAATGCGTCTACTTTCCTAAAAAAAAAAAAAAAAAAGAGTCTACCAACATTTGTTCCAAAAAATTTTCAAGAAAGCACCTTTGTCACAATTTATCTACCCAAATGAGGGTGATACTACCTGCTTTTTTTACCTTAATAGTTTTTGTAAAACTTAGCGAGAAAATGACACAAAATGGTGAGAACCTTGAAATAAAGATATACAATAAATACATTCATCATAAATACTTTTCACTGCTGTCAGTTTTGACAAAGTCAGTTCTCGTACTTTCTGATTAATTATAATACAAATCAAAGTTAGAAGATGTGGCTTTGAAGAGGTCGTGACCTAGTCTCATTTTCATGACATCCTTTGAGGCTCCTGGATGCAGCTGGATGACCCAGACTGAGGACTGACACAGCCACAGGAAGGAAGTAGGGACAGCACACAAGGCTACTTCCTCTTGTTAGGACTCCCCTCTCGACAGCTGTGAGGAAGGGTGGAAGTTCCTTATGAGTCAAAGTGTGACTTCAAAGTGAGGGATAAAATTTGAGAGACGTGATCATATTGATTAGGGTGTTGACCAAAGGAAGTCACTTCATATAGGAGAGTTTTCAGGGAAAATCAGGTATTAAGTCAGATTAGGAGGTAAAGAGGCTTTGGACAGTACTGAGACGCTTCGACTGGTATTACTTTCATGAGAATAACTTCTGGTTTCAGTTCATCTTATGAATATACTCCTGCGAATATGTTTCTTCTTTTTTTATTTTTAAGTCAGCTCATTGTATTTGAGCTAGTTATTTTCAACCTTCTCTCAATTTTCTGACTAAATTCTTTTTTTTTTCTAAAGACTTTATTTATTTGACAGAGAGAGACACAGCAAGAGAGGGAACGCAAGCAGGAGGAGTGGGAGAGGGAGAAGCAGGCTCCCCCTCAAACAGGGAAATCGACACAGGACTCCATCCCAGGACTCTGGGATTATGACCTGAGCTGAAGGCAGACACTTAAAGATTGAGCCACCCAGGCGCCCAGTGTCTGACTAAATTCTTGATTAGCTTTCTTCTTTTTCTGGAAACCTCTTCAGTTTTTAAGAGGCTATTATATCGTTTAGACTGTGCTCTGGGCATACCTACCCTGGATGTCCTCATGGGATAGAAATAAGACTGGATTTGTATCAACATGGACAAGACTGGAGGAGCTTATGCTGAGTGATATGAGACAAGCAGAGAGACTCAATTATCATATGGTTTCACTTACTTGTGGAGCATAAGGAATAACATGGAGGACATTGGGAGAAAGAGACGAGAAGGGAGTTGGGGCAAATCAGAGGGGGAGACAAACCATGAGAGACTGTGGACTCTGAGAAACAAACTGAGTGTTTTGGAAGGGAGCAGGGGTAAGGGGTTGGGTGAGCCTGGTGGTGGGTATTAAGGAGGGCATGTACTGCATGGAGCACTGGGTATGATGCATAAACAATGAATCTTAGAACACTGAAAAAAATAAAATAAAGTTAGAAAAAAAAAAAAGAAAGAAGATTGGAGCCATATAGACTCCACTGTACACATCAGTGTGAAGAGTGGACTACCAGTGGTATGAACATGTGCTGTGAGAACCCTGAGTCTTTGCCATGGTTTTTTCTATGCCTCCTTGCCTTCCACATTCTGATCTCTCTTCCTAGATCCTTGGAACCCTGCACTCCACCTAAATACTGCTCTTCCCCCACACCTCATCTCCCTTTCCCTTTCTGAATGTAAGTGTCCCTTCCAGAGCAATCCATGCAAGGAATAGCATCGGAGTAACTATCTTACCACATGATAATGCTTGGTCAATTTTTCTGCCTCCAACAATAAATTATGATCAAATTGAGGGAGAAAACTCCCATGTAATTCCCCCAGAGGGCCCTTCTTCAGAAATACAGAATGAAAGTTGACAGCAATAGGATTCAGTAAATCCTTAATGGCTGGCAAAAGTGAGCTGAAACTCAACAGGTTATACAAGAGAATGAACTCCGACAGTCCTGCCAGCTTTCTGGAATGCTACTAGCACAGCAGTTCTCAGCTTTGGCTGTGCTTTGATATCACCTGGGAGCTTTAAAATATCCTTCATGTCTGGGTCATAAGCCCTAGAAATTTTGAATTAATTGGACTGGGATAGAGCTGGGCCATTAGGTTTTTATATTTTTTATTTTTTTTAAGATTTTATTTATTTGATAGAGAGAGCACAAGCAGGGGAAGTGGGAGAGGGAGAAAACAGGCTTCCTGCTGAGCAAGGAGCCTGATGCAGGCCTCTACCCCAGGCGGATGGGATCATGATTTGAGCTGAAGGCGGACTCTTAACCGACTGAGCCACCAGGCACTCTGCCATTAGGGTTTTAAATGCTCTCAAATGTAACTGTGATGACGAGAACTTAAGGATGAAGACAGCTGCACAGTTAGATGCTGCTAGATGGGAATCATTTCTAGAAGTCGCCATTGGCATTAGGAGTCACAAATGGACTATCAGTTTAAGGACACCTTATTTTTCCTAATTCTTTTGAGGAATAAGTCACTCTCCCATCTGAACTGATTTGGCAACTCTCTATTATCCTCATGATAAAATCAAACATCTTGGCTATCCAACATGTTACCCCAGTCTTTCATTAAATGATCCCATCTTTTTCTTCCTCCTCATTAATGTCATGCTTGCAAAGTCATGCAAAACCATCATACAAAGCTGCTTGCTACTGCTTGAGTGTGCCATATAAAACCGTTCACATATCTTCCTATGCGTCCGCTTCCAGGAATGCCTTTGCCCTTATTCCTGCAGGAAATTCACAGTTTTACTTCAAGACCCAACTGAAGCTGGTCCTTCTCTGCATGTGTTTCCTAGTCCCACTGTTTTTATAAAAAGCTCCTGTTCCACAGTGTGCACAACTTGGTTCACCATTCAGTTGTAGCAGTAAACACTTTGGCTAAAACTAGCTATCTGTGACTTACATTGAATTGTTTTAAATTCCCAAATGAAGTAAGGGTGCCTTTTTTCTTGGACCAACTTTTCCCAATATCCAGCACAGTATTTGACATATGGAAGGTGCAGACTATATAGCTCTTGAATAAATGGATGAAGGATACATACAAAGATGGACAAACAGATGATTATGTAAATTACCTCCATCATCCTTAAGGGGGATTCTTAAGGCACTCATCACTGAGGAAAGGGAACAATAACCTCCTATAATATTTATTTCATATTCATCTCCAGAAGTTGGAGACCCAGTAGCCTGAACCAATAGCAGGCATTAGAGATTCCAGTACAGGGCAGGTGGCCCCAGGAAGAAGGATTATAATCATAATTTCCTTGGTCATGTTAGAATTTTCCAGATAAGATAATTTTCTAGATAAGATTCTAGTTATGTTGTGTTTCAAAAATGCTAACTTTCTAGATGATTGCTTAGTCCTTAGCCACATCATTTTCCATTTTTTTCTTTCCACTGGCCTTGGGTTCTTCTTCATAGAATCATCATCACTATAAAGCATTTGCTCCCCGTCTCCCAATTTGGGTTCCAGCTGGAACTTAATTATGGGTTCATAGTTTCTGAGAGCCAAAAAGAATTTTAGGGATCATCTCATCCAATACCTCCATTTTGCAGACCTAGAAGCATTTGGGAAAACGTTGAGGAATGGATTGTCTTTGGCAATTACCCTTGTAACTAGATGGTTCTAAGCCTCATCAGCACAAGAGGACTGATGAGGAAACAGCAACCTTAATTCCCAAATTATCTAGGAACTCAAGTTCCCCTGTAAGGTCTTCTCTATTTCCAAAAAGTCCTGTAGGGGCCTCATGTCTCCTCAGAAACAAGTCAGTTGATGTTCTTTGTCCCTGGCTCCTTCCTCAATGCCACTTCTCACCAGGTCCCTGTTCTGGGCCTTTCTCTAAGAAGAGTCTTTCCTTTGTACCTCCATTTTCTGTGGAAGAGCTCAAGGCTGCTGCACAAGAGCCTTTCTGGGGGGTGGGTGGGAGGGTTGAGGATTGAGGAAATGAAAAGAAGGGATGGGGGGAGCTGTTGAAAAACAGAAGAATAAACTCTCTCTCAGCTTTTTAGCCATACTTCATTATAGGTAGGCTGGAATGTAGAATTTGGCTCTAAAATCACATCTGGTTTCCATACTTGTCCCCGCTGTTTACTATGTGTTTGTCCTTCAGCAAGATACAAAAACTTTCTGAACCCGAATTTCTATTTTTATCTTCATTAATAAGGTGGCAATAATAATTCCTTCCTCATAAGATTATTTGAGTTTTAAAAGGAATACTTTATATATATACACATATATATATAATAATTATTATTATTGTGTTATGTTAGTCACCATACATCATTAGTTTTTGATTCAGTGTTCCAAGATTCATTGTTTACGTATAACACCCAGTTCTCCATGCAATATGTGCCCTCCTTAATACCCATCATAGGGCTCACCCATCTCCCCCAGTCCCCTCCTCTCTAAAACCCTCAGTTTGTTTCTTGGAGTCCACAGTCTCTCATGGTTCATCTCCTCCTCCGATTTCCCCCAGTACACTTTTCCTTTCCTTCTCCTAATGTCCTCCATGTTATTTCTTATGTTCTACAAATAAGTGAAACCATATGATAATTGACTCTGCTTGACTTATTTCATTCAGCATTTTATATATATATAAAATCAGGTGCTTAGCATAGAACCGGAAGTTGGTAAGCACTGAGCAAATGGTATAGATATTATTAATTTTATCTTCATCATTCTTATCATTACCACTGTAGTTTTTCATTGAATAACTTCTTCTGCTTCTGCTCCTAACCCCTATTTCTAAATTTTTTTTTTTTTTTAAAGTAGGCCCCATGCTCAATGTGGGGCTTGACCCTGAGATCAAGAGTCACACACTCCACTGACTAAGGTAGCCAAGAGCTCCTCCTAATCTCTCTTTCTATTGGGCCTTAATGGCAGTTGTCTGTGCCAGCTGGGGAGGGGTCACAAAGGCTCCCCAGCCTCTTCATTCTTCCTTTACCCTCTTCTTGGCACCTGTACACAAAACTCCTTTTTTTTCTCATTTTCCCTACCCCAGACAGTTTGGTAACCAATCATACAAACAATTCCTCTCAAAACCAAATTTTAATCCTATTAGAGCTTCAGCTAGGACATCTCAGTTGTCCTACTAGCAAAGCCAATCTGTACTTCTGAAATAATGGAAGTTGAAGTTGCCAGTTTTAGTAGAGGAAAAAAAAAAAAAAAAGGACACGTTTTGGTGCCAGATTTTCCCCAGAGCAGCACTCTCCTCTATAGTAAGAAAGCTCTAGCTAGACGCACGGTTGCCTGGAGATAATATTTCACACATTCAACCATGCAGATGAGAACAGCATCCTGGAAGTGAGCAGAGCAAGAAGATGGAAAGAACCTGAGGCCTTGAGTAACTCTGTGCTTATCCACCCAGTAACCCTGAGATGTCTGGGCTGTTTGAGCCATTGTATTGAGATATTTCTGCTCTCCTTATGTTTCTAAACATTGCAAAAAGAAATGATGTTCAGACATTAATGCAAGCCCCAAATACAATGTTTCATTAAAATATTAATATTGGTCATATATTCACAAAGGGGTTGGGGAAACAAACGTCTTCCCATTCCCAGTACAGGAGCTTAAAGTTGGTGTTGCCAAAGATTTCAAGAACTCCTGCCCAGCCAGCCATTAAACATCTGTGGTCACCTTCTTATTATTAATGGAAGTAGAGAAAACAAAGTCAAGGCAGGGAAATTATGTTCTTTATATAGACAACTTTCACATACAATCATTCGAGTTGCTTTTTAATTGCAAATAGGTACAGTGTAATTCACCCATCAAACAAATTAAGGGTTCTTTGATGATCAGACAAGCAAGCTCCATATGAAAGTGTTAGGGAGATTGCCCTGAGATATTTTGGTCTTATAGTCCCAAGGGCAGGGAAGAGAGTTTATATAATTAGCTTTGGAGGGATACTGGGCAGCCCTAGCTTATAGTTCAAACATCTAAACCAGTTGTGGAATTAGCCTAGACCAGTAGCCCAGACTGACAGCCTTGGTTTTTAACATTTTTCTATTGTATATCTTTCTATTACAGGCATTTCATCGTATATATTTGACTGATTATATATAATTTGTAAATCAGAATCCATGGATTATTCTCATAATCACTGGCTCATCCAGAGAGTGAGTTTTAGATCTCAAATACATTCATAGGAGCAGCTGCAGACTCTCAAAACCTTGTTCTCTCATGCTAACCGTGCTGGACTAACGATCACCCCTCAAGACTGAGGACACCAGACTCCATGTAACCAAAGATTCCATGCCAACAAAGAGTAGGTTAAAAATAGACACAGGTAGCTCCTTTCTATAAGCTTCTAGGTCTCCAAAGGGCAAAAGTCCTGGTTTGATGCCAAAATGATGCATTTGCCTTATCAGAAAGAATTACGAAGTCAAAGGACTTGCCCAGGGGTACATGGTCAGCATGGAGCAGAGGGGGACTGTCCTCTTATCACCCAAGGAATGATTTAAGCCTGTCTTCTCACTCATGATGAAATCCAGATGTTATGAGATAAGCTGTCTTAGAATAACTTACTACCTACCAATACTGTAAATAACGCCTTCCCATGCATTACTTTTTTTTCATGTCTTGTAAGTTTAAAAACTTCTGCCAAATTTTCTTGATCATGTTCTATGTTTCATAATATTGTGAGGCATGTATGATTTCCTTTTCAGATTTGGACAAAATGACTTTCCTTTCTCACCATGACATTGTTCTGTCCTCCATTTAATGTGTCGGCCTTGTGACAGGTTCTGTTTGATATTGTGGCTAATCTAACATCCACTGAATCAAGGGGAATAGCACACTACTAAACATTGTTACACGTTATAATGTGTCAGGCACCTTCTAGGCATGTTATGTTTATTAACTCCTAATGTACATGATACATTAATTATCATAACAGCCTTGAAGAATGGATAGTTTTATTACTCCCATTTTATAAATAAGAAAACTAAAGCTAAACAATTCAGCCAGCAGCATACCACTAAAAAGGATCAAAGACAGCGCCCCCAACCAGATGATCTACTACCGTGATACAAAAATCTACCAGTGGTGTTATTCCCATTTGACGAAGACCATTTGGACAGAAGTAATGAAAGTGAATTGAAAAGTTACAGAATTATAGAATCTGGGGCCAAAGGGAGCTCAGATGTCTTCTAGTTTTTCTTGCCCAAAATATTAATCCAAGAAATTAACAGGTTGCCCATCAGAGAAAACAGTCAAAAAGAACAAGCAGAAGACTGAACAGAACCACTTCTAAAAGAAGAAAAAGTTAAAGCATTTGTGAATCAAAGACAGTCTTCTAAGTAGACATCCAGCATGGCCAGACAACAGATAATAGAATAGCATATAAACCTGGACGATGTTGTAGGTGGCCAGAAGGGAATAATGAGGTTATAGGAACACAAGCCCAGAAAGGTGTTTTTGTTTGGTTCTTTGGCAACACTCGACTCTAGGAAATGATGGGGAAATTCTGATTTCTGAGAACGCTTTTCACAAGAAAGAGATTAGAAGAAGAGATGCTGCAATCGAAGAAAGCAAAGTTCAATAAAGCACTCGGGCCAGATGGCATTTATCTGAGTGTTCTGAAGCAAATAAGGTGTGAAACAGCAGAGACTGACGAGAATGGATACCGTGTTCCTAAAAATAGCAACTGTGGTTGAAGACTGTCCAGTTTCTAACACAGCGGCCATTTTTTTAAAAACAGGAAAACTGAAAGAAATACTGGGAATTCAGACAAGTGAACTTTGTCTTGGGGCTAGGATTAATATTTGGGGGGGGGAAATCTGAGGACAGTACCAGATGACATCTGGGGACAGAGATCTCCCACGGTCTCTGCAGTAACAGGAATTTTCACTTTCCGACCTTAAAATTGATCACGCCTCTAGAGCAATGTTATGCACTTGGCTTTTCCAAAGACTTGAGATGAAGAAATAGTTGTTTTTTTTTTTTTTTATCTAAAACTAGCTAAAGAAACCAGAATCATTTATAGTGTATGCTTAGGTCAAAGAAAAGAGATTGGTTACAATGTTCCTGGAATCGGGTGTGGGGATGAAATGAAATTTCAGATGCATTTTTTAAAAAATAATTACAAGGTCTGTGTGAGCTGCAGGCAACTGACTCCCAGATGACTGGCATTGTGTGTGGCAGCATCTTCCAGGGGAGGCAGTAAACAAAGAAATGGTGATCACATGATCATATGATCATCATCTCTAACATCAACTTAGTGTTTATTACATGGCGAGCACACGGCTTAGTGACTGACATCCATGATGTCAATTATTCTTAGTCTGTGAGTCCCACTATAACCTATTCAGAAACATCTGCTATTTCAGGAAGAGAAATGTCCTAAGGGGTAGGATGGTCTCAGCCATGGTCAAAGTTCAGAGGAGTTCCAAACAAATCTTGTCCAAAATATTCTGAATAAAACACAGTCTTCCTTTAAAACTGAATGAGGCCAAGACGGCTGTAAACGAAGTTAAGGATGGAATCTGTCTCTGCGCCTTGGTCTATGGGTTGGTAGCTCATACCTTCGAAACCTCCAGAGAGGCAGGCTGACACGGGTCCCAGATTCCACCTGAAAGCGCGACTAGCCCTTAGACTAGCGAGTTCTTGGTTTTTATGTGTGTGTGTGTGTGTGTGTGTGTGTGTGTGTGTGTGTGTTTAAATTTCCTAGTCCTTAAACCCATTTCCTTACCTAACTTCTGTCCCTTGCTATTTATAACTGTTTTGTGTTTGTTTCCTGATTCCACTGGCTCAGTGTCTTTTCCCATGGCTTTCATCTGTGTTGGCTGCCTGGGATTTTAGACCCACGTGGGCCTAAAGCCTTCCTGCAAGCTTTGTCTGAAATTCTCCCAGGCTTTGGTCTGCAACCTCCTGCCACCCAACCCAGTGCGAAGAGACAGAATGATCTGGAGCCCATAAAGATGAGAACTATTCTACTAGTCAGTGACCCTTCCCAATTAAAATACTTCGTTCGGGGTTCTCCACACAGTGCCTCTAGTACTTTCTTTTCAATAAAGCCTTGCTGACTGAATTTACAGCGCATGCAGTAACATGAACTGCAGACCAGAGTCCAAATTACAACACATGACCTCTATGGCAAGAAAGAGTAAAAAAAAATAAAACAGTCTTGGACAGATGCCAGGTGACACCAGACCCATGAGAGAAAAATGCACTAAACAGAAAGAGTAGTGCACACAACACAGCCTTGCTCTCTGATCCTTTGTGAAGTATGAGTGGTCTCCTTCACAAAATTAAAAGCCTATTGAGAACAGGGTACAATGAAGTGTCAAGTGCAAGGAGCCTACCTTCCCCATCACTCCTCCTGCCACCAGGAACTTGCAGAGGTTGAGCTTTCATGTTAGCCTTCCTCCCTGGCAAAACATTGACAATTAGCCTTGAGCCCTACAAAGCCACACTGGGGAAAATAGGAAATGTTGCTATATCCATATCACACCTGGACAGATACTTGAAAAAGAAGCATTCTGCCTTTTGCTTCTTATGTTTAAATTATTCCATCCAGGGTTTCTTTTTCATCATCCAAGTCTGGTTCCTTCCCAGTATAAGTCTGTCAAACAGAAAATATCCATCTGAGTTCTAAAACTCAAACTATGAATTCATACTGGTTTCCAGCATTCATGAAAAACTCTTAATTTCACTTCTTTCCTTCTAATCTACCAGATTCAATTAATCTTCCATTTTTTAATTCAATGCAACTATTTTTCTTGGTTCCAAATTCTATTTATTTATTGTTTAGTTACATTTGTAACCCAGAATTTAATGCACTTCCTACAATCTCTGTTTTTTGTTCCAAACTCTCCCTGAATCCCAAAACTCAGTTTTGATCAATTAAACAATTGCTATCCAGGAACCCCAAAGTTTAGTTCTAATCAATGAATAAATAAACACGTATCCATTTATAGGAAAATCATAGCAAAGATATTTTATAAAAGAATTTATATGTGTACAGTAGGCTTGGGGCTAAATATTTTATACCCATCAAAAGTAGACTTCTCAGGGGCACCCGGGTGGCTCAGTTTGTTTAGCGACTCCCTTTGGCTCAGGTCATGATCCTGGAGTCCCGGGATCGAGTCCCGCATCAGGCTCCCAGCTCCATGGGGAGTCTGCTTCTCCCCCTGACCTTCTCCCCTTCTCATTCTCTCTCTCTCTCTCTCAAATAAATAAATAAAATCTTTAAAAAAAATAGACTTCTCAGATCATTTATTATGACCTAAGACAGAAAAGGGCCTATTATTATGTATAAACTAGTGTTAACTGCAGCAGACACACAGGGGGTTATCTGTCCAGCCTCCTCATTGGGGAAATGCCTGTTTTCCTCACCCCATTCATGAGGTTATCATAGACGCTGTTCTAGGGCAACAGTTTATTGGCTAAGGAATAGACACTAGACTCAAAATAATAGACTTTATCATAGACTTTCTCATAATCCCTATCCCAGACCTCATATTCTTAGCCAAAACTTTTAAGTTTCAGTCAGGCACCTGACACAAATGGGAAAAATTGGAATTCCATCCTGAGAATGTTTTATCCAGAACTGATAGTCATTCTTTGGGTGCCCGAAGTATGATGTGTAAAACTAGTAGGCCAAGTATCAGTAACCATATTTCCTGTCGTGGGGAACAAAATAAGGGAGGCAATAAGAAAGAAAAAAATAAAATAAAATAAATCTCATACCCCAGAAAGTCAGAGGCAATAGCTACACAGAGTCCTAATGGTGCTCAGGTCTCCATTTCCAGTTCTGCCTCAAATCCAGCTGGATTTCTACCCTTAGGTCTTCTAAATTCTCTACTTTGCTCAAATTCATTTTAGTTGAATTCTGTCACACATAAGCCAAAGAGTTCCTGATGAATAAAATTCCCACTGTCTGAATTTACCAAATGGGAAGCCGAGCCTCAGAGTGATCAGTGGACTTGTCAGGAACATGTAGAAAGTAACTTAAAAAAGAAGAATTCCAACCATGCTTATTCATTTCTTATCAGTGACTCTGATTTTCTTTTTATTTTATTTATTTATTTGACAGAGAGAGATCACAAGTAGACAGAGAGGCAGGCAGAGAGAGAGAGAGAGAGGGAAGCAGGCTCCCTGCTGAGCAGAGAGCCCAATGATGGACTCGATCCCAGGACCCTGAGATCATGACCTGAGCCGAAGGCAGTGGCTTAACCCACTGAGCCACCCAGGCGCCCCAGTGACTCTGATTTTCTATTTCTGTGATATTGTCTTCAGTGGTAGGAAAGTTTAAACCCATCATTCCCATTAGGCTTTACACTGGGAACAACAATGAATCTTAAATAATTCTAAAACATGGAATCCTGGGTGGAACCAGGTGAAACGTAATTATACTAAATCCTCATTTTAAAAGCCAAGTGAGACATATTTCTCTTACAGCTCTTTGAAATGGAATGAACTCATCATGAGACCCAAAAGGAAGTCAGTTACTTAAGCAAGCACAACACAATTTGTATTATCACAAAATGACTAGTATGTCTTCTGTATGCTCAAAGCCATCATGTGGACACGGAGGAATTCTGCCAATCCACGTTTCCATTTCTCAACTGAATTGTTGACAATCTCTAAAAATGTCAATATTACTCTGTTTAAAAAAAAAACATAAGTCTGGTAAATAAATGTATAAATTTGAAGGGCTTAGCTCATCTGTTCAATCTTTAACATCTATAAGAGAAGGACCAAAGGACCAAGTAGTTAGCATAATGACCTCAGATAAATAAGGTTTACAAAGACATTTCAGGTAGTACAAAATAACTAAAGTTCCTAAAAAGGGATTGACAATACCGGAAGCTTCTTTATGTCTAGAGGGGTATAGTCTGTGTTTATGAACTTGAGTTTTGGAGCCAGACTACTAAGTTTCCGATCTCTAAACTGTCATGTAATTTCTATGTGACCTTGGGCAAATTATTATCATCTTGGTGTCTCAGTTTCTTGATCTATAACAAAGGAATAAAACAGGGTTTCCAAATTGGCAGTGGAGAATAATAAAAGAGTTAATAGATTTAACAGACTGAGAACAAAACCTGGCAGATAATAAGCACTCAATATATGTTAGCTGTTATTATTAAGAGGCCATGAATCACTTGTTTTTGTAGCATCAAATAAAGCAGAAGCATGCACATACACACATCTGATAGTTATTTAAATAAAAAAATAAAACATAAATCAACAGAGTACATTTTAATTAAATCAGCTAATGGCATAGTATAGATCAGTTGGGAAAGTGAGTTTACTTCACAAATTATTTCTAACATGGTTCCTCATAAAACAGTAGGACTTCATTAGATATAGAGTTTAAAGGGAACATTAAAAACATATAATGTATAACCACACAGTCTGCTTAACAGCTCCTTTTAAAATTATTGTTATTCGGAAACATTTTTAATTTAAGGGAGCTATTTGAATGAATTTCTGAAGGAAATTGATAGCCCTGTTTGTTCAGTCCCTTGAGGTCACTGGGACATAGCAACTACCAGTGTTCAGATGTTTGGGAACTGTGAAAAAAAAAAGGCAATAGGTTTGAAGTATCCTCAAATATGAGAAAGGCATGGAGAAACAATTCATCACAAACAAGTCGTTAAAATTAAAAGTGTATTCTTAAATCGTTTCTTGATTAAGAACAAATGCTCCATTAATCTGGAACATACTGACTTGAGTACACAAGTAAAGTCAAAGAGAGCAATGACTGACTTGACATGGAACACAGTATCCTGTGTGTTCCCATCTTAAAAGTTTTGTAAGAACAGACTTCACAAAAGATCACTAGATACAGTGAATTGAACAGAAAACTTAGCATCACGCAATGATGCAAAGGTAAATTTTTAAAAAAATCTAGATAACAGAGAACATTGTGTACCAGCACCCATGAAACTTCTTCCATCTATAGATTCTGAGAACATTCCATTTATTTCAGAATGAAAATAAGCCTAAATCCAAGATCAAAAATAAATAAATAAATAAAAGGCATACATAAAAGAAATAAAGTACCTAATTTTAAAGAAACTTGGTATCCTTTCCCCCCTAACCCCCACCTCCATCTCCCAAGTTTTAGTTAAGTGTGTGAATGTGTATTAAAAACCAGGACAGATAGCTTTGAAGAAAACTCTAACAGCATAATTGGATACAGATTTTCTTTGGACCATATAAAAGCTGCATTTCTTAAGGCAGCACATAGTACTTGGTAAATAAAATATTAGATGTCCATTGATGTGAACTGTGCATAAAAAATCACTGATATGCTTTAAAAAAAAAAAAAAAGATCAGGTGTACCTGGGTGGTTCAGTCGGTTAACCGTCTGCCTTCGGCTCATGTCGTGATCCCAGAGTCTTGGGATCGAGTCCCACATTGGGCTCCCTGTTCAGCAGGGAGTCTGCTTCTCTGCCCCTCCCCTGGCTGGTGCTTTCTCTCTCAAATAGATAAATAAATAAAATCTTAAAAGAATAAAAAAGATTTGATATTAAACATCTGTATGAGGACAATGATACAGTGTTTTAAAAAACTGAGTCTTGGGGTGCCTGGGTGGCTCAGTGGGTTATGCCTTTGCCTTCAGCTCAGGTTATGATCTCAGGGTCCTGGGATCGAGCCCCATATCGGGCTCTCTGCACAGCAGGGAGCCTGCTTCACCCTCTTTCTCTGCCTACTTGTGATCTCTCTCTCTCTCTCTGTCAAATAAATAAATAAAAATTAAAAAAAGAAAAAAAACAAAAACCTGAGTCTTGTTTTGGACTAGCCACTAAAATATGTCATATATTCTTTGGAAAAGCTTCAGAATTTCACCTTCTAGAAGATGAATTCCATGAGGAAAAGAACTTTTTTCTCTCTCAGTCACTACTATTTCCCCAGAGCAATGCTTAGGTCACAATAGATGCTCAATAAGTATTTGATGAATTCAGCCATGGATGAAACCATAACTTGGATAATACCTGGTATGATTTGTAAATTTAATAGTTGGCCTCAGGACTTTACCCTCTTTAGTTGACTCCCTTTCCATGCCATTCCATACCGCCTTTATACCCAGTGGAAGGTCCACAGAGATGTCTCCTCATGATGAAGAGAAAGAAAATATCCATGAAGGATTGTAGTGGCTTCAGATAAATACTATGTGCAAAAAAACTTCCCAAATTCCATTTTCTATAGAATGGTACAAAACATTATGATAATTTTTCTAAGACCAGAATAAATTCTTCCAAAGTCAAACAAAATTTGACATAATTTTTAGAGTCAAATTCAAGATAGAATACTATATGACCTTTACTAAAATAGTATTCTTCATTGCAGACTTCAAAACAGGGAAAGAAAAAAATTTTCTAGAAAAATTTTCTAGAAAGGGAAGAGAAAAAAGAAAGTAGAGACACTACTCTAAGAAACTGTAACCAGACTTTCTTTTGAGCACCTTATTTTTCCCAAGGTTTTAATCTTGAAAGCAAGATAGCAAAGAAGATAGACAAAGACAGGACTTTTCCTATTTATTAGATGTACACTCAGCTTGTGTTAGAGTATAAATTATGATAGCCCATGCCCATGAGAAACAAACAGTCCAGTTATAGGTACAAGACTAGCAATCAGGAATCAATGATATACTGCCTTGCATCTCGTAATACTAAACTGCATAGAACCAATTCCAAATGACCTAGAGACAAGAGGCAATTCCATGCCTCACACAATGTCCAGCACATATCAGACATGCAATAAATACTTGAGAGGTAACTGAAAGCTAGAATGAATGGATGCATGGATGAATGAATGAATGGATGCATGGATGAATGAATGAATGATGAATGAATGACTGCTTTTAGAAGTTAACCCCATTTAGGATCCTGGAGGGTGATGTCCAGAATTTGGTCCATGTCTCCCACAAATAACATCTCAATTTTCATTTCCATCTTCCATGTACCTTTCCGTCTTCACACGTATGATAGAAGCTGTGTCAACCTTATGCAGAAAAGATGGAAGGGTAGAAAACACAATTGTCCTCTTGATAATATTGGGTGGTCTTGGAGGTGCTCGCTTCGGCAGCACAAATACTAAAACTGGGTGGTCTTGGAGGCTCAAATTGCCGTGATTCACCTGCTGTAACCAGTCAGAGTCTCCTTCTTAGGAATTAATTCTAGGACACTCAGTGGGTGGTGACCAACTGACAGATTAACTGTTTGCTTCTGAGCCTGGGGCCGTGTAAGTTCAAAGCCTGGGCAGTCATCAGAGACCCTGTGCAAGAAAAGCAGAAGCAGCCAGTTGGGATAGAAAGAGAACTTGAATAGAAGCAGATTAAGAAGCAATGTCCAGAAAAACATCGTCCTTGAAAGGGAGGCAAATTGAGAGAGAAGAAATCTGTTCACAGAGAAGGGGCTAATCAGTCCTGTCACTTCCGGGATCGGTTTTATCTGGATTCCAGAGAGACCTCTTTCTTCACTTAAATGAAATGACTTTGGGCTAGTTCCTACCTCTTATGAGTAAAAAAAAGCCCCATTCAAATACTTATTATTCCTTTTCCCACTTTAATTTGCTAATATTGTTTCTACCTAGCATTACGTGGTATAAGCGTTGGCTTGGAACTTAGTTCTTAAAGCCATTTTAACTATTTGATTAGGCTGAGAGAGTTCCTATATTTTCATAGAATCTTACAGCGTTCTGAGAGAAAAGACTAATGAATTGCTTCTGTGAGTTTCTATTCCACTCAAATTTTTAAAAGCAAATGTTTTCAATTGTTATTAATTGAGCTAAGCATGCAAAAATGTCATCTATAACTTTGAGGAGGGTGTTTTGGGCTAGTCTTGAAAATATTTATTGAAACAAAATATTTCATCAGTTTTATGGGGCTTTTGTGTGAATCTAGCAAACTTAGCATTTATACAAGGTCCGAACACCATAGGAAAAGTTCTTAAAATGAATTATTTAGGCATTCATATCCACAGTACAAGAAAAAGATGAAACAGAATTTTTCTTCACGTAGTTGACCAAACTTCCCAGTGATTTTTTTTTTTAAGTGCTTTGCTAAAACAGCTTGGGGGTTCCCACTTTAAAAATTAAACTCCTGGTGTATATTTAGCTATTGGGTGTTTTCATTTTTATTTATTTATTTTTTTTTGTCCCTGGGTACAGTGTTTAATTTGTACATCTCAGTCATCTGAATGATCTTGGTGATCTGAAGCTATTTCCTGTGGAACACTCAAACCTTCCTCCCAAAGGTCCTTGAAGCTAGCTAGACCCAGCAGATACCAGGCTTCCAGGAGCTCACTGTTCTTCACTCCTGGAGGGCTTCATTCTTCACTCCAGAGGGCACCTGGGTGGCTCAGTCTGTTAAGTGTCTGCTTTCAGCTCAGGTCATGATCCCAGAGCCCCACATCTGCTCCCTGGTAGGCAGGGAGTCCGCTTCTGCCTCTTCTCTTCACTCCGTGCTCTTTCTCTTCTCTCTCTCTCTCAAATAAATAAATAAAATCTTAAAAAAAAAAAAAAAAAAAGGTACCAGAAGGTACCTGCTCATGAAGGAGATAGATCCCAGAGCTCTAACTTACACCTAGAGTGTTGGGATAAGAGCCAAAAATCTCTAGGAGTGTGACCTTTAACCAGTTATGCTTAAGAGAGGCTCATGCTAAGAGGAAATAAGATTGTAAGTGATCTTTTGGTGACCCCGTCACCTATAGAAGACAAAAAGTTTGATAGTCTTGTTCTTGGAAAATGTCTATGAAGATTTAGCAAACCCACTTGATGAGTAGGTTAACATAAGGTTTCCTGCTGGAACTCAAGCCGTAAGACTGCAAATAAACTCTTCAAAGGAAAGGTAGATCGAGGTGTCCATAGTACAGTCAAAAGGGGTGTCTATGCCTTGGTCAATAATTACATACATAGAAAGAGCCCAAATCACATCTTTAAGTTTCCCTATAGCACATCAGATTTGGCCCAGAAAAATGCAGTAATTTATAAAAGCTACAGAGGAAAAATTGAAAAGCTTTGGAACTATTAAAAAGTATTGGCTCTCAGGGCACCTGGGTGGCTCAGTTGGTTAAGTGTCTGCCTTCGGCTTAGGTCATGATCTCTAGGTCCTGGGATTGAGCCCTGCATCGAACTCCCTGCTCGGATGGGAGTCTGCTTCTCCCTCTGTCTATGCCCCTCCTCATGCTCATGCTTTCTCTTTCACTTGCTCTCTCAAATGAATAAAATAATAAAAAAAAAAAAAAAGGAAAAGTATTGGATCTCGAAACTCAAATCTAATTCCAGTTGAGACTAATACCTGTAACTCAAAATTCTGGCTTCAGATCATAGGACACAGGAAACAAAGAACAGAGATTTAAAAAAGTATGTTCTCTCATCTTAAATATTTGCTTATTGACAGATTTCCAGGTTGTTCTTCTTTGTCCCCCCATGTAATAGTATTTGACATTCTCTTTCTCTTCCTTTATTTATAAACACTCAACATCCTCAGGCCTCAGTCTGCAACCAAAACGAAGGCATAGATCTGCCCACTGAGTTACAGGCTTCTCCCTACTATACCTACCTAGAAGGAATCTTGGGCTCCGAAGAGTTTTTCCTAGCACCCAAGAGATTCTGGCACTTGGGCGTTTTGAGGGTTGAAAACCAACCGGCTGTGCTGTTTCAGACTCTCCTGGCTTTTTGCCATGGTCGGTGGGGCAGCAGTGTGTTTCCTGTCTTGGGATCCTTACAGAGACCATGACCTTCTCCCACAGGGTTCCTGGTGTCCCCAGTGCCGCATAGCACTGCGATGCCATCCAGGCCCGGGCTTCCCTTCAGTCTACCCTGCTTTTCTCCAGAAATGGGGCAAAGATTTCTAATCCCTTAATTCATGGGGCTCAAACCATTCCTTGCCACCCGGCCCAGGAATGGGATGCCCCGTTATCCTCTTTATTTCCTTTGTTCTCAGCTTCCAAATCCTTCTCGGGGCTTCAGACACAAGACTTCCTCCTCCCCTCTCTCCTCCCTTCTCCAAATGCAAATCAGACATACAAATATATGCCTGGGAGGATTGCTGAATCCAAAAAGCTGTTCTCAGTTTCAGCTAAGAAAAGACCTCGATCTACATCTACATTTGCTCCTTTCAAACGCCAGACTACAATAGTTAATAAAGATGAGATACAGAGTCACCTTTATACCTTAGTCTTTTGTACTTGCAGTAGGACGGACATCATGGTTCTTCCTAGCTTGCCAAAAAATGTGAGGGGAAACGTGCTGAAGTAGCAGCAAAATTCGGGGCTGGCAAGGTCAAGTGACATGTGCTATTGTTCACAGGAAATAATGGCAAACGGAAAGATTTTCCATCGTGACAAACAGATGGAATAGGCATGGAGAGAAAGAAGAGAGAAAAACGGTAGAGTAAACACAAGTTGGGAGCTGCGCTGTTTGAATTAATAGGTGTTAGACATGAAAGAGAGGGCCTGAAGTGGTTTATAACTGCATCAAGATAGAATCCGTTTTACCAGGATAATTTTATGTCACCTGGTGTTATGCATGGTTTATACAGCACGAGGAGCTTGGAAGTAGAAAAAATGAGTTTCCAATGGAAAGGGCCAGAACTGACTCAGACACAGGACTCGGGATCCTAAGACAGGAAAACCTCAGACTCAACAACCTGAGTTGACCCAGCAGTGACCCAGGAGAAGCAGCGACCCAAAGGGGGCTTCCAAGGTGGGAGCTAAAACAGGGAAGAAAGAGAGAAGCTTGAATGAGAAAAGGTCACAAGGGCCTAAAAGAAGATTGTGTATTGAAAAACAAGGGCTCGCTTGCCAGAAAGACAAAGCTGGCTTAGGACAAAAGTATGCTCTGGAAATCCTCAATCATTGAGGCAAGAGGAAAGTTGTTTCAAAAGTAGGTAGTTCGTAAATAGATTATTACTTCCAAAATAGAGACAGATCGGTACTCTAAAGACCAAATCTTATGGAGTCCATTCTGTTTCTCATCCTTCTAGAGTTGTGAGACTTACCTACTAACTTCCAGATGCAAAGTTCCGCTCAATTGACTGAAGAATGACTGAAATCTTAAGCAAACTAGATCACCAGGTTCTGTTGCTTTCACAGAGTCTGAATTCGTGCCATCCCCTTTTCGGAGTGAATACCTAAGGATGTTTCCAAGGCATCACAATATTATGTTGGCCTAGTTACAATGGAGAAAGTGTCCTTTCTAAACTTTGTGTGTGTGTGTGTGTGTGTGTGTGTGTGTGTGTACATGCAAGCAGGCTCGCGGGTGACGTAACAGTCAGCCTTCAGTCTATAAACATTCCCAAGGAAGAAATGTATCCCTAGCAAGACTGTCAGGCACAAACCAGCCTGACTTCAAAAAAAAATCAGAATTCACACATCCGAGTGTGTACTGTTGCTTTTAAAGTATCCATTTAGAAGGCTGCATACTTATATTAATAAAGGGATGGCTCTAAACATTTTTTGGAGTTCCTTTTTGAAGATGGCCTTCATTTTCTGTGCCACGATTTTGGAATGTCTTTATGATAATGTAGCTTCATCTTTTGAGTGTAAATGTGATTTATAAATAACCAAAAGTAAGTCAGAAGCAAATCTTAAGATGATAGATAATTAAATTGGGCAATATCATAAGGAGGTAAGCTGAACTTTGGAAAAGCTTGTAGATGTATTTACCTTATTTTGTTACATCTCAAACTTTCTTTTTGAAGAAATTTTGTTGCTTTTGCTTTTGTAATCAGTAACATCCTAAATGCTGCTCCTGACAAAGAAAATGGGTTACATGTGTGTATGTTTGTTTCATCACACAGTGAAAGCAAAAAATCTACAGACTTCATTTACATTTAGCAGGGAAAAAAAAATGTTGCTCCAGATACAGTTTAAATCCACCATTGGTAACTAAGCAGAACACTTGCAACTAAGTCAAACACACACTTCTAAAAAGATACATCAATGAGCGCCTACATGGCTGAGTTGGTTAAGCATCTGCCTTCAGCTCAGGTCGTGATCCCAGGGTCCTGGGATTGAGTCCCTGTTTGGGCTCCCTGCTCACCGGGAAGTCTGCTCCTCCCTCTCTCTCTCTCTGCCCTTCCCCCAGCTTATGCTCTCTCTCTCTCATCCTCTCTCTCAAATAAATAAATAAAATCTTCTGAAAAAGTAATAAAAATTAAAAAATAAAAAGATACATCAAAAGATGAGATTACTTCTAGCAAATTCTTTCCATCTTCTATGTAAAGGTCTACTCGGCAAAGCAAAGATGTTTTGACAGGAATTTTAATACGGTTTATAGTATCATATTTTATTAAAGATTTTTCTCCTTTTGAAAATGTTTTTTAATAACCTCTCATATGCTCCTCAGTTAGAACTATTAATGGTTGTATATTTTCCCCCTATGACTGATATGGGAAATTCTTAATACTAAATGCAGTAAAATAATGTTTTTCTATAAATTCTAGAACTTGAATTCGATATAAAATCATTCTTACCAGGCTTTAAATTATATCAACTCAATGAAACTTATTTATGCAAAATGTTTCTCCCTACCACTGTGCTCATTGGCAAACACTGCTGAGCTTGGTGTTTTATAGCTTCTAAAATAATTATTCAATATGATATTAGGTTATAGAATGTGGGGCACAAATCCCTGAAGCCTAGAGAGGCGCTAGGAGGTAGAGTCCACTATCGTTCAACCTCACCATGGTTATGCTTGAATCTGATGTCTTTCCTACCTATTTAACTTGCTTCCTCAAATACTAAATATATGTTTCAAAAGTCAAACCATACTAAAGTCAAAAAAGCGGGAGGGAGGGGCACCTGGGTGGCTCAGTGGGTTAAGCCTCTGCCTTCGGCTCGGGTCATGGTCTCAGGGTCCTGGGATCCAGCCATGCATCGGGCTCTCTGCTTAGTGGGGAACCTGCTTCCCCCCTTCTCTCTCTGCCTGCCTCTGCCTACTTTGATCTCTGTCTATCAAATAAATAAATAAAATCTTAAAAAAAAAAAAAAGGGAGAGGAATACCAACATTGCAATACGTGAGTACAGGCAATGGAGAAAGGGGTCAAAGGCTAGCCTGAAAATAGGTAGACTTACAGACTAAGTTCTCTTTCTTTCATCATTGAGTGAAATTTAGTCTAGAGATTTTGTCAAAAGACATAAAAGGATATCATTTCTCTGAGATGTTGCCTCTAGAGCATGGGCACCTTACATTAGCATTACCAGCACTTTGGGCCGGAAAATTCTTTATTGAGGGTGGAGTGGATTCTGTTCTGGGGACTCTAAGATGTTTCGCAATATCCCTCGCCTTTGCCCGCTAGATGCCATTAACATCGCTATTCCCAAAAATGACAGCCAAAAATGATTCCAGACATAGCTAAGTGCCCCCCCGGGGGACAGAATCATCTTTCCTCACCACTCCTAAGTTGAGAATCACTGCCTGAGAGCAACTGTTTTGGTATTTAGAAGACGTTTCTGACAGTAAGTTACGGAAGGTTGACATCATGCTGTTTATTATTCGTGTTGGTTTAGTGTTTCGCCACATGTAGCTTAGGGTCAAGAAAAAACACCCTGATCTGTGTAACGTAAATTCTCATCAACTATGTTCCCATGTTCTTAAGTTCTCTTTAAACTGTGAACCTGTGTTTATACCTACATTTCCTGCAGTCGCCCCAAATGGTCGCACATAAGAAGAAAAGTGCACTGCTTACAGACAAGAAAACATTTCATATGGCCAAAGATAGCACATGCTAGCTTTGCAAAGTGTATCTCAAATGTCTGCAGCATTTCATGGCAACAAAAGTTGCTGTAGAGTAAGTGGGTCAAAATTACCATTGGTGAAGTGGTCCCCGAAATACCTTTGGATTATTATAGGCCAGGCCCAAGCAAGCAAGGCTCATTAGATTTGAGAGGCAGCCCTTGGAGGCAGTTAAAATATCCCCAGTCAGATAGCGTTTGCAGGAAACACAGGTCTGAGTTAAGCAAGTGGGCGCCTGGTAAGACTTCAAATACTCTGAGAACAAGCCTGATTCTGTATGTTACGCAGAAGCTTCGCGTCTATTCTTGCTCAGCCCCAGGAGTCTAGTAGGCAAGCGACAAAAAAAGACAAACTTCAAATTTCGGTCCAAGAAGGAGCAGGTTTTATGGAACATAAAACTAACTCAGGAGCAAAGTAAGCGCTTAAACAAAGTGCAAACTCCAATAGCAAGTGAATTAAGGCGCCCACAGTGGCCTTCCAATTTCCTTGGCAACCAGGAAGGATCTGTGAGTTTTAAAATGCATGTGTGCTACACCTGAAACTAATATTACACTTTATGTTGACGAACTGGAATTTGGGATGCCTGGGTGGCTCAGCTGGTTAGCTCGCTAGTTAGTCTTCGGTTCAGGTCATGATTTGTCCCACATCAGGCTGCTTGCTCAGCGGGGAGCCTGCTTCTCCCTCTGCCTGCCGCTCCCCCTGCTTGTACGTGCTCTCTCTCTCTGACAAATGAATAAATACAATCTTAAAAAAACGAAACAACAACAACAACAAAAACAATGAATTGGAATTTAAACAAAAATGTAAAAAAAAAAAAAAGTAACCAAAAGAAAGATAAAAACCATACGACTATTGGGATGCCTGGGTGGCTCAGCCGGTTAAGCCGCTGACTTCAGCTCAGGTCATGATCCCAGGGTGCTAGGATGGAGTCCTGCATCAGGCTCCTTGCTCAGTGGGGAGCCTGCTTCTCTCTCTGCCTCTGCCTCCTTGTGCACATGCTCACTCTCCCTCTCTCTCTCTCTGACAAATAAATAAATAAAATCTTAAAAACAAACAAACCATATGACTATCTCAATAGATGCAGAAAAATCCTTTGACAAAGTACAACCTCTGTTCAGGACAAAATCTCCAAACAACAGAGTAGCAGAAAGAGAAATTAAGAAAACAACCCCATTTACAATCGCACTAAGGAATAAAATACTGAGGAATAAACTTCACGGAAGGGATGAACGACTTGGAGTCTGCAAACCATAAAACATTGATGGAAGACACTGAAGATGGCTCCGAGAGTTTTTTTCATGAATCAAAAGTATGGAGATCAGGGGCACCTCGGTGGCTCAGTGGGTTAAGCCTCTGCCTTCAGCTCAGGTCATGATCTCGGGGTCCTGGGATCGAGCCCCGCATTGGGCTCTCTGCTTGGCAGGGAGCATGCTTCCCCCTCTCTCTGCCTGCCTCTCTGCCTACTTGGGATCTCTCTCTGTCAAATAAATAAATAAAATCTTAAAAAAAAAAAAAGTATGAAGATCAAAGTCCTCACGGAGCTATAGAAAAGTACAAGGCCATCCTATTAATAAGATGGAATAATAAAAGTAAGCAAATAAAAACAAATCAATAAATAAAACACCCACGCATGCCCACTTGATGCACGCCCATACCGGAATCCTGATGCCGGTGATCCTACCGATCAACAAAGCACAGGCACTCTCCTTCTGGCTTTGCAAACACAAAACCAGTTACTCTACTCTTGATGTTTCAGTAAGTAGCACTTCTCACGTATAATAAAGGCCACCGTGAACTGTGTGAAAGTTTGCAGGGCCTGGGGACAGGGAAACTGGCCGAAGACCAGAGTCATCTACATTGTGTCCTCCCGACAAACTCCAAGCTCCTGAGAAGACAGCTTTATCAAGGGTCAGAAATACAGGCCCGAGGATCGTGTGAACGTGAGCTATGCGGCCCCTGCTGCTCTGATATTCCAGCTGGGAGAGGCAGGTCACACAGCAAGCTAGAGAAGCAGGGGAAACGTGGGCTGTTTGGATGACCACATCCTCAGCTGTTTACTCTTCCATCTGAATCACCATCACATCTTACTTGCAACTGAGACCCGGAAACCTTTCTCAATGGCCCAATACTGCTTCTCGAAACAATCGTCGTTTTCCAGCAGCAATACGCTTTTCTACTAAATATTTTTGGCGGCAGCATATTTTGTAACCGTTTGATCCAAAGCTGAGCATTATCAATCGTACACATCAAAAGGTAGGAAGTAAGCATGAGCTGAAAAACATGTAGGCATTGGAGAGAAAGGGAGAGGGGGAGATAGAAGAGATCAGATAAAGTGATAAAATAACGAGAAAGGAGGTAATTTCTGTGGATTGAATAGGAGAGAGAAGCTACTTCCTAAGGCTTTGGGGGAGGTCCATTTCCCAAAGATGGGAGCAGATTGAGAAACCTGGACCGATTGTCCTCACTCCTTCCCGGAGATTCTGAAACTGTAGGCATTAAATGTACCATTAAAACTATATACAGATTCTTTTCCTCGGAAGTAAATTACATTGTTTTATTACTACAATATGTGTCTCAAGAGGCAAGTAATTATTTTTAGTGGCTGGGTAGAAATTAGATCCACAAATAAGGGGCAGTTTGGAGAAATTAGACTCATACTACAGCCAACAGGATTGTGTTTCTCTGGACTTCCAGGTAGAGCTAAATCCTAAAACAGGCCTAAGCTCACAGAACCAGTCTGCAAATTTTGCACTCCTGTGCATTCTTACTAACATCATCCTTCACACACATCTTTGTCCCCCTCCTCCTCTGGGCACCTCAGATAACTCAGGACAAGGAACTGTAAACGGAAGCCTGTGGCCCAAAACACAAAGTTTTATGGATAAATGTTTCCGCACGCAAGCAAATGGAACAAAAGAGAGGCGGAGATGTATACTTTATATTTAACAGCTATAGTCTTTCAAATTGCAGTTATGCATAAATTAATTTGTGTTTAAATCCTAATCTGGTCATTTAAAAAAAAAACAAAAACAGAGACCCAGCTCAATTGCCTCATCACAATCCCACCTTAAAAAATGTAATATCTTGGTATATATACCAGTTATCAAAACTCACACAGTGAACAATTAAAATATGCTCATTAAAATTTTAAAATTCCATAATTTATAAAAGTGTAAAGGAGAAAAGGGGAAGCGCCATTTTAGGCATCATGAGCCCTATGAACTATCATTTTTTTAAACACTTGGTTTTCATCTAATAAATGTTTTAAAGCAAGACTATGGGGACTAGTGCAGGATTTGCTGAGTATTTGCTAAGGTGGAAGGAAAAGGGTGGCTCAGTCAGTTAAGCATCTGCCTTCAGCTCAGGTCATGATCCCAGGGTCCTGGGATCAAGTCCCGCATGGGACTGCCTGCTCAGCAGGGAGCCAGCTTCTCCCTCTCCCTCTGCTGCTGCTCCCAATGCTCATACTCTCTATCTGACAAATAAGTAAATAAAATCTTAAAAAAAAAAAGAGTAATACATTTACCTGTCTTCAAGTACTAATTACTTTTTCTGAAAATTCTGCCACATTTTGCTATTTCTCTGACATTTAATCTATTTTATTTAGAATTCCTATCCTGGGTAAGTGGTATCTTCAAGTCATATGTGTAGGATTTCTTAATAGGTGTTCACAACTATCCGTACAAAGCATGGATATTCATTTTAAGACACAGTTTGAAAGTTTGGGTGGTAATTTGGTAAGTAACAGCTATTGGATAGTTGAAGAGAATAAATACATACAAGTATTCCCTTTGTGTTTGATTTAAAAAACATTAACATTTCATTCATGGTGTCTTCTCATATTAAATTTCTTGGGGTCATCAGATCTCGATGGTAAAAGGGCAGAAGAAGGAGAGAAAGGAGAGGAGCTCTGAACAGATAGTGAAAACATATGGTGTCCATCTTGCAAGCAGAAGGCTCCCTGGTATTATTGTGACTCTCCCTGTGTTCAGAAAAGCTGGTATTAGCCAGTAGGCAATCTGCTGTATAGTCAGACGGGTGCCAGAAACAGGTGGTGCCGACCTAACCTTTTCCTTCCACCTTAGCAAATACTCAGCAAATCCTGCACTAGTCCCCATAGTCTTGCTTTAAAACATTTATTAGATGAAAACCAAGTGTTTAAAAAAAATGACAGTTCATAGGGCTCATGATGCCTAAAATGGCGTTTCCCCTTTTCTCCTTTACACTTTTATAAATTATGGAATTTTAAAATTTTAATGAGCATATTTTAATTGTTCACTGTGTGAGTTTTGATAACTGGTATATACACCAAGATAATACCACCCAAAAACAAGATACAAAGCATTTCAGTTACTCCAGAAATATTCCTCTTGCCCCTTTAGGCAGATCCCACTGGACTGATTTCCATTACCATAGGTCATTTTGCCTCTCCTTGAGGTAAGACACCATATGCATTGTTTTGTATCTGGCTTCTGTTGCTCACTATTATGTTTTTGATTCATTTGTGCTGTTACACATAGTACTAGATTATTCCTTTACACTGCTGCGTAATATTTCATTGTATGAATGTACTATAATTTGCTCATCTATTTTCCTGAATATAGATACTTAACATCCAGTTTTTCCTCCAATCATTCTTATATAAGTATTTTTGTATACATCTATTTTTATATCACTTGGATAATTACCTAGGAATGGAACTCCTAGTATGTAAATATTTAATTTTTAACCAGCGGCAAATGATTCTCCAAAACAGTAGTAACATTTTCTGCTACTGACAACAATGGGTATTTAAGTTTTTCTACACTCTTGCTAGTATTTGGTGTTGTCAGTCTTTTAGCAATTCTCCTGGGTATGAAGTGCTGTATCATTATATTTAAATTGCATCTTCCTGATGACTTATGATACTGAGTATCTTTTCATGTGGTCATTGGCCTCATTCCTATGTGGGATTCTTAAAATTTCTTTCATGAAGTTTTTTTTTTTTCTTTTGAAGTTTTATTCTTCATATTTTTATTAGGCGTTTAACTTTTTATTATTGACTTGTAAAAGTTCTTTATATGTTCTGGATCTTAATTCTTCATGAAATAGAAGCGATAAGAATATTTTTCCCAGTCTGTTATTTGTCTACTTCTTTTGTTTTCATGAACAGAAACTTTTTAATTTTGATGAAACTCAAATATTCTTTTATAGGTGTTATCTTTTAAATTCTGTCTAATAAATCTTTGTATATCCCAGGAAGGCAAAGATCTTCTTACTTGTTTTCTTCTAGAAGATTTTTTGTTATAACTTTTATATTTACATTTGTGTAGGAGAAGCAAAACTTTACTTCTACCCTCTTAGGGTCTCTGGCTAGTTCTGAGAATTAAATTGACATAAGACAGATTAACAGGAGAAAAGCAGCATACAGATTTTTACATAGATGGGGGAACCCCATAGGGAAATGAAGACCCAGAGAATTGGTTAGGCCGAAGTGTTTATATACAAGGTTGAACAAAGAGAGACAACTGTAGAAAAGTAAAAGTATAGGGAAAATGAAGGAAGATAAGAATGATTTTAACAAGGTCTGTTTGTACAGATTTCTCTTGGCTTCAGGCCCTTGTCTCTGGTTATAAGAATATTTCTTTCCTCCTGGTGTAAAAGGGCATCTTTCCCTTGGAAATTTCACCTCTTACTTTTAGGAAGAGAAAGGGAGGTCACAGTGTTCTTGCGCCTGCTGTTTTTCAAACATCTTGAACTCAAAATAATCCTTATGCTAACAAGGCAAATTTTGGGGTGGCGTATTCTGCTGATCTTCATTTATGATCCATTTCCAAATAACATTTTTGTGTATTGAGTGAGGTCGGATCAACAAAATTTTTTCAAAGGGACATCCAGTTGTTTCTACATCATGTTTACAAAATTATCTCTTCCTCATCATAGATATGATTTGCCACTTTGGTCAGATACCAAGTATCTGTGGACGTATATATCATATATATGTATTTGTGCCCTATGATGTGTACATATCATATATTTGTGTGTGTGCCTATTTTTGGATTTTTAAATTCTGTTCCATCAATCTGTCTATTGTTATGCCTATACCATACTGACCTGATTACTGTGACATTGTCTTAAGCTCTGAAATGAAGTAGTGTAAACGCATCTGCTTTGTTCTTTATCAATATTGTTTTGGCTACTTCAGTTCTTTTGCATTTTTAGACTAACTTGTAATTTCTTCAAAAAGGCCTGCTGATATTTTTATGGAAATTGTATCATATCTATGAATAATTTGAGGGAAGATGGACATCTTAACACTATTGAACTTTCCAATTCATGCATATGGTATTATTTAAGTTCATTAAAATTTTTTTCAGTAACGTTTTTAAATTTGCTCATCTTTTGTTAGATTTCTAGGTATTTAAGGCTTTCTGAGGGTATTCAAATGATATTTTAAAATTTCATTTTATAGCTTTAATGATACAATAGTAACACAATTCATTTTTGAATGTTGAAACTGTGTCTGAGACTTTGCTAAATTCACTTACTAGTTTCAGTAGTAATTATTATATATGTGTGGATTCCATGGAGTTTTATACACACAGTTTCACTTGTTCCTTTGTAATCATTATGTCTCTCTCTCTCTCTCTTTTTCTGGCTTTGTTGTAGTAAGTAGGACTTCTGGTACAATGCAGAATACAAGTAGCGACAGCCATTCCAACATTTATCCATGTATTTCTCTCTCTGGTGCTCTTATTTCTTTCTTGCATATCCTAGTTTTCACATGGCATAATTTCTCTTATTCCAAAAAACTTCTTTAAATATGTGCCATGGTACAAATCTGCTGCAGATGAAGTCAACCTTTTCTCCTTTCTGAAACTGCCTTAATTTCATCTTCATTTTTGAAGGCTACCTTTACAGGATATGAATTACAGGTGATTTTAGAATTTTATTTTAGAATTTTATTTTAGAATTTTATTTTAGAATTAAATGTAATTATTTTCTCTTCGAGCCTTCACTGTGATAAGAAGGCACCCATTATTCTTATCATGGTTCCCCTGTTTGTTGTCTCTTTTATTTTTCTATTGTATTTATTTATTTATTTATTTTTAAAAGATTTTATATATTTATTAAGAGATGGCGAGAGAGGGAACACAAGTAGGGTGAGTGGGAGAGGAAGAAGCAGGTTTCCCACAAAGCAGAGAGCTGGATGCGGGGACTCCATCCTAGAATGCTGGGATCATGGCCTGAGCCAAAGGCAGATGCTTAATGACTGAGCCACACAGGCCCCCCTATTTTTCTATTTTAAAAATATTTAAAAATATGACTTAGGTGAAGGTTTCTTCATACACTCTCCACTTAGGATTTTTTGTACTTCTTGATGTCTTTCACTAACTTTGGAAAACTCTCATTGTATCCTCAAATATTTTTTCTGCCTCATTCTTTCTCTCCTCTCCTGGGATAACAATTACACATGTATTTAATCATTAAATTACAGATCTCAGATACTCTACCTCATTACTTTCATTGTTGGGTTTCTTTTCTCTCCATTTCATTTTGGATAATTTCTACTGACCCATTTTTAAGTTCACCAGTTCTTTTCTTTTTTAAAATATATTTAATTAATTTATTTATTTGACAGAGACAGCGAGAGACAGCAAGAGAGGGAACACAAGCAGGAGGAAAGGGAGAGGGAGAAGCAGGCTTCCCACTGAAGAGGAAGCCCGATGCGGAGCTTGATCCCAGGACCTGAGGGTCATGACCCCAGCCAAAGGCATGTAGACGCCTAATGACTGAGCCACACAGACACCCGTCACCAGTTCTTTTCTGTGCCCACTCCAGTTGTCAATAAATCCACTGAATAAATTCTTAATTTTCTATATATTTCATTTCTATCATTTCCATTTGCCTTTTAAAAAATGTTCACTTCGGGCACCTGGATGGCTCAGTGGATTAATCCTCTGCCTTCTGCTCAGGTCATGATCCCAGGGTCCTGGGATAGAGCCCTGCATGGGGCTCTCTGCTCAGCAGGGAGCCTGCTTCCCTTCCTCTCTCTGTCTGCCTCTCTGCCTACTTGTGATCTCTCTGTCAAATAAATAAAGAAAATCTTAAAAAAAGAAATGTTCACATCTCTAATAAAATCCCCTTCTGTTCCCCCACATCATCCATCCTTTCCACATATTGATTATAGTTTCCCTAAAATCCCTGCCTGGTAATTCCAACACCTGAAACATCTCAGTATTTGCTTCTATTAACTGTGTCCTCTCTTTAACATGGATTATGTCTCCTTTCACCACTCTCCTCATCATTTTTTTTTTTTTTTTTTTTTTTTTTCTGTATTCTGGACACAGTCTGTAAAAGAACAATAAAGACTAAAGTAAAACATTATTTTCCACAGAAAAATCATATCCTTTCCTCTATCAGAGTGTAAGTGTGGTGTGCTATGTCAATCTAAACCATAATCTAGTTGTGTTTGGACATTCTTATAGGTTTAGTTAGGCTCAGTGTACTAGTGGCTTCAAATTATTTGAGAAGGGGATCAGGAATTTCCATTCATTTGTGCTTGGGACTTTCAGAGCCAATGATACTCTGGAGAGTATTTATAATATTCATGCAGCCTCTGGGTTTCTGAACCAGGGTCCATCTCTTTTTTGATTTATAGCCTTGTTACTAGATTTTTGAGTCAATGGAAAATTCTCTTTGCATTTCTTCCAGAATTCCTGAAGTTTACCTTGGACCTACCAAAGACTGACTGTGTGACTTGGGTGAACTTACTGAACTTCTCCATCTCTTTGCTAAAACAGAATAAGAATCATTATCCCCATGTTATATTAAGGAGTCACTTAACATTAAAGAGCTAACATGCATATAAAAAAGGCCAATGTGTTCTGGTTGAACTGAATATCAAAGTCAAAGTCAACTTGGCTATAGAAAAACAAAAATATTCTTTTTAGATTGATCTCTATCACTTATATTTTGAGTCCAATAGTGTTGAATCAATTGCTAAGTCAGCAAGTATGTGCATTTTTCTGCTACAGGCACATCTTCTTACAGATAAGAAAGCATTAAGTCAGTCTGAGTTACTAGAAAAGATGGCAGAAACACCTAATCGAACCGAAGACTAGTGGACTCCTGAAACGCTCTTATTATTGGTAATTTGCTCGTGATCTCCCAAACTTTAGCAAATGTGATATGAAAATGCAGAAACCTGCTGAAAGATGCACAACATGGCTATTCACATTCTGCTGGGAGAAAGAAATAAATAAAAAGAGAAGGAAGGGAGATTACTCTCGAGTTCATATCCAGCATTATTTCATCAACCATCTGCCATGCCTTCTCATTCATCGCTCTAGGATTATAGTCACATACAGTAGCACAGAGAGTTTCTGCACTCTATCTGTAACTGCAGTTTAAAATAAGAAGTTTGCATTGTTGAAATTAGCCCATATCCACTGCCAAAAGTACATGATCTAGTGGCTAACATGTAATGATACTATTTCCGAAAACTGTGTTGTAATTAAATGTCACAGTCTTGCATATATTTTAGACAACTCAGCACTGAAGTCAAGTCAGGTCACTGATAGAAAGTTATTGGTCAATGATCCCATTAAGCAAGTTAAAGGATGCTCTATATTCAAAATGACTTCATCTTCTCTAAGGATAAAACCACCACATGATCCCAAAGGATGTCTCCTTGTCCTCATGAGAACTCCATTAAAAATTAATATCTCCACCAATTACAATAAACTGTAAGGAGATTTCACATTTATTGTGGTGAAACTTTATTGTAATGAGAACATTGCTAGGGAAAAAATATCCCCAAATAGCAGGGTATAAGGTCAAAAAAATAATTGAAAGGACCTTGTCTTCGCCTTATTGTCTCACAAAAAGACCTAAGAAAATATTTGTGATCCAAGATTGCTTGTGGTATATAATTTACCATGCCCATATTTGGAAAGTCCTGTACTGAAGAGCAAATTAAACTCTTGAACTGAAGTAGTTCCTCTGAACTTGAGGAAAATGATTTTACTTTTGTAAGCTCTTCTTGTAAGAATGATTTCTTAGATAGGATGGACTTAACATACCTCTATTCCCCTCTCCCAGATACACAAAACAACAATGAAGAAGTGAAAATATAGAAAATATTTAGAAAGTATTAAAATTTTTTGGAATTTCTGGGATTTAGAAGGCATATACCAGCAGACCTTCAGCAAAACAGAACTGGAGGAAACCACAGGTTTCCAACACAAGTAGGAGAAGCCTGCTGTGCAGGTAAGAGGTCTAAAGGTCTCTAAGCCCAGTGTCAACAATTCCAAGAATTAAGGGAAAACCCTTGGCATTTAAAAGCAGACTTAACTGGAGAGCTGCATTTGGAAAAGCAAGCTAGTCACTTTCTTCCTTTCTCCTTCTTCTGGGCTGCATTGGCTTTAACCACTGGCTGCAGAGGGGTATTGGGGTTGGAGAAGTCTTGGCGGTGGTCAAGCAGTTACTGACTTCCAGAAATGATGGAAACTAACACCTGGAAGACAAGCTTCCATTCCAAATGCTTCCTCTCCATAAACTGACACAGATAATGGAAATACAAAGGGCACACAAGTGCTGAGTCTCAAATTCAAAGTTATAGGCAGTCAAGAAGCACTGGACATTTTAAGAAAATCAATAATATGGCAGCTAGGCAATAAGAAAAAGAATACCGCCCCACCCCTGGATAGAGTTAATAAAGCTAACAGAAAGAACTAGAGTAAATATAAATATACTTGGAAAAATTTGAAAGAACATTGCATCTATGGAATGTATTTCCTAGAGGTCTGAGAATAAAAAAGAAACAGAAATGAAAATGTCAATACAGAGGCAACTATGGTACGTACGTTGTGAAATACTGGGCTGAAAAACCTGAGCTGAGACATTCTCACACAGAGCAGGACATATGGATAAAAAGAGAGAAAATGTTAGTGTAGAGTCCAGAAATTCCAAAATCTAGACTATAGAAATTACAGAATAAGAAAAAAGAGAAAATGCAGAAAATGTGATCCAATCCATACAAACCAAAAATTCTTGGTCTGAAGAAAAGATAGATCTTTAAATCAAAAGTGCTTAGCCAGACTTTAAAAGAGCCAAAGCCACAGGCATCATGGTGAAATTTCAGAATTGCAGGGATAAATAAAATCCTGAGTCTTTTTAAAGAAAAAAAGAGAAAAACAGGCAACCAAAAAAAAAAAAAATCTGAAAAATCAGCCTGCCATCAGCATAACTTCTCAGGAGCATAATTCAATGCTAGAAGACAGAGATTATGATCTTCCAAATTGAAGGGAAGAATTCTTTCAAACCCATAATCCTATACTCAGCCAAGCTGGCATTAAAGTGAAAAATAATATAAATAAATATTCAGAAAATCAAAGCCTCTGAGTGTTTACCAAGCTAAGCAATCTCTGAAAAACTTAGTTGAGGAGACACAGCCACAAATAAGCAATGAATGACAAAAAAGGGCACGATATAGTCTCAAATATACAAAAGAGTAGTAGTAGCACATTCCTGATAAAACCTAAATAATTGTTGATGCGCAGTGCAGAAACCCAAAGCATAATAAACACTTGGAGCAAAAATTTCAGTTAAATTGACTATGGGAGGTGCCAGAGTTAGTGAGGAAGAAAATGAAAATGAAGTAAGACTATCATCCTTTTGGGGGAACAGATACAGGTAGTTTTAATCCTAGACATCAAATAGAAAAAATAACCTTTAAAAAGTGTCCTAAAATTGTAGAGTGTATTGAACAAATAGGATTTATAGCTTCTAACGCATAGTGTAAAAATAAGTGGATCTTAGAAAAAAATACGAATTTGAAAATATCATGCTTTCAATCTTGCTCTTGTACCTCTGAGGTTAACGCCAAATGCAGTCACTTCTGCCAAGAACGCACTACCTTTGCTGAAACGTTTCTAGCTGTTTGTCTATTAATATATTATTTTACAATATATACTACATCATGTCATGATGCCAAGAATTCCCTGACAACTAACAATTCTCTGAAACCAAAGGGGTTTATTAAATCCACCCAGGACAGCCTGCCATGTGCTTTCTTCAAACTGACTCAGTGTCATCGGTGACTCCACAAGATGCACTTGAGAAATGTCTAGAAGAACTGCTAGCCCAGCCCTCAGTGGAGTGTTGGGCTCTAGCTCAGCATCTTGATGTTGCCAAGGTCTGGTTCATACACTCTGGCATAATGAACTCCAATCGGAAAAGTAGCTCGTGCTTTTCATAGATGAAGCATGTATCCTGATAGGTAGTAACTAGTCTTCTTGGGTGGCTCACTCAGTTGAGCGTCTGCCTTTGGCTCAGGTCGCGGTCTAGGGTCCTGGGATCAAGCCCCGCATCAGGCTCCTCTCTCAGTGGGGGGTCTGCCTATCCCTCTCCCTCTGCTTACTTGGCCTCTCTCTCAAATAAATAAATAAAATATAAAAAAAAAAAGAAATTAGTATCCCTTATGTCCATTTAGATACAAGAAAAAGAAATTCAGGAAGGGAAGTCGCAGACAGTTTCAGTCTCCTCACATCATAAAATGCAGCTATTTACAAAAGGAGCTGGTCTCTCCTTACTTGTCCAGCAAGGGGTCCTGACGAAGGTGGGACAAAAGTGAACTTGAAAGAAAAACCAATGGTACCCAGGGATACTGTTCATTTAAGTGCATCATACCTGGGGCCTTTCTTGACACAGTGACACATTTCAAGGTCATGTTTTTGGGTTTTTTTTTAAAAAAGATTTATTTGAGAGAGAGCATGTGCACACTCATGATAGCGAGTGGGGAGAAGGGTAGAGGGAGAGGAGAGAAATCCTCAAGAGTCATATGTTCAAGCGACAGAGCCACCCAGGCATCCCTCCAAGTTTTGAGAGGTGGTTTTCTGTTTCACAGATGTATGCTTTTGAAGTTATCGTCAGACCATTATTTGATATTTTAGTAAATTTAGCTGTTCATTAGCTGAATATTCATGGATACCATTCTTGCGTACACTGTGAATGGCAAAATGATACGTTCCAATTTCTTTATAATTTGCATCGTTTTTTATGAAATCCATGTAGAGCAAAATACAAAAGCTCCCCAGTGGACTTAATCTAGTAAATCTAAGGAAGCCGTTGTGATGTGCTTCAGACATGTGTGGACGAACTCTAGCCAACATTTACTCTGGCTGTTATGAGGGCTTGAAATTATTTCAATAAAACTGACAATACAGAGTCCGCAAGAATGAGCAAGTCCTCAGTTTAGCCCAGCAGCGCCCAGAAACCCTCTACAATAGAAGATGCTTCAGACATTGAATCCAGTCCTTGGAAAAGAAGAGGTGGGACTAGACACCCAGTTACTAAAACTGCAGCCAAGCCCCACTCCCGAGCCCAAACTCCTCTACTACAGCTGGAGACAATTTCATCGGAGATCAAAATCGCAGAGGTAGGTGGTAATGACCGATTGAATGGGGTGACATGGGCACTTGCGTAAGCACTTCCCATGTGAGAACCACAGGGACTGGGGGATCCAGCATGTGATCTTACACGGGACAGAATCGTGAGACCTCTTGCTTATGGGGAAGAAAACCAGAAATTCTGGATTTAATAGCACCACATACAATGCTTGAAACACCTTGCTACTTTGTTTTTGTTGTTGTTGTTTTGGGGGCATCGGTTGTTTGGTTTTGGTTTTGGTTCTTGAATAAAGCAGGAGAATTATGTAAGGGCTGCTAACTTGTGAAAGTAAGCCAGTCATATACGGTCAACCTACGCTTTTGAACAGTTCTTTGATGGAAAATGACCATCTTAAATTGAGGAAAACAATGACTACTTTTGGGAGTCTTTACTTTAAATTGAGGAAAACAATGACTACTTTTGGGAGTCTTTACTTTGGAGGGTTTTGCTTTGTCTCAGACACTGGATCTGCCATGTACACGAACACAGACACGCACACAGCATGATGCTGCCTCACTGGTATCTATCGGGAGCCCCAGTCCATATTTCACAAATACTTGTGGTTATTCCAAAAACAGAACTATTTAGATCTTCCTAGATGCCAGATGCTGTTCTAAGTGATTTCCTCATATTAACTCAGTCTTTAGAAAGCTGTATTATGATCCCCATTTTTTTGCAGTAAAACTAAGGCCCAGGGGCACCTGGGTGGCACAGCCTGTTAAGCATCTGACTCTTGGTTTCAGCTCAGGTCGTGATTTCGGGATCATGAGATCGAGCCCCAGGTAGAGCTCTGAGCTCAGTGGGGAGTCTGCTTGAGGTTCTCTCGGTCTAAAATAAATAAATAAATCTTCAAAAACAAAACAAAAACTAAGGCTCACAGAGGTTAAGACACTTATTCAAGTTCACATAACTAGTATCTGGAAAGCCAAACCTTAAACTCAGAAGACAGGTCTACAGTTTTGCCACTCCACTATCTCTCACTGGCCTAAACAGCTTCTCTGCCAGGCAGTGGAACACATACTGCATAATTTAGTCCTTAAGAAGTAGACGAGAACTAACACTTTTTATTTTCCCCCTATGGGAACCGGTTCAGCACCATAAAAGCTGCCATAATGTGGATTTGTACCTTGTGTCTTAGAGTAAGGACAGAGCACGAGCTCTATAGTACTGAAATGTGTCCAGATGAGAGTCACAATATTTATGCTGGGTCACACCATTAAACCAGGTCCCCGAAATAAGGTGGGTCAGTCCCAAGATCCATTTAAACTTTTATGTAGTCATTGGATTTAATCTTAAAATTGTACTTTTCCTGCTGGAGAATTAGCTAATTCACTTAAAAGATATCTCCCATCTTCCCTGGTGATCCACTCTTCCCGAACAACTGTAAGTCTATGGTGGTGTGTGGAGTATGGAAGGTTGAAAAACCTGGGTCTTCTCCCTGACTCTGCTGCCACATGATGGAGGCCAAGTCCTTCATTTTGTGCCTCCGCTTCATCCTCTGTAAGTGGTAACGATTTCTTCCACATCTAACACTGATATTCGAGCTCACTACATCCTGTGTGGACGTTTCCATAAATTCCATGAGCATTTGAATAGAATAAAAATTTCTTGAGAAGAAGGATCGTGTTCATCTTAGTCATCCCTGCATGTGCGGTCTTGGTGCTCCTGGGTACTCTTTAAATATGTGTTGGATATTTGGCAATGTGAAAATATTTCACACATGTAATAAACAAAAGCAAAAATACAAACCAAAGTTTTCAGAAAGAAGCTTTGTACTGAGAACACTAACTAGGGAAGAGCCAGAAGTATTTAATTGACAATTTATGCATTTTCTGGGAAAGATCTGGTAGGGTTCAGGACATGTTATCCCAAAATATGGCGCCTTGATATATATTGAATATCTTAAGCTGAAGGAGTTTGAGAAAATGGCAGTAAGGTCACTCTGATGCAACCCCGACATCCTTCTTCCTTGAAACAGGTCATTAAACTCCCATGTGAAAGGTAACCTCCCTGTACCAGGAGGGAGGAAGACATTCTTATCACCAGAGAAAGGGAATTGGGGGCCAAAAATCTATACAAACAAACTTATTAAACTAACACTTATTTTCCTAGTTACTTCTTCACCATTTACTACTCCTAACACAAACCCCCTCTGTCTTAACAGTCGCTTGCAAATTTAGTGTTTCTTTGTCTAAAATGTATAAAAGTTTTCTGCTATAGTCACTTCTTTAGTTTTTCATTCTTTTGTGAAGGCTCCCATGTACATGTACCAATTTAATAACATTTGTATGCTTTTCTTATTAATTTGTGTCTGTCAATTTAATTTCCAGTCCCTGTCAGGGACTCTGAGAGGGTCGAGAGAAAACTGTTTCTTCCTTACAGATTGAATAATGAGTCCTTCTTCTCAGAGATTTGACTCTATGAAGCTCTCAAATGCCTTTGCTTCTCCTGCAGTTTTTATTTAATTCATTATAGCTTGAGAGTTGCCAATAAATTTATCTCACATACATAAGATAAGTGCTATTACATCACTGTCCTTCCTCTTCTAGACAGAGTTCACACAAGACAACAGACAACTAGAATGCTTTGTAGACATATGCACTCTTTTCAATGAGCACCCATGTCTCACCAGCACCTACTATTTGCAGACAGCTCACCCAATTTGATTTGTCAACATTAAACTTGGACACACACATACACACACCATTACTATCTTGAAGATTAAAGATGACCAATGATTGGATACTAAGAAATGTTCAAAGCTGTTCTGCAAAGTTTCTAGGTCAAATGTGAACAACTACCACCTACTTTTTGGCAGGTATTTTGCCCCTGAAATTATGAATTTGAGTTCTTCCACTTTTCTCCACATCTTTTCTAAAAAAAATTGCTATTGCCACTACAAGTTCACTTAAGTGCAGTCAAATTAGTTTTAAGATGATAGCAAATGGAGACTGGGAGTTAATTTTACACTGTTGTATAACTGAATCTTATGTATGTGAAGTTCCTCTAATTACTCAGGAAGCAATTTTTGTAGGATTAAAAGAGAGGAATGGAATAACTTCTTAAAAATCAATAAACATGGTTTGTCTATAGGGTATTGCCTGCTATGTTACATTTCCTTGTTGGATAAAATCTTTTTCCGTAACTGATTTTCAAAGTTCCAGTCAGTTGACTTGGATTAAAAACTAGAACTTTATATTTAGTGTTTATTTTACAATTAACATGTATTTATTATCCTCAATTAACAAGGCTTGATCACTTTCACTCAAATTCATTAGGAAATTGTGTTCCTGCCTTTAAAATATATTTAGAAGAAGAAGAAAATTTCCTCCACTTGCACTTTTGTTGCTACTTTTCTAATCCAGGCAAGAACCCTTTGACTTCTAGATCACCGTAATAATCTCTTAGTCTTTCTCTCTGCTCCCACCCTTGATGTCCCCTGTATTTATTTTCACCCGAGTAGATCAGGTAATCTTGTGAAATGCAAGCCAGACCATATTATACTTCTGTTCAAATCCTTCATGTTACTACTCATTTCACCCAGGAAAAAAAGATGAAGTCTTTACAGTAACTACATGATTCTGTAAAATGCAACACACACACATACGTGCGCGCACACACACACACTCCCGTCTACCTCGCTCACTTCCCTCCAGCCACACTGGTCTCCTTGCGGTTCTTTGGGCAGATTCAGCTTCCTATAGCTTTCCAATCTTTGTACTGATTACATACACTCCATGTCTGAACTTTTCTTCCCCAAGACTGCTGCAAGATTTTTTCTCCATCGGTGCCCACGGTTCTCGGTTATGCCGCTTCAAAGAACGAAGAGGTAGACCAGACAGAGGGTTGGACAGCAAAACAAGCTTTATTGAGCCTTATTAGCAAAGAGATAACACAAGGCTCCCAAAGAGGGGGGGTACCTGAAGGGGTTGCCACTGGAGTGTATAAGTCTAGGGGTTCTTATGGGCTTGTTGGCGGGCTGTCTCATTTTGGTGAACCCTCCATGCACCTGTCATCCAACCAGGTTTCTGTCACCGATCTATCACGTGGGAAAGGGTGGAGGGTTCCTCCAGGGTGGTGTAAAATCCTTTTAAGGGCTTAGAGATGGATGGCTTGTCCCTTTCTACGTGCCTTCCAACTATCCTTTATCAAGACCGTTATGATTAAATCTCTCACCTCCTTCAAGTCTGTGCTTGAATATCACTTTCTCAAGTTCCTACTACCTTATTTGTGCCTGTGGAGCTCCCAGCCTACTGGGGGCTAAGCTGAACCCCCTCAACCCCCCAATGTGGACTTTCTAGTACACATATCCTTTCTTTTCTCCATAACACGTAGTATTTTCCAAATTGTATATATGGAAAAATGTGAGGCTATATTCAAATCAGAAAGACATGATGGGTATTTATTATAGCTATTGCTAATCTTTTGTCTCTTCTCCCCTCCTAGAACGTAAACTCTGTGAGGGTATGAACTTTTTATATTTAGTTTACTAATGTGTTTTATGAATTATGTTTGGGATATGATAGATTCATCATAAATACTTGTTGAATGAATGAATGAATTTAAAATTCTAACCATTAATTAAATAAAAGTTTTTCAAAAGTGAAAATCCAGAGGTACATTTATGTTATTGATTTTGTCATTTACCAAGATCAGGGTCCTGTGTCTCTGAGATTTCCTTGGTCTTTCCCTCAATCTTGGTTGCCTCAACAGTTTCCACATGGCTGTTGCTATTCAGGGCATGTTATCTGTGGTTGAAGCAGGAAGAATGAGAAAGGAAAAAAGGATAGATCTCCTCAAGAGAACAAAAGCTTTCTTTCCCTTAATCTTCTCAGTGGACTTCTACTAGTTTATATATCGCTGATCAGAACTAGTTCATAGGCTCGAGTTCAGCAGTAGAGAACCTGAGAAAGGGGAACAGGATTTCTGTAATTGATTTAGACCAATCATGACTCTCCAGTTTTAGATAAGAACACAGTCAGAGGATCCATTCAGTTGTGCCTAAAGGGAAGGGATGGGGGCGACCACTAAGAGGTTGCCACAGTCGTGCTCATGTGAAATCTGCACTCTACTTGCTGAGTCTGGAGTTAACACAGAGAGAATAAAACTATATAAAAGGAGACACAAAGTGTTTACTTCATGGAAGTTCAGGGAAATCAAACAATTCACATGAGCTGGTAAATCAATAAAGGTATCGTAAAGGAAGGAGTTCTTGGAGTTCGTCCTGGGATAGGAGAAGCCTCCTCAGAAAGACATGAGGTTGACAGTGGGAGTGGGGCTGAGGCATGGAAGTCAGAATATCAGCTCCATCATAAACAGAGACAAAATTCAAACTGATACATATGCTAGATATATATACATAATATATATGTTATATACATATATAACATATATATAAGTAAAATTTTGGCAAGATTTTGTGCCAGTTTTTACAGAAACATGGCAAAAAGAAAAACCACAGCAAAAACAAACCATATGGCACTTAACACGTCCTGAGAGGCTTTGGGGCTTTTAGGAATACGGCTGAACACCTGTGATCTAATCCAATGATTTCATTACAATCATGAAGAAACTGAGGGCCAGAGATGTTCATTGATTTCTCTAAGGTCATATGGTAGCTTTCACGGCCAAGACAGGACTACAACAGGATATTTCTATTGCATCATTACATTTCCTGAATTTAAATTTACCATGAATATCTGCCCTGAAAAACATCACCAAATAGCAATTTGTTATCTACAAATAACAAGATCCTATTATTCTCATCCTGGTCTTACTGTGTCCAGCTCTAGCTGAGTTGCATGTAAATAACGAAAATTTGTTCAAGATTTGGATAGGCCATTGTAAAGAAGAGTGCTTAGATGTGTATCAATAAACTCAGGGGGGAAATTGGATAAGAAAAGGTCAGTGTTTACACAACTGAGTATAGCTTTCACTGTTGACCGGACATCTGTTAAATCTAGAGCTTTGTATCCCAGAAAAATATTCAATTATCAAAAGGGCATTCACTCACCAGCTACACATTGTTAAGATTTTCTAATATGTAAAAGTCATAAAGGTTACCATACTTAAAGAGATATTCTTGAATGTTACTGTTCCTTCACAGAAATTGACCCTCTTGTTATTTATTCAACTATTCATTTCATTGAACTCGCAGAGGAGAACTTACTGCAAATATTTAAATGGCTTTTGTTAGAGACAGAGTGTATCAACCCCCAGTAGGCTGGGGAGCTCCACAGACACAGTCTGAAAACAAATATTCAGAATAAAGAGCCCAATTTTACATCCCGAACTCCAGACTCAAGTTTCCATTATCAGCAAGTCTCTCTAAGTCCTCGTTCGTGGTTTGTGAATTCAAGACGTGGAAAAGTCCCATTTTAAACTTAACTACAAGAAAAAGTACTAAGAAACTGGTGCAGGGAGGAGAGGGGTATTAGGAACAACCCAGTGTTCCTTCCTGACCTCAGGCACATGGTTGACTTTGGAGCTGACATTGACTTGCTGATAGTTACTTAGAGTCAAGTGCTACCTGGTTTCATGCTGCTGAAAGCATAGGAACAGAAGGGTTCACGAATGGGAGGAAAGGCTCATATCCAATTTCATTCTGAAATCTCCATCTCTCTCAAACAAATGTAAATATTTAGATGCGTCTGAATCATTCATTTTGAAAACCCAATGGAGCCTTTCCTGCACGAGTGGGACACATTAGGGCAACAATAACTCCTGCTTTGCTCAACTGAGCTTTAAGACTGAGCTGACAAAACTGCTTTTGCAGGGGTGCCTGGGTGGCTCAGTGGGTTAAAACCTCTGCCTTTTGCTCAGGTCATGATCCAGGGGTCATGGGATCGAGCCTCGGATTGGGCTCCCTGCCGAGCAGAGAGCCTGCTTCCCCCTCTCTCTGCTTGCCTCTCTGCCTACTTGCGATCTCTGTCTGTCAAATAAATAAATAAAATCTTTAAAAAAAAACACAAAAAACTGTTTTTGCAGAAACCTCCCTTGCTTCCTGCACCTAGAGAACTGAAATGTCCCTCTTGGTTACAGTGCCAGAGAATCACAGCAGAAGGATCAGGGGAATCCTAGTAGATGGGAAGAACCCCGAGCTTCAAAGCCGGAGATAGGACCACATACCGACTGGTCTGATTTAAGTCTGATGACCATTTTCAGATTGAACTCATCTGCCACGGACCAGCTTCACCTGTAACTGTGGCCATCATCACACTGCCATCAGGCCACTTAGCCTTCATGTGGTTACACATGTAGAATTAAAGGGCTCAGATTTTCTTGACTTGTATTGATGCATTCACCTGTTTGCTCATTTAAATTCTTACTCCCTCTTCCTTCCCTCATTTATCCACCCAACGAACCTTTATGAGTAAAACAGGCAGGTATGATGATAACTGTTGGAGATGTGAAAGAAAACATATTTTACACAACCAGGTAGTACAGAGACAGTGGGGCAGGCTGAAATTTTGCCTGGGAGAGTTGAGAAGATGCTGTTGGATCACTGATGTTGAGAAGGGGTGGCAAGAAAGAAAGGAATTGATCAGGAGGAAAAGGTGTTCCGAGCAAGCAGAATGGTAAGTTTAAAGGAAAATTAGCACAGGTCTTGCTACGCCCAAGAAAGAGTGGAAAATTTGAATATGCCTGGGAAGTAGAAGGCATAGTCAAGATTGAAAGGGAAGAAATAAAAAGTAACCAGGAATTTGGAAGTTAGAGGAAATAGACCAGTAAGTTGGGTCACTGTCCAAACTGCTTCTCTACCTAGTGAATTCTCAGCCCAGTGTAAAATAGCTTCACCCCCGACCACTCCTCTGAAACTATGTCTGCCAAGGTCATCGATGACTTTCTTATGAAAGTCTTACTATCATCACAATGCACCAGCAATTCCAAGCAATGTAAGTATAAAATCCTCCTTCCCAAAATTCTTTTGTTGATCTAAGTTCTATGCAATTGCTACTTTCTGCTTCATTTTAATAATATATATTATTACTATACATGTATATTATAATATGGCATATTGTATATATAAACGTGCATGTGTGTAAAATTAAAATAAGCATGCTTTTATTAGTTATCCTTTAACAAATCACATATTCAGGAATCTGCAGCTCACCTCAGACACATATGGGCTCAGCTACATATATTTATTTCAAGAGTAAATCCATAATGATTCAGAATCATTCGGGCTTGCTTTGGGCATGGTTTTTGTCTCCAGCCATACGGTATACATATTCCCATGTTTAATCAGTAACTTCAAAATAAGCCATGACAACACAGGGATTGTAAAGACAAAGAAACAGAAATTGAGTTATTTTAATTCTGTCATTTTGTGTTACCACATGTTAGGAGTTTTTATTTGTATTTGAAATTGGGGAACACTTGACTGGCTCACTCTGGATCTCAGGGTTGTGAGTTCCAGACCCACAGTGGGTATAAAGATTACTTAAAAAGAAAAAAAATAATAACATTTTCAAATAAATAAATAAAATTGGAAACAGCAAAACTGTGAGAACTTTGAGGTGTTACTTGCTTTGTAAGTACAAATTTTAATCTGTAGATGAAATAATTTACTGAGGGTTTTTTTTAAATTTTTTAAAATTTTATTTATTTTTCATTTTAATTTTAACTTTGTTTTTATTTCTGAGTTTGAATAGTACCTTCAAAGTTAAAATTTATTCTTTTAAAATTGTGCTCATTTTAACCTTAACAATTCAAGAAAATAAAGACAATTATGATCTCACCTGATGATGACTACAGATAATTTCATCATAGGAAGCAGGGACTCTTGCCCGGATATTAAATACACAGGATATTGATCAAGGCAATAGTCAGCATTTGGGACCATGGCATCCTTCTTCAAAAACTCCTTTTTGGCTTCCTTGATATATACTCCCCCAGTTTTTCTCCTATGTTGTAGTTTCTTCTGCCAGATTCTCTTCCTCTCATCCCATAAGACATCATATTTCTCAGGTTCTGTCCCAGGTGTTCATCTCTTCTAAACCTAGAAGGTTCCCTAAGCATCCTCTTTGGCTCCCATAGCTTCAATAATCCACCGCTTGCTGACAACTCCTAAATCATACCTTTGGCCTGTATCTCTCTCCTGAAATAACTCGTTTATCCAACTCTCTGCTGAACGTCTTTTCTTGAACATAACTTAGACATCTCCGATGCATTCGTCTGAAACTGAGCCCATTAACTTTACCCGCTGCTTGGTGAAGTCCGGAAAGCTAGGAGTTGTCCTTGATTTAGCCTTCTCCTGTTTCACCTCCTGCCTATTCAATCACCAAGGTTGACAAATTTATCTCTCCTAAGTATCTCTTGGATCATCCACTTACATCTGCTTCCTCACTATGGATACCATTGCCTAGGCCGCCATCACCTCTCCCTGAAATGGCTCTGGCAGCCATCTTGTATTCTGTAGATACAGAGCTGTTTCCTAAGGGTAAATTGGATCACATCACTAACCTGCTTAATGTCCTTTAATAATCTCCACTGTCTTTATTTACAAGATCCCTTTGAGGGATTGTAGCTTCAGAGTTCATCTCCCAGCCACTGTGATCCTACTTAAGTATTTTAATATATTTCAAATTATCTCCTACCTTCAAGTCACTGCTCACAATGTTTCCATCCTCGAAGTTCCAAGGAGAATATTATTTCCTCTGCAAAGGCTTACGACCGATCAAGTCTGAAGTTAGATGCTTTCCTCTGCTCCCTATCAGGCAACCAAGTGGTGACTGCCATTTGTTTCTCCTGTTAGTTTTGAAAATAATTAGATTTTAAATTCCTTATGAGCAGACACATGATCAGTCTTACTCTTCATTGTGTTTCTAGGAGCTTACACAATGATGTTATAGAGCGGGCACTAATAAATGTTTTGTTAAATGAATAAATATATGTATGAACCATTTTTCCCCTAATGAGACCTTCTTTATACTGTGGATCATGGCTGCTTTGTCTATGGCTCATTGTACCAGTAGTTCCATTTTGACTTATTTCATTCCTAGAAAACTTTTTCTATGCTTTATTATTTATAATCACATTAATGATTTATTTCAGAATATACAGTAGTATAAAAAATGATACATGCTAAATAAATTCTGGCAGGGTGTTTTTTTTTTTTTTTTTTTTTTCCACCCTCAGGAAGGAAAGGAAATGTGGATGATAAATACACTGAAAATCCACCATGTGGGGCTGGAATTCAAGGCTTCCGGCCAACTTCAGAATTGTCCTTTCAATTTTAAATCCACGTACCAACAGAGATGATCATTTTAAGTCTCTCTTGGTTGGGAGCTTCAAGGGAGACTGTGTAGAGAGCATCTTTTCTGATTTCAAATGAAGAGATACACAAAAACTACCAAAGTCAAGGCACCTCATAAAGAGAAAGATGAGCTTTCATCACTACAGAGACCCAACTGAAGTCGAATGCCAAGGAAGAGGAAGAGAGGGGCCTCGTCCTCTTTGCTAGTCAGCACAACCTTCCCTTCATGTTTGTATCCACAGCAGTGGCTGCCTCCTGGTCTGGTGTTTACATAAAGATGAGAGGCAACTTACTCTGGCTCCACGCTGGCCCAAGGCAGAGCTGGCAGCAGCAGGTAACAGGCACCTGGATGGGGCTTCCCACGGGCCATCAGGGGTTCTAATCAGCTTCTCTTAGCCAGCAGATTTTGAACAGTGGGTATGTTCCAAATGTGTCAGGGCGTATTTTTCAAACATCACTGCGGATTCATTTGTTATGTCTTGCCTTTTTTTAGACCTTGACGATAAAGGGACATTTTTAACCAAGGAAGGGAAAGAGAAGCTAGTGCACATTGATGTTTTATGACATGCTAGGATCTACAGTGAGATTAACCTATTTCTTTGAGATCTTTGGGGCCCTATTATCTGCGACTCCTTGTTATTTTCCTTTCCACGACTGCAATTATATCTCCAAAGGGGGAGGATTCAAACTACACTTTCATGTTTATGTGCTCTGAATTCTGACATATTTCAAAGTGTGTACCTCAAGGTGGACTTTGAGAAAACACAGGGCTCTGTACTCTGCTAAAGGGGTGTGTGTGTGTGTGTGTGTGTGTGTGTGTGTGTGTGTGTGTCCTACTTAGAATATATATACCTCAGGCTTGAGAAACTTACCTTTGCCTTATTACTCTCCTCAGGCCAGTAAATACTTGATTCTTAAATTTTCGCACACACATAAACAAGACAGAGATCTCTCATGTAGTTTGTGCATGTTTACAGGAGTCTGCACCTGCCCTGGAAAGGTATTTGCAGAACATTAAAATGGATTCCTTTGTCTTTCATTCATTTTTCTAGGGAGCAGGACAGGATATCTAAATTTCTTAGGGCTGCTGGGACAGATGACTGCAAACTTGGGGACTTCAAACAACAATAACTTATTCTCTTAATGTTCTGGAGACCGGAAGTTCGAAATCCGTTTCACTGGGCCAAAATTAAGGTGTTAGCGGGGCCGCCATCCCTTCGGAGGCTCTAGGGAAGAATCTGTTCCTCGCTTCCTCTAGCTCCTGGTGGCTGCTGGCATGCCTTGGTTTGTGGCTCCAGCAATCCAGTTTCTGACTCCATGATCTCATTGCCTTCTCTTCTGCCTGTGTCAAATGTCCCCTCTGTGATTATATTTCTCTAAGAACTCTTGTGATTATATTTCACACCCATCTGGATAATCTGTGATAATCTTCTCATTTCCAAATCCTAAGCTTAATCACAAGGTGTTCTGGAAGGAAGAGGAGAAGTTTCTGGGGATGGACTGGGGAAGGAGTGCCCAGGTCCAGGAGCTGTTAGTAAATAAAGCATTTTTATAAGGTGGGTGGTGGTAAATCAGAAATTGTAAGTAAATCCTGAAAACAAACAAACAAAGTAGGTATCTATTAAAGAATTCAAGAGCAATTACATAAATTTGCAATGACCTAAACCAAAACTCTTTTGAGTTGAAATTTGCTTCAAGGTATGTTTAGGTTCAAATGCAACATCCCATTTTGGAAAGAGAAGATTTAATCATACAAACTGAAAAATCAAATACAAAATTAAAATTTTTTTTTTTAAAAGGAGCACCTGCATGGATGGCCCTGTCCATTGAATATCTGACACTTGATCTCAGGTCAGGTCTGGACCTCAGGATTGTAAGTTCAAGCCCTGCATTGGGCATGGATCCTACTTTAAAAAAAAAAAAGTAAATAAATAAAACATTAAAAATCATACAACCTGAAATAATAAGATCAGTCAATGTATATGAATAGATAGTTACATGATACCACAAGTGAATATCTCTCTGTTGTTACACTGAGCCTTGGTGAAAAGAACTCATCCTCATTTGTGCTGAGTCCTGTGATGTCTTCCTTACAGTGAGCCTATAGAAATCTGTGTTACAACCAGAACACTTTTGTTTGGATTAGTAAATATTGTTTGAACCCTTAAGGCTAATTAATTTTATCTTCTAGCCTATTGCCTAGAGTCTGGAGAGGGAAGGTGAACTTTAAAATATAATCAAATTAAATTCAGTAATCAAAAGATTGTTGTTCTAAAAAAAGATTATTGTTCTATGTTCACACAAATTGTAAAATAAAAGTTGATATTGCTGAAAGCTCATCAATATTTCTGGTTCTTCTTCTAGCTACAGGATGCAACTATATTTCCTACACCCCTGAAGTTAAGCTGGAGAAAGTTTTGTTTCACTGTAATGTGAAGTGTTAGGTTGTTTCAAAGTTGGTGCTCAGCTCACTATGCTCTTTAGCTCTGCCATGGTAACCACTGACCTTTCGGGACAGTGACGGCTCCATCACCCCAGGTCCCAAAGCAAGCATCACCACAAACAAAGCCCTGTGCCAACTCAAGTCAGACACGTAGCAAGAATACGAAATAAACTGTGGTTATCAGGCACTGAGAGCTTGGGTTGTGTGATACTGCAGTATCATTCAGCCAAGCCAATTGATACATCCAATGAAATCGATGGGCTTGGAATTGACCGTTAAGCCCTGTTGGTGCACAGGAATGGTGGGAAATTTAAATCACTGGAAGATAAGCTCTGTCTCTGAAAACACATACAAAAAACAAAAGAAAGTGCACACAAACACCTGTGTATTGATGTTTATAGCAGCTTTATGCATAACTGTTAAAACTTTGGAAGCACCCATGATGCCCTTCAGTAGGTAACTGGATAAGCAAGTGGTGATACATACATACAACAGAATATTATTCAATGATAAAAAGAAATGAGCTGTCAAGCTGCAAAAAAGACATAGAAGGAAACTTCAATGCATATTTCTAAGTGAAAGAAGCCAATCCACAGAGGCTATATACTGTGTGATTCCCATTTTACAACATTCTGGAAAAGATAAAACCATGGAGACAGTAAAGTGATCATTGGTTGCCAGGGGTGGGGGAAATAGAGGAATGGAAGCAAAGGTGGATGAGGGGGCAAATAGGTGGGGCATAGGGAATGTTTAAGATAGTGAAATTGTTCTGTATATTGCTATTACAGTGGGTTCATGTCATTATATTTTTGTCAAAACCCATAGAAGTTATAATAGAAAGAGTGAACTCCAACGGAGACTATGAACTACAATTAAGAATATATCAATATTAGTTCATCAGTTGTAAAAATGCACTGTATTAATACAAGGTATTAATAATAAGAGAAACTGAGTGAGGGAGTGTGGTATGTTGATATGGGGGAATGCTCATACCTTCTGATCTATTCTGTAAACCTGAAACTGTTCAAAAGATTAAGCGAGGGGAAGAAAAAGAAAATTAAGAATAATTTTACTGAACTAAATTCTAAAGAGCCATTTAAATTATCATAAGTTGAATATGAAAGTGTTGGCAGGTTGCTGTGTTGAGGTTGGTCTGGTGGATTCAACTGTGGAACATTTTTTTGATGGGCCAGGAATATTGTCCTGGCAGGATATGAAAAAATAAAAAAAGAAAGAAATGAAATTCTTGGCGAAAAGAGAATAGATTTAGGTAAATTATGGACAATGAGAATAAGGAAAAGAGTCTTTCAAAACAGTATGTGCCAAAAATGTGCCATCTTATGGACAGAAATAAAGCTGTAGTTCAACATTGCTTAAGCAGGTGACTCTGAAGAATGTGGCTTTGAATAATTTGGTGATTAGAAATAAGGTAAGTGCAAAGGACCCACTTTGAAAGTGGGAGCATAAGGCACCCTGCAGACCCACACTCCCAAGCAAAACAATATAAACTGATGACTTTTTTTTTTTTTTTTTTTGAAAAATACTCTGAAAATTTTCCTAAGGGCAGTGAGCAAATGAAGGAGACATTTGTATAAGAAAAAATCTCTGTTAAATCTTGGTAAGAGCAGTGAGAGTCTATGGCATTTGAACCAGGATCTGCGCCTTTTCCTCAGCCACGGTTTAATGGGATGGAAACTACCCTTAAGTTGGGTATGGCTGAGAAGATGAGGATCCCCTCTCCAACTCCTCTTTAAAAGTGTATCTCCTTGGAAGGGCCAGGTCACCAGCACTTCTCATCTCCACAATGCTCTGTGTTACAGAAGCAAAATTTCAAGCAAGTGCCAAATGTCAAGGACCAGTCCTTGACTCGACACAGTCCTTCCTCTACATGGCTTCCACTCTAAGGGAAGAAAGTCTACCCTTGGTATGGCAGGCCAGGAATGGTGGGCATTGGTTGACCTAACCACTGCTCACTCAGGGGGTAGATGTTTCCCACCAGAAATGGTGACCTGAGAGCCCTAAAGACTATCATTTCTACCCAGCACCCTGCTTTTAAAACAAGACTGTTAACTGAGAGAAGCAGGTCACTATCTCTGCCCCAGCAATGCAACAATAATGGCTCAGAAATTTTGCCCAGGGGAAGAGGCAAGCCATAAGGGCAGAGAGTTCTGAAAGTCTCCCTTCATTTAGAGCAGAGTTAAAGAAGTTCAAGCATCATGAGTTCTTGAAAACAATGAGGACCTTGGTGGTGAGCAACCCATCGGAGGCTGGTAGCTCCGTGAGAACAAGAAGCTAAGCCATAAACCAGCTGTTTACCAGAGAGAACGAGGGCACGAGACTGCTAGGAAGAGCTCTCCCAGAGAACAGAACAAATCTCAAAGATTGGCTTCAAAAATTACTCTTGCAAAAGGACCCAAATTTAAGTAGATCAGACAATGGAGCTATTTATGCCCCAGGGCATTGTCAAAAACAATAGAGCAAGGATCAAGCAATTAGTGGAGCCTAACAGCTGGGTGTGACACCAGAAGAAGCAGACGGTTTAACAGATCAGGGAAAAAGTCCAAGAGAGCCCTGCTCAAGCCAACATTCGAGGGTGCTGGTGCTGAAAGAAATTAAAGCCTGCAGTATATGAAAACACATCCCATGTTCATGGACGGGAGGGATTAATCTTGCTAAGATAATATTCTCCCAAAGCTAATCTACAAATTGAATGCAATCCAAATTCCACCAATCACTTTTGCAGAAATTGACAGTCTTACTCTAAAATTCGGGTATGTAAATTTACAAAACCAATGATAGCCAAAACAACGTTGAAAAAGAAGAACAAATTTGGAGAACTCATACTTGCTTCAAAAATGACCACAAAGCTACAGTAATCAAGATGGTGCATTACTGCATAGGATAACCATATAAATCAATGGAATAGAATTGAGAGTCCAGAAATTAACCCTCACATTTACGGTCAATTAACTTTATACTGTAACGATGTGCATATGTGGCTAGGTCCAAACCAAATTTTAGTTGGTTGTCCATTTTCTTTTTGAAGAGTGACTATAGCAACAAGGATCATAGCTCAATTATTCATAATAGCTAAAAAGGAAAACAACCCAAATGTCCAATAACTGATAAACAGATAAAATGTGGCATGTATAAAATGGGAAATTATTCAGCAATTAAAAAAATACTGGTATACTGATACATGCAATAACATGGATAAACCTTGAAAACTTTAAGCTAAGTGAAGGAAGCCATTCACAAAAGATCATATATGGTTCCATTTATATGAAATGTCCAGGATAAAAATCTACAGAGACAGAAATGAGATTTAGCAGTTAATCTAACACAATGGGAAGAAACGGAGTTTCTTTTGGGGGGGGTGAGGAAAATGTGTCTAGAGATTATAGTGACTATACATATACTAAAATTCGTTGAATTATATACTTCAGATTGGTCTATTACACAGTATGTGATTGTTCAGTATGTATCTATTATATTTTAGAAAGAGAGAGAGGGAGAGAGATTGAGAAAGCAATCTGATAAATATAAGAATAGGATGCTCTGGCCTATATCCCTGCTTGAGTGAGTTCACTTGCTGATCACAAGGAGCTCCAAGTTCTCTATGATCCCATTCACCTACTGGCATCAATGTCATCATTATTTTAGGAAGTTATGCTTTGACTATTGCAAGACCCTGGCTTCTTGGAACCTTTCTCAGATGACTATCGGTCACAATTTTGAGGAAAAGAAAATCCTGGAGTGTATAGTGTGATCGCTTCATCTTTAATACTCTTCTGCTAATCCTTAAGGCCATTTGGACATACAACAAGCATGATTTAAACTGAAACCTTATTTCTTCTCTTGGGGCTGGGAACAGGCAATGTAGTTTTTCTGAATAAAATGCAATAATTAAAAATTAAAATGTTTATTATGTTAATTTTATATCTGAATAAAAGGAAATTACATGCATCTGCCCAGTTCCACACATGGGAGATGAACTTCTGCTTTCACATCAATATAACACAATTTTATTCAGAACCTAACAAATCACTAGAACGTATGTATTACTTTTCCAATACTCTTAAAACCTGGCGATTTGGTCTTATACCTAAGTTGACACCATCAAACCCTCTGATGTATGAATATTAATTTGGGTGGACTAGTTCATATGTTGCTCTGGTTTCTTGCATTTCCACACCATAGGGACCCAGACTGCCTTGAGAACCGGAAATAGCTTAATGCTAATTCCAGCTCCTTCCCTGGTGAGGGTCTCAGCATCAAGGAGTTAGTTGTACCACACTCCCCAAGACAACATGTTCTGCCTGGCTTTGATTTTGTAGAGTTCGAGAGTTTGGACAAATGTAGCCCTCTGGAACATAAACACATTCATGACTGGCAAGAGAAGCCATGAATTCTTGCCTCAGGCCTATCTCAGCAGAGCAGTGCTTGGAAGGGTTGAGAGCTTCTTGGCTACAAGGCAAAACTTCTAAGATGTTCCCTGCTATTTGGAGGGAGGTGCAGTACAACAGGTTATTAGACTTTTACTGGCCAAACCCCCAATTTCCATTCTGCTTCCAAGAACCAGTTCCTTTATCAGGAATTTCTTAGCAGGTCACATTTCTGTGGATTAGAGAAGGCAGAAGGGAGAATACATGGGTTGGACCACAGAGACCACGAGCTCTGGGGCTAAAGGTGGCTGAGGAGGCTTGACATTGTTTCAGGGAAATGGACCCGTCCCAACATAAATAACTTTGTTCATGTCTCAGACTGGTGCGTGGGGGTGGCGGGGGGAGCCTTTCATTTTTTGTGTGTGTATGGCAAAAAAATGTATTTGTGTATTTCATTCATTTTCTGACGAGGTACACCTTTATTGAATTAGCTGCTTTGTATCAGGATTTGGACTTGCTACCGAATGTCAGACTTAGAAGACACATTTCTTGCCTTCGGAAGAATACAAGGCATGTTGGCAAGTACTCTAATGATTGCAACAAAGGAGGCCCACACAAAGCATTATGGGATTACAGAGGCCTGAAGGGGCTCTGCCCTAGAGGAGCCGCAGACGAAGGGCTTCTTTGAAACTTATTTCTTATTAAACTTATTAAACTTATTAAAAACTTAAGAAATAAGTTTTAAAGACAAGTATAAGTTTATAAAGCTGGGGGTGGGGACGAAAGGGCAAAGGAGCGACGTATTTTAGGCAATGTTATATGATTGAAAGGCACTGATGCCAAGAAGGCAGATGTGCTCCCTAAATAGCGAATTCTTCCTGGGAAGGTATGAACATCGGAATGTTCTGTGATGATGGGCAGAAAGGTGTTAGCTGGTGGGAGAAGGAGCTAAGAATGGGAAAACGCAGGCAGGGCCAGAAGTCAGAAGGCACGCTACCAGATGGAACAGGGCTGGCTGGCACACCCAGTGTTGTGGGGTGCTGACAGTCTTAAAAGGATTCTCGGCTCCATTGTAAGATTAGCTATAAGGCTGCCACAGGCAACGCTTTCAGTCTTTAGAGAAACCTGCGGTTTTCTAAGAAAACCATCTAACTATTGTATCCTTAAATTATTTCATGTTAATTAGCTAAGAGAAAATAAAATCTCCATGTATTTGCACTTCGGCTCTCCTCTGTGGTCCAGCTGGTGGTTTTAGAAAAATATAGGCTATGGGCATCCACCCGGGAGAGGCCACATCCTTTTCCAGAAGTGATTTCACAGGGGGATGCTGGATCAGCAGATATGACTACAACACACAGTCCAAAATGGTCATAAACTTCTCTCAAAGTTTAGAGCACCTCCCAATGAAACTTGGTAAAAGCAAACACTAGAAAACAGAATTTGTCTAGGTATCTGAGTCACTGAAAAGGTTGCTTGGAAGGACTCAAAAATCCTCTTGCTCTGACTGCAGAAATACACTATTTTAAAAACCAGGTTTTGTTTGTTTGTTTAGAGAAAAAAAGAAGAAAAAGAAAATTAAATAAAACCCAGGTTTATATAGTTCTTGTCAGACACTCAGAGGAGCTCTTGAGTGCAGCAGTACTTCCTCAGGACTGATTTATAAGTTTTCATTTATTTATTTACTTGTTTACTTATAAGTTTATAAGATTCAGATTTTATTTCCAATTATTCTGCTAAAACTAAAGAATACATTAATTCTGGTTTTTCAGAGGAGTCTTCAACTTACCGAGGAAGATGCATCTTAAAAGTGTTGTAAATATTACTTTACCAACCATTGAGAGAAACGTAGTTCATGCTAAATGATAACAATAGCTCCCTCCACCAGCCCTTATGAGGTGCATGTTTGATACCTCTCTTAGCTTCACGGAATAAACACAAAGTGACATGCTTAGTAACAAATATTTGAAACCTACTTTAATATATATATATATATATATATATATATATATATAAAAGTAGTATACTTTAGTAGTATATATAAAGTAGTATACTTTAGTAGTATATATAAGGTAGTATGCTTTAGTAGTATATATTTATATATATATAGATATAAAAATTCTCTATAGATGATATCTATATCTACACCTATATTTATATATAAAACCAAATAGGACACAGTTTAGTGATATCAGTGGTGGAAAAAAATTCTGATTACTAAAGACTTCATATTTAAGTCATGGGCTCTCTCTTGTAGTCAAGAATTAGTAACTAGTTCTCCTCTTAAAAATCCCTTTGGGGAGCCTGGCTGGCCCAGTTGGAAGAGCATGCAGACTCTTGATCTTAGGGCTGTTGAGTTCAAGCCCCACGCTTGGTGTAGAGATTAAATAAACAAACTAAAAAAAAAAAAAAAAAAATCCCTTATTAGGCAATTAATTACTCAGTACACTTACTATGCATTTTCAGAATATAAATCAACAAACAGGGCTATGCTTCTAATAATGGTATCTATACATTATAGCAAAGTATAACTTCAGTGTTTTGATGATGTAGAATAGCTGAAAGTATTTCTGCTACTTGGTTGTTTTTCAGAAAAGGCTTATAGACCTGTTAGGAGAGTAGCTGCAACATTTTCACTGTTGTAACAGACTTATTTTAGTGCCAGAAAATAGACACTCATTTTGGGAAAATGTCTTCCTCCTAAATTATCATTAATAATACTTATGCAAAAATAAAAGTTCCCAGGCCATCGGTTCACAGGAATTGTTTTTTTCCTAAATAAATTGGTCTACCTTACTTATTACATATTTTGCTTATCATTGTCAACTAGTCATTACCTATATACATACGGTATATATTTACATATGGATGCCTGGGCACACGTGTATATACACTGTTTTGGAAGATGACTGAAGACATTTATTTATTTAAATATTTATGTAGTTTGAGAGAAAGAGAGAGAGAGAGAGATGAAGCAGGCAGGGGGAGGGGCATAGGTTGAGGGATAGAATCTGGAGCAGAGTCCCAGCTAAGCAGAGAGACCCACAGGGGACTCGATCCCATGACCCTGAGGATCATGACCTGAGCTGAAGTCAAGAGTCGGACACTTAACAGGCTGAGCCACCCAGGCGCCCTGACCTTTTTTTTTTAAATTTAAAATGAACATAACACTCATAGAAAATTGGATAAAACCCAATAAAATCTTATTTTAAAACAAATGTTTATCAAATCTTTATTTCTGAACACTTTACAAATTCTTCCGCACTTTGAAAATCTACAGTGATCATTGAGTTACACACCGAACACCAGAATCGAGGCAAGGTAGGCTGCTTGCCTCCTTGAGCTACACTTCAATTGCCCTGCCTAGACACATTAACTCACTGGCCACCTCCTTCTTTTTCTTTCTGAGAAGGGTAAAGTATCCTTGAAGACTTGCTACTTTTGTGACCAGAGAGTTTTATATTTATGGAAAACCTAAAAACCAGAGAAAGCCCACAAAATAACAGTCATTTGAAGCCAAAGACAATGCATTTTTTTTCTCATTTATTCAAATTCACTGCAGGAAGTAAACACTAAAAGATTAAAAAACAAAACAAAAAAATTCACACTGCAGTATGTACAGTTCCATGACATCACATGAAGAAATTAAATTTCTAATAAAAATGACAAATTATATTACTAAGCAGATCGCATCAAAATTGGTTGTGTAAACCCCAGAATTCATCTCATGAGTGGTAATGTGCCTGTATTCCAGCATACTGGGATACTCCTGGTATAACAGTCCATTTCCAATGGGATTAAAAAATTCGTGAAAGTAGTTGTGTGAACTTGTCATGTTGAAAAGTGGTTGATTTGATTTTAAAAAGTTTTAAGACCCTTGGATTCAAAGCACATTCTTCCACAAAGCTTAAACCACAGAAGTCATATCCAAAAATGGAATACTGTCATGTTGGGATGAACATCTGATCTGACTTAAGACATTTTGCCAAATGCACAGATGCACAGGGTCCCCCATGCATTTTTCATGCAGCAGGTAATCACAACTTAAATAAAAGGTTTATTCTATACATTTGTCCAGACTTGCAACTGTATACATACATGCACAAATTTTAAACCTGTCTGATTATATTTACACTTATACATGGAATATACAGAAACCAAAGAGATTAAAAGGCTTTTCTGTTGCATTAGAACAATACAAAATATGTATTTTTCATTAAGGAAATCACTATTTACATCACCTTTAAAAACTGATTTTAACATCTTCGTGTAACAAGTCAATATATATATATATACATATTTTATATATATATATATATATATATAAAATATATACTCTCACCAGTTTACTCTTCTGTAACATGTACCAGAGAATAAACAGGTAATGCTACCTTACTGTTGTCAATGAGAGCTGTAGTACCCTTTCACAAATGACTTCATTGGGAAGAAATTCTCTAGTATCTAAAATAGTCCTTGAAAATGTGTATATGTGCATCCTTGTATCTACATATGCATAAACAAAGTGAATTTATGGATGTGTGCCCTTTCTCACTGTTCTTCTTTAAGATCACCCTAAATTCAAATTGGGGACATTCTCTAGTAAATCAGAACATCATTTTTCTGGTCATGTTTAGCTACGTATTATATATCATCATTCCTTTAACTGTGAACGACGACAACAACAACAAAAACAACCAACCAACCAAAGGAACAAACAAAAAATATAGCAATGCTGGCCCTCAATGTTCATTCCCCTGACCTAATTCCCTCCCTTGTGAAAGCCCATTTTCCCTCGACCAAAGGAGAATACCAACAATTTTTCTAGCATACCTCTAAGGCTCCATATCTTTAATAATGTAGCAGGAAAAAAAAATGACTTGCTTAAAAGCTTATTTATATGATATAGACAATAAGATTGTCACAAAGTCGATATGGGATGGAGTAGAATATGTTCACTGGCCAGTGGGATTTTCACTTCAGAATAAGTGTACGCCTTCATCTCTCCAAGATGTAGCGTAATACTCATTCCTATTGTTTTATAATATAATCCAGTAACTATTTACAAATCATTTTGAGAAAAAATAATCATTTAGGGTTTTAATTCATATTAGGAAATAACGCCCATTTTTAATATAAAAATCTTAGAAACAACTTCAAGTAGAACAACTTCAAATAGATTTCCTTCTAATTAATAGTTGATTATATAACAATTTGTTGATAGGTCAGTTGCAAACCTGGTTCACTTTTAAAAACAAAAATATTATCTGGTGAGTGAATTGTGGGCCGTGAAAGCTGAACTTAAACATATGGACTTGTTTCGAGATCAAAACCCCATGTGGTTCTTCCAAGATAATATCAATGTTTACTTCTAATTGCAATTTTAAAATAATAGGTCCACTGGAGTGATCGTGTACAACTCTGTCATGTCTATGTGCCCTTTGTACTTCTCTGTCTAGTCAATCTGAGTTTAGTGCCTTCCTTGGGTTTGAAATGTTTTCATCTTTGTCAGCAATGATCTTAGGACAATGATTTTAATAGAAACTAAGGATGTATTCAGGAGAAGTTTCCAGACCATCCTGGAATCACCTGAGTTTGGTAAGTGGCCCTGTTATACCATCCCTAAGGCTAATTAAGTAGATGTTACTCATTAGAACACATAAATAATCACAGATTTTCCTGAGATGTTGAGCCAGATATGAAAGTTGTCCCCTCCACCCAATTTTTTTTTTTGTCATAAAAAGTATTTCGAACCCGATTTTCCAAAGACAGAACGGTTATATATGAACTAAAATATTGCAAATTTTGAGTTGATGTATTACTGTACTGGGGAAAATATAGGCATCAAATAGTTGTTGTTTTTTTTTTCTTTTTTTCTTTGTTTTTTTACAATCCTGTGTTCTGAGAAAAGTCATAAGCAATGGTTCTCAAACTTCAGCATGCAGAAGAAACATCTAGGGAGTGTGTTAAGATGCAGGTGGGAGATTCCCGGGTCCACTTAGCAGAGCTTCTTGATCTGTAGATCTGAGATGCCGCCTAGGAATCTGCATTTTAAAACAAGGGCTCCAGATGATTCTAATGCAAGTGGTCTGAGTCCAGCTTTTAAGAAACCCTGGTCGTAAGACTCACAGGTACCACAGAAATGGTGAGAAGTGACTTTTACAAGAGATGGTGAAAGCTGTCCAAAGAAAAGCCATTTTGCTTCTGTTAAAAACAACTTCTTAAATATTCACCTATTCAGGAAACCACCTGAAGGTAAATGGTTAACTTTCCTAATTCTGTAAAAGGAGGAATATTAATTTAGTAAAGTAGCTAAAATACAAAAATGGAAATCTGCCTTTTTTGAAGGATCTATCAAACTCCCATCAATTGTAATCAATTTTTACTAAGTAGTACAAGGTTTAAAGAAATAGATATTGAAAAGGACTGGGGTGGGGCAGACACATTGGGAACCACAAAACCCCTTCCAAGAGTTAAAAATAAATATGTTTTTTAGCAAAAGTGAAAAATGTAAGCATATTCTTTTTCTAATTTGTTTCTGAATCAGATCATGAAAAGTGAATTAGGTTTTTTTTACTCAATAATTAACATTTCAAGAGTTATTTAACAATTTGGATTTAAAAACAAATGTGTTATGCAGGCTGACTTCTGAAAAGCAAAATAAAGTACCCTAATAAAGGCAGCAAAATGCGTTAATCCACTATGGATGGAGATATACATTTCCATTTATGCCTGTTATCTGAATATAAAAGAATTTCATTCATAGGCTACTCACAGTTGTTGTCTGATGCATACAGAGTGTTAAACAACCAATTGCTAGTTCAGTAGTTTCCTCATGACATCTAACGTAAAGCAAAAAGCAGTATGCATATTTAAACATCACCAGTAACCAATACTTTTCAAAATGAAAAAAGTTTCAATTATACCATGCTTTTCTCAAATCATGCTCTTATTTATACAGATCGCAAGTTCATACTAAGCAGTTTTAAAAAGATCCGAAGCTGGATGGCAGGTACGTTTTATTCTGATTCTTTTTTTATTGTTAGCACGTTTCCCAACAGTCCGTAAACTTCTCCGTCGGCGTTGTGTGGACGAGAGGCGTTACTCCCCATATGGCTATTATATGGGCTTCTTAGATTAAAGAAAGAAGCTTTAGTTTCTGCGGTGGGAAGTAACTCTTCTTTGACTGTAACCTGTGAGACACTTTCGGCAGGTGCAGGCTCCCTCCAAATGTCCTTGTCCTGCGTCTCTCGACTGGTAACAGCACTGCCTCCCTTCTGAAGCATGTAATACAGTATTGGGTTAGTTTTGGTCAGCCTGGGACAGTCTTTCTCATACTCATTCTTATCCGCATCTGTGATAACCCACTTAATGGGTCCCTTCTCACCAGTCACGGAACACCCGTTCAAAAGCCCAGATTCTGGTCTAGACCCTGCACAGCCCAAGTGCTCGGGGAAAGGGGGACTCATGGGAGATTTCACTACTCCTGGGTACGGAAATGTCCTGCTATCCATGCAGCCGCCGGGCTGAGGGGAACCGTACATCAGTCCATTCAGAGAAGAAATGCTGAATTCAGGTTTGCTATTGGTCACGTTATTTTTGTGTCCTTTCTTTTTACTCTCGACGACAGAGTTACTCCTGTGCTGGGACAAATCTCTTACACAGTTTTCTGAGAGAAGCAGCTGCTTCAGGACATTGAAGCTTTTGCTCTCCCTGGCCCAACTCCTATGTTCACTTTCGGGGGCTGCACCATGACTGGCAGGGTACTTAAGTTCAAGATCATTTTTGCTCAATTTCAGCTCTTGCTGGCTAAGCAAGGACCCATACAGTCCTTCTGTGGCACTGTGACTATTTGCTGCGTCGACGATGTTATTTTTCATCTTCTTAAATGGGTTTTCTAAAGGCTCAGTATGGAGCTTCCTTTTCTTAGGGACCATGCAAAGGTTCTTTGATTCTAGAATTGTCAGTTCACTGTTTCTGTGACTGTTGTCCAGATCTTCCGCCAGGTAACTCTCTTGATTTTGTCTTAGCAGTCGACTCAACAGACCGTTCTTTGAGAAAGAAAAATCCTGAGGTGAAACGGGCTCCGATTTAAAGTCCTCGGACATGGGTAAGGCAGCTGCGCTTCTCTGCACGGGAGGCACCAGACCCAAGAATGGGGCCCCCTTGGCGTCATGGGTCAAGTGCACATTTGAGTTGTGAGTATGTAAGTCATCGCAAGGCTCAGATTTGATTTTGACCATCAGTATTTGTTCACTTAAAGCTCTATCTGTGTGTTCCTGAGTACTTTCGTCTCTCACAGAAATCTTCTCTTTCTTTTCATTCTTCCCTTTGTTGGGGTTTCCCAGGAGCAGCTGGAGGACAGTGCGCCTTTCAAGCAGATTTTCTATTTCAGAACCAGAAAGTCCTGATTCGGGACCTGTTGCTTGGCTGCTCAACGCCTTGTTTTCCTCCACCGTGTTTGTTTTATTTGCCAGCAGAGGACTGTTTAATCTGTCAACCACGCCCACGGGTCTCTCTGTGTTTATACTTAGCAGCTGCCTGCTGGGTCTCTGCTCTTCTCCTGAGGTGGACTGCATTCCACACTGAGCTAAGTTCTGTAACAGTTTACTGGCACTGAAAGTTGCGGAGTTTTGCGCGCCTTCATTCTGCACGGGTTTCTCTCCGTGCGACTCATTGCTCTTTGTCAGGTCCATCAAGTGGCTGGATGCGGCACTGGCTGGCTTTTCAGACTGAGAGCCGCAGGCGTATGGCGGGGAATTCCATTTGATGACCAGAGAGTGTTGGGAGAGATTGATGGGAGACTCTGGTTTTGTGGAGCCGAGTAATGGAGGAGTGCTCACGGGGGTAGTCCTGTTTGCACTGGGGCTTTCGATGACCGAAGTCCTCGTGTAATTCTGAGTACTGAACTTGGGCACATCGCTGGGAACTTCCTGAGGACTGCTGTTTCTTTCTACGTTTTCTTCATTCTTATGGCCAAGGAGCAACTGAAGAAGTGTTACTTTCTGGTGTGAATTTAGCTTAGAATTCCTTGAGGTATCTTGATCTTCTTTGATATCTACGGTGGTGGGGACTTTGGGATCCCAGGTATTTAGCAAGGACTGAGTTAAATTATCGAGGGAAACAGGCTGGTCAGGTTCCGGTTTCTCAATTCGATGTTTGCATGACAAGTCTATGGGCACACAGTTGGAGTAAGAACTTTCATCGCCACTGCTGTCATCTGTGAAACTAGGGTTGTTATCAGAGTACTCATCGATAGTTGTGGGCGTACTACTGTCCTCGAAAATGCCTCCTCTCTCACTATGGTGGTGTCCGTTCATTGGCTTTGGTATGGTCTGGCTTTTAAGAAGATGTAATAGCAAACTGTTACTAGCAGCTTGTTTGATATTGTTTCTTTCCAGTGAGTTCTTATAGCCTGCATTCTTGGGGGAAGAAGGAACGACACCCATTGGATTTTGGAATGCCGTATTTTTGCTCGCCATTAGTTTGCTCGACGATGTTCTTGCCTGACCATTGAGATGGCTCGACATTCCTTTCGAGAGCTGGAAACTACCAACATCCTTCTGGCCGTTTTCTTGTAATCTGGCCATGGCAGCAAGTCTTTCACTTGCTGCTTGATTTGCATTTTGTGTTTTTAAAGCATGTTCCCGAGAATACTGCTGCAAATGGGCTTCACTTGAGAGGAGTAACGCTAACTGGCTACAAGCAACACTAGGTTTGGGTGAAGTGGCCGGACTAGCCCTTTTTTCCACCATGCTTGCGACAGCCTGTAATCGGGCAGCACATGACAACGGTTCACTCATGACCTTTGTCCCGCTTTGTCCAACATGATGTGGCGACTCCACAAACCTGTCTCTGATGAGGTTTTTAGTTACATCGGGAAGATTGGTATCAGGCTTTTGATCTTTAGCTTTACTTTTCTTCAACAAAGTTTTTAAGTGACTTGACGCAACACCGTAGCACCTTAAATCTTTCTCTACTTTTAAAGAATCATGACCGAGTGCGTATCCTTGCTCCTTGAGGCTCTGCCTAATTTGTTGCGACAGAGCAACGGTCTGCAGCCTAGAGCTGAATGACTGAAGCAAAGAGGCCAGTAATGTGCTATCTTGTTTGCCTTTAGGCACATTGTCAACCATGCCAGCTAGCAAAGCTTCCTTCTTCACGTTTAAATTTACGATGGAATCAGACAGCCTCTTCCGCTTCGCGGCATTCCAGTCCTCCGAAGACTGCAAGAGTCTGGCTTTTTTGAGATGCAGCATGCCAGATCCCTGATAGGACTGTGCATTGAGAACTGGACCATTACTTTGACAGGTGGGAAATGCATTACCAGAAATGTTAAAGTTCTGATCCTCTTCATTATGCCCAGCAGACTTTTTGTCAACAGCAGTACCTGATCCCTCTGCTGCCTGATGCATTAGTAATCCTTCTAGGTAAGTTAAAACAATAGAATCCTGGTGCACATCAGAGCCAAGCTCTTCTCCATGAGTCATGTTCAATAGAAGTGTTCACAAGAGCTTGGTTTCTATTCACGTTAAAGAATGGTTTTCTGGGGGTGAGTGAGATGTAACTTTAAAAAGTGACTGCCAGTTTATCACCTTCCATAGTAATCAGGCAGAGATGCCCTGTGACATTCCAACCAGGATTTCCTCTGGCAACGACAAGGTGAAAGATAGGCAAATTCCAAAGGAGCCTGACCACAGGGCTGATCGACTCCTAAGCAAGAAGGAGCAGAAGAATTCCTCAGGACATAGGTCTGCAGCAGCAAGCATAGAGAATCCTCAGCGAATATACTGCTTCTCCTTCTTCATCTTTTGTGTCCAATTAAATGCAAATAGCAGTGTTCTAGGAAAAGAAAAAAAAAAAAGTTAAGAAGGGACAGAACTCGTGTTATGCTATCGGTAAGCAAAAGAATCTAGTATTTGTAAGTTTCTACATATGTGTGTGTAAAACATACTTACATATGTAAAACATAAGGTACATACACATATATGCATTGTAGACAGTTCTCTGGTAACATATTTTGCAATTCCTATTAAACCGCAAATTGCCACTGGAGATCCTATGAATCAATCCACATTGCAAATCAATTAGGGAAAATACTTTGGCATTATGTAACCGTCTTCCAAAGCACACCAAGTTTCTGAATTTTCATGAGCACTTTGCACAGAGTAATATGAATGCTAAGTCTCTTTTATAGTGATGTAGCTCTATAAGGGAGCTAGAATTAGCCTTCTTATTTTACTGGGAGCTTATGAAGGAACAAAAGCAGAGGTGCAGAAAAGAAAAGAGATCATGTGACATGGACTCATCTGATGAGCCGGGTGTAGGGTTGAGTACTACTTCTGATAGCATCCTTGAAACATTGCAAATTCCGTTAAGTCATCTGTAGGATTTCTGTTTTCTATGAAATGGAAGACTGACAAGTATAAGTATCTTACAGGCCTATGCAAAGTGTGACAGTCTTAGTCATATTCATAAACACTGAAGCATAATCAAAGCTTCGTTTTTACCATGACCTATTAAAAACAGAAGAGAGTGATTCTCTACATGCTCATCAAGTCTATCAGAGGTTTAATGTATCCAATTTAAATCTTCACTCATTGCTCTATGTAAAAATTTTAATGTGAGGTCCATTCCTAGCAGATGAAGAAGACAGGTTATGGATGAACCTGTAATTCTAAATTTCTAGAATGTTCCTCATAGAAAATAACTCTTTTCCTCACCAATGCTATTTCTTTTTGTGTGACTTCATTATCAGTATAAATAAAGTATAAATAAACTATTATACATGATTTAAAAAATTTATAAGATTTTTTAAAATAAAAATCATTAATCTAGAAAAATGTGTCAAGGCACTTGTACCAATTTTTAGTTGAGAAAATGTGGTTACCATAATACATATAAACATTACCATGTGTATACAAGAGGTAATCACAGCACCCTGTAGAAAGTGGGTAGGAAACAAATTTAGAATAGACTTGAAGGGAAGATGAATAATTGCTTCCAGAAAATTCTAAGTCAATGTGGTTATTTTTCATTAATTTTTTGGGAAAGAAAACATAAACAGCACCATTATGAAACAGGGAGGAAAGACCTTCTTTTAACAGGAAGCCTGTTTTTTAATACGATGAATCTGTAAATCAAAGGCTAAATTTCCTGAGATGCTGCTTCAAGAGGCACTCAGTTGCAATACCTACCATAGTGCTAGCAAAAAATGAAATGCCGAAGAAAGTAGGAATTCTGAGACTACTTAAGGCTTGAATTCACTCAGATCCTACTATTAAAAACTCTTCAGGGAATTGAGTGAGCCAAATTTTTTCTGATAACTTCCTTTTCTTTCCTTTAAATAATTGAAGCAGGAGAAATCATTAACAATCCTTCCTAGCTTTCCCAAATCTTGCCTTTTCATATTTCCATTATAAAGAATACAACTTAATTGACAAATTTAGAAAGGAAACAAGAGGAGGCAAGGTGACTGAATATGGTACAGCTCCCAGACTACAGATATTAAGATATAATATAAAGTATTAGCACCACCTAATAAATAGACGCCCAGACGCCCCATCACATTATTTTTGAATCTTTGACATAGAGTTTGTTTGCTTTTTTTATTTTATATACAGGTTATTTAAGAACGCTGCCAGATGCTTAACACATATATTCAGTTAAAAATAACTAAATGTCAACACACTATTAAGAATTAGGCTTCTTGAGAGATTGATAAGCAATATATTTTAAAACCGGAATATTTTACAAAATACTGTGATTCAATGGCCTGTCAGTGGATCTACTTGCACGTCCATAATTTTGACAATGATTTATTAGAGCCTGTGTCTATTTAAAGATACTCAACGGGGGCACCTGGGTGGCTCAGTGGGTTAAAGCCTCTGCCTTCAGCTCAGGTCATGATCCCAGGGTCCTGGGATCGAGCCCCACATCATGCTCTCTGCTCCGCAGGGAACCTGCTTCCCCCTCTCTCTCTGCCTCTCTGCCTACTTGTGATCTCTGTCTGTCAAATAAATAAATAAATAAAATCTTAAAAAAAAAAAAAGATACTCAATGGTCTTTTCACAAATACAATAAAGAAGAGACTTTACTTATATGGCGTACACTTGCTAAGTGGTTTTGCAAAGGGAACAAAATTTTTCACAACATTTGGATTATGGGAGGTAAAAGAAAACCAAGAGCTTTGTAAAAGTAAGGAGGGTGCAGGAAAAAAAAAAGTAGAAAAAAGTAACAAATGAACAAATGAAGGCCTCACAAGTTTTGGAACTCTCGTGAGATTCTGTAAAGAAAACTTTAGTTTAGAAACTAAAATATGTTATATTAGTATACTATCTTTAAACATTAGGTTGGTAGATATGACAGGCAAAGCCAAGAAAGATTTAATGAACCCTAAAAATGCACATATATGAAGGAGAAAAAAATTAAACTTACCCAGTTATAGAGTAAAAGCTGATTGAATTGAAACTTAGTTGTCATTTTTATAATGTGGTGCCACAGAACTTTTAGAAAAACTGATTTTTAAAAAGTTCAGTGTAATCTTTTATAATATATCAAGAGGTGCCTTAATCTTCATTTTAGATTTATCATTCTAAATCAAAATCAGCTCTTTGTAATTTTAATGGATTTGTCTAACCTTCAGTATACCAAGAAAAATAGGCATCACCATTAGCATCTAAGTGCAACAAACATTTTATTAATATTTAAGTCAATTTATGAATAGTTAATAAAGTAAGAATGAAGGGATAATATAAAAAAACATCAGAATTTTAAGTAAGAATTTACACATTCTTAATTCCGTATCTTCCTGGTTTTGAAAGATAATGGTACCTGACAGCTCATCAACTGTCATGCAAGAACCTGGAAACATCCTTTAAGTACCAATTCCAGATTGGTCCATGTCTAAGGGGTAAGCTTTATCATCACCTCCGAGTCTTCTTTTTGTACTTGTATAATTCAAAATGTGTTACTTTAGAGAACTCTGAAAACTCATAATGACGCTGACTAGAGGACAGAAATCTTCCTTGTTTCATAATTGCAAAATATGTATTTTTTATTTTTAGACTTACTAACACCAATTATAATGACCAACCTAATGGATTATTTCATATCCATGTCATCTGTTTTCTTCCGATCTCTTTTATTACAAGCCAGCCTTCAATATTTGTCCACTTAATGATCATTTCAAATAAATTTGGACGTACCAACATCATAAAAGAATACTGTCGTACTTCCTTTGAGTAAAACAGAACAGTTGAGGTTCTTGTCACAAAATAGTGAGTTATGAAGCCCTTCTTATTGAAGTCAACTGACCAGATGAAATACTGTATTTCCTTTTTGTTTTTAAAACTATAGTGTTGTGGGAACAATGTGAGGTGATGGGTGTACTAACTAACTTTATTATGGTAATCATTTTGCTATATATGTGCATATCAATTCACCACACTGTAGACCTTAAACCTTCACAATGTTACTTGTTAATTATACCTCAATAAACCTGGAAAAATATAAAAGAACTATAACGTTGAACCATATTGTTCACTCACTGATTCCTGAGTTTGAAAAAATTCATTTAGGATGTTGTCATCTGAAGACCACGTGAGAGATGTTGCTTATACAGTCAATGTCACCATCATCATTCATGTCTGGAGTACCACTAATCATTCTCTTTGCAGTCATCCTCTGATTCATCTAATTGGAGCATCTTCCCAGGCCAACTTTCTTTTCTTTGACATTATAGATGGAAAATGGAAAATGCTGAATTTTCCATTGTGTTTACTAAAGACTTAGAACAGGAAGACTACAAAGACAGTGTCTCCAGACTTTTTAAACATTCATGAAAAATGATACAGAATTAATGGACTATGCAATAAGGAAACTGAAGATGATATAATGATGGCTTATTTCACTACTGCATCATCATTCTAGGCACTTCCATTATTTTCTCTTGGCTTATTCTTTTTAGTCTTTATTTGGCACAGTTGGAAATAAATAATGAATGAATTCTCAAGACCAGAAAATGGCAAAATACTTAATGGTATGGGAAAATTAAGGTCACTAAGATTCTGTAACATATCTTTGATTTGGTACATATAGTAATAGCAAGATAACTGTTCTTTTCCTATTAAAAACACATTGATTAAAATGTTAAAAGAAGAGTTAAAGGCATGCAATATAATCCTTCCTACTAGTTAGAAATAGTAAAAAAAAAAAAAACTTTCAAAAACTAACACCAGATCCAAAGAACCCTGCTTGACAGTATATCAAGGCTTAATGCAGTTCCTGACAATTTAATAAAATTCATGTAAAACTACTTTATAACATTAAAATTATAAACTGAATATTCCTTTTATTAACTGAAAATTATTTAGAAGCATGCAAATCTTTTAAATTTTATAAAGTTGACATTTTACTGCTCTAGCCAGTATATGGTAAAAAAAAATTATTGTTAGATTTAAAGATTTTATTTATTTATTTGACAGAGAGAGAGAGAGAGAGATCACAAGTAGGCAGAGAGGCAGGCAGAGAGAGGGGGAAGCAGGCTCACCGCTGAGCAGAGAGCCGGATGCAGGGCTCGATCCCAGGACCCTGAGATCATGACCTGAGCCGAAGGCAGAGGCTTAACCCACTGAGCCACCCACGTGACCCTATTGTTAGATTTAAAAAAATAAACTAAACTATTAAAGTAGTCCATGGAATCTTGACCATATGCACAAATCTGGGGAAAGATTCAAGTTTCAACACATAGGTTAGTTTAGTTAAATATCTATCTAGTAAAATGTGTGAATTCAGAGTGTAGTTTTTTTAAAGCTACATTTTCTTTTTTTTAAGTACCCGAAAAATATGAAATTATGTTGAAGTCTAAGGTTTTTTTTTTTTTCTTAGAACTCTAATCAATAAGATAGTTGTAAATAATTTGCACGTTAACAGTTCCCAAATGAGTGTTATATTGATTCTTTGAAATAGTTAAACTATTTTCATTGCAATGCGTTTTGCATTCTCTATTTGGAAACGGCTTATTAAGGAAAGGGAAAATCTACTGAATTTTTAAGCACTTTTTAAAATGGCAAAACAAATTTTTATTTGGATAAATGAAAGATGAATCTAATAGAATTCTTGCATGTGTGACTACTTTTAATTGACAATAAATAAATAATGAGAAAGGTCTTCCTCCAGCTGTTTTTAAGGAAAGGATTCAGTATCTTACTTGGATCAAATTCTCCATTAGAAACACATTTCAATGACTAAACACCTATGAAGTCACTTTGTATGGTTTTTAAATTATGTCTAGTGAATACCTCATGACTTCCAATTGTTTCCATGAAATCTCTTCCACTTTCTTCTCCATTATCAAGTAATACCTGTTTGAATACTGAATTTAAAGGCACTTCTCCAATATCACTCTAGTAAGCATTTTAATTTTTGGCTCTGGTTCCTCAAAATGCAAAAGTAACTGAAAGTCTACTGAAATGTGACATTCAAGAATAACTCCTATTGAGCAATATTACCTAATTTCCACTGTAGATTATTTTAGATATTTCACACAACAGGCTAAGAAAAATATTAAGATGTTTCACTAAGCATTTAAAGAAAAATATATGAATACTAGGAAGATTCCAAAGTCCTTATTATTGAAACTTCTATTAAATCAATACAAATTGAGGTAAATAATTTAGAAAACTCTTGGTGATCTCTAAGGTGAGACTTTGAAAGAAAGTTTTAAAAGTTAAAAAGGGAACAAAAATCCAAGATTTTTATTTACTAAAATTTGTCAAAAGGACATAACACCAAACATTTTCCAAATGTATGAGATTAAGCTTTCTAAACCAAGGGCCAATGAGAAGTTATAATACATGAAACTCGACACTAAATTTCACAGAACAAGAAAGAAAAAATAACATTTCAGATTGAGGGTCCTGGGGCTTCCTTAAGAAGTAAAGACTACAGTGAACCCCCTATTATAAATTAAAAATTAATCTTTACCCAAGTCAACAAAAACTGTAAATAAAAAAGGAGATATTGCCATTACTGATACCACAGAAATGAAAGGGATCATAAGAGGTTATTATCAACAACTATACTCCAACAAACTAGGCAACCTATAAGAAATGGAAAAACTTCTAGAAACATACAACTTACCAAGACTGATCAGGAAAAAAATAGAAAATCTGAAGAGACATTAGAGTAAGGAGACTGAATTAGTACTCAAAAATCTCCCAATGAAGAAAAGCCCAGGACCAGATGGCTTCACTGCTGAGTTTCACTGAACTCTGAAGAAGAATTAACACCAATTCTTGTCATACCCTTCCAAAAAATGAAAGAGGAGGGAACACTCCCAAACTCACTTTATGAAGCCAGCATTATCTGGATACAAAACCAGAAAAAGGACCCTACTAGAAAACAAAACAAAACAAAACAAAACGAAACCAAACCTAAAAAACTACAGGTCAATATCCTTGATGAATACAGATAAAAAAATTCTCAACAAAATATTAGTAAACCAAATTTAGCAGCATATTAAAAGAAATATTTACCATGATCAAATGGGACTAATTCCTGAGATGCACAGATGATTTAACACCAGCAAATCAATTAATGTGACACATCATATTAATGGAATGAAAGAAAAGAATGATGATCATCTTACTAGATGCAGAAAAGCATTTGACAAAATTCAACATCTATTTGTGACAAAAACTCTTAACAAATTTGGCACAGAAGAAATATCTCAACATAATAAAAGCCATATGTGACAAGCCCCCAGCTAACAACACACTCAATGGTGAAAAGTTGAAAGTTTTTGGTCTCAGATCAGGAACAAGACAATGGTATCCAGTCTTGCCACTACTATTAAATATGGTATTAGAAGTCCTAGCTAGAGCAATCAGGCAAGAAAAAGAAATGAAAGGTATCAGAATTAAGAAGGAAGAAGCAAAAATTGTCTCTATTTGCAGATGAAATTATTTTATATATATAGAAAATCCTAAAGACTCAACCAACCAAAAGTCTGTTAGATGCAATCAATAAATTCAGTAAGGCTGCAAGATACGAAATTAACATACAAAAATCAGTAGCATTTCTGTATACTAGCAACAAATTTTCTAAAAAAGAAATTGATTCTATTTACAGTAACATCAAAAATAAAATACTTAGAAATAAATTTAACTAAGTGAATAATCTCTACTCTGAAAACTACAATGATAACAGCAAAGGAAAAAGACGAATGAAAAGGTATCCTGTATTCATGGACTGGAACAATTAATACTGTTACAATGTCACTTCTACGAAAAGCCACCTATAGTCAATGCAATCCCTATCGAGATTCCAAAGGCTTTTTTTTTTTTTTTAACAGAAGTATAAAATAACACTCTTAAAATTTATATGGACCCACAAAAGACACTGAATAGCAGCAGGTTGGGGGGAAGCTAGAAAGAAGAATAAAGCAGGAGGCATCACACTTTCTGATTTCAAGCTATACTATAAAGTTATAATCACCAAAATAGTATTAGTATAAAAACAAACAGACCAATGGAACAAAATCAAGAGCCCAGAAATAAACTCATATTTGCCAAAAAAAGTCAAGAATACTAAATGGAGAAAAGATAGCCTTTTCAGTTACTGGTGTTGGCATGACTGGATAGTAACATTTAAAGAATAAAACTGGACCCATGTCTTATACCATTCACAAAAATGGATTAAAGACTAAAGTATGACCTGAAATCATGAAATTCCTGGAAGAAAACATAGGAATAAAGCTCCTTGACATGGGTCTTGGTAATGATTTTTGGAATATGACACCTAGCAATAAAGCAAAGCACAAGTAATTAAAAAAAAAAAAAGTAGACTATATCAAAGTAAAAGGCTTCCACACAGCAAAAGAAATAATCAGCAAAGTGAAAAGATAACTTATGGAATGGGAAAAGATATTTGGAAGCCATATATCTGATAAAGGGTAATATCCAAAAAATATAAAGAACTCATACAACTTAATAGAAAAAAACCAAATAACCCATTTAAAAAAAGGGCAAAAGACTTGAATAGTCCTCATATTTCTCCAAAGAAGATACATGAAAAAATATGCTTACCATCACTAGTCATTATGGAAATGAAAATTAAAACCACAATGAGACATCACCTCATGCCTGTTAGAATGAGAGAGCAAATGCCAATGTGGGTGTAGAGAGAAAAGTCCCTTGTACACTCTTGGTGTGTTTGTAAATTGGTACAGCCACTATGGAAAACAGTATGGAGGATCCTCAAAAAATTACAAATAGACCTACCATATGATCTGGCAATTCTACTCCGGAAAATATATCCAAAGCAAAAAAAAGATACTAACTTGAAAATATATCTGCATCCCTGTTCAGAGCAGCATGATTAACAAGAGACAAGAAATAGAAATAACTTAAGTGTCTATGGATTGATGGGTGAATGGAAAAAGAATGGAAAAAGAATGGAAGAAGTACACACACACACACACACACACACACACACAGGAATATTATTCAGCCACAAAAAGAGGAAATCCTACCATTTTGTGACAACATGGATGGCCTCTAAAGCATTATGCTAAGTGAAATATTAAGTCAGACAGAAAAAGGCAAATATGATATGACCTCATTTATATGTAGAATCTAAAGAAATAAACAAAAATAAAACAAAAATAAAGAAATAAAAAATAAAACAACTGCTGTGTGCTATCTAGGAAAGTCGTTAAGAGAGTAAATCCTAAGTGTTTTCATCATGAGAAGAAATTTTTTTTCTTTCCTCTTTTTTTTTTTTAATTATATTTATATGAGAAGATGGAAGTTAGCTAAATCTATTGTGGTAATCATTTTACGATATACGTAAATCAAGCCACTATGCTGTACACCTTAAACTTATAGTAATGTATGTCAATTATTTCAAACTGGAAAAACAAAGGAATTCTAAGTATTTGTAAACATTTGAAAAACTGAGCTATTTCATCTAAAAAACTGTAAATATCATTTGTTATTCTTTTAATTATTATAACTATCATTTTATTAAAACTAAATCTAACAGATTGACCACCGCTACAAGAGAAGCATAATAAATCAGTGGCAGAAATGGGCAAAAGTCAGTTTTTGAAAAAAAATTAAGGAACAAAAAGTGAAAGAAACATTTAATTGCTGTCATTTCAAGGGGAATAACAAGGGTATGGTCAAAGAGGAAGCCTGAAATTTCACTTATCAGAATCTATTTCTCATTGAAAAAAAGGAATAGATATTTGTTAATGTCCTTCACTATAATTTGAATTCCAAGATAGTAATTTTCCCTGTAGTAGTATCGTCATCAAAAGACGGATGTGTGGTTGTACAATTTGATGGGTACTAGGAAAATAGGCTTATTTAAAAACATTCTGCTCTACTGGGGGCCTCAACATTAAATTAGAACATAAGAGCTTCTTGCCCTCTCCCAGGCGTTCTCATTTTAGATGTAAATAGTCTTCAGAGATTGTTAACAGAAGCCACTGACACTGTAGCGAGGAAAGCAGGTGTCCAGATTGCTCTGCACTGCAACCTGAGGGACTTACATATTTTTGCCCAAGGCCAAATTTGCTCCTAACTTCCAGGTCCATCAGCTTTAACTTGCTGTCAGCTGCTTCCATAAGAGTAAAATAGTGTCACTCACATTCTCTGTTCAAAGAGACTTACTAGGACTCACTAGTGCTTGAATTACTCAAGTGTTTAATAGAAGGACGTGTATCTGAGGACCTCTTCAACTCTAAAATTTTATTTCTCTGATTCCAAGTAATTTATCAAATTGTAGTTGATGAACGTGACAGCATTTTAATCAGAAAGATGATAATCTTATCATAAAGTTGTGGAAATAGTCCTGACCAAGATGTGTTACAGTCTTTTTAGTGAATTCTGAGGGAAGGAAATGATTTTGAAACAGCCATATACCTGGCACATCCAATACCCCCCAAATTATTTATCTTCGCTGCTGTCTTTGGGGGGGGCACAGAATTTCAAACAGATATTTATTTAAAAGCCAAATATGAGCTAATGCTCAAACTGGAGCTTTGGCTTATCTCACAGTGACTACATACTACATAAAATGCAATACTAAAGATTTAGGATCCTTGATAACATAGATAAAAGCATATGAGAGAGAGGACAGTTATTTGTCCTGATGACAGAAACAGATATCCCCTATAACTGATAGAGCAAAATAAAGAGCTTCTTTGTTCTGAAGGCTTATGTACAGGATCAGATTCCATAAAATCCACTATCCCTTTAATTCTGCCTCTACAGTTTATTAAAAAATTTATTTTAAATAGAAATTAAGATGAAAAAGCTGGAGGTTTTTAAGTCAAAAAAGGCTCACAGAATGAAAGGAGCTAGAGAAAGAGCTCGATTGCCCAACAATTTCTATGCCAAAAATGTAATGCTTTACTGGCTGCTGGGCTGCATTAGCTAGAAAACTAGAATACTGTTAGCTAAAATGAATTCTAACTACAACTTTTAAAAACCTAGAAGAGAATCATTATATGATAAAGAATACATACGATGTTTATTTAGCATTAATATTAATGCCTGTTCACTGCCTCCTACTTACTGTTCTTGAGGAAACAACAGTTTCTCTGAAGAAACACAAAACACTCACTGACACATTATTTTGGTAGCACATCAATGTGGGAAAAAAGTGTTTAAATATAAAATAACAGAAGGTATAGGTTCTATTAACCTTTTTCAAGAGCTCTTCAAAGTAACTGGTGCTTTCTTTATATTCATTTTCAAAAGTATATTTTCCAATCCCTATCAAAATATAAAGTATAATGAAAAAGGGTGCTTTCTTCTCCTGGAATTAAGTGTTTACAGTGTGTGTATATATATATGTGTACATGTGTATGTATTATGTATACACACACACACACACACACACACACACACACACACACCCTAGGACATCCTTTGAGATTGTAGCATAAATCCTATTAAATTCAACTATGGTCTTCCTATCCCAAAAATAGATTTGACATACAGATACAAGCACAAGGTCAAGGTCACAGAGCAGTAAGAAAGATTACCAACAGAACTGATGTAACAGCTGGCATTTGATCAAAGTTCCTGAGGTTTTAAGTACACTTACCAGATACTCTGCATTTACTCACAGGGTACACTCTGTTTTAAAAATGTTCCCCATCTATGAAGACAAGATCTTCGTGCACTTTTTGTTATAAAGCATATTCTGCCTAAAATGTCGCATTGATCACATAACACGAGAAGAAACTTGTGTATATGTATTTCAGAATTATAAGTTTTTATATGTGTGTATGTATGTACATGTGTATGCTTGCATATTAATTTGTTATTACCAATCTTTGCCATGTGACAATTTGAAATTAATTTAACTTGCAGGTCCCTGAATCATTCCCTGGTCCCCAACCCTCATGCCTTTGTACCAGCTGAAATGGAAATTAATTTGTATATTCCTCAATATTGGGCCACTTCTTCCCAAATACACAGATTTAACTGCTAAAAATTGGTTCAACCAGAAAAATTTTAGAACGTATCCAAAGTCTTCCATGATAACTTCCAAATTATAAGAAGAAAATCTTGTTACTGACAACAGCAATAAAAGTGATTCTTAGTGGAATATATTATTGAACAGTGCAATTATCTAACACAACCATGCCTTTTGTTTTAGCTGTTCAAACAAGGTATTGAATTTATATTAAATTACATTTATGAACCAAGAGTTATGTGATGAATGTTCCTGTTCTGATCAAGAAATCATCATTTTTGGGGTGCCTGGGTGGCTCAGTGGGTTAAAGTCTCTGCCTTCAGCTCAGGTCATGATCCTAGGGTCCTGGGATCAAGCCCCACATCGGGCTCTCTGCTTGGCAGGGAGTCTGCCTCCCCCTCTCTCTCTGCCTGCCTCTCTGCCTACTTGTGGTTTCTGTCAAATAATTAAAATCTTAAAAAAAAGAAAATTTATTAAAAAAATAAATCATCATTTTTAAGGGCACACAATGCTTTGGGGGTAGATTCATACTATAAAAGCTTTTCTTGTTAAATCCAGTATCACCTGCTATAGTTTTATATAATTTGTAAATTATAATGTATGTACATGTAGATGTTCTCAATGATCAGATTTTCATTTTACAAAATTATTTTTGATAATTAAATAGGTTTAAATGAAAATATCAGAATTGTACTATGGTAGGAAGACTGGGGTTTCTCAGTTACAAAGTAGAAAGAAAAAAAAATATATGTATCCAATGAAATACCACAAAAAGTGGACCTTCCTTTACCAGGCAGAGAAAGAATGTGGGTGTAGTAAAATGACTAGTAATGGATACAAATTAGTATATCAAAATTTGATCACAGAAATCTACTGACATTTATTTTCTTTTAAATAAAGTTCCTTATAAAATACACTATTAATGTCTATTTAGAGGAATCATCTATCAATTAATCAGTTCACCAATTAACATCCTTCTTTACGTGCTGCCTGGATGAAAGTGCTGCTTTGCTATGAAAGGTCCGTGAACTCTGACTTGATTTTCCAGAAATGGTAAACATCACAATACCATTCTTGCCTGTGTTGGCCCAGAATACAGAGCTTTCCTAATTGAAGGTTTTAGTCAGCCTGAGGCAGAGAAACATCACTACAGACACAATCCCTGGGCAGACAGACATAAGGACGGTATCTGTAAGGAAAAGACTTCAATAAGCCAACAGGGTCCCACCCCAGGGGATTAATAAACAAAAAATGAGCGTGTGCACAATGTGCCTGGAGAATTTCTGTCTTTAAATATTAAAGGGTAACATTAAAATATGTTCTTCAGCTAGGAAGACGGAGCTACTGGCATACCATCCGTCAACGGGCTATTTATTTAAATGGTTTCATTTTTATTGAAGAAATTGCCACCCATACTTTCCTCCAACCTGTCTTGTGCTCACTGGGCACGTAAGCAAGTGTTTGCAGCCATCATCTCAGTGACTATAGGCAGTCACTACCAGTCTGAGCTCCAGCTTTGCTGCCATCCAGGTCTCGGGTCTATTCATTTCGTTCAGGGACAGCCTGCTCGTGGCCCTTGCTGGGCACCTGACACTCCGCCACGAATACAGACCCAGGTGGGGGGCAGGGTAGTAAGGAGGCTTTGGAAGAGGCTCTTCTCGAGCTGGAGAAGAAGTGAGAAGGACAGCAGTAATAAGAGTCAGGGCTTTTCTGACTTCGCTTACTAGACCAAAGACATTTCAGAACAACTCTGACTTCAGCAATTAAGATCCTTAAAAACCACCGCTACTATCTACCATTAGCATTACTTAATGAAATTAAAACATTTTTACTTCAACAAATCACACACTCTAGCTTTATGAGATTCTCAGGGTATCATGTATATCATTTTTCTTTTTTTGATAGAATGATGATATGTGGAATGGCGCGTACACACTATTTCGATCACTTCTATGCTTATTAGTTTGTTCAGCTCTAACATCAACGATTGAAATCCTTACATCAATACTCTCTACTATTTATATTTTGCTTGGTTATTTGGTCCTTATTGTATTTTCAATTATAGCATTTATAAAATGAATTATTTGTTTCATATTTAAATTCTTGTCATTACACATGAATAAGACATAACAGTGGGAGAATAATGGATAGAGAGTAAAGAACCTTCTACTCAGTGCCCTCTCCCCCATTCACCCACACAGTCCCTATAATCAATCATCCTCGTCTCATGAAATGTATCAGACAAAAAAATGCATCAGGTAATACGTTTTTGAATCATAAAATAAGCCCCATTTGCCTACTCTCAAGCTAAAGGAATAAGACACCTCTTTTATTCTGTAAGCCTCAGCTGAGGACTTACCCCTTCCTTGGACAGCCTTCCCCGAACTCCAGAGGCTGAGGATAGTTTTCCATTTCTGGGACTCCATAGCACTCAGGAGATCGTTCAATCATCTCATTGCAAAATCGTATTTTATTTGTTTATGCCTGGTCCTCAACTAGATGGTAAACAACTTAGAGGCAAGGATTACATCTTTGCCATCCTCATGTCCCAGCACCTGGCAGAGGTAGTGTTCCCAGTAGAACATGCAACAAGCCAGCCTCTTGGAATCTGAGTCTGTAAAATGAGGGGCCCACTGTCATAACTCTAAAGTGCTTTAAGATTTAAGATGATAGGGGAGGTCTAGGTCGCTCAGTAGGTTAAGCGTCTGCCTTTGACTCAGGGCATGATCTAAGGGTCCTGGAATCCAGTCCTGCATTGGGCTCTGTGCTCAGTGGGGAGCCTGCTTCCCCTCTGCCTGCTGCCCCCACCCCCAAGCTGATGTTCATACTCTCTCTCTCTCTGACAAATAAATAAATAAAATCTTTTTAAAAAATGTTTTTAAGATGGTATGATAATGCTATTTATAATGTTTGGTTCTGAATTCAAGATATCCTTTTTTTCCTTCATTCTGGATATAAAGTTATAAAAAATAAATCACAAAATTACAGAGTAATAAAGTATTTTGTCCTATGCAGAAAGTTCTGTGTTTAGAAGACAGTGTGACTAGTATTCTGTTAGAAAAAACAACTTTTAAACATTTTAGAAATATATATATATATAGAAGATTTTAGTTTTCACAGGAACATCTTTTTCAACATCTGTTTATATATATTTATATCTAAAAACTGATCATACTCATTGAATTTCCTTTAATTAGTGTCTCCCCAGTCAAGGTTTATAAGATCTAATATGCCCACAGACTATATCTAGAACGGGAAAATGTTTCAGAATACTGATATCATAAAGCTTTTTATCATTTTTCCCCTCTTCAAACTATACTCTACAGAAAATCGATTAAAACCTATTTAACATTATAATATTATTTTGTTAAATTTTCATATGACGGAGATATGTGAAGAAATGAAGTTAATACACTGAAAGATTTATTCCCCAAAGCCAGACATATCAAATCCTAAAAAACGGTGATGACAAAATGGGGAAAAGAAAGGTTTCATGAATTAACCTTAATTCACAGCTGTATCAACCACAATTGAGAAACTGTTCCTCTATGCCCATTTTAAAGATCAATCACTGAAGTAGATAATCATCATAAAGAACTTGAACCCTTTAAATTATGTGCTAAAGATGAAATCAAATTGGTCAAAGCTATTGTTACGGTAATCTTCTTCATTTGAACCTTTAGAGCTCTAAGTATGAGCTTTTACTGTGTCTGGCTAAATAAAAACAATATCCTACCAAAGTGATTCAATTAGAGGATATAAAAGTAATTGAATTATTTTCTGAAGACTTAAAAACGAAAAAAACGAATAACCAATTCAATAAAAACAAATATTATCCAAGCAGGTCTTGAATACTGACGCAGGAGGTCAAGCGGTCACTGATGTGCCTTTTCTACTTTTCGCTCTGTCTGCATGGTGCTGTTGGTAGGGATATAAAATCAGGACATTGACTCTTCTGACCCACGCTGAAGGGGCAAACCTCAGGTCTCTTCCTGCTTCCTGGTATGGTGTTAAAGCCTAAATAGTGTGTCTCAGGCCTGAGGAGGTGAGGGAGTCACGTGGATCCAAAAAATTAACTTTGACGTAGACGGATAAGATTTGGAAAACCCAAGATTTCTAAAATGTACAGTAAACCACTCTCAAATATATGTTAAAAACAAAACACACCTTAATGTATTCCAAGAGCTATTTGGTCATTGGCTTTAAAGATACAGAGCTTTCTAATCAAATTCTCTTTTCATTCATTGTAATTTTTTCTTTTCCCTGGCATTTTCTTCACTTGGACTCATGACTTCTTTTTAAAGCTAAACTGACCAACATCATAGTCTGCATTATATCGGGAAAACAAATTTATAGAATTTGTATAAAATTGGCAGAAGAGCTAATTTTTAGAAAGAGAAACCTATTTTCTTGTAATGACTCTACCGCCGGCTATCATTTCCCTAACAGTACGTCTTGCAAATTGATTCTACATACACTACAGGATTAGAATTTAACAGTTGAAAGAGAAGTGAAAGGTCTGCCTAACCAAGCATCCCACAGAATGCTTAAGCCCCTTTATAACCCATTTACTAACTCTGATTGTCTAGTATTTTTTCCCCCAAAACCTTCAGTGACCACGGACTGTCTTCCAAGGTGGTTATCTTTCGGAACCAGATAGCTCTGGGTTCAATTTCTAGCTCTTCCACCTACCAAACTATTCTTATCAATTCATTAGTAAACTGTCTGACTTGAAGCAAGTTAACTACTCTTGAAAGTTTTATTTACAAATGTGCAAAAACCTAGTAGAGCCTCTGTGAGGGATAAATGTTCCAGTGTTCACAGAGTGCATAGCACAGTGCCTGGGCACAGAGCAGGCACTCAGTAAAGGTTACCTATTATCGAGAGAATTTGCTTCACATTTGCACAAGTGCAACCGTATAAAAATTCTTCCCTACACTGGGCTATCCTCTGTCTCCTTTTAGCCTGAGGGCTGGTCCTTTAGAGGCCTCAGAAAATTCGGCTAAGCCTGCAATTATCCTTTAGACCGAAGAAAAGAGCTGCCATATTCCACTAAGTCTAGCTGTTTGTTAAGTTCTAGGTAAGATAGTTAAAATTTCATTGTTGACAGGAGTCTAACAAAAGACAAACAAAAGAAGACAAAAGTTCTCAGGCTCCGGTCTGTGGTGGGTGCTATAAAGATTCAAGTCTTTTTTTTTTTTAAATATTTTATTTATTTATTTGACAGAGAGAGACACAGCAAGAGAGTGAACACAAGCAGGGGAGTGGGAGAGGGAGAAGCAGGCTTCTTGCTGGGCATGGAGCCCAATGCAGGCCTCAATCCCAGGACCCGGAGACCATGACCTGAGCAGACGCTTAACTGACCGAGCTACCCAGGTGCTCCAAACATACAATTCTTTACATATTCCTGGCTGGCCAAAGCAGTGTCTAAAAAGCTCCTGGGAGCTTTCTGCTACAAACTGTGGACTCCTTTGCTGTTTACTGTAAATTAAAAAGGCCCTGATTTTCCCCAAGTGCTTTAAGCCACATCTCCTCCTCCAATGAAATACCAAGATATAGTTCCTTCATTTCTTCTTACGGGGTTGGTTAATAGTATATTATCCTCATTCACATTTTAACGAACAAAGGTAGTAAAGCTAAGAGCATTTGAGTGAGTGGTTAAACAGGCCATTAAGTAGCTCATCCACACCTAAGTTGGTTCTGGCCTTTCTTATTAGCATGTAAAACTGCCACCCAGTAGAGCGTAAGTGAATTCAGAAACATTTTGGTAAGGCAAATACATTTACGGCACTGTGAAAACTTTGGATTACTTTTTCTACTCCAGAATCTTGTCTCTATTGTCCTGTCTCTTGGTTTTTATTAGAAGGGCCACAAAGCGCAGTGGTGCAGAGAAGTCTGTGGATTCCTGAGCCTGTCATTCATCAGCAGGTCACTCTGGCCGGTCACCTCCCCATTCTGGGGCTCAGGTTCTTCAGCTAGACAACAGGAATCACAGTATCTACCTCATAAAGCTGGTGTGAGGTTCCCAACGTTCATGAAGCTGTTGTCTTAAATGAAATACGTACATAAAACACTTTAGTATAACGTCTGGTATTTTTTAAGCACATGATTAATGTTAACTATTCTATTCGTCATGGCCGTAGCACCAGATCTTTGCAAAAAAGAAAAAAAATTTCTTCATTTGCCTGTCACCGCGTAAAGTTCCTTGAGAACTGAGATTGTCTTTTGTGTTTGCATCTTGTGCCTAATAGATTAGAGACACTCAAAATTATCTGTTGAATGCTTTAACATATTCTCTATATATCCTGGAAAACAAAACAAAACAAAAATGCTGTGGATCTATAAAATAATTGAATAACCTAGCTAATTAATTCTTTAATTTTCTAGCATTTTATAAGACATGTTTCCATAAACCAAAGAGTAAGTTTAGGTACAAAAGATAGCGATCATTTCTTTCTTCCCTAGATCTTTTTCATAAAGTATCTGTTCCCAGTCCCCAGGGCACAGGGAAATGTGGGGACGTTCGGAACCTGACTAAACTGGATTGATTCATTTCTTCTCTTGGGATGGGAAATTCAGTGAGATGGAAAACCTTCATTTTGGATTGCTTTAATGAGGCCACAATACACAGATGACAATACCGAGGCGTCAGTATGCTGAAAAGAGGAATGAAGGAGGCACATACAGAGAAGCAAAGACGAGGAAAGCAAAAGGAAGAAAGAAGAGACAGTCAGGAGTTGCTGAATGGCTTTCCAGTTTCAAGGAGGTGCAACGCACTCTTGTCGCTGGGTTCCTGAACTTACTGCATGTCTCTAGTGAAGCCTGCGTACATGAGTTGAGTGGGCCTCTGTCCTGTGCAACCACAGCATCCTCATAATATTATAATAATACTACATAATAATACTACATAATTATACTACATAATTATACTACATAATACTACTGTACCTTTTTTTTTTTTTTTAAAAGATCTTATTTATTTATTTGACAGACAGAGATCACAAGTAGGCAGAGAGAGAGAGGAAGGGAAGCAGGCTCGATCCCAGTACCTGAGATCATGATCTGAGCCGAAGGCAGAGGCTTAACCCACTGAGCCACCCAGGCACCCCTACTACTGTACCTTTTTATTGACAGTCTTATCTGCAATATATCAACACTCTCCCTTACTTTTCCTACAGTGCCTTCACCTCGTGGATGGTCTGAGAGCAACATGTATCTCCAATTTTCAAATGGGGAAATGTGATGACACGAAGAGGTAAGTAAGTTGTCCAAGGTCATACGTAGATTGTAGGGGCAGAGCTGATAAAAGAATTTCAAATTCCTTATTCCCAGGAGCTTGAACTCACCAATCAACCAGCTGCCTCCCTTGACGGAACTAAAGTATGCCAATTATCCAAACTGTGTAGGAAACATTGACCAAAACAGGGGTTAATTGGACATTGGTTGTTTTAATTCCATAATCAGCTCTTTCCCTGAGTTACCCTGGGAGTGAATAACATATCTTTTGCAGGAATGGGAAGGAGGCCAGCGCAGGCCATCTGGCTGAACATGTCCTTTCGTCAAGTCATCCCTGCATCTGTGTGAAACTTACTGATGCTGAAGAACGTTACAGTTTAGTTTGTTTTATCATTTTCCCTCCACTCTATTAAATTTGAAAGTAGATAAATATTTTCATATCAGCCAAGCAGTTTAACTGACTCTGAAGTTGAATCTACATGAACTTACATATTGTGTGTGTGCGTACATGTGTGTGGGCGTACATGTGTGTGGGCAAAGGGGACTGAAATTTTCTGACATTAAAATTGACTTCTCATATTCGAAATGAAAGTAGTTCATCTAAAACATGGCCACTGGAAAGGAAATAAAGACTCACTGTTCTTTTCACAGGCAACAGCATATTGATCTTCCTCTCAATCAAGAAAAAAGGGAACCATGAAAGAGCACAGGTAGCCCATTTCCTTGTCCATGATCCCGACTTCTTCTACTTTGTAATTTTGCTAAGATGACAACAAATCTGGACGATTAACCTCAAGAGCAGGTCCGAAGACCTCAAGGTCAGATTCACATCCATCAAGTCGGTTCAAATCCTGGTTCTAGCACCACTAGCCTAAGGCCACAGTTGAAAGTTGCGCTGGCTCTTATGCCTGTATTTCTCTCCTCCCATTCCTTCTTTCTTCCTGCCTCTATCACCTCCTCCTGCTTCTTAAGTGGTTTGGTTTCTCTTCTTTTCTCTATCTGTTAATTCTCAAGTCTTAAATTAATTTCACTTGTTTCACTCATCAATGTTGCTGGTACTCACAGCTACAACGGTTCCTGGTGTTCACGGGAAAGTCCCATTCTCTATGCTGGGAACTGGATGTGGGAGTGGGACAGGGTGGGTTATTAATAGTTAATACTGCAGATATTAATGCCTAAGACTAGGGTTGTCCAAGCCCTAGATGATGGCCCCTGAACCTTTTACGGCATTGAAAATGAATGTTTGGGGGGGAAAAAAAAAAGGCAAGCTTAGAGGGAATGTCTTTAACCCAATATACAATCTGGGTATTTTCTCTTAATTGAAAGGTAAGGGTCTGTGCCACGGAATTACAGTAGGAATCAGACAAAGGTGATAAAATCTTAAGGAAGACACTTGTATTCAAGCTGTATGTGTGAGTGGATATGGAAAATGAATTCCTAAAGTAGAACCAAGCACGAAGGGTGGGTAGATGGGTTATTTTGAAGTTGGCAAGCAAATAAAGACCAGATGGTTCTTGCTCAGAGGGCTAGATAGCAAAATATTAGATGAGGGGAATCTCGATTCAGCTAACCTCTACCATCTCTAGAAAAATACGCCCCTATTTCTAATAGGGCATGGGTACGGCATCTAATAGTGGGCAGCCTTACACTGGGTAGTGCCTGCAGTCAAGCTTCGTTAGTGAAGACTGGCTGGGAAGCTGGGTTACCCTGGCTCAGACAAGCCCAGGCTTCACCTCAGGGCTCCAGATGCTTCTCTTGTTTCATCTGCTGCTGTCAACTAATGGATATCCACCTGCCTCCAATTCTTCAATAAACTTTGGTGGCTCCTGATCCTAGGTTACAGCCTCGGCCAAAATGTTTTGACACTAACTGTCCAAAGGAAGAGTCAGAAAGAACGATTACTCCATGGTGGGATAAATAAGAAAAGAGGCAGAAGGTTCCTCTGTGACAGTTCTCTGACTGCTTCTCCCTCAATTCCTTCCTGCACATCACAGGAATGCCTCTCCCTGTTAACAGGACCAGGGCACGATCAACCGAAGAAGATACTGAATTTGGCCATCGGGACCAATTCCTGGAACTCTGGAGCTACAACGGATACTGAAGAGGGGGAAAAAGTGACCTTGTGTTTTTATCTCTTTGTGCCTTACTCTACTCATTTAAAAGGAGAAGGCTCAACAAGATCGGGTTTAAGATTCTATCTCATCTCCCTTGGCTCTAGCTATTTTAGCTCCTTATTTTAAAGCCCTCCTTGAGAATGTTCTTAGTACAGCTAAGCCCAATCATTCTGCCTTTCTTTCTCTTCTCCATCTTTTAGGACTGATGCTCCTTTCAGGGGGTTAAGTATGTATGTATTCCTACTCTAGATGGCATAAAATGCCTTCGTTCATCTTCCTTCTTACTCACAAAAGGGAGACTTTTTTAAGTGTCACTCCAATTGTTTTGCAGTTGAGCTTTCGAGATAATTACCCTGGATTTCAAAAGGAAATACAAACACTTGCATAAAGGATACCAAATTTTCAAAAAGTGACTAGAATAAAAAATTAATGTACTCTTCTATGTGTATCATAATCAGAGTAAACATGGTATGCATTGCTCCTTTCACTCTTCCCACAACACACTCTAGAACCCAGGCATGTGAGAAAGATTTGCCAAAAATATTCCCAGTATTAAAGTGGAAGAAACTATAAATATTGTCCATTAACATCTGAGACAGTAAGAAACCGCATCCAGAATTCTTTTCCTTTAAGAATTTTTCCTCCTCTCCCTTACTTTCCCCTATTTCTCTGACAAATGTTTTCTCCTCTAGTCTGAATGTACTACTGTACCTAAAGAGACTCAGTCTATTTTGGAAATAAATTCCAGAGGCAATGATAACATTTAAACAATTTAACTTACAAATTCAGCTCGAGTGAGGACAGTGGTTTAGGATCTACTCAGAAATGGCTGATAAGTTTCTGTACCCATTTACATAAGAGAATACCATTCGAACTTTTAAAAGAAAAGACTTAGTGTTTCAAAAAAAAAAAAAAAAAGTCTAACCGCAAACACAGGTTTACTATAAAATAGTTACCAAAGTTGTCTTCCTAAGTACAGTGTCCCCTTCACCCTTTCAAGAGGTATGCACTATAGGAATACTAAGAGTATTCCTTCCAGAATTCTAGAAGAATGACACAAAGCAGGAAAAGGAAGGGGGGGGGGGAAACCCTTCAATATACTAAAAATATCTACTATGTATTAAAAAAAAGTCCCCAAATTTATCCATATTTTGGTTCTAACTGTATTATTTAAGAGTATAAACATTATGAAGTAAAACTGGTTGGAACACACGTTAGAATAAAGGGGCTAAATGGAGTTGTGTATAACCAGCAAAATCGAAGAACAAAATTATACATTAAAACCTGCATACTGGCACAAAACTGAGTAAGAATGTACCCTGAATTTCTACTTTTAACTACACAGTCAAGAAAAATGGTCATCAGATAGTTGCTACTAGTCAAATCTTCGTAGTACACAATTGTGACTGAAAAGGGAAAAAAATGATTAAACCTCCTTCAAATCTGTTCAATACCAGTTTTTAGTTGCTAAAAGAAATGCCAACAGGAAAAACACTTCTACAATGGCAGAAGATCACCTCTGTGTTTTGCATTATGAAGTCTTTATACCTTTGCGTTATCTGTGATGGGCCTGGGGACAAAAGATGGTTGGATGGAACTAACAAAAATGGAGACCAGTAACAACAAAAAATTAGGACTGAGAAACTAAACTCCATGAACTGTTACACCGTCTTGGCTACTCACAGGACTAGATACCACTTTAATCGCAAAGGCTTTCAATGCCAATCCTTTAAAATGAAGAAAATTTAAGAGTCAGATTTTCCGCAGTTCACTTTGGAAAGAGCTTGTTTTACATCTTCAAACAATTCGTATCATCAAAAATTCCTTCCAGTTTTCATTTATAAAACATACTGTGAGCTTCAAACACAGTGGCACTGGGGCTCATCCACTAGCTCTGCAACTGTGGGTAAATCTGTCTGCGCCTCAGTTTAATATGTAGGATATCAACCCATTGAAAGGGACAGTTGTGAAGACTGAGTAACGTATATATAACATCCAACACAGCGAGTCCTGAAGAAATGTTAATGTAGTTTTCTTCTTTGTGCTACTTATCTCTCTAGTAGATACTGCTGATAATTTATGTAATTGTTTTAACATAATTTTATATTAGTTAGGAAAAACCTGTCCTTTCCAAAATCAATCTATATAGTGGAAACTAAAGTAAGTTAGTACTATACTGTAAATGTTTTGGATACTCAAGTATTTTCAACAACCTTTTATATAATAAGACATAGCTAACCAACAGAATCTGAAATCTAAAGTAGAACCATATAACATGTATTTACTGTGACTTGGTATGTTAAGTTATAGGAAATCACTTAATCACGTATTGGGCCTACTGACTCCACTATCCTATTCTCTATAAGATCATCCATTAAAAGCAAACTGCTAGATTTTTATGCTGTACAGGGAGAATTTAAGTGCTGCCTTAACTGCTCCCCCCATTTTCATTTAATTAAAGGAAATAAAACCTTTAGTTTACTGAAAAGTATCAGCCTTTTCAGTGATAACACCTGCATCAACTTCAATTTTCTAAAGAAATGAGATTTAAAAAAAAAAGATTTTATTTATTTGAGAGAGAGAGAGAGAGAGAGAAACCACAAGCAGAGGGAGTGGCAGAGGGAGAAGCACATCGAGCCTGATGTGGGGATCAATTCCGGGACTCCAGGACCGTGACCTGAATGAGGGCAGATGCTTAACTGACTGAGCCACCCAGGTACCCCAAGAACTGTGATTTTTACAAACTTAAGTTTAATTGACCTTTGCTTTTTACAGTGAAAAATACTGTTGACAGTGTAAATGCTTCATAACAGGGATACTGAGAAGATAACTGTTTCAAATATACCTAAAAAATGGATAACATACCGAAGCTAAGAATTTGGGCTTTGAATCTTAGATCAGATGGTCACTTTTCTGGGACTCTGGGAATAATGTTACCTATTAAATAAGGCTGTAAAAAGGATTTAATGACATAAAACAAGCAAAGTACATAGTATTGTGGCTGGTATCCTGTAAGTACTCATAAGCAGAAGCAGATTCTATAGTAAATAAACTGTATTATTTCCCCAAAATTAGGCAAAAAAAAACCCCAAACAAACAAAAACACAAAAACAAACAAAAAACAAAAAACCCCCACCAAACCCAAAAAACAAAAACAATTACTAAAACCCCAAACTATATTGACATGTCTTACATGTTTTTCAAAACTATGAAAAATAATCTAAAACCTGTACCATCACAGAATAACAGTAAAAAGCCAAAGTTATGAATCATTCCCATGTTATTATGTAAGTTGAATAGTGGTCCTACAAATGCAGCTTCTGAGCCAAAAAAAACGAATGATGAATCGAACTCACATTCATACATACAAATACACACACACACACACACACACACACACACACCCTGCAGAAAAGGAGCAATCAGATAAGAGGAAATCACAACCCCTATCTGAATGATCGGAGTTTCAGGCCAGAGTTCGTCACTTACTACCCTCTAACCCTGGCAGCTTGCTTAATTACTCTAAGTCTCCCGCGTCTTTTTGCACAAGAGGGAGAACAGGCTCTACCAGGAGAATGGTCCGGAGGATTAAAGGCTGTCCAGTCTGATGAAGCTTCTTAAGCCTGAGATCCGAGGCTGCACAGACAGACCTGCCCCATCCACGATGTCAGCAGCCTCCACCAAATCAGCAAGTTAATTCCTTGAACCCCAAAGTACTAAGAAATGTTTCAGGTTTGTCAAAACTCTTAAAAATCTTTAAAGCTATACATGATTTGAGGTATTACTGTTTCCATGAATTACAGTGCTCTGGGAAGCTGGTAGAGATTTAATTTTGTAAGAATTTTAATATTCCATGAACACGGAGAAAAGAAAATTCCATGAACACGGAGAAAAGAAAATATAAACCTAAACCCATGTCTACATCTACAGCTTTCTAAATTCCATCAGAAGGACTGAGAAACTCATTTACGATTACAGACACGACTTCTTATATAACATTATCTGACAGCTGTTGTGATAACTGCGTTAGCTGTGTGTGTGTGTCCTACTGTAGGAGCTTCCTAATTGGCCCCCCTCCAATACATTCTCCACGTTGGAGCCAATGCTCTTTGTGAAAGGTAAATCCCCTTGGCTAAAAACCCATAATGGTTTCCTATTTCACTTCAAATCAAGTCTGAATTCCTCTCTGTGGTCCACAAGGCCCTGTATAACCTGGCTCTGGCGAATCGAACCAATTTTATCTCAAGTCATTTAGTTCCTTGCTCATTACACTCTACTAAGTCGCTGTCCAACAGAAATATAATGAGAACCAAAAATGTAATTTAAATTTTTTTAGTAGCCATACCTTTTAAAAAGTTAAAAAAGGTAGAGCCAAACTGAATAAATTTTATTAACCCAATATACCCCAAATATTTTGATACCAATATAAAATTCTTAAGCTATTTTATATACTTTTCATCACACCAAGTCTTCTAAATTTGCATATATTTTACACTTGGAGCCCATCTCCATTTCGACAAAGCCTGTGTGGCTCGCAGCTACCATACGGGACATCACTTGAGCTACATGGACTTCCCTTGGTGCCAGAACAGGCAGTTCTCCCCGCCCCCCCTTCTTGAGGTTCCCTCCTCCTAGAAGGCTCTTCCTTTGACAGCTCCTTTGCTGCTTTCCCCAACTCAGCCTGTGTGTCCCCTCTCTTTCCAATGGCTTCATGCCCGAGCACAGTACCCAGAAAACACAGTTGTCTTAAGATTTCTCTCATTCTGCAATATTTTTTTCTTGCTTGCTTTTCCTTGCTTTTTAAATATTTGTTTAATGCCTATCTTTGACCACTATGCTGTAATTATTCTTTTAGGAGGACAAGGATTAGTTTTATTCTGTTTGCCAGAGGCCATGTTGGAGACACTGAATTTTTGCTGAGTAAGTGGGGATCTATACATATTATTCTTAGTTCCTCTCTGACCACACAACTCTCATACTGAAAAACAAATTGCAGCATAAGAAATACATATACAAAAAAAGAAATACATATACAATCACTTACATTTATCATGTAAGACAAGTAAAGATGTTTAAAAAAGTATCACTAAGAAATTCTTTAATTTTTATGATTTTATAAAGATCAAAAGAAATAATCACTTTATTTAAAATTATAAGTACTACCCAATGAAAAAGTTAAATTTTAAACTCAGATCGATCATGAAGTATTTCTAATATTTCTCTTTTCTGTGCCTTCCAGAGAAAGTATCGTGTTAAATGCAATTTATTTAGCATTCATGTTGGTACACTTAGATCCCCTAAAGATCTACAAAAGCCTTAAAATTGCTAGGTAGGTCCTACAACTAAAGGGAGAAAAGAAAAGTGTGGAAACTACAAGTGTCACTGGAAAAACACTAAACTTTTTAGCTAATATTTAACCAAATTAAACTTTTTCTCCTCTAGCTTCTCATTTTCTAAATTATTTAATGTAATTCTAAACTGAGATCCATGATTTACTTCAGCATTTTATACTGTTACATTGGAAGGTGGTCATTGAAAATTATGCACAGTTTTTAGTACATATTTTAATATAGCCAATGCAAATAAATACCACATAACTGACCAGTATGTACTTTTGAGAGGGAATAATATAAAGTTACAGACCTTTTTTTTTTTTTTAATGTTGAAATCTGAGACTAAGTTGACAGGTTAAAAAAAATGGGAATAAGAGTATTTATACAGCTTCACTATACTGCATATAAAACACTATATCATTTATTTTAAAATAGCCAAAAGTTCTATCACATTGTATTATGGTTATCTTGTCAGGGCCTCTGTTATCAATAGTAGCATAAAGAATACATCTGCACAGGGCAAGGCTGTCTTACGTTGAGACACACAAGCCCCTATACACAAAAAATGATCAAATAATTATATAATGGTCCAAGCACTATTCACGAGTCCTTTCATTTCATTGTAATATCCTCAAAAGGTAGATATTTAATAATGCCCATTTTGAAGATGGGCAAACTGAGGTTTAGAGATGTGAAACAGTTTGCTGGTAAACTTTGCTCAACTGCCGAATCAAAGAGCTAGGAATGGAGATTCCCCACCCCACCCCCCGCCGCCCCCACTTAAGGGAGAGAAAGGCTTAGAAACAGTTTATTGCAATTCCTATGACTTGCCAGCTTTATATAAACTTGAATTTTAAGCACGAGACAGCCAAGTCCTCAAACCACACCTCCAATGCCTACTAGTTTTCCACTACTTCCATGTTTGGCCAATTTGGTTTCCCATCAGTTCTAGTTCCTTACTCATTTCTCTGCTATAAATAAAATGAGGTTATGAATCTCAGCACAGGTAGATGAAGGCGAGTCTACTCTTATCAGGCACACATTTTGGACAGACTTTCTCATTCTATGACTTGGATACTCATCTGACATGCACTGCTGGGACCTATCTGCACACCCTAACTCCATCCCCACGAGTCTGATATTTCCAAGAACAATCAGAGTATTTCTCAAACTTGTCAATTCAGCATTTAATTATGCTTCAAGGAGGCCATGCGTGGCTGGGATCTCCATCTTGGAGGTTTCTATTACCCAACAAGAGTCTCTGTTAGCTGTTCTCTTTCTCTGCTCAGCCATTATTACACTATTAAGGAAAACACTGCCATAAATTATTAAATACCAACAGACATTACGTGTTTGTGACTGTACCTTTCACAGATTTATTCTACTATAGACACTATAATTTTATATAAAGATTTTCTCCCTTGTTTTTAATGTCTTTTTTAGTGATATCAATATTTTCTCACTCTTTCTGGTATAAAAATATAGTGGGTCCACATTCATTGGGAGCAATCCACAACTGTGTGTATAAAATGATATATCAGTTTGCTTTAATTTACATCCTATTTGGAAATGAATTCAATTTTGTTGTGGCCATAAGATTTCTCATTTGTTAAATGTACCCTTTATATTAACTGATTTCTAAGGTTCTTAGAACTCAAAAACTCTTGTCTAAGCTAGGCTAATGGACACCAACTAATGAAAACATTAACTCATTAACTGAGCTTAGAGAATTGTCACCCACATAGTTAAAGTTGTCCTCATGAATGACTTTCATTTTATGGCCTAAAATAATAGTCATGAAAACATGCCAAACGTGTGTCTTCCCCATATGTTTCATGTACCTAGATATCTCTGACCCAAGTTAACATGCAGTTTCCTTGGATGTTCAACGTAATTTGTTGATATTGGTTAATACGCATAATGTACCTAGATTCACAAAATGAATCTAAATAAGAAACAGATTTCATAGTTTTAAAAAAATTCAACATCACGGATTAGTTCTGATGTTCGTACATCCTTGTCCTGTGTTCAGAGGAAGAACAAGATAAAACAGTCACTTGAATTACTCTGACCGTCAGATAATTCTATAAACATGATCCCTAGGTTGGTTCTAGAACAATGAGTCCCTATTCCTTCAACACAGAATACTTTCAGAAGAGAAGCTGACGCTAAGCACTCATTATAGTCCTCACTGCAAAAACTGAACTGTAAATAGACAAGAGAGGAAAAACTAAAGTGTGTGTGCTGGCGGGGGCGGGGGTGGATTGGTTAAGCATTCTTTTTTCATTTGACCAAGAAATATTTACTGAGCAGTTATTATGTGCCAGATACAATGAGAATTTCAGGTACTTTGGTAAACAAAAAACCAACCTCCCACTCCACCAAAAGAAGGGAAGAACAACAACAACAAAAAGAAAAGAAAACATAAATATCAATTTCTTTTATTTGGTATTCCCTTCTCTATCTTCCCATTCTGAGCTGGCTGAACATTATATATACACATGCCATGAACTTCTTTTGAGAAGGTGAAAGATTCCAAAATTTTCAAAGTTTGTGAAGTAATTACAAAGCTAAAAACTAAAATTAGAACTAGAGAAAGTTTAAAAGATGTTTTATTCTGGAAAATATTCTGGTTCTTAGTGCCATGGTTTATTTTTCCTCGATGTTATCTCAATTTACATTTTTTCAATAGGAAAATGATCACAAAACTAAGTATATAAGAATACAGCAGTAATCATTTGGATGGCTTATATTCATCTGAAAACATCTCTAGTCGTCTTAATTTTGCCATTAAGTTTAAAAGTTCTTTGAAAACAGCCCTTCCCTTCATGGATAATAAAACCTTACATTTTAATCACATCAGGATTTGGTATATTTGTATTTGTTATTTAACAAATGCTTAAAAATGTTTCTCCATTCACCCATTTTCTATAAAAGTATCTTAGAGCAAGTCTAGACCAACGTCCACGACCTCTGATCTTCTATATCAGGATGTTTTTGTAATATAAAACTAAAATTAGTATATGCAGAACAATTATACATTTAAATGGAGGTGAAATGCAATCTAAAAATTGTAAAGCTATATACTAATTTCAGGAATGTTGTAGTAAACAATGGAAAACAACTTTCCTTTCATCAGTGAGCTATTCTGCTTCCTCTCTGTCCGAAATCAAGGTTCTGATTCTAATCGAAGGATCAGGATGGGGACAGAGGAGGCAAAGGGCACTTGCAGTTCACATGTGGCAAGAAGCTCAGACAAGAGGAATTTCTCCTCTCCCCTTCACAGTACAGATTTATACGTAACCTCAAAAGTACAGCCACAACATTTCAAGAATGCCTGAAAATGGCAAGGGGTCAAATTCCAATCACAGATATTTCAACCATTTTGTGAAATATTAAAACATTTATTGAATTCATACCAAACAATCCTAAATTTTACACTATAAGTATCTGACAGTCACATAATTGAAAAAAAAACTGAAAAAATGTTTCAATTCCCTACAACAGAATCAAACAGTACAATGTTCACATAAATGAATGCAATCAGTAAAAGAATAAAGTAAATAAAACATTTCTTAATTTACTTAATATAGTTAAGGTGGTACAGTGATTACCTCTTTTTTTTTAATGAAAATCGCTTTTCTTATTCTCTGCACCACGTTATATAGGACCTTTAACTAGGTAATATACTGAAAATAATTAAAAATCATTTCCTAAACCAACTAGGTCCTCCATGACTTCTCCCATTCACTTTGTGGTTAAAATCTTAAAATATTAGCTTGAATTTCATCTCTGCCTGACACGTTTCAAGCAGTGAAGCAGATTAGTGCCTCAGAACACTTTACAGGGTTTCGTTATCAATCAGGGTTTGTTCCTCGTGACGCTTTCAGCAAAATTATCTTACTCGAATGAACTCTCATGGATGGAAGTAAACAAAGCTGTAGCCCACTGTTCTTGCATACTTTCCATTCATTTATTTCCTTTTTCTTTACTTACACTTAAAGCACGTGCCACAGAAAGAGCGCATGTTAAACATTCCTGGAGTGTCACAATATGTAATACAATAAAACAGATTACAACCCTACCTTTCCTTCACAGCAGTGGTGCCAAGCACAGGTACACCGGAGCAATCAATTTGTTCTGCAGACAGTAAGGCTTTCATAGAATACTAATGTAAAATCTCTTTTCTTTCTCCTTTGCCTTGACTCCCCAATGCCCGGGTCCCGACCAATACTAGGAGGAGGGCGGTATGTCTTCTGCTGAGATAACCACAACTACTAATCAAGTCTACGTGTACAAGGGCACAGGATTAAACCTCCACCAAGCTTGAGTCAGGGTTTGAGAGCAGCTAACACATGCACAGCACAGTCAAAATGAAACACACACACACACACACACACACACAGACACACACCCACACACCCACCCATGCACATGCCATGAAAATACAGATGTGTCTACTTCAGTGAACTAATTCATCACACTTTACCACTGATAGTTTCTTTTCTTTTCTTTCTTTCTTTCTTTTTTTTTTTTTAAATTTCAGGAGCATAAAATTACCTCCTGTTGGACTGGGGGCTCAGATCCAACAGTACCCAACAATAATTACGTTTTTCCAGAAATGAGAATCATGGTCAGTATTCTCTGAATTATACTGTTCAGTTTTTTAAACATGGCATTTTTCTAAATTGGACTATTCAATACAGTTTACATGGACTTACACTTTTAAGTATTAACATAGGGTTAACGGACTCAGCAAAGATTCTTAGGATTTTGCACTAAAAAGGTAATAGCTCACGTCCACTCCTTCAAGAAAAGCATGTGCATTACCAATAGTGAAGAGATGTTCAAAAGATTTTCATTTATCTTAAAGTTTTCATACGAAGTATAACCACAAGCTATTTAAAAAAATTTTTTCAGGTCTCAAAATTATTTAGAAAACATTTTTAACAAAACTTTATAATTATGGTAGTAGCATAGTGGTAATTTTGAGCTCCTAAATTCAAAATACTGAGGTTCCTTTCTATGGGGCATTTTTACTTGGCTTATTCTTTTATCCAAGTAAAAGGTAAGCTAATCACTGAGTAGGGTGATGACAGTAGTTGATAAATATTTTTTTAACAACACATATTACCTCATTTTAATTTGTCTGCCTTAATTTTCAAAAACTCCCGAAAAGTACTGACAGTCGAGGGGCTGCAAACGAAGCAATAATTAGGGACAACACACTCTAGATAATCAAAGAAACTTAACAGGAGGCTTCCTAAACCAGTTCTATTTTCATGTACACAAATGCTTTAACACTGCTAGAAAACATGTCCTATTCTGCACACTTTTCTTAAAAAAAAAAAAGGCAGCAGGAACAATTAAGAAATACTAGGGCCTTCAATGAAGTATTGCAATAATGTTTGCAATAATGTTTAATCAATACTGATGCATTTGTCCTTGACACACTGACCATGTCATCAGGCTACTGTCATGTGATATCATGTCATTTCCCCACCTGGCTCATGACCTTGTCCTCTAAATGACCTAAAGCTTCCCTCAAGTAGCAGGAGGCCCCTCCCCGCTGTCTCAGCAAGGTCGAATGGGTCAGCGTGTCCTCATCTATAATCCACCACCATTTGTCAGCAGGGAGGCTGGAGGAGGCAGGCTTGCTACAGGGGGAGAATGCCCAATTAGGCAGCTGTCACACAAAGCAGAGGCTGCAAAATTATCCCCTGTCAAAAGAAAGAGCAGCTGCGGGTGCCAATGACAGCAACCTTTCAACCCTTTAGGTACTGGAAACTACACAGAAGTAAATGAAGAACAATTAGTGATAACAAATCGATGAATTAGGACAGTGAATTAGAAATTACTAGCAGGTGAGCCTGGGTCATACATGACATAAGGGCATAGCAGACTCCAGGCAAGGGCAGGGACGCAAAGAATCACACGGACCATCTTCTTGCATATAGATTTTCCCTCTAGCTTTTTCTTTCTGTAAACTTAAAATCCTTTAGAATACCCAGAACCTCAAAGAACACATACCTTCTTCTTTTCAGGGAAGACCCAAATAAACTGTTTCTTGACTAGAAGTAAATCCTTCAGAACAGTAAGTCTAGTTAACTCTAAGTTGTTCTTAAACAATCTGTCATGCTATTGCCTCAAACTTAAATTTAAGTGTGGCCCACAAAATCTAAAATATCAGTTCAAATAATCACACTTAAAACATCATCCCTCTTCACCTAGTACTTGCCCTGATTCTACTTTAATCACACTCACAGGGAAATGTCTCCAAGAGAGTAACCGGGTATGAATTCTGAGAAAACTGTGATGTGGCTATCATTACGCCAATGTTAAATTTCTGTACATGGTGTGATTCTGTGTACAGAGAAGTAACTGCAGTGTGTGCTTCTGTGTAGGATATGTATCTAAAAAACCAACTATAAATTATTCGGGTTATTCTGCATTAGGTGTGATATGCATTAAGTCCCAAGCATAGGAAGCAAATTCACTTGGATTCTCCAAGGAATGTCTTTGCTACTTCACACTGCAAAGCAACAAAGGAGGAACCAAATGGCAAACAAGCCCCACAAAGGAGAGGAAATCCAGTATGGCTCAGTGTTTGGGGACATGGTTTCGTTGTGCCTCAAAAAAGTTCTGTATGTTTAGAAAGAACTTTCTGAAAGTCCACTTTAAGCTGACAATATTTTTTTTTTCTTTCCCTTAGGAAAAAGCATGTATCTTCCCATACGGATTCTTTGAGAGTTGAGAAACCTGAATGATCTGTGCTATAGTTTCTAAAGAAGCAGGGACAAATTGCTCAACTAGAATTCTAAATCACAAATGGGTAAAAGTGAGGGAGACAAGGTGAGGCAATAAAAAGCCCTTTGCTCATCCCCTCCAACACATTATAAATAAATCACGGTTGCCAGAGGGAAAAGTTCATAATTCCTAGCTCCTAAATCAAGTCATTGGATAAAATTTCCAGGAGAGAATTGTCATGGGAAGAAAACTTCTCCATTAAAAGTTTACCCAAGAATTTGATTCATAAATTACATTTCACCTTGTTAAAAAGTGGGCATTTACACATTTGCTTTAGTTCAGAAGGCAACCTTCTCAAGTCAAACATAAGAATTCAAAGAAAGAAATGGCAAGTAGACTGGAATGAAGGAGTTAATGCCTTTAGAATTCAGCTTCCATCATACATGGGTGACTATGTCTTTAAATAATTTAAATCCTCTCCATCAACTACAAAGCTGTTTTGAAGCCATTTAGCTTTGTTCTTTACATGTGTTCTAATTAAGAAATGACCTTGTCATCACACACACCATAAATCCGGGATTATTTCCTACAGCAAAAAATTCACAGAGTCCCCAAAAAAAGAAAAAGGGGGGGGGAAGACTTCTTCCTCAGTTCCTCACTAAAGGAAGTTGTTGGTTGGCTAAACGCTGAAGCAGTTTCACCGCATAATTTTTTTTTGTTGTTGAATGTCATAGGGCGGGTTAGTGTGACCTTGAGCTGCATCAGCGGCACAGCAAGGGTCGAGATGCCTGCAGGCGCCCTTGTACTGGATTTGCAAGACAAAAACCTTCAAACTGGCTGAAGGACATCTTAAATCTCTTCAAAGGTTTTCCGAACTAATCTGGGCTGCTCTTAGCAGGATCTGTGCCAGCGTGAGAGGCAAAATTAAAAACAAGGTCTTTGACAGGATGTTGTCGCCTCTTAACCCTTCCTGAGCAGAACACAACAAATCACAAGCTTTCTGGAGATAGGGTTTACCTAGAAGCATTCTTTCATAACACATTATGTAAGCAAGCAATCACAAAGGATGGGGCAACTATCAGCCCTCAAAACTAAACCTCCCCGTTGCACTTCTTTAAGAATTGGGGTCAATTTTCTTCTTGCCTGTATTTTAGTGTAGTGAATATAAAACTTAAAGCTCTGTTTGTTTGCTCTTAGATTTGCAGAACAGTCACAGGTGAAAGTAAGGAAATATTTCCATCAACGTTAATCTCTAGAATTTTCTTTTTTTTTTTTTTAAGAATAAGGTTCTAGCTGGTTAAGTTGCAAGCTTCATATGTATTACATATAGCTCACTAAAATTACAACAGGTAAAAAAAATACATCATACATTTACAAATTTCTTGTATCTAACATGATGGATACACTGCTAAAAGGAAGAAATCAGAATAGTGAAAATGAACATACTTTAAACAAAGCAATGTCGGGCTTGTTACAAAAAATCAGTATCAATGCTGGCACAGGGTGTGAGTCTTCCCTGGCAATGCTCTCAAAGTTTAATTTAGTAGCTATGCTCCCAATAGTCTAAGGGAACAAACACTGTAACACTGATTTTAAGATACTGCATTTTAAGTATCTCTGCATCTGTAACATGTCTGTTTGTCATCATCAGATATAAGGTATATCATAATTAGTTGTAAAGAGCATTTAGTAAAAGGTACAGAATTTGTTAAGGTTCAATAGGTTTCAAATCATGTCCTTCAAAAAAAAAAAGACTAAGTAAACTGAAGATTATGCTGAGTAACAAGGACACTTTCACTAACTTGAATTCTTCTTTTTTTTTTTTTTTAAAGATTTTATTTATTTGTTTGACAGAGAGAGAGAGAGATCACAAGTAGGCAGAGAGGCAGGCAGAGAGAGGGGGAAGCAGGCTCCCTGCCCAGCAGAGAGCCCTATGTGGGGCTCGATCCCAGGACCCTAGGATAGTGACCTGCGCTGAAGGCAGAGGCTTTAACCCACTGAGCCACCCAGGCGCCCCCACTAACTTGAACTCTGATAGGCTTTCCTGAATGGGACAGAAAAAGGGTAAAGCAGTACCTAGTGAGTAGATAATGCATGAAAGTGAACCATACATGTGAATTTCTTTAGTATCTGTGCAAAAGGAGAAAAGCGTATATACACTGTGCTAAATGCTTCAGCTGGAAACCTGGTGTAAAAAAAAAAAAAGAACTCTAAGGATGCAGAGTGAGCAGTAACTAGGTTTTCCGTTCACAGGTACGTGTGCCCTAGGTGGTGGTCCGTGATCATTAAAAAACAAGGAAGGTCTGGCCAGGGAGAAGAGAATGGCACCACTCTGGGTTACATAAATAGGCAGGGAAGAGCTGAGTGTGATACAGGAAGGGGGTGGTCCAGTGTGACTAGAGATTAGGCTGAAAATGCAATTGGGACCAAGGACTTTGAATCAAGGCCATGCCAAGGAGCTAGCCTTTATCTGGTGGACAGTGGAAGGTTTACAGGCAATGGTATGATTAAATGCATGCCAAAAACAAAAACAGAAATTATAGAGTCGTTGATGGCTTGGAGGGGAGAAATTGGGATGAATTCGTGCAGAGAAGAAAACATAGTCAAAATATGACAGGGGAAAGAATGTTGAAGAAAAAGATAACAGAAATAAATAAAGGCTGGTCTGAATATTTAGAAAACAATTTATAGAACATAAATAGTGCTGTAAAAAAGGGTATTTTTAATAGCAAATTCATTAAGTCAAAAAATAATGAAAATAATTATTGTACCTCAAGCCCACATTTGTAAATCATCTTGTTGACATGATTTGTGCAAAGTTTCATGATAACTAAGAACTCCTATAGAGGTATTTAGGGAAGAGTCAGAATCAGAATCCATTGAGATTTGAATTTTCTACATTTCAAATCATAATCTTCATTAAGTATCAGGTAGGGATTGTTGTTTATGAAGGCAGCAATATGTACCTTTTCAGAATAGTGTGAAGGCATATCTCCCTTGGGTATAAGACAGAGATGTCTGGCTTAAATCATAACATGGTTGATGAGGCTACTGTATTATGAAGCATTTCATTAACACTAATGAGCACAAAATTAACTCTGCAAACATTTATTGAGTATGTACTATGTTTAGAACTCAGAATTAAAAAATAAAAAGTCCCCAACATTCTATCAGCTTTGTGCTTCTAGTGTGTCACTTATAATGATAAGTCCCTAAATTATAGTTCACACCATCACACCATTACACAATAAAAAGCCTCTTAGTAAAAAGAATATTGAGTTGTCAGGGAATTAGTTCTCAACTAGCAGCCATCTTGGTATTCCCAGGCAGCTGACAAGGTATACAGAGAAATCCCAGAACTCTCTGGGAAGACCCAGTACCCATGCAAGTTGAAGAGAGTCGTCAAATACTCTGGAGGCTGACTGTCCTGCTAAGACCTCAGAAAGAATTTAACAGAGTATCAGCCAAGGTAAGAGGGTAGGGAGTAAAAAAGAACAGGAGTCACCAGGGCCAAGAAACTATCTGCCAGAGAGCAAACTGTACTCTCAGAAAAGGAAAGCCAGCATCAGGGATCAGGTTGAGGCAAGTGGAGGGGAAGGTCAAACAAAGGAGAGAAGAAAGATTCTGAAGGGAATGCTTCTCACTTCCCTTAAGAAGAAGCAAACTTTACTCTGTGAACTCCTTAAGAAATGATCGAGTCTCCAAACCCCCCAGAGGAAGAATCATCATCACAGGAGATGTATTTGGAGATTCACAAGTCGTAAAAAGGTCTAGCAATTGAAAGCCAGTGTAGTGATAGGGCACAACTAGAAGTTGTGTAGATACTAGAAGTATCTACAAACAAAATGACTTCTTGAGTGAGCACTTCCAATCTACCGGTAATAAGTTTCCAGCACACTGGATGTCTAGATATTAATATGGGGGTGGGTACTATGATAAGACTTGTAGATACTAAACAAAAAACAAACAAACCAAAAAACTAAGAAAAAAACCACACAACTTATTAACCTACAAATGCAAAAGCTATGATACATTATTGAAATAAAAATACAGAATATTCTGTAGGCAATTAGATAGTAAATTCCTATAAAGCAGTTCTTAAACCGTGGTCCAGGGACTACAAGAGTCTCGACAATCCATTTAGGAGGTACATGAGGTCAAAACCTAATCTGATACCCATTTTGTCTCTCTTGCTCATGAGTGTGCAACGGTGTTGTCCAGAGGCCATGTGATGTGTCATGGCTAATGTGTTAATGGCTCATGGAGTGTAGCCTTGTATATTCTTGTGCTTTACAAATTTTCTCAGTTTTAATTTCTAGTATGGAAAAATATTGGTTGATATGACCCCCATAAAGAAAAGCTCTCTTGGGTCCTCAATAATTTAAGAAATTGAAGGGGTGCTGAGAGGGAAAAGTTTGAAAGCTGCTGCTAGTCTAATAAAGTTAAGAACTTCCATCTTGGTTTTAATGTTCAAATAAAATCTCTACTTTCTAATTTTCAAGAATTTATGCTATAACTATGCCAGATAAGTACTGTTCTCTATGCAGAAACGTCTCAGAGACCTGAGTAGGGGGAAGAAAAAAATGACCTTTAAAAAAGAAAATTAGTAAGCTAGAGACGCACGGTTACTACTCTTCTGAATTCACCACTGAAGTAACAAATCCATAGATATTTATAAATAAGCTGGTGTGTGCCGAGAGCTGAAGATGGAAGGATAACTAAATAACAAACTAGCCCTTGGTAGGCTCTCACTGTCAGGAAAAACGTAATCCACCACCCAGTGAGTACTAGTATAAGAAAAGGCATGCGCAAAGCAAAAAGAGCATGGAAGGGCAAATTCTTGGGAGGAAGACAGGCAGGGAACACGTTTGTTAGTGAAGGCACTCTGCCACGGAGGTGGCATGAACTGACTAGCAAAAATCAAGCTTTGCCAAATGGAACAGAAGTTAAAGAGCACTCTTCAAGCAGGGGGAGGTGCATCGGTCCCAGCGGGAAAAGGAACAGCACACAGATGTTTTAGAGACTTTAAGTTTCTAGTAACAGATAACGGACCTCTGTTCAAAGCACAGAAATTGTGAGTAATGAAGACACTTTCTAGAATTCGATAATGTAATTTGATATCAGTTGAAGTCAATGATGAAAAATTTGGACTTGTAAATTTGTAGGCCTTTTTCTTCATTTCCAATCTGTCCTAGATAGTGGCTTTTTAAAAAATACAATAAAATTAATTTGTTAAAAAAAAATGGAAGTGTAAACAAAAACTGGTCCTTCACCATAGGTATTTTGAGAACCTTAGAGAACAAGATGCAGGATGGCGGGATGGAGGAAGGACAACTGGAGATAAAAATTTCATAATCTATTTTGCTTAGAAAAAGAGAGAACATGCTCATATAGGGCGGGGCAGGGAGAAGGGGAGGAGAGGGAGAAGGTGGGTGAGAACGTTGGGCAAAGCTCCATGCCCAGTGTGGGAGCCTGTCCTGGGGCTCAATCTCACAACCCTCAGATCATGACCTGAGCTGAAATCAAGAAGAGTCAGACACTCAATTGGCTGAACCACACAGGTGCCCTATTAGTAATCTTTCTATAAGTAAATGCAAATAACTAACTAACTAAATAAATAAATGAGGTTTGAAAATTACTCTAGTATATCTAGTATATCTCTGATCTAGAATGAGGAAATTCTGCTTATCTAAATAACATGCATAAGCTGTACTGTTAGCATCACTAACTTCAAAGTGCAAACCTCAGGCCGTGTGGTTGGAGGGCAGAGAATCAAGGAGAGTATCAGATTCACTACAATTATTTTAAGTGAGAAAAACCAGAGTGTGAATAAGAAGAGAAAGTGAATGGACACTCTTACCAAGACATTTTAAAATTATTTTAATTATTTCACTCGAAAATTTTCATGAGAGACAAAAAAACCTGAGTTGACATGGAGGCTTGGTGTAGTGGGAAATTTTCCTCTCAAAATGATGTTGGTTGTATCAATTAAGGTACTAAGTAAAAGACTTCAAAAAAGCCAATTCTTTAATGACATCAAGTTCAGCAAAATATTAATTATATTAACAGTGCCCATTGTAACAGTGAATTAGGGCCTGTCACTCTCCTATGGTCATTATATTATTGGGATCACTGAATTATTTTATCAGAGAAGTAACAGAAGCGAACTGGAAGTTTTAGGAAAATGTGGTAGTTGTGGAGACAAAGGCATAAGTAAGCAGGCTTCCAGCACAAGCATTCCAGATGAGGTATGCACTCTGAGACTAGATGCTGGCTGTGAGAAAGGAAATTAAAGAGTAGGTAGAAGCAATGCTGGAAATCAATACTTCATTTGAGCCCATCAACCACATTTTCTTGCCCAGGTTGTCCACAAAGCCAGGGAAACATCAGCTGAGAAAGACAAGTTAGTTTATGGGAATTAATTCCAACTAAAATAACTCACTTAGATTCTGGATTGATCTTGGTTTCACCAGTACCACGTTCTCCACTGATTACCTTGCATAAACACTTTTTTCAAAGTGTTCTTTCTTTTTTCTTTTCTTTTCTTTTCTTTTCTCTTTTCTTTTCTTTCTTTCTTTTTTTTTTTTTTTAAGATTTTATTATTTATGTGACAGAAGACATCACAAGTAGGCAGAGAGAGAGGGGGAAGCAGGCTCCCTGCTGAGCAGAGAGCCCGATGTGGGGCTCCATCCCAAGAGCCTGGGATCAAGACCTGAGCGAGCAGAAGGCAGAGGCTTCAACCCATTGAGCCACCCAGGCGCCCCTGTTTTTTGTTTTCTCCAGTAGGCTCCATGCTGGGTGTGGAGGGGGGGCTTGAACTCATGACCCTGAGATGAAGACCTGAGCTAAGATCAAGAGCCAGATGCTTAATTGACTGAGCCACCCAGGTGCCTCTCAAAGTGTTATTTCTTAAATTAAAAACATGACTTTAAGAAATGTTATATAAAGGTTGGAGAAGGCATTTCATGGAGATGATTAGACTCACTTTACCAGCCTGGTGACCTATTCTGTTAGAACCAACTAAGTTACTGGCCATTGTCTTTTCATACAGATACTTCTATAACTGATAGAAAAGTTCTAGCACTTAAAACTGTTTTGAAATAGTTATGTGCATTGAAATAGCTATCACCAATGTAATCGAACTAGGAAAAAAAACATACATTAAAGAACTCTTCCCAGTGAGAACTCATGAGATATAGCAATAAAAACTCTACTTAATGAGAAAATGAGTATATTCAAGTACTTAAGCTAAATTGATTTATGGCCAATTATCTAATTCCACTGGAGACAGTCACTCTTTTTATATTATCAGTATTTGCCAAAATCAGCTAACAAATGCTGCACTCTGAAATAAACAGAGCACAGAAAGTATATGGAGTTCTAAAAGACAAAAAAAAGGTGATTTTATTTTATTAGTTATGTGGGATGACTACTTATTTTGTTCAAAAGAAGGAGCTGACAAGGGAGCAAAAGAGATCTCACTTAAGGCACTGAGAAGCTTTATAAACACTTCATGCTTTATATGGTTTGCAATATTCATTTAATCAAATTCTTCTTTTTTCCTAATCACCCTCCTTAGCCTCTCATTCAGGACATTACTCTACTTAAAAAACATGATGTACTGGGGCGCCTGGGTGGCTCAGCAGGTTAAGCATCCAACTCTTGATTTTGGCTCAGGTTATGATCTTGGGGTCGTGAGACTGAGCCCCGTATAAGGCTCCCGAGCTCGGTGTGGAGTCTGCTTGAGATTCTCTCCCTCCCCCTCTCCCTTCTCTCCCCCACCTTCTCTCTCTTCCTTAAAAAAAAAAAAAAAAAAAAAAAGTGACCGTACCCGTTCTTGGAGTGTAGCTGTATGACAGACAAACCATAGTAAAACCTCATGGAATATATTAATTCAGAGTCTTCAAATGTTTTTCTATCAAATACTAGTCTAAATAAGGCCCTCCTTTTGGAAACTGAGAATTCAATGGCTGGTTGATGGAATGCCTACTGAAATGATATTTTATATAATGACAACTTCTCCCAAATTTATTTGACCATGGAGTCTCATTCAAAACACAATTTAGAAAACATATACTTAACATATTCACTTTCAAATCTTGAAAAAAACTTAAATATACATAAATGATTATCACAAATAGCTCATTTGTATATGCTTTCCAAACTATTCATTGTACATTCTAAATAATCTGTCTTTTCTATCTGGGAGAAAGATCTAAATCTGACCATTTTTCAAGGACAACTTATTGGCTAAGTAAATTTCTCAGCTGGCTATCTATGATTTATTTATCCAACTGGCAAAGTGGTGGTCGGTACTTGGTACAACAAAGGCATTGACAAATAAAGAACAACAACAAACTAATTGTATCTTGCGGGTCACAAGAATATGCATGATTATAATTTTCATTTTAATGAAATTAAAAGTTGGGAATTGGGGTGCAGTAACAACTTAGCTCATCAAATATAAGAACAGATTTCAGACTATCAGTCCTTAACACATAATTATACCTGAATGAAAGAACTCAGCATTTAACAAATAAAAGTCTGGCTGATTTAAAATCTTGATTTAGGGGAAAAAAATAGTATGTGAGTATGTGACAAATGACGAGCAGCCAAATAATTATTAGTAACTGTAATTTTTATTAAATAAATGTTTTAAAGATTTTCTTGCTTAAACTACAAAAATAAACAGAATTAAAATAAGAAGGAAGTAGAATGATTAAATAACTTAATTACTAGGTTTTCTGAATATAATCAGAATAGTAGAGAAAGAGGAATTTGTATTATCACTGTGCCAACCATATGACACCTTAGATAAGGAACAAATTTGATTCAAAGTTGCCATTCTCCTTTAGAAACATCAGGGTCCATTAAAACACCATGAAGTTCAGGATAGCCTATCTGTTTTCTTCCAATAAGAGTTTTCAGCTAGCTAATTGAAAGTGAACTCTTCACAACTATTGATGAGCACAATAATTAATCACTATGTCCTTTCCCAGTTTATTTGGAGTGCTTCTCTGCCCAGGCGTAAGCAGCACAAAGTCCAAGAGCTTAAGACATGACAAATTCATTTAGGTTCTAGCTCTACTAGATAACAGGAGTGTTAATCCACATAGAATTAGCCACTCACCCATCTCTTTCTGTTGTACTGTCCACTTTCTTGTGTTAATTTAATCAGATCATTTTATCGCTTCTCAGAAATGCTAATATACTATTTGCCTTATAAGAGGTAATCATTTTACCTAATTCAAAAAGTAATCATTGATTTAGACTATAATAATCCCACAATAACCAAACATGCTTCTATTTTTCCTCAAAACAATAATTAACTTTTTATCTGAAATCAGATTGCTATTTCAGGCTTTATATTAACTGTTCATTTTCTCTGTTTTTTGGTAAAAACAAATTATCATCAACACAAACACTATTTCTAATTTCGAGCTTCCCAATCCCCCACTCCAGAAGTAAGCTACTCCTTTGAATTCTATAGAATATTTTTTTCTGTCTTTCTTATGGCATTTAAGCTCTTTCTACTACTTGATTAAATTTATCTGTACTTATCCTTTCTCAGTAAGTTCCTTAGGATTGTATCTTATTCACTATCGACTTTTTTGTTTGTTTTAAACCACATTGTGCCTAATGAAATAATTTGCACAGATAAAACACAAAACATAAATCTGGTGATTACAAGCTAATTTATCACTAAGAAAGGATTCTCCAAAATATATTAAAATCACCATGATTAAGCCTTAAGAAGTCAGGAAAAATATTCTCACCATCTGTCTCTGAGGTCTGTCTCTACTTTCTGAGAAAGGAAATGGAGAAGGCTGTTGAAAAGGAGCTCTGGTGTCATCTGGAGTCTTTAAATTCCCCGTTCCTCCTCCGGTCTAGTGTGTACCTGAGGAAAAGGAAAACCAGACTCTGGAATATTTTTTGTGGAGCTCTGTAAACTTTTCCCTGTATATTTTCTGTTCAAGCGCAATGTAGAAGTAGTCATTTAACAGAGAAATATAGTTTTATGAAATAGGGATCACTGATTAAGGGAAACTACGTAACTTTTGCTTTCTAGGCAATACATTTGATCAAAGTAGATGTTTCAAGGCAACTGTGAATAAGCTTTACAGTTGCTAGGATGTGCTTGTTAACCTCTGTTAATTTCAAATTTCTGTCAAATTATTCCAATTAAGTCACATCTAAAAATTCTAAATCCTCCCAAAGGTATATTTTAAAAAAAAAAAAAAAGGAAAGAAAGAAAAAAGAAAACTAAAAAGGAAAAAGGAAAAATAGATGTTCATATTAAGCTTTTTCTGTTACAAAATACTCCCTATGTAACCTTCTAGCACAAAATTTGTAGTAAATATCAAATGCCTTACGTCCAGAGACCGACTTGCACACCAATCTCCAAAGCAGCTTTATTTTAAGAAGTCAAAAACTGGGAACAACTCAAATGCCTTTCAGTAGGTAAATGAATTATGGTATACCCATACAATGGGATATTTACTACTCAGCAACAAAAAAGGATGCACGATTGATATAAACAACAGCACGGATGAGTTTCAAAATAATTATGCTGAGTGCAAGAAGCCAGACAAAAAGGAATACACAGTTTGTAATTCCATTTGCATAAAACTGTAGAAAATGCAAAGTAATCCACAGGGAAAGAAAATGTTTCAGTGGTTATCTGGGGATGGAGGGGTGGGATGGTGCAAGAAGGAAGGATTACAAAAGGACATTACCTTAACTGTGTTGGACATGGGTGTATACACATTCAAAATTGATCACGCTGTAAACCTTAAACATGTGCAGTTTATTAGATGTCAATTACGACTTAATAAAGCTACAAAATATTAAATTTCTTCAAATGTTGTATGCCCCTTGGTGTAGCAATTCCAAAACTAGGATTTATCATAATAAGAAAAAAAAAATGAGGACATATACAAGTATTCAGCCATAAGGATGTGACAATATACATTATTTCTAATAGTAAAAAAAAAAAATTGAAAACAGCCATTAAATGTAAAATAACAAATTTGAGACAGGTTTAATAAATTCTGGCATATTACATGGTAGGATACTATGTAGCCACTAATATATTATATAAAAAATTATAGGCTATCATTCCATATAACATACACCGAGTGATAAAAATAGGAAACAGAGCACTATGTTCAGTATAGCTGAATTTGCTTCCAACATATATGAAAATAAATGTAGCAATTATTTCTGCATTTAGAGGTAATTTTTATTTTTCCTTTTTGCTGATTTATAGTCCCTAGTTTCTTTTTTCTTTATAATAAACACACATTACTTTGGTAAAATAAAATGAATTAAAGGATAAAAATACCAACAGTCTACAACTGTCCACTCCCTATACGAGTAAAAGACTCCTCAGAGCTGGTGCCCATTACAGAGCTCTGAGCTATCATGTCACTTCCACCAGTGACCTACCAAACAGTCATGAGAAAAGGGCAGGTCTGACAGGATAAACTGGAGTAATAATTAGTAATCTACGTGCTTTACAAAGCGCTTTCATGGGCATGACCTCATTTTGTCTTCGTAACTCAGTGAAACGAGCAGAGAAGGCATGATCCCATTTTACAGAGGGGAAACAGACATCTGAGCAAGGCCAATCAAGTGTCATGTTACAAAATTACGAATCTTGGATTTAAATTGAGTCTTGACTATAAATTCTGATAGGAATTCTAAGAGAAACAGGGAACAATCACTTCTGATTATTTATAACTAGAAGGCAGTGATTTATATGTGAATTTAAAAATAACCGTATTTGCAATCATATTAGCATTCCTATTAGCATCTGCTGGGGGCCTTAGGGATTTCCTAAATCCCCAGGGCCCAACCTCAGAAGCTATACCCTGGCAACCCCATCTTGCCCCTTGTCAACATTACCTACTAAAGCTCTGAAATTCAAGTAGAATTTAATCGTTTAATTTTCAGTTGTAATTCTTTCCTTCTTGAAAAATAAAGAAAATGTATTACCTTTTATTTTAAAGTGGGTAAAAGAAAGTAACCATAACTATATACATAAATTTATGAATGCTACAAACATTGACTTATAAGAGGTCAAAAGATCTAACTTAATGGTATTTTAAAATACCACCTTTGGGGCCAAATCTTTTTTGGGAACATGCAGACAAGAAAGAGTCTCCAGATGACTCCAAGTATACTCAGTGAAGAAAATGATCAATTCCTCACAAAAATACCAGTAACCATCTTCAGAGGCATAACATTAACAAGCTGGTCAGCATCTGCTAATGAGGCCTTGAAGCATTAGGAACCCTTGTAGCTAGCATTCCTACCAACATGCCCACGACTACCAGAGACTTAAAAGGTAAATAATGGTAGCCTTGTTTTCTGGGTGCTTAGTGTGTATCAGAAACGCTAGTGTGTCTAGTGTGTATCAGGTTATATACATGATCTTTAAAACGACCTAATGAGGTGACTATCATCAACCCCACTTTATAGATGAGGAACCTGAGTTTAAATGGCCCCAAATCAAAATACCAGTAAAAGCTTAAAGTGGAATTCAAATCTGGTATATTTTACTTGCAACAAAAATGGGGCCTTGGCAGTTCTCTGGAAGAGACATCTGACTTTTCTCTAGCATAACCCACCTACAGTGGTCTCAGTTCAGGCAGTACAAAACACTTGGCAATGGTATATGAGATTCATGAGTCTATACTTTCCATGTAAAGAGAAAAATATCCAGAGCCCAAAATTTGTGTCTGATATTTTGCCACATTCTACAACAGTTTAATGGCTAGTTTCCATTAAAGCACTATTTAACCCTTTCGAGCCAACACGATCACATGAAAGATAAATTAAAAGAATATTTAAATAAAAGTTGGCAAAAGGTAATATTAAAGAAACTATTCTCATAGATTAATATCTTAAGACTGTTTTATATTAGTGAATGAGTAAATCAGTCTTAAATACAAGTCAGTGGAACTGTACTTCCCAGATGTTTGGGATCATGAAGATAGGAAGCATTTCTATGAATAAGAAAGTAATTGTTATAATTATAGAAATATAATATTCCATAGAATATTATGTGATCATCAAAATACATAATTTCAAATAATATTTAATGACAGATACGGCAAAATGAATGTGAGGCTAAGAAAGCAAGACACTCAACTATCTGTTGAGCTGAACAAATTGTAAGGGGCTAGGCACTATGCTTGGTGTCGGAATTATAAAGTGAATAAGACAAGAACAATGCTAGATGCTGAGCTACCCTTCATGTATGTTCTCTTTGCCTGATCAGGACCTTCAGGTTGTCTAGAAAATCAGTTTTAATGTCATTTCCTCAGAGAAGCTTGTCCACATCACTTTACATAAAGTAGCTTCCCCTTTACCTCTTATTTTGTTTAAGCTCTTTATTTTGTTTTCTGTTTCCCTGATTTTCTTTTATCTGCATCTACTGAGGTACTTAAGAGGCTCTTGTCCTTTTATTCTATTAATAAGATATATTACATAATTGATTGTTTCAGAGTGAAAACACTTCCTTTCTGAGACAAACATCTACAACTAACACCATACTTCATGGTGAGAGACTGAATGCTCTGTCCTACTGCCCTACAATCCTGGTAAAAAGGCAAGAGGCCTGCTCTAGACACCACTATTCACCATTGGACCAGAAAGTTTACTCACTGCAGTAAGACCAGGAAGAGAAAGACACATAAATTGGGAAAAAAAAAAAGAAAAAGGTTAAAACTCTTTGCAGGCAACGTTATCTTCTATGAGATAATTCTAGGAAGTCTACAAAAAAGCTACTAAGAAAGTTTAGAAAGGCTGCAATATATAAATCTATATATCTACATATAAAATATAATGGAATTCCATATAATGGAATATTATTCAGTCATAAAAAAGAATGAAATCTTGCCATTTGAAAAGATATGGATGAGCTAGAGAGTATAATGTTAAGTGAAATAAGTCAGAGAAAGATAGATACCATACGATTTCACTCCTATGTGGAATTTAAGAAACAAAACAAACAAGTAAGAAAAAAGAAAGAGAGAGTCGAACAAGCTAAGAAAAGACTCTTAACTACAGAGAACAAACTGATGGTTGCCAGAGCGGGGGGATGTGGATTAAGAAGTGCATTTGTCGTGATGAACATGGGGTGATGTATGGAATTGTTGAATCACTACACTGTTCACTTGAAACTAATATAACATGTATGTTAACTATTCTGGAATTAAAATTAAAGAAAATTAAAACATTCTTAGCAAAAAAAAAAAAAAAAAAAGATGGCAAGTCTCCCCATACTGATCATCATCAAAATACCACCATAGCTTTTTTTTTTTTATAGAAACTGATTCTAAGATACACATGAAATTGACTCTAAGATATATATGAAAGATATATTTATATACATGCCCACATATATATATATATATACACACACACACACACACACATATATCTTATATATCATATATAGACATATGTAAAATCTAAATAAGGATTTAGAATATCCAAAACAATTCTGAAAAAGAAGATTAAAGCTTTAGGACTTACATTACCTAACTTCAAACCTTACTATAAAGCTATAAAAACCAACACAGTGTGATATTGGCATAAAGACAGACATACAGATAATGAAATTGGATAGAGCCCAGAATAAACTCTCACATTCATGGTCATTTGAATTTCAACAAATGATGCTGGGACAGGTCAAAAATCACATGCAAAAATAGACAAGTGTCAATCTTTCACAACATACAAAAAAATAACTTAGAATGGACCATAGAGGGAATTATAGAACTAAAACTTCAAAACTTCTAGGAGGCATAGAAAAAAGCTTGTAACCTTAAGTTAGGGAAAGAGTTCTAAATATGACAACAAAGGCGTAGTCTATTAAAAAATAAACAAGAAAAATGGAAAAATTAGACTTCATCAAATTCTTCAAAAGTCATAATTTAGGTAAAAGACAAGCCCCGAAATGAGAGAAAATATGCGCAAATCATACAAATGATAAAGAAATGGTGTCTAACATATTAAAACCCTCAGACCTGAAGAATAAGAAGATAAAACGATTTTTTAAAATGGGCTAAAGTTATGAAGCTATTTCATCAAAGATGCATTAATATTTAAGTAAACATATAAAAAGGTGCTCATCATTCCCTAATAGAGAAATACAAATAAAACCACAATGAGATTCCACTACACAACTCACTAGAATAGCCATAATTATTTTTAAAATTGAAAAATTCAAAGTTTGGGAGGATAGGAAGAAATTGCAACCCTCATACATTGCTGATGAGACTATAAAATGGCACAGCCACTTTGGAAAACAGTTTGGCCGTTTCTCAACAGCCTACTCATATACTTAACCACACGACCCAGTAATTTCACTCCTGGGTATCTAACCAAGAGAAATGAAAACATATGTCACTGTATGTAAATGGTCATAGCAGCATCAATCATAACAGCCAAAAACTGTAAACAACCCAAATATCCATCAACTGGTAAAGGGATAAGCAAAAGGTAGTAACAAACAAACAAACAAAAAATACCCCAGAAAGAAATTAATAATTCATGCAACACGGATAAAACTAAGAAACATAATGCTTAGTGAAGGAAGCTAGATAAAAAGACATATTTATATAATTCCATTTATATGTAAAATGTCTAGAAAAGCCAAAATTAATTAGAGAGAAAGTAGATCATATCCTGGGACAGGAGAAGGGAAAAGAAATTGACTGCAACAAGTATGAAGGACCCCTTTGGAGTGAGGAAAATGTTCTACAACTGGACTGTGGTGATGGCTGCACATCATCATGCTGAATGCTAAGGAAGCGTAAACTGTATAGTATGTAAACTACACCTCAATAAGGCTATAAAAAATTAAGAGGATATATTCTACATAGAATCATAAATGAGTGTTTCTCAGTTCATTTAAAATGAATCCGATGTTAAAATAAATTGCTATTTCTCCCATTACTTAAAATAATCACAATTAAAGATAAGCCTAATGTATAACAACTACTCTTTAGAGAATGCGAAAGTAGTTTTAAGGTGACTATTCACCTCTCTCATCTATTGCTGGTGGAAGGGTAAAATGGTACAACCGCTAAGGAGAACCAGTTTGGCAGTTCCTTAAAAGTTAAATACAGAATTACCATATGACCCAGAAAGTCTAACCCCTAGGTATAAATAGAAGAGAAATGAAAACTTATGTCCATATAAAAATCTGTATATGCATGCTCATAACTGCATTATTCAGGACAGCCAAAAACTGGAAACAGTCTAGGTGTCTCTCAACAGATGAATGGGTAAGCAAAATGTGATACATTCAGCAAGAAAGTATTATCCAACCACAAAAAGGGATGAAGTACTGATACAAGCTACAATACAGATGAACCTTGGAAATTATTACGCTGAGTGAAAGAAGCCAGTCACAAAAAAACATGTACCATATGATTCCATTTATGTAAAATGTCCAGAACAGGCAAATTCAGAAACAGAAAATAGATTCGTAGCTGCCTCAGAGCTGGGAGTGGGGAAGGATAAGAATGGGGAGTGACTGACAAAGGGTATAGGGTTTCTCTTTAGGATCATGAAAATATTCAAAAATTAGATGGCAGTGATGCTGTGTACATGTGCGACTATAGAGAACACTTTAAATGGGTGAATTTTATTGTATGTGAACTGTATCTCAGTAAATCTATTCAGAAAGATGATTACTGTGCTCACTGAGACAGCATATATGCTAAAACTGGAACAATATAAGAGAAGGACAGCATGGTCACTGCACAAGGATGACACACAAATTCGTGAAGCATTCCATATTAAAAAAAAAAAACGATGATTGTTAATGTAGGATTTATTAAAATATCAAAAGTAATTTCAGAGTAAAAATCTGGGCTTCTAATCTTACTTGCTTTTGAGCATGTCTAACATTTATCTAAACAGGTATGTTAGTGTTCAGTTCATTGTGGCTAAATACAAATCATTTTTTAAAAATCAGCTGCAGGCACCCGGGTAGCTCAGTCGGTTAAGTGCCTTCAGCTCAGGTCATGATCCCAGGGTCCTAGGATCTAGTCCCACATCGGGCTCCTTGTTCAGTGGGGAGCCTGCTTCTTCCTCTCCTGTCCCTTCCCCTGCTTGTACTCACTCTCTCTCTCTGTCAAATAAACAAATAAAATCTTGCAAACAAAAACAAACAAAACCACACTTAAAAAAAAAAAAATCAACTGCACTTTTACTCACCAGTAACAAACAGAAAATAACATTTAAAAAATATCCAACAATAAAATGTACCTAGAGAATAAAAGTTAACTTGAAAATTTATTTGAAGACATTAAATATGACCTAATAAACAGGAGGACATACCATATTCATGATAGAAAGACTCAGTATCATAAAATGAAAATTTTCCCCCAAATTCAACTGATTTTAATGCAATGCCGATTGAAATTCAAAAGGTTTTATGAGTTGATATTTGACAAAAGTCACAACACTGCAGATCACTGAAGGAAGAAGGAATCATTCAACAGTGCTGAAAGAATTGGTTATTCATTTGGGGGATAAAAAGAAATTGAATCCCTCCTACACAACATGTAAAAAATAAATTCTAGAGGGATTAAAATTTTAAGTTGAGAATACAAGTCCTTAATATTTTTGAATAAAACATAAGAGACTACCTTTATGAATTCAGAGTACGGAAGATTTAAAACTTAAGACACAGAATAGGGCTAACTATAAAGCATATGATTAATAAATTCAAGTACATTATAATTAAAAACTTCTGTTCATCAACAGACACAACAAGGAAAAATTAAAAAAGATTAACTACAGTACCACAAAGCACATTGCCTAAAAAGAAATAATTACGGTGCCCGGAATATGTGTGTGCGCACACGTGTGTGTATCCTATAACATTTTATTTAAAAATAGGCAAAAGCCTCTGCCTTCGGCTCAGGCCATGATCTCAGGGTCTTGGGATCAAGCCCCGTATCAGGCTCTCTGCTCAGCTGGGAATCTGTTTCCCTTTCTCTCTCTGCCTGCCTCTCTGCCTACTTGAAATCTGTCAAATAAATAAATAAAATCTTCAAAAAAAAAAAAAAAAAGCTTTAAAAAATTTTTTAAAAAAATTAAGCAAAATGTAAGGGTACCTGGGTGGCTCTGTTGGTTAAGCCTTCCGACTCTTGACTATAGCTCAGGTCATGATCTCAGCGTCACGAGACAGAGCCCTATGTAGGGCTCCAGGCTCAGCTGGGAGTCTGCTTGAGATTCTCTCCCTCTCCTTATGCTTCTCCCCCTACTCTTGCTCAGGTGCAGTGTCTCCCTCTCACTTAAATAAATAAATAAATAAATGAATGAATAAATAAATAAAATCTTTAAAATAAAAATAAAAATAGGCAAAATACAAAAAAGTATTCCTGATTAGGGGTGTGAGGGCCTGAGCAGGATGAGGCTGGTACCATGCTGGAATGGAGGGAAAAGTGAGGTGTGGGAGTCAGAGTCCAAGCTTTGGCAGAATGGTGTAGGTTGGAGCAGGATCTGCCCACCAGTGATCTAACAGCAGATGTCAGTGACTGATCAGGGGCAGGAGGGTACCCATAAAAAGATGCACTGTGCGGTGCATGTAGGAATGTAGGAATCCAAACAGGGTGAAGGGGGCCTCCACATGAAGGGTCTTCCAAGCTTAAAGAGAATTTGGGCAGGAGGGTGCGATGGATACGGCAGACTGAGGACACACAGTGGAACTGGTCAAATTAAGTAAACACATTTAGGCTAATGATAGGCAAGTTTCTTACTGTTAGAGAAGGGGATATAAAAAAAGAAAGGGGAAAAATGTGACCAAACTCTCACGTAGGAATGAAATTGGAAGTAGCAGCATGATTGATGAATGACATGTCAAAAGAACACAGAAGGCAACTTTAAAGGAATCCCACTGGCTAAATTGGGGCAAGGTGAGCATCAAAATAAGGAAAAACAGTTACTGATCAGAGCTCACTGAATAAAAGACAGAATCATGAACTCATACTGATACAAATTAATTAATTAAATGAAAGCTTGATGGCGAAGGAGACAGTCACTTAGTTTTAAAGTACCTCTGCACAAAGCAATTATTAAACACAGAGGAAAAATGAGTAATTTCACAGTAGAGAAACATGGCAGACACCATCTTAATCAAGTAATCATCTTAACATACACAGTAACGGGTCACAATGAAAATCGTGTATCACCTGACAAGATACAAAGAGAAGACACAGCGTAACGTCCGTGATATTCCTGCCAAATATACATAACTTGCACGTAATCATTAGGAAACAGCAGCTGAACCTAAAGAAAGAGACATTCTACAAAATAAGTGGCTTATACAGCAGAGTCTTGAAAAGTGCCAAGGTCTTGAAAGTCAAACAAAGACTGCAGAACTGTTCCAGATTGAAGGAGACTGAAAAGATGTGACAAGTAAAATGCAAGCTGTGCTTCTGAACTAGATCCTTTTGCTATAAAGGACATTATTGGGACTACTTGTGAAAATTGAATGAGATCTGAGGATTAGATGGTAGTAATGCATCAATGTTAATTTCCTGATTTTGATGGCTTTATTGTGGCTTATAGGACGATGTCCTTGTTTGTAGGAAGTATACACTCATTTATTCAGGGGTGATGAGGCATCACATCAAGTCTTCAGGGGAAAAATTTTCCTCCTCATTGTGTTATTTAAAAATTTTTAAAATTTTAAAAATAAATATATTTAATGCATAGTTTTGAGTATGTAATGGACAAAAGACATAAATGAGAAATTCATGAAAGAAAAATACCAATGTTGAGTAATCACATGAAAAGATGTTCAATCTCACTGGCAATCACAGAAAAGCAAAATAGTTAAGATGTCATTTTGTAGCTACTATATTCAGAAAAGTTAAGCAGCCTGAGATTTCCAAGTTTTGGCAATGACTTGGTTCACTGGGAGCTTCTGGTTGTTATTGGTGGTATTTAAACTGGCCCAATGATTTGTTAAACAACTGGCATTAATTTGTATAATTGATTAATATACTCATATAATGCTCATAATTCTCTACACCTCTACTTCTAGGTATGTATTCTAGAGTCTTACACATGTGCTCCAGAACACATATAAAAGAACGCAGACATTAGCAATGCTTTTTATTTTTATTTTTGCAATAGCAAAAATATATCTGTATCAATGTACAGATATACATCAATCTCAATATAGAGATACCAAAAACAGGCAAACAAAAATACCCAACAGCAACAACAATCCAGATATCTACCAACAAGAAAATAAATACATTCATACAATGAAGTATTACTCAGCAGTGAAATAAATGAACTACAAACTACATGTGATAATAAATTTCAAAAAAACACAAAGAACAAAAGCAAGTCTCAGAAGACTTAATGCAGAATGCTACCATTTTTATAAAAAAAAAGTAAAATTAAATAGCATATTACTTAAAGACCCACGTGATAAAAGCAGTATTATTAAAAAGTAAATGATAAACACAAACTTGAAGAATGATTGAGGGGTCAGGGGGTCAGGGAGGGCAGTAAGGGCAGCGCCACAGGGAAGAAGAGGCATATGCTGGTAGATGTATACTTTATTAGTCAAGTTCTGGTTCCATGTCGGTTGGTGGATTCTTGGTAGATCATTTCAATATCATGCTTTATAATATAAATATATTCCTGATTGCATAATAAAAAATAAGCTGCCACGCTGTAGCAAAACAGAGTTTTACTTTGATAAGAATATTGTTTAGGTAAGCATCTTAACTTGCACACATGAACAAATGCTAAATTGCTGGGGAACAGATTTTCCTAAATCTCCTCTTCAAAAACAAAAGCAAAGGAGCATATAAAGAGATACACTCCACGGAAATGGAAGGTAGATTTGTAGATAAGAACTTAGAGCTCGGTCAACCAAAGAATGAGGCTAATTCATATCTACTGTCAATTTGGTCTCAAAACTAGCATAAATGCTTGCTTAATTACTGCAAATGTGCAGAACTCTTTCATGGGAGATGGTCACGTTGCAAAAATTACTTAACAGGAGAAACAGGCAAACTGAAGTAATTCAATATACTTCAGGTTCTGACTAGACAGTATTTCCCCTCTAATCCTAAGCATTTCACCTCACTGGTCTTATAGGCTAATGGTCATATATTCATCCTGATTGGCCAAAAGTGTGATGAGAAAAGCCTAACCTACCTTAAAGAGCAAAATTTGTTTGCCCAATAAACAATTCCTTATACTCATAATACAATACTTTGATCTGACAAAACCCATGATAATTCAATTTTCTCAACAACCTTGCATTAGAGGTAAGGCACGTATTATCAAGCAACACTTACTTCATGCAGCATAGTATTTTTAAAAGTTTAAAAATAAGTTAGAAATGTTAATGATGCTCTAAATCAAATTTTCTATCTAAATATTTATTATCTGTAATATAAAAGGTATTTTATAAGGTGCTTCTCAGCATTTTATGTGATACACACAGACTGAAAATCTGGTTAAAGGGCATCTTGGACTAATTCCTCTTCAAAAGAAAAGCCACTCATCCTGATACATTATATATAGTGTGTGTATGTGTGTGTATAATAGCAATTCTTTTTCTGGCTTGGATCACTACTGGATATTATGCCTGAGTCTTACCTATAGTTTGCATAATACTGAGGAAATTGGGATGGGGACGATAGCTTCTTGGTTAACAAACGTCCTTTAGAGGAATTGTTGCATCATGTTATAAAGGGAACAAGCAAAAACTAAATCCATGCACACCATTGGTCCTTGTGGTGCATTTTACTTTTTATGCATATTTTTGACAAAGGTTGGGGCTTCAGGAATGAGGTATTGATTGAAAGAATAAATATATTTCTTGTGCAATTTCTGAAACTAGAATATATTGGGCACTAAATAAACGCTCAGTGCATAAATGTATTTTTCATTGGTCTATCTTAAGATTCCTTCCAATATCTCCCTGTATTTGGTCGACAGAACATAAAATATCCCTCCCCATATACACTTTCCTTCTCTGTTTCCTTACTCTCATATGGTTTTTGTTTTTAAATTTATATTCTTTTAAAAGACATTCCCTATTTATATTAATGACCAATGTTACCCTATTAAAAATATATATATTGATCCATCTTTAAAAAATATGTACATATCCAACTGTTTATTTGACATCTCCATCTGACATCTATACATTGTTTATCTGACATCTCAGATTTAACATGTCAATGACCGAGAGTGCCTGTTCTTTCTAATCTCAGGTAATATCAACTCCATTCTAAAAACCTGGCTGGCATCCTAGATGCCTGTCCTCTCCTTACAGGCCACATCCAATTTGTCAGCAAATTCTGTAGGCTTTGCCTTGGAAATATCTAAAATCCAACTACTTCTCAATGTCCCCATTCAAGTGACCATCATCTCTTTTGGATTATTACAATAGCTTCCTGATTGGTTTTCCCCGCTTCTGTTTCTAATGCCCTTTGCTCTCCCTAACACAACCGCTAAAGTGATTCTGTGAACACATTTTATGTGTTCACCTCTTGGCTCAAAACCAGAGTGGCACCCCACTCTGACCTCACTTCCTGCGACTCTCCCTCATTCACCCACAGGAGCTTTGACTAGAATACCCTTCTCCTCAGAGAGCTGTATGTACCACTTTGACTCAGCCTTTACTTAAATCATCTTCTGAATGAGAGGTTCCCTGGACATAATCTAAAATTTCATACATCCCTGCCCCAAACCTTCCAAGCTCCCTTCTCTGGTTCAGTTTTTTCTCAGCACAGTTCGTAGGATACCATGAAGTTGAATGGTTGTATACTCTTTGTCCATTTAAAATGTAAGCTTCAAAGGGGCAGTAATTCTTCCCCTTTTTGGTCAGTGCTCTATTCGTAGGACAGAGAATAACTAGAATACAGCAGATATTCAATAAAAATACACTGAATCAAGGCATACCTGTCTATTATTTTGTGATCCCATAAGGAAGCCTGTAGAAATTAACAAAACTGTGAACTTCCCTAGTTGTGTCATCCACCGTGATAGCCCCCTCAAAGACACACCTTCCCTTCTCATTTGCTGGCAGAACACTCACTCTCTTCCTCTTAGGACCTGAATCCTGATTAGGTCGAGACACCATGACAAGTAATGTTTACTCTGTCGGTCAGGAGTTTAGGCATAGGTATATGAGGCAATTATGGCCAATGGAGTTTATTAGAAAATGTTTTTCTCACTTAAAAAAAAGAAAAAAAAAAGAGTAGGATGGAAAAAATGTCTACCTTGTAACCAAAGATCGCCAGAATATTCAAGACAACAGAGTAGAAAAATGGAAAATAGCATGTGCGTTCCTGATAACACTATTATGACAATTAATTAGCTACCTGTATTTTAAACTTCATGTTCGGTAGGATATTTATCCCTCATTGTTTAAGTTATTTTAGTTAGGTCTTTAATTACTTGTATTTTAATTAACACAGAAAAAAAGTTTTTAAATAGTCACAGTTTCCTGCAATGTGTTAATCAAACAAAATGAAGATGGATGTCAGGTGTTTTTCCCCTTTTTTATGCTGCATGCCTACAGAACATGTCATATGACAATAAAACAAGATCTCTCAATATGAGTCATATTTTCTCACAGGAATTAATTTATAAACAGTGTGTTCTTAATTAAGAGTTGAAAAGAAACATATGACCAAAGCAAAGGCAATCTAAATATAGAACTTTGAAATAATTTAAATAGGGAATTGTGCTCTAAACCACTATCTGACTAACCAGGTTCTGCAGAACTATCAGTTCTCATCCAAAGGAAGGAAGAAAGAGAAGGAGAGAGAGGAAGTTAGGTGGTAAGGAGGGACGTGGGAGGTCTCAAGGCCACACAAAATCAGGACATGATGAATTAAACATAAATAATTACACTTCCTTTGTGTGTGTACACACACTGGATGGCAGCTGGGGGACCCTTTTATCCGTGAAGTAATTGTAGATTTACAGGGAAGGGGGATCTGGTGATTCAGTAATGGTTTGAGTACAAGGGCTAATAGTCATCAGGTTTTGGTTTTTAACTCAAAGACAAACCATTAGTAACAAAGCCAAAGTTTTATCTATCCAAAACTCTCTTTCAAGTTCTCACTATAAGAACCTACCAAACTATAGTGTTTCCTCATTAAGGTCTTATAAACTTAGAAAATTCCTACAAATGTAAAATCCCTATGCCATTAAACAACTTCCTTTTTAAACAAAAAGGGCACCAAACAGAAGCTAAAAAAAAAAAAAAAATTAACTTTCTATAGGATAAACTTAACTCTATACTTAATATAATGCCTATAATATATGGTAACTATTTATTTTTTTCAAGATTTTATTTATTTATTTGACAGACAGAGATTTGACAGAGACACAAGTAGGCAGAGAGGCAGGCAGAAAGAGAGGGGGAAGCAGGCTCCCCACAGAGCAGAGAGCCCAATTTGGGGCTCGATTCCAGGACCCTGGGATCATGACCTGAGCTGAAGGCAGAGGCTTTAATCCACTGAGCCACCCAGGTGCCCCTATGGTAACTATTTAATTGCCAATCTTTTATTAGCTGCCACTTGGAAAAATTACTGGATGAATTATGGCCCTGAAAAAAATCACTGAAGGATGGTGGGAAAAGTAGAGATTTCCTTTAAAATCTCCTCCGCAGATTCCACAATAGTAAAAAGGCAATAAAAACTATTCTATTGGTAATACTTCAAAAAGTATGTATGAATCAATTTAGCCGAGGGCTTTAGTCCTGCGAGTACGTCTGATCAAGGTAAGGCTGACCATCTACTGACAACATTGCCGCCTCCCGCTTTTCCGGCTTCTCCTTTGGGTCACTCTGAGGCAATGATGCAAGAAGGAAAGCAGAAACATGAATAAAGACTGGACTAAAAGTACAGAGCCATAAAATTGTTCAAAAAAAGTGGATACTGTCTTAGTCTATTCAGGCTGTGATTGTAACAAGAGTACCACGGACTGGGTGGCTTATCAACAACAAAAAGTGATTTCTCATAGTGGTGGCTGGTAAGTCTAGGATCCTGGTACATGTGGATACGGTATCCAGGGAGAATCTACTTTCTGGTGCAGAGATGGCCATCTTTTCACTATACCAAAGATGGCAGAAAGAGAAAGGGATCTCTCTCAGACCTTTTTCATATGGAAACTCATCCCACTGTGAGGATCCCACCTTCATTATCTAATCACCTCCCAAAGGTTCCACCTCCTAATGCCATCTTTTTTGGGGTTAGGATTTCAACATATGAATTTTGAGGGGAAAATAAACATTCGGACCATAGCAGATGATATATAAAAATGTGTTTTTCCAAATATAAATTAAGTGCTATCTGGACAATAGGAGATTCAAAATATTTTGGTATTTTATCTTAAGTCAACTAGATAAACATTATACAAATGGGAAAAAAAAGTATCAATTCCAAAATTCCAACATTAACTATTACATCAAAAAATTTTAGTCTATACTTCTCACAAGTACTAAAGGCCATGTTTAAAGGGTATCTACGGACTAACAATAACTAAAACTTACTGTGCCAAGAACAACATTAAGTGCTTTCTATGGTTTTAGTCTTTCAATTCTCAAAACCAACCCTACTGAGTTATCCCCATTTTACAGATGAGAAAACTGAGCCTTAGGAAGTAAAATGATTAGTCCAAAGTCAACAAAGCAGGTGTCAGAGTCAGGATTCAGACTTGTTCAAAACACGACACCAGTGTCTCAATCCTTGTCAAATTCAGTCTATTAGTTATAAACACTGTTTTGACTCTAACATGGTTTCCTAAAGATTTTAAAGAAATCTTAAATATATTTCCATACTTTAATGACTCTCAACATGCAATGAAAATTTTTTAAGCAAGTTTTTAAATTCCAATATAGTTAACATAGTGTTATATAAGTTTCAGGTGTACAACATAGTCATTCAACAATTCTATACATCACTCAGTGCTCATCATGGTACGTGTACTTTTTTTTTTTTTAAGATTTTATTTATTTATTTAAGACAGTGGATGGGGGAAGGGCAGAGGGAGAGGAAGAGAATCTCAGTCAGAGACTCCACACTAAGCCAGAGTCCCACAAAGGGCTTGATCTCATGACTCTGAGATCATGACCTGAGCAGAAATCAAGAGTCAGATACTTAACTGACTGAGCCACTCGGGCGAACTAAAAGTGTACTCGTTAGAGATGCAAGGTTTTTTTTTTTTTTTTTTTTTAAGATTTTATTTATTTGATAGAGAGAGTGAGAGAGAGCATGAGAGGGGAGAAGGTCAGAGGGAGAAGCAGACTCCCCATGGAGCTGGGAGTCTGATGCGGGGCTCGATCCTGAGACTCCGGGATCATGACCTGAGCCGAAGGCAGTGGCTTAAACAACTGAGTTGCTCAGGTGCCCCAGAAATGCAAGTTTTTAAAACTACTATTTGGAGAGTTAAATCCCAGCCATTATAATTAACTTTTATTAACTAGATGGCAAGCAGATGCCAGTTTTTGGGTTTTTTTTTTTAATAATCATACTAAGTCATGTATTATCTCACTTAATCATTATCTATAAAACAGATACTATTCAACTTTACAGATGAAGAAACTAAGGCTTCAGAGCCATAGAGTCACTTGCCCAAAGTCATAAACAGTTATGGGGTAGACCTGGGATTCAAATTCAGTCAGTGTGCTTCTATAACACATTGAACAAACCACGACTGAAGGAAGGCTCCACAGTGTCAGATCAATTGCCTTGGTCAACCCATCTGCTGATCATTTCATGAAAGATTAACAGTATGTTTTTAAATCACAGGTCAAATTTCCTCTGCCTGGAGCTGTACAAATATAATTACTAGTCCTTTCCTCTTTAAACAAAAATACATCTCTAAGATAGCCTGGCAATTTCTATAAACAAATTTACCAAATATACTGCTTTTATTATTACCATGGCATAAGTACCCTGAATTTTCCTTATTGGAATAAAGTCTGTGAAGCCTTTTTGCAGGAAAATCTCTAGGACTTTTCAAAGTATCAAAATGTTGAGGAAATGTTGATACATTAAAATAAATCTTGACCCAGTAAAAACTGGCACGAGGCCTTTTATTTTCTTGCAGTCAGCAAAACTACAAACCTATAAAAATTCAAATACTAGTTAAGGGCATGCATTTTGAAGTGCTTGCATACGTGGTGAGTTACTTTACAAACTAATACTTTATACTGAAAACTTTTTTAACCTGGATATGTAGGCAGAAATCACTTTACAAACCTCTAAGTACTATACAACGAAAGGAAAAGCAAGTCCATTTGGGGTTTTATCCATTGTTTTCTCTGACAACTGTCTTCCTTAGGGGGAGAAAAGAGTATTATTACTTACGGGCCCCTCTCTACCTCGCTTTATAGTTCACACACATTTGGGAGCTGCTGTTTATAACCCTGTATTTATCTAGATCTTTGGAAAAATCAAATGAAGGCCAATTTAATCACCTAACAAAAATAAGCAAATGTGTATGGGGAGAGCACAGTTGAAGGAAGCAGAGAGAAGTGGGTCAGTAGGTGGCAGATGGTAACGGGTTCAAACTTGAAAGGAGTTCAAAAGCGTGGAGCAGGGTTTGTGAAAACTCCTCAAGTGGAATAGAAGCAAAAAAAGAAGAATGCATAATGTGTGGAAGAGAGGTCCTAATTTAGAAGGGTGCGCTATTGAGTAAAACAGTAGTCATCCAAAAACCTATTTTAATTCTTTTGGAATATACAGAATTAACAGTATTGTCAATAAAACATGATCTTTTTAGAACATTTCATTGGATGACAACAAACTTACTTTCTCCTTTACTTTTTGCATAATATTCCTCTGATGTAGGTTATGTCCTTATTTTACAGATAGGGAAACTTGAGGCTCAAGTTAAACGGTCTCTTTGGTGAGCTACAGCTAGCTCAAACATCAAACTTACGACTCTAAGATCAGCATTTTTCATGTCACTGTATTAAACTGTGGCCATGACAGGACTACTCTTGGGATCTGCACAAGGAGTAAAAGAAATGCAACTGACCCTTGAACAACACGAGTTTGAACTGTGTAGTTCCACTATCTTTCAGTAAATATACTGGAAAATTTTTTGGAGATCTGCAACAATTTGAAAAAACAGAAGAACCATGTAGCCTAGAAATACAAGAAAATTAAGAATAAGACTACAGTATGTAACACACATAACTGTTCACGGTTATCAGGAAGGCTTCCAGTAAACAGTAGGCTATTAGCAGTTAAGTTTTGGGGACTCAAAATTACACACAGATTTTTGATTCTGCAGGGACTGGTACCCTTAACCTCCATGTTCAAAGGTCAACTGTCTATCCTTTGGTGTATGTATATATATACACACACACACACACACACACACACACAAAGAAACAGCTACTTCTGCCTTCTCTCAAGTTACATTAAGACCTAAAAGCTAAGAAAATAGCATTCTGTGGTCACCAGACTAGGTTTAAATTATATGCAACTTTCCAACAAAAACTATTCACCTTTAATAGAAACCCATGGAAGTACTTAAATAAAATGAAAGTGTTATGTATCCATTTCTTATTTACTGAAATTATTGTGAAAATAGCAAATTAGCATGGATTCAGTATTAATACAAACTCTGTGCACATATTTTTAATACACTTGTCAAAGTAACATTTAACATTCACTGTCCAGAATTCACAGCCATTCACTGTCAGGCTTTATCCATTTCTATTAGGATAAACACTTAGACTTTTCCTTCAAAATTTTTGTCCGTAATATAAAAACCAAAAACAAAACAAACAAAAAAACCACTGAAGGATCAAATATTTAGCCACCATTAAAAAAATAAAAGGTTATTTCCTATTATGACCTAGATAATAAGTAAGGGCTTTGTATACTAACCACCTAAAATATACCTGGATGGCCTGTAAGGTTAACTTCTCAAACCTATTTAATTGCCAAAAGAAGAGCATCCAAATTGCACAACACATTTTACCACGAGTAAGGTAGATTTAGAAACCATAATCCCTGCCTCCTCCTTACAAACTCAGTCTTTGTTACCAATCTGTGTCACCAGCATCTCAGCATTTAAACACATGAGACCATACGGGCCCCTATTTTCAGGGTCTACGGTGGTGACTGTATTTATGGTTCAAGATGCTGGTTCTATAAAACCGTTTCCTCCCTGGAACCTCAACCTATCTCTTTCTTTGAACTAATTCCACAGCTATAACCCAGATATACATGATATCCAGATTTTTTTGGTGGGGGAGGGGGAGAGAGAGGGAGAAAAAAAGAAATCCCTGAAATATCAGAAACTTACTCCATTCCTAGATGCTGTTCTGAGCACCAGAACTATATCCCCATTAAAAAAAAAAAAAAATTCATCATTCTGATTTCAGTCCCATTTAGAACGTCTACTAGCCTGGTAAGCTATTTAATTTTAAATACTCCTAGGAAATAGAATTGACAGGGATGGGGTCACCTTCGAGAAACTTATGGAAATCTGTGAGATGATGCCCTTCAAAAATTTTTTTTACTCCATGTAATTCAATATGATGACTTAAAGATCAATTCTGGGAAGTTGTTAACAAAACTTTCAAATTCATTCATCTCTCAAATTGTTGCATTCACCACACAGGTAATTTATTACTTTCCCAAAGGCATCTCTATTTTCTTTCTTGTTTCAGATGAATGGTAAAGAGACTTATTACAGTAAACATTCAGCTAACATATCAAATCAATCTTGTCATTAGTCAGGTAAGGAACATTAAAACAACATTCTATGTATTTTACATGAAGACAAAAAAACTTAAAGTCCACAAAACACAGTTTGAGAACGCTTAGATCATACTTTGGAACTTACAAATTTCTAACCACATGTAAAATCTTCACACGAACCACATGTAAAAATTGTTGCACCTTAAGCTTAAGTAACTTGTGCAGTGCCTTACATGATGAATTTGTATCCTTTTCTTAATTGTATCTAAAGCTCGAGGATATACCCTGGGAGCTGCTGTCTCATCAACCTTTTATCACCCCATACACACAGGGCTTGAAGCTGGGTGCTTTATGAATCACAGATTTATAAAAGATTTGATCCCTTCCCTTCAGAAGTTTACAATCTTGCAGAAGGGATGAATAAAATAAATGCAGTGTGGAAGGTACTCATCAACTACTAAGGGAGAACAGAAGAGGGCACTTCAGGTTGATTATTCAAATCACAGGACAGGTAGCGTTTTTGGTAAAAGAAAATGAGCAGGGATCACAAGACAACGCAGAAGAAATGTGTGGTTAACATCTCTGAGGCTCAGGCAAATGGAATACGATGTTGGGATAAGAAGTAGGAGCCAGATAAAAATAGAACTTGGCCTTTATCTTGTTTGGCAAAGGCCTTTGTTCAGAGTTATTAATACTTTCTTCTGAGAGGTTTACTGTCCTACAGTATGTAGAATGGGTTGAATAATAAAAAAGAAAAGGCAAAAAGACCAGTTAGAAAGCGACAGCAGTAACTGTCTAGCAAGCAGGAAGTACGAATGCTTGAATTTGGAGAACGGCAGTGGAAGGAGAAAGAAATAAACCAAAACTTATAATTCTTCCTGGTCTCATAAAAATGACTATTGAAATGGTCAGATATATCATGGGTTGATAAATAAAGGCGTAAAATAAAACCAAACACTTGTAAACAGACTTGCAAGAAAAACTGCTTAAATTATCGCATAAAGTTACCTATTCTACTTTGGGAAAAAAAAAAAACTTTTAATTTTAAAATTTTTAAAATATTTTTTACATCTTTTACAGCTTTATTGAGATATAATCACATACCATACCATTCACCATTCTGGAAAAAACACTTATAACAACTCCTTTCAATGTATTCTAAGGTAGGATACACCATTTGTTAATGTAAGTCTTTGATTACATTTTTGTACTATTTTAAAGATATTTATTGTAGGTGACCTAAATATAAAACTTTAAAAACTACAATTAGGAAACGTCTACTAAAAAAAAAAAAAAGAAAGAAAAGAAAACGTCTACTAAGTTGAAAAGTAATCTATACTTTGCTACATATAAATTATTTCTTAAAAACTATCAAGGTCTGTTTGATTCATACTAATTTTAAGATGCAAAAATACAATGTGTGTCTCTATATTTCACAAGAAGTATCTTATAAATATATTTCTCTGATTACCAACATTATTTTTATGACCCAAATGGAAAAATATACATATAAATACCCAAAAGATAAATTACTTGGCCATAATAATTTACCTTTCAGAGTTATAATACATGTATCAGTTTGATGAATAAACTATTTTTGACGAATTCAAATTATCAAAATGTATTATTATATATACAACTGATGATCTTTGTTTTTTTCTTGCTTTAAATATTCCCTGTCCCCAGAAAACTCCTAAAGGCAAATTTCCAGAAGTGGAAAAAAAAGGGTAGTTTGTCCACGCATTCAAGAAATACTTAGTCAATAAATATTTATGAGCTCCTTCTAAATCCCTGTCATCAAGCAACAATTTTTAAAAGTATAACTGATATACAAAATGCTATACAACTTGATGAATTTGGAAGTAAGCACACACTCATGAAATCACCGCCACAGGCAATGCCATAAATATATCCAACACCTTCAGAAGTTTCTTTCAGCCCTCTTTATTTTTTGTGTGATTAGAACACTTAACATAAGACCTACCTCTTAGCAAATTTTTATGTATAAAATACAGTATTGCTAACTACAGGTGCTGTGCTATACAGAAGATTCCTAGGACTTATTCCTCTTGTGTAATTTAAGGTTTACACCCTTTGACCAAAACCTCAGTTTCCTCTTCCTCCCAATTCCTGGTAACCCCCACTCTATTCTCTGCTTCTGTGAGTCTGACTTTTGGGAGTCCTCACCGAAGCAAGATCGTGTAGTATTTGTGCTTCTGGCTAGCTTATTTTACTTAAGGTAATGTCCTTTAGGTTCATCCATGTTGTCACAAATGACAGGATTTCCTTGTTTTTTAAGGAATGGAAATACTGCATTTTCTTGATGCATTCACATGCTGATGGACCTCTGGGTTGCTTTCATGTCTCGGTTACTGTGAATATTGCTACAATGTACACAGGAGTGCAGACAGCTCTTCAAAATCCTGATTTCAATTTCTTTGGATATATACCCAGGAGTAGGACTCTGGATCCGATAGTAGTTCTTTATTTTTTGAGGAAGCTCCACACTGCTCTATAGTAGCTGTACCAACCGAAACCCGGCATTATTCTTGCTTCTTTCATATATATTAGTGATGAACACAACATAAAAAGATTCCTGCCCTCGGGGAGCTTTCACTTTAGAAGAGGAAAATAATCAATAAATAATAATTTTAAAAAATTTTATGTCATGGTAATTTTAAAGGTGGTAAGTGCTGTGGAAAAAGAAAAGTGGAGAAAGGAAAGAGGGAAGGCCTCCACTCAGGGTGGAGTGGTTGCCAGGTAAGGCCTCATTAAGAAGATGTGATGGCCTGGTCAGCAAAGACAGGAACTTTAAAATTTACTACAACCAAGATGAGGGCTTTTCAACAGAGGGATGATTTTCATCTTTAAAAAGCAGCCAATACCATGTACTGTTAGAACTGGATGTCAAAAAAGTAAAGTTGATTTCTTTTAAAAAGGAAGAGGTTAAGTACTATTAAAAAAAAAAAAAAGTTAGTGAGTAGAACTGTAAACCAGCTACCTCGGATCTAGAATCCAAAATAACAGCTAACATATACAATTACGGCCAGTATTGCTCAAGGAGCCCTATCCCTCACAACAACTCCACATGTGACCATATTCAAAGGTCAATAGAACCTTATCCACATTCTGAACACTAAAAAAGCTTAAAGCAAGGCAATTTGGTAGTAAAATTCGACCTAAGTTCATATGAGGTAGCATATGTCTTGATTTATCCTACTTGGCAAATATATGCATGAAGAAACATTAATTAACCCTCATAATGTAGTTAACCTTTAAATATCCTAACTGATGAAAGTCACAGGTACACCGATATGTATACATATAACCTTTTTTTAACTGCCCTATTTTATGTGGGAGATAGTGGAATTACATCGCTCAGTTTTATCACATTCAAATTGAACCAGCCACGCTTTAAAACAAAAAAAAAAAAAAAAAAAGGAAAAAAGAAACATACAATAAGGTTAAAATTCTATCCATCCTATAACCTAGAGTAAGATGGAAGCTATTACTCATCTGCTGTTACAGATTTCGATTCTGCGGTTTAAAGATATGTATTTTTCATACATGTTCCCTAAACACGGGCGAATTGCTTTATCTGATGTTCAACCAAAAAAATGTTAATTATTTCAACAGTGAAGGAAAAACAGGCAGTTTGAGACCCACTCAATGATGGTATATTAGCTTCTGACAGCATGAGCAGGAAAGTCAGAAAGAAGAGAATCTGAGGCAGATTACTCACTGGATGTGGAGCCCAACGGGGGGCTCAATCTCAGGAGCCTGAAATCACAAGCTGAGCCCAAACCCAGAGTGGGCTGCTAAAGCGACTGTACCACCTAGCACACCTATTCTAAAGGATAACCAGATATGAATTTGACTAAAGCCTTGTCTTTTAAAAACCCAAGATGTAATTCTATAGCTGTGCTGTCCAATATGATAGCCACTAGATACATGTGGCTATGAAGCACTTGAAAAGGGACTGGTTTGCCTTTTTAAAATCTTTTCAATTTTATTTTTATATATATTTACATACACGCACACTTGCAGCAAGAAGTACTATAACACTCACTGACTTGGCCAAACAGAGCCCCTTGTGAGCAAAAGACTTGCCCCTCCTCGTGTAGCACTACCCACACTTGCGAGTTCACTGGCCAGGCAGTGGCCTCAACTCCAAGCTCTAACAATGTAGAGGAAAGATGACTAGTTTTAACTGAGAAGTGACATAAGAAAAATATACACTGAATTTCAAAAGCCTACTATAAGAAAATAAATGTAAGATATCTCATAATTTTATATTAATTATGCAATGAAATATATTTTGCTGATACTGGGTTAAATAAAATATTTTATTAAATGATCAGGTTCTTTTTCCTTTTTTAATGTGCCTGCTGGGCAATTTAAAATCACATGTGCAGCTTACATTATACTTTTTTTGAATGAACATCACTGCTCTCAAACTGAGAAAAAGACCTGACGAAAAATTTCTCAAGTACTTATGTTCTAGAATGAATAATTTCACTTTAGAGCACCAAAAAGATTAACACAACACAGATAAAAGTAGAAAGAAATATTCATCACAAATGCTAAGGTAAGTTTTTTGTGACTCTAGAGTGTATTATTTTAGATATCAAGCAGTATCCCGAAATTCAAGAATGAGATAAAAGCTTCATGTATAAAATGTCTGATTTAATTTAAAATTTCAGTATTGCCACAGTAGTAAATATATATGGGAGCGTTTTACGTCCTATTTTCCTTCAGTAGGGTTAGGAGAGATCGAAGTTGCATAGATCAAATACATGCCGTAATGGCATCAGAAAACAGGCAACTTATTTTTAATAGATGGGAAAATTTCATTCCTCCTAAAAAAAAAAACAACTTTAGAGTTTACACAAAATTGGAGAAAAATAAATCTGTATCACAGTATAATCTGTCATTACAAAAAGATACACTGATTGACATTTCCCAAATATCCCAAAATATCCCAAAGAGCACTCTAAGTATGCATTCTACTGAAGTCAGACATACACATGCTCCACAATTCAGCAGTTAGGCTCCTGTGCATACACTCATCAGAAAGGAATGCTTATTCCTACTAAATGATCTAAAAAAAAAATTCATGGCAGCCTTATTTGTAGCCCCAAATTGGAAAGCTATTCAATGTCCATCTATAGTAGAAAGGATAAACAGTGGTGTGATCACACAACGGAATACAGACAACTGGGGGAACACAGGACACACACACAATGATGCTCAGAGACAAGATGCTGATGAAAAGCTCTGACACAAGAGTTCGTATTACGTGATTGCAGCCATAAGAAGGTCAAAAACAGGCAAAATGAACACATAGCAAAAATGCCATAGCTTTGTTTCTGTTGAGTAGAGGTAGTACTGACTAGGAAAGACAGCCTTCTGAAGTAGGGTGTTAGTTATGCAGGGTATGCTTATGTGTAACAAGAAAAAAAAAAAAATCACTGAACTAGCAAGTAAGAGTGTCTATTTGACTACATGAAGTTATACCTTGGTAAAAAGTTGTTTTGTTTTGTTTTGTTTTAAGTAACTTTTTTTTTTTTAAGGGGTCTTAAGTATCATTAGTTTCAAAAGAATTACTTAAAACCAATTCCTATTTTGAATTTACATTCTTATTCTGAATTTACTTAATTCTACAACTAAACTGAATTTATTTGCATTTTTAATAAAATATTGTAACCAGTTCAACTTTATTCAAACATCATCTTAATTTTGAGATTACATGATAAACTTTCATAAATGGATAATTCATGACTTTAAAAGTGTAACAAGCCTCTGTATAACTAATGAACTATTTGAATGTCTATTTCAAATATTTAATTGTAATAGTTCATTCTTATCTTCAATTTAAAAAGATAACTTTCCATGGATGAGAAGAACAAATATTGTTAAAAGATTTAAATTACCCCAAGCAATCTATACCATTAATGCAATCCCTATCAAAATACTAACAGTGTTTTTCACAGAACTAGAAAAAAAAAAAAATCCTAAAATTTTTAAAAATATTTTATTTATTTATTTGAGAGAGGGAGATAGAGCAGAAGCCTGGGGATTGGCAGTGGGAGAAGCAGGCTCCCCGCTGATCAGGGAGTCCAACGTGGTGCTCGATCCCAGGACCCTGAGATCATAACCTGAGCCAAAAGAAGATACTTAACCAACTGAGCCACCTGGTACCCCCCCAAAATACTAAAATTTGTACAAAAGACCCCGGAAAGCCAAAGCAATTTTGCAAAAGAAAAGTACAGCTGGAAGTATTATAATCCCACACTTAAGTTACAGTACAAAGGTGTAGTCATCAAAACAGTCTGGTATTAACACAAAAACAGACACACAGATCAATGGCACAGAATAGAGAGCCCAGATATAAGCCCACAGTTATATGGTCAATTAATCCTTGACAAAGGAGGCAAGAATATGTAACGGGAAAGACAGTCTCTTCAACAAATGGTGCTGGGAAAACTGGACAGCTACATGCAAAACAATGAAACTGGACCACTTTCTTACACCACACACACAAATACACTCAAAATGGATTAAAGACCTAAATGTGAGACCTGAAACCATAGAAGTCCTAAAAGACAGCAAAGACAATAAGGTCTGTGACATCGGCCATAACAATATTTTTCTAGATAGGTCTCCTGCGGCAAGAGAAACAGAAGCAAAATAAACTATTGGGACATCAAAATGAAAAGCTTCTGCAACAGTGAAGGAAACAATCAGCAAAACTAAAAGGCAACCTAGTGAATGGGAGAAGATACTTGCAAAGACATATCCAATACAGGGTTAGCAACCAAAACATATAAAGAAGTATACAACTCAACACCCAAAAAACAAATACTCTGATTAAAAATGGGCATTTTTAAGACATTTCCCTAAAGAAGACATCCTGATAGCCAACACACACGAAAAGATGTTTAACATCAGTCATCATCAGGAAATGCTAAATCCAAGCTGCAATGAGGTATCACCTCACACCTGTCAGAATGGCTGAAAACAAAAACACGAGAAACTCTAAGTGTTGGGGAGGATGTAGAGAAAAAGGAACTCTCTTTCACTGTTGGTGAGTGCAAATGGTATTCACTGAATGCAAATGGTACGGCCACTGTGGAAAACAGTGTGGTGGTTCCTCAAAAAGTTGAAAATAGAACCGCCATATATATACACAGGAACAGATGTCTGTACATATATATAAAATAATATATACTGGAATATTATTCAGCTATAAAAAAGAATGAAGTCTTGCTACTTGCAATGGCATGGATGAGCTAGAGAGTATAATGTTAACTGAAATAACTCAGTCAGAGAAAGACAAATACCATATGATTTCGCTCATATGTGGAATTTAAGAACACAACAAACAAGTAAGGAAAAAAGAGAGAGAGAAAAAGAGGGAGAGGGACAAGCCAAAAAACAGACTCTTAACTACAGAAAACAAACTGATGGTTACCAGAGGAGAGGTGGGTGGGGGGATGGGCGAAATAGGTGATGGGGATAAGGGAGTGCACCTGTGTTAAACATGGGGCGATGTATGGAATTGCTGAATCACTGCATTGTATATGTGAAATTACTATAACACCATGTGTTAATTATAGCAGAATTATAATAAAATTAAATTTAAAAATAATAAATACCAGTAACCCCTCCGCCCAAATAAAAAGGTAACTAGATTTCACAAAATCCGGAGTTTCTGATCATATCATTTCTTTCACTGGTAATAGTCAAAATTAAAGTTAACATTTGGGGTTCACTTACAATTTCTTTTATAGTCCTAATGTGCTTATTTAAATTTCTTACTCACTTTTACCCTCCCTCTCATAACTGACAAGAGGAAGGAGAAAATACCACTTTGCCAATGGTGAAGAATTTTAAACACAGAAAGTTACTACTTTAAAAGTTCAATATATTATGCTATGGAAACATAAAAGACTGTAAATGTAACCAATCCTAGGAATTCATATGGTTTGACAAGTGATTAAGAAAATCTGTAACACTGATTTCTGTGTTATCTCATGTGAATATAAATAATAAATATCCAATTAATAAAGAAAATATGTATTCAAAGAAGCTGACTTATTCACTACAACTTCAAGAAATACATCATTAAATATTTCTATTCCAAACAAGAGAGCAGGCAAGTTTAGGAAAACACAAAACTTAGGGGAGGTTTAAAGGTGGATATTAAGAAGGAAACTTTGGAGAAGGCTGAAGGGAACTGTTTTCACCACTGACTTTAGTCTAATTTGGTGCAATCACATGGGGTCTTGGGGTCACAAAAGACAAAAACATAAAACAGGTAAGTTCCTTCCTTCCTAGTAATGCATTACATGTCTGAGACTCAGGCTTTGCAAGCAGATGAACTATTATGCAACACTGATCTAACCACGTGATAACGCAGATAGGGAACTTAGCAGATGGACAGAGGCAGAGTCAGGTGTCCAGGGATCCTGATGAAAGACTGGCAGAAATGTAGACAGCAACTGATCCCTATACTACAAGGTGGAGTTGTCAAAGGCAGGAAGAACTTTAGCCCTGCCTGATTAATTTAATGTATATTCCATACTGTCTTAGATAAATAAGTGCCTTCAATATCTCATTTTCAAATGAAAACATTCTTTAAAATAGTCCTATATGAAAAAAGGTAAAATGTAAATACTTCAGGTGCTTAAAATAGGCAACACTGTTTCTATCTAAGCCAGATTTATTTATTTATTTATTTTGGAAGATTTTATTTATTTATTTGTCAGAGAGAAAGAAAGAAAGAAAGAGCGAGAACAAGCAGGGGGAATAGCAGGCAGAGGGAGAAGGAGGCTCCCCACTGAGCAGGGAGCCTGACGTGGGACTCAATCCCAGGACCCTGGTATCATGACCTGAGCTGAAGGCAGATGCTAACCGACTAAGCCATCCAGGCATCCCACTAAACCAGATTTTTAAACAAGATTTATTTATTTATTTTAGAGAGAGAAAAAGAGAGAGTGGGGGCGGGTAGAGGGAGAGAATCTCAAGCAGATTCCCTGCTGAGTGAGGAGCCCCACAAGGGGCTTGATCTCATGACCCTGAGATCACGACCTCAGTGGAAATCAAGAGCGGGATGCTTAACGAACTGCGCTAACCAGTCACCCCCCACTAAAGCAGCTTTCTTTTACTTTCTTACACAAAATTCAGAATTACCAACACTGAAATATATCCCTCTCCTCTGTTACAAACATCAAACAACTAGTTAATCAATATTTGAAACTTAAAGAAAAACAAAGAACAAATTGCAACATAATATTCTTCCTATAATTGGAAAGACATAACTATATTTTTTTTAAAAAATGGAGCAACAGACAAAATACAATACCTTCCAGATGTGTGTCTCCTGACTATTAAAATAATGGGTCCTGAGAACAGAGGTCTGAAATAGCTCACAGTCCAGAAACTCCCTGAAAATTAAGAAAAATAAATATTACTTCAAGTACCTCTTATCTCAAAGAATTTCAATGGTATGTTTTACAATGGAATCTTAATCATTGACTAAAATAAATTATCACAAAAAATAGCAAAAAAGATGTAAGATAAAAAATATTCTTCATTATACATGCTTTCTTTGGGCATAGCTGTTGACCGTATCTGATGAACAATCTGCTTACAAAATTATTTACCAAAATACACTGTCTTTATACTACATAAACACCATTACCTATTCTCAAGGTGAGAAGCTAAAGGTGATGAAGAGGAATTCTGAGAGAAAAGCTACTAGGAGTATTCTGTAGTCAATACTGAGTTGAAACACCTCTTTTTTTCCTCTCTCTTTCTCTCTAGACCACTAGGAACAAAAAACGCTGAGCTGAGATTTAGAAGCCTTCTAGATACAGAATGACATCAAGGTGTGGGCAAGTTTATACCCTCAGGAATATAAGAGCGGGTGAAGACTTTCTGACCATCAAGAGACACAGCCTGTACTTTAATACTGCGGTGGCCGAGGGAACTTTATATTGATCAACAGGCTAATGGACAGTGAAATTAGTTGGTCCTAAGGAAGGCGTGACGCAGACACCCTGATCCCACTACGGCAACTTCAACTTCCGAAAATACAGTAGCTACTTTTCATCATTACTTCATTTTACCAGTGTCTGTAGTTACCCTAAAACCACATAGAGGTATCAAATTTCTTTGAGTAATGCTTTCTCAACACCCTACCCAAGCAGGCTCTTGGACCATTATGCTTCCAGATCACTTTCTGGGCATCGGGCTTCTTCTTACTCTCACTGTGACTGTGAACCCCTCATTCATCTTTGAGTCCTCCGACACCTAATACAGTGCGAGGCCCATAGCTGACCGGCTCCACCAATCAGTGGATCTTCGAGACTTCTTCAATAATATACCATGCTGAAGTAAAAATAATACCGTGAAAGAAAGACGGTAATTATATGGGCCAACTACAAGGAGGAATACTTGTCTTTTAATTACTTAACTCACACACACACACACACATACACAGACAGACACAATCCTTCATCAGCAAAACTCTTCTAGTATCTATATTAATGCTCTCCCATCCCTTACAGACAATCAGCCTGGTAGGGTGGCAGATCTCCTTTCTGAACTAGGACTCCAACCCTTCTGTCCGAGGTCCTGCACCAACTGGCCTGATAATTGCACATGAACACAAATTCTCTACGCACATACATCAGCTGCTCCTAAGCAACCCTCCATCAGCAGCAGGAAATGTCACCTACATGTATGAGTCAAAGATACCCAGAATCATAACTAAGGGCAGAATGTTCCCAAAATTTTAGAAGTAGACAGACGGCATCATCTTAAAATAGAATTATAACTATTAGAGACAGATAACAAACAAACAAAAACCCTGAAAAGACCTCCCAGGGGTTTAAAGAAAAAAAAAAAAAAGAGCATTATCATTTCCTATTAGGACATTACTTTTTCAGCAGCTAAATAAAAACATTACCAAATCATTTTATGTAATAAAATTTAACCTTATTTTGACCTTCCTCATAAAGCAAACAAATCTCTCTATCCAATAAGGTTCCATCTGAACTATGTAAGATGATAAGCAATACCTTAATTGCATTCATTTACATGACTTTGAAACTATTCTGGGCTGAAGTCACTGACTGCAAGGTCACAGAATACAAAAAAGTAAAATGTATACAATTTACTGAGGAGGAATGATCCACTTAGAGTGATAGCACCTTCTCCCTCCTCATTAAAAGATACCAAATGCTTAATGCAATCAACAGGTGCAGAGTTCTCTTTTTGAAACATATCACACATATGCACACTGATTTTATAACTATAAATACATAGATATACTAAGAATATATATTAGAATAAGTTCATCATATATTATGGCTTGCTTGTTAAAAATCAATCTGACTGAATAGAGGTAAAGCACAATTCTCTAGCATTTAAAACCAAAAGATGAAACAGAGCTATTATTTTTTACATTCTCTCATGAAATTTCTAACAACTAAAATTCAGGTTACAAAGCTATAACAATTTTTAGGACAAGAACTGCAAACACAGGATCTTAAGTATATTAAAAGTTTCTGCTTTCTCTTTTGATAACCTAAACAAGCATACATTCAATTATTTTGCTTAGAGAAGCAGATTTTAAATGTCTCAAAGTCAGTAGTACAGTATTAGTAAAAGGAGGGAAATACAACAGACAGAAATTGATTACCACAGATTATAAGAGCCAATGCATATCTTTGAAAACTTCAGAATATACCAAACCACACAAAAACAAGGTAACCAAAAAAATATTTCCCTTTAGTTTTGTAAAATTCTAATACAAACTAGATAATATTGGCACTTGAATTTACTGGAGAAAAGAGAAGGAAACGAAGATAGGATCTCAGGGGTACTTTAAAAATGTTTATTAGTACAAATGTAGAGTATGAGATATTTGTTTTATGTTTAACATAACAGCACTGGAATATTCATTTAAGAAATTTCTATCCAGGGTTGCCTGGGTGACTCAGTCAGTTAAGTGTTCAGCTCATGGTTTGGGCTCAGGTCATGATCTTGGGGTTGTAAGATGGAGCCCCACGTTGGGCTCTGCACTGGACTAGGAGCCTGCTTGGGATTCTCTCTCTCCCTCTGCCCTTCCCCACCTCCTTTCTCTATCTCTCTCTTTCTCTCGCTCAAAAAAAAAAAAAAAAAAAAAAGTTTCTGTCCATTAAATTAGATAAACCTCCCACATTTCATTAACTAACTAACCAAGTACTTTTATACTCCTCAAGCCAATGTTTTATAATTAAAGCTGAGTTAGTGAAAGAGAAATAACCTTATTATAAAATGTATGTCTCTTCACCTTCTTCTCTACCTTCACAGAAGGGCAAGACTTTTTTCATGTAAATCTGTGTTAGATCCAAATAGTTTCAACCGATGGTACTCCACAAAGAACACAGGATAAATACATATTTATTTAAGTACTACATTCCTAAATAAACTTCAATACCATAATGTCATTTTGTCCTTTTTAAATGAGAAATAAAATATCTCATTTTTTCTCTATAAGTTAAGCCAATTCACTTTGGAATAGCTTACTAATAAAATTAATGCATACATGTATTTCTAAAGGTACTAGTTACTATTATGATCCACATATAACTTTCAGTGGCCATTTCTTCTTTAGATAAATTTTCTTCTGTAAGAAGCAACTCAGGGTCTAACATAATATACATAATTTGTATAACTATGTAACAGGCAATTCATGGTTCATATCCTCTGACGAGGATAAAAACATGGGGGCCAATCGGAATCTTCCAATATTTTTTCCAGTGTTCTTGGTCACATTTTTTTTTTCTTGGTCACATTTTTACTTAAACTCAAATCTCAGGTTGACAATAATTTCCTGTTAAGATGACAACTTTTTGTTATTTCTGAAACACTTCCCTCTGTCCACCCAAGTGACTGAACGAATGCCTTGTGTTCCTGCAGCTCACTGATTACAATCACAATATCTGAAGTTCTATTTCATCTACACAAATTTAGGATTTTCCTTTCCTTGGCTATCAGAACACGTTAAAGCCAATTTTTATAGCCACAAACTAGCCTTTGTGTATCTTTAAATGGGCTACAACCTTGAACTGAAAATGAACTGTATTAATGGCATCACTCCTCCAGCTCTCAAAGAAGGAAGTTAAGTCCAACTCCAGGTTTAGATATACTTATTTTAACAGCATCAATCTCAGGTGAGCCTAGTAAATCCTACCCACAAAGCAAGTGTGCACGCATGTGCAAGTGTGTGTATGCCTCTTCCCATTTTCTCTTTGCTTTTTTCTTTCCTCCTCCCCAGGAGGTTAATGAACAAAATATTACACTTTTAAGTATATATAATCATACTAATAAATAGTATCAGAGATAAACTACCCATCTGTCAGAAAAAGAGTTACCTAAATAAAGAAAGTTAACAATTGTGTATGTAAAATTTAGTCCTGGACTGACAGGGTTGTTCAGATAACACTCAGAAAAGCACAACGTGACTTAAACTGTAAGGAACAGGCCAAAAATACTCCATAAAAATCAAGTCTGCCTAGAATACGCCGTATCTCCATTTGAAACACCTGCTAAGAACATGTGCATTCACAATTCTGTCTAGGAAATATTTTTCTTCCTCTCTCACCTGTTCCCCCGCCCAACCTGCATCCACCTCCATAAACAGCAGTAATCCACCATTATAAAACAGTTGACGGTTAAAACAATGAGCCAATGGAGAAAGTACAATATTCCATAACTGACATTTACTGCATTGGCCTTGGACTTCTAATCTTTACCAGACGGGCACACAAATCAATCCATCAGCTCATAAAGGTGTGCTTTTTTAACCTCTAAAACAGATGGGATTGGCCAGAAGTGTCTGGCATGTCAAACTGCTAATCACTGCTGCCCTTTGCACAAAATAACCCACTTAAGTTGAGGCATGGTTGCACTGTAACCGACATTAGTCTGTGGGAAACCCATTTAACTGTCACACACTCCTGCCACTCCTGCTCTCCCTTAATTAAGCCTAATGCCTTATGCTTTGACCTTTTGTTCTAGCCTATTAACCCTATCTAGTACAAGTTCAATTATGTTAAGCTAAAAACTTTGCTGTAAAATATTAAATGCCAAGCTCAAAAAATCATAAGGGACATCCTCCCAGCCCTTAGTTCTATGCACCCTGTTACTCCATGCATGCAACAGTAAAACCTCATTTTTGAAGTGATACTGACTCTTACGGAGTTGAGAAGAACCAAATTATGATTCTAACCCAACCCCCTTATTTTACCAACTGAGTCCAGAAGAACATTAAATGACTCGCCCCTTTCATAGCTTCAGCTGAGCCATATTGAAACCTATCTGTCTCTGGCTCTAATCCTTTATTCTTCACGGTATCTCTGATTAATAGTTAAACCAACAGACAGCGTGTTAAGGATACTAGTATTTTCACCACAAATTTGGATCTCTCACCATCCTCTAGAATGCACTACACATGCCAAACTGCACAAACTGGCCTAAAGCAAAATATGCGGGCAAGTGAAGAGACCTCAGAAGTAATTTCCCCATGCCCACAAAACTTTCTATCCCCTCCCTATTTCTTTTCTTCTTTTTAAAGGTTAACAATGGTCATCAAGAATGGCTAGCTTCTGCAACACTCAAATATAAGGCAATATGTATGAATACAATTTTTTCTTTCTTTCCTGATGCTTCATTTAAGTATTTAACAGAGAAAATGACTTAAGCCACAGAAAGCAATTACAACTCACAACTTCTCCCCAGCAGACAAATTCATAGCTGGATATCTTTGAAAATACCTCTTTTGTACACCCATATGTATATGGATTTCTGTTCACATCTATCAGAATTTCAAAATATAAAGACAAAAAAACCTTGTTTTTTGTTTACAGTGAAAAAAAAAATTTCAGTGTAAAATCAAATCAGATGTAGTCCAAACTAACATGCTGTCATCACCGGGGTACTTTACTTGTAGCATATAGTAATGTGTATTATTATCCCTCTTCCAGTCTCTTCATACCGCTAGAAAACTTTCTTACTACTCTCATTGCAACACATGAAAACAATGTAAAGATCAGATAACAGATTCTGGATTTCATCTGGGATTCTTGTGAAAAAATGCATATTAATTTTCAATTTTCAGACGATTAATCATCAGATTTTAATTTTGTCCTTACTGTTGACTGTCCAAAGCCCATTTTACCTATTTCCAGTATTAATCAATGCTGTCATTCCACCAGAACCTTACAGGTGAAGGTAATATGCCTTTAATTGGAACATACAATAATTTTTAACAGAAAGATCAGTGTTGTACTAAAATAATGACTAAATCCAATGACAGAAATTTATTATGTGTTAAGGTGTAAGAAAACACGGCATCAGAGTTTAAAACTCAAAGTAAATGTGTTCATGCTATTAGAATGACACCTTCAAAGGAAAGTGTCACTTGGCATTATCAGAAGGCATACGAGGATGTATAAAATGTAAAATACATGGATGGATGAGTAGTCAGAACTAAAACCAACACTGGTAGCAGAGAAAATTACCAGAAAATAATGATTCAGAATCTTATTCACCCTTTTTACTGCAAAGGAAAATGCTGTTAATTCAAACAACACATCATGTCTTAGTTACAAGAGTCAGTTTATGAATACAGAGATTAAGTTTGGGTCTTTGTTGAGGAATCCTACTTTGGAAAATTTATACCAATGTATAGAATTCATGCATTCTCTAATATACTGACTGACATTAAGGAACAATGAAAGGCAAAGACAATTCAGTTAATCAGGATAAAACAATGTTGAAAGCACAAAGTAGAATATATCACATAATTAGTAAATGTGCTAATTTTTCTACCCTCTTACTTTGGACAATAGTCCATTGGCCTGCATATCTTTTTTACTATGATTTATAAGCATGTGACATAAAAAAAAATCTATGCGAGCCATGAGAGAAGACGTCCCTTCCAAGCATGCTTGAAGTTTAGTAAAAACACTTTGTCTTCACAAAGCAAGAAACTGGGTTAAAGTTATTTTAAGAGCATTTGTGAAATCTCAGTGTTGTAAATATATATATCCCTGATAATCTATACATTTCCTTTCGCATTTGAAAATGGCTAATTTAGACATTTCTGAGCTCCATTTTAAAATAAATTTCTTCTCTACCTTAGCATTATTAATCTAGTTGAACATAACAGTGTTCTAACAGAAGATTCACCTCCAGAGAAGAGCAGTTACTAGTTAAAACAACAGCAAAGGGGCTTCATATACTACGTAAGTCCTCCAACTTAGTAGGGTTTGAATCATCAAGTCATTCTTGATGGCCTCTTTTAGATTAATTAACACCAAAATTAATTCTAGACATGAGATTTCAAAATGCCTCCATCTTCCCAACCAGTCAAATCCAATGCGATTAAATGTGTCAAGCTGGTGGTTTTTACCATTACCATAACCTAAGGAGACTATCTATAAGGCTCTATAAGAAAATTTGTTTCCTTAAAAAATAATTAAATGTTCCCCCAAAGGTTTCGCTAAATGTGTTTTCTAATATAGTTATTTGTGTATTTTTGAAGAAACCTAGCATTATAAAACAATTTTAAGTGCCAAGTAATTATAATGTCACCAATAGTTTCAGATTTTTCTTCACAATTAATATGCCTAGAAAGATGATGATAAGTTTTAAGGAAGAAATATTATCCCTTTTAGAAGTCCTAATTTAAACAGTCTAAAGAAAAAAAAAAAACCTGTAGAACAGTAGCTACTACGAATTAGCTACAGATAATAATTAGCTGCTGTTATATATAAATACATAAAGGACTCCATTCCTGACCCCCCCAAAGCCAGATTTTACCAGTAACTGGGATTGGTACGGTTCATTTCAACAAATGTTTATAAGAGCCTTCTCTGTGCCAGGCACCTACGGTACCAAAAGTACACTGATGAAAAGCCCCTATTCACAGAGCTTAGGGTCTACTGAGAAACACAAACACTAAACAAGTGGGACTATTACAATCAGGAAGGAGTACAGAGAACTGTGAGAGACAAATCTGATCTTACTGGAGGCTTGGGGACTGTAGTGAGCATCTACACACTCTTGCCCACTGTCTCAGGAGTGAGAATATTCCTTCTCAATCTGCTTCACCAGGGTTAAAATGTGGTCAGTCTGGGCTACCATTAGGTTTCTTCTCTTGCTCTCTTTCTAGAAGGGTGGATCTCGACACCCTTGCCTTAGGGCATCACCACCTTCGTCCACACAGTTACCTTTTCACAGGAGAGCACTGAAACAGGGGCCATAACCTTACCGTATATTCCCAATTGAACTGAGACACCCAACTATCTGCACTGATGATTTTAGAACATGACTCTTCAGTAATAACCAGAGCTGACCTGTGAGTATTTTGATCCCACTAGTCAACTAAAGGTACCTGGCTCTGTTAACCTACAAAGAGAAGTTTCCCTACTGGTTTTTAAGTAGAACTCAAAATGTATATAACATGTAGGAACAAAGCTGCATGAATAGATGCATAGCTCCACTGTAAAACTTGTTTTAAATTCTCAGCCTAGAAAGTAACATTCCAACCACTAGAATACATGAATCGTAAGACTGTTCTAAAGACCATATTTCAATCCCAGGAGAAGAAAATAGGCTACAAAGACGTGGGGGGGTGTAGTTGGCTCTGCCTCACTGTACTTCTCAAGACTGTCTTTCTGATTATCATGAGGTCAGCTTGGACTTTACTGCTAGATCCATCACCAAAGATTAATAACTACTTCTTAACACCTGGTACATAGCCCTCTTGCTGAGACTGCCTTAATAAAACAAAGTGTGAAATAAATTAAGACTTGATTTCTTATCCTGGGTTTACTCAACTGCTATCTGTGTGAGTTTTGGTTTTTTTTTTTTTTTCCTTTAAGGAGCTCAGGATTCCTTATCTTTTTTTTTTTTTTTTTTTAGATTTTCATTTATTTATTTGACAGAGAGAGATTACAAGTAGGCAGAGAGGCAGGTAGAGAGAGAGAGAGGGTGGGGAAGCAGGCTCACCGCTGAGCAGAGAGCCCCATGTGGGGCTTAATCCCAGAATCCTGAGATCATGACCTGAGCTAAGGCAGAGGCTTAACCCACTGAACCGCCCAGGCACCCCTGCTGTCTGGATGAGTTTTAAAATTTACTAAAATTCTCAGGGGTTCAATTTCCTCCTCTGTAAAATGCAAGCAACTGTTTTGGATATTTTATTTTATTTTATTTCCAGTATTTATTTAAATTCCAGTTAGTCAACATACAGTGTAATATTAGTTTCAGGTGTACAATATAGTGATTCCACATTTCCAGACATCATAGCATTAACAACGTTGGAAGATAAGCAAGTAATTTTACCCCGTTGCATCACAGGTATACCCTGGCAATAAAGAAAAAAGAAAAAAACAAAACAAAACAAGGACAAATTAGAAATTGAGAAAACAAAAGGGAAAACAGGAAAAAGAGGAAACCAAAAAAAAAAAAAAAAAAGAGAGAGAAAGTAAGATCAAAAGAAAAAGGTGTGTAAGGGCTAAACAGTAGCATTTACTACTATTTGATTTATAGTTTATACCAACCACCTATCCTATGTGCTTTTTCATTATGATGCCTCTATAAAACCAACTTGTTTGAAAACGGGGAGGACAAAATACCTCTAGGACAAATATACTTAAACCTGGAGCATCCTTAGGTTTTATCAAATTCCCTTCCAATCTGAAAATCTAAGGATTCTATGAAATTACTTCAACTCATAAAAGCTGAAAACCAAACAAAACAAAACAGGAAGAGGAAAATATGATGTTGATTCAGGTCAGTCAAGAATTACTAGGATAGGTAAAAGCAATGTTTTATTAACAAAGTAAACAATGCAATTCTTTGAGTTTTGCCTCAACACCACCAAACATCTGGATATTGGGAAAGAACCAGATGGTGAATACAAAATTTCTATCTTCAATCCCAGGCCTCATGGAGATTCACTCTATTTCAATTAAATTTTTTAAAAAGGCATGGATGGGTTAGGGAAATATGTAAATATGTATCTGAACCCTAGAAAGTTTGCCCCCCTCCAATAGTTCGCTTATGTAGTTTCTTTCTTACCTGGCCAGATACAATATATCCTCTTAATAAAACATCATAGTAAAACATTCTTTTGCAGGTTTTATAGAAACCCTTTTGTTTATCCAACATTTACTTGGCAATTCAAAATCCAAAGCACACTAGAAAATATTATGTATATGAGCGTTATTACTCATCCTTGTGTCTCCAATGTTGTTTGAATTTGACTGTACCTTTTAATGTAGAGGGAACCAGTTGGGCTTCTTTTTTTTTTTTTTTCTTTTTTTTTAAGATTTTATTTATTCATTTGACAGACAGAGATCACAAGTAGGCAGAGAAGCAGACAGAGAGAGAGGAAGGGAAGCAGGCTCCCTGCCAAGAAGAGAGCCTGATGTGGGGCTTCATCCCAGGACCCTGGGATCATGACCTGAGCCGAAGGCAGAGGCTTAACCCACTGAGCCACCCAGGTGCCCCTCGGCTTAACTCTTTTGGGTTCAAAATTCCATAAATTTTAAATGAGGTAAGTAAAAAGAGGTAAAGAGGTTTAAGACTACATTTCTCATGACCTTAACAATAAAAGAGCATGTCTAATGTACACTTAAAAATACACTATATGCCACAAACCTCCCTAAAATCAAAAATCTCTTTCCTGACAATAGTCTACTCCCAAAATGAAGCCAAATACTCATCTTTCTATTTCTGCTTCCTTCTGGTAAATTCACAAACACATTATTAATTTCCTCTTTGTATCAAAGAGCCTAGTTTATTAGCATAACATAGTCTTTAAAATAAAATTATTGTGGGTAAAGATAGGGCAATGAATGAAACAAAATTCATGTCAAGAACCGTTATAGTCAAGAATTTTAACTTTTCAACCAGGAAGAGCTCCGGGTCTGAATTTGTGGAAACTGCTCCTTGAAGTAGACAAACATAATTAGCCTTGGGAATACCTGGATTAAGACCATGACAAGGTGTTCTAATGAATTATATCGAGAAAAATAGTTGCTTTCTCTGCCTCAAAGAACATTATAGTAACTCTGTGGTATACTTTCCAAGAGTTAGCATTTGAGGAGGGAAAAGAGCTTTCATGGTTGCCCTTGGTGCTTACATTTTTCAGGTAAGCACAGGGAATGGGGCATTAGTTCTCCAGAGAATTAACAATAACTCCTGCAGAATTATCAACTGGAAATAAGAGTGCCTTCCTCCTAGGACTGGTTTTTGAGAATCCAGGCTGGGTGGACTGGATGTGCTCCTTGAGTTCTCTGGCTATCAAGTTTGGGAGCAGGATCGTTGATGACATTCTAGAAATCAAATAGAGACTGGTTTTCTCTTATAAAGATGGCATATTCTCATGATAAAGCAAATCATTATCAATGAAATTAGCTGTGTGACCTCGAGAATTTTTCAGATTAGATTTCTCTCTGTAAGTAGAGAAAATAATAGCTTTATACCACATGGAACTGTAAAGGTGCCAGCTCTATGCCTGGCCAAAGCAGGTGCCCCCCCATCCTCTTCCTTTTCCTGATCTTTCTCCTAATAAAAAAGGACAATGCAAAAAAAGGTAGCTTTTCTCTATTTCAAGTTTTTCCCCTTGTCTACTCCTGTTAAAACCATAGGCTTGAAATCTTTACTGTTTACTGACAACAGCATACATCGATATATAGAACCAGAATTCCAGAACTTAGAAGTCAAACGAATCCCCCTTGCTTTATAATCTAATGACGTTACCCAGAGAAACAAAAGGACTTTCCCATTATCTGTATCATACATTGTTTTAGCAGCAGATCCTAAGCTAGAAAAAGTATATGTGGGACAACATAACAAATATTTAAAAATTAATTTTTCAAAAATCAAACTTGAGCCTACATGACCCATTGTGCAAATACTCCTTTTACAGGAAAAAAAAGTGAAACTGTGATTAATTCCTTTGAGGATGTTTCTTATTATATCCTATCTGGGAGGGTTTCACAGGTTTTCTAGTACTTTTTCTTGGTGTTCATCCCCTTCTTCTATCTACCCTCCTTCCCTTAATCTGTTTTTTTTTTTCCCCTAGTGTATACATCCACCACTCTGTTATAGATTACTAGAAATTCATAAACTCAAGAATCAAAAAAAATCTAAGAAAGTATGCTTTTCAAAAACCAGTTACAATCCCTTAAAGACTTCCTGTCTCTCAAATTCTGAAGAGATCCCTTAAAAGATAAAACCCTTTTTTAAAAAAAGATTTTATTTATTGATTTGACAGACAGAGAGCACAAGTAGGCAGAGGCAGGCGGGGGTGGGGGGGGGGGATGCAGGCTCCCCGCTGAGCAGAGCACCTGATATAGGGCTCCATCCCAGGACCCTGAGATCATGACCTGAGCTGAAGGCAGAGGCTTAATCCACTGAGCCACCCAGGCCCCCGAGAAAACCCTTTTTTATCTCGAACTTCTAATTCTCAAATTTTGATCACGTTCTGTCACATGCAAGTTCTCTTATCTACATTATGTTATTAAATCAACACAATTATAATACTATTTTCACTTTAAGACTGCATATAAACATGATTTCCTAACTACTGCAATGCTAAATTATCATCCGACTTTTTAAAATACGGTAACATATTTAAGATGTTCACATGTTATACACAGTATGGGCAAATTCAACAATTAAAAGCCCACAATTACAAAGAGAAGCTAGTGTAACCACTATGTGACTTAAGCTTTCCTCTTATCTATCTAAAGCTAATCACCTGACTTTTCACCCAGTAACCTCACATTGCTGGTACAGGTAAAATAAAGCATCCCAATAACGAGAGAAGCTCCTAATTCCTTAGTTCCTGATCTGTCCTCAATTCATCACCAAATTACAGATTTGAAAATAAGAAGCCCTGTCATTCAACACGTGACTGAAAAAAGACTCTCTTAATTAGAAGTCCAAGGGCAAGAGACTCCGTCCGTTCCACCAAAGCTCTGAATAAACACCAGCATCAGGTCAGTAAGCGCTGTCCTGGTCCTAGTGGTATCTTAAGCTGATGACTCAAGTTCTCAGCAGACTTCTAGTTTAATATTTCTTGAAGCACTAGGCTTAGTCACAGAGTGACCTGGAATTTAAGGCAAATAAGGGTCTCTTCCTTTCATCCTTAAAGACATTTTTGCTAAATGACACAAAGTTAAAGAGGCAAGATGGGTTTTAATTTAGAGTTTTTATTCCCTGAGGTACACCAAGTCAAAAAATTTCCTGGGGAGAGTGTAACATGCTAGCTTTGAATTTCAAACACAACTACTAATCCTGTCAGAGAAGAAATTCTATTTCCAAATTTCTTAACAAAATGCTCCCCCCTCCACCAGTCTCATTTATTAAAAGAGGAAGGTAAGACAGAAGAAAGGGTGGGAAAGAGGACAGGTGGATGGAGAAAGGTGGGGAGGGGAAGAGGGAGAGAGAGAAGGAAGGGAGGAAGGATGGATGGACAGACGGATCGATGTCACAAGCATCCTCCTAGCCAAAGTTTCAACATATTCTGGAATTATCCTTGAATTTATTACAACCAAAAAACAAATCAGAAGAATTATCCAAATCAGGTAGTTATCCATAACATTATCTTCAGGAACAATCTATCTTAAAATCTGGTAAAGACAATGAGAAAAAAATCTTAATACTACTTAGTAAATACAGTATAGTGGTCCTTTCGTTTCATAACTACATTTTTGAATTGCCAATCTCCTAATGAATTCTTTAAATCTCTCTCTCATTCTATTGCTCCTAGAGTTCTAGGCCAAATGTTATCCCAGCATGGTCTAAGGTATTAATTTTAACAAAATGCAAATACGGTGGTAAAATGTATCACGTTTCCCTCTTTTCTGATCTTCTCAGTGTTCTATGAACTTAAAAAAAAATTACCTTGTTTCGGGTGTATTGACACTCTAAAATACCACAAGGTTTGTAATGCTTTATCTGTAATATTTGCAATATAGTGCAGGAATCCATTTGAATTTCAAGGTTCATAGTGCAGAGAATGTACTATTATAATGGCAACAGTTAGTATAATGTTATCTCAGAAGCTGTATTTATTATGAAAAATTAAAACTGCCCTTCATAACTGTAGTAAAGTGAAAGGAAAGGTCTGTTCTAAGTGACCTCTAATTTTTAGAATCCTAAATATTCAATATCCATCAAATTGAATGTTAAATTTCAAGGAACAAAAAAACAACAGATGGGCATTTATAACATAATGTGTGAAGAAACCCTGATAAGACTTCAGATGTCTCTTATTTGCAGTTTTCCCCTGCCCCTGATAATGTGCTTAAAGAAAACATTCTTTCTGTAGTAATTTACATTGAGTTATCTTCATCAGCAATCCTATAAACGAAGTCTCTAGTTCACTACCCAAATGCAGCACTCTTTTCCATGTTCAGGAAGACCCTTAGAAAACACAAGTTCTTAAAAGAATAAAGAAAAGGTGACCTAATATGAATTCATTTTCTTCCAAACAAACTGTAAGTCCTGGTTCTATCCTGGTACCCAGTTTTCAGCTCCAACTTAGGTAGATTTAAGAGACACTCAAAAGCAAAGTATGCACAGGCACAAATGGGGAATTCGTCATTTTCCCCCTCCAAACAACCACTATTTATATAATATTGCTGCCCTCATAAAAGGGAATCCATTACCATCAGCAATTCATGTCCCTGCTTCAGCATCAGATGCAAACAGGATACGGAAACAAGATCTCTCTCTTCCATTTACTTTTTGTTCATTCCAACCTCTGGACATAATAATCCTCAGTCCCATTCCACTGGTCTGCTACATCATCTGACACTCCTGATTTCTACCTTTTCAAGTCTTAGTGACCATCCTGTTACATTTCGGTGATTGTTTTGGTGTCTAAATACTACAGAATGAGTTTGCTCATTACCCTCCTGATAGCAACTTAAGGAAATGAATCTTGAACAATTCAGTTCAGGGATTCAAGTGTATTATCCTGAGGTCCCTCCCCCTGCCCTATTCTGTTGAGAATGTTTGACTTTTCAATAGTAATCAATGTGCTTTTTGGTGATCAATACACTTTTCATAAAAATATTTCCTCAGTTGGAAGATGTGGGTACAGGGGCTTTGTTAAAAGAGCAAATGCTTCTTTCCCTTGTCTTCACCCACAAAACAGTAAATCAGTATTAAAACAAAACAAAATGCACCCGGATGGTATATTAGCCTCCTGAAGGGGCATATGGAAAAAGCACACAAGTAAAGAAACCGCCCCTCACCACATCCGAGAAGGGAAGCTACAAATGAGGGCATTTTCATGAAAGAACACATCCCAAAATGCAGAAGCTGTTTACTTTAGAAAAGGGGGCGGGAGAGGAGAGAGCAATAGAGAGAGAGGTGTAGCACTGACAGATAAACAAGAATTCTTCTTTATTAACCTAAACTCTAAAAACTAACGGTATCTGGCAATCTAAAGTCTGAAAAACAAAACTGATCCTATCACAGTTTAAGCTGAACAATACTTTCTTGATGAAAATTGGATGTTCTGAACTTGTTTTGGCAGAATTATCTTTTAACCTGATACACAAAACTACTTTTCCAAAATAACACTTAAAATACGAGCTTTCAAGTGTCTTACAATCTGCAAGTCTTAAAATTAAGTCTCATCCCTTTACCATCACATATCCTAAGTCACTTTGATTTAACATCATCTTCTGTATCATTGCCGCCTATTATTGGTTTGTAATGAAATCTGTACAATTAATAATAACCTTCTTCCCTCTCATCTTACTAGAGAGCCAAGGATGACATATCTTCTTATCTCCCTACTTGTTCCATTAGATTGACATATTTTGCCTCATCTGTCACCTTCCATAAAACTCTGCTTTCAGATATGAGTTAATTCATTTTTAGTTGTCCTCAATGTTCTAAAATAGTGATGTTTGACAGAATTAATACAGTGCTCTAGTTCTCTCTGTTCAACTGGTACTTAATTAAAGATCTTGGAGGCCATCTTTCTCTCAGGTTACACCATTTAAAGAAGGAACGTTACTTCCTCCAGACAGTGTGATAAGCCACATGGCACTAAAGCTGCCATCCCCAGGTCTCCCATTTAACAGATTGCTTTACCAAGTATAAACTACCAGCAAGACAGATTACCACTTTACTTCACACTGATTTACTTTTAACATCTCTGAACCCTCAGTCTACTTTGCCTACACTCGTTCTTACCTTGTAAATCTCCAGAATTGCTGGCGTTTTAACACTCCTTTACACTTTTATCATTGCTTCTGTTTGAAACAGACCTCAGAAAGTCCTAATGACGTTTAATCTGTAACATTTCTTGAATTTCTGGTTAACAATGCAGAAAAGTCGTGAAGCCATCAAAGAGAGCAAACTTGGAGCACAAACTGAAAATTCCCTGTTTTAAATTCTTTTGAATTAGTACCTTTTGGAGAATAGCCACTCAACTTGATATGTCATAATTTTCATTTCTAAAGGCACCATGGATAATTTAAATTGGCACTTGTTATTTATTACACAAATAATTGTTCTCTCGGATGGACTTTTGAAAGCTAGCACTTCTTCATCATTTTTTGACCCTACTGGAACCACAAGAGACATGTCAATTTAAGCAAACTTCAGGAGCAATAAACTAACAAACAGACTCTAGGTGGTGGTATAGGTTATTTTTTATCATGATGTTTTGCTCTTAAAACTGCAAGAGTCAGAGGAGCCTTCAGCCTCTTCTACAGACACTTCTTTCTTACAGACCTACAATCTTTTAGGATGTTTCAATTAGTAAACTCCAAGTTCTACAGAGTTTTGGAGGCAAATGCAATATATGGATCTAAGTCAAGTTTTCCCGCAGACATTAAACAAGGTTTTCAATTGCTTCAAGAGCACTGCAGAGATCTCACTTGAGTAAAACTAACAATGAGCAGACCTTTTTTTTTTTTTTTTTTTTTTTTAATACGTATTTACTCATAGGGCACTTTCAGGGGTAGGTGTGGAAGGAGGTGTTTCCCCACCAGAGTGAATGAAGTGGACTAGAGAAACAATCCCACAGCTGTTTCATTGACTGATTGTTCTTTGTCTCTAGGAACTAATTCCAGACAGAGAAAAGTTGCTACTGGTGATGAAGCCTTATTCTCGGAACCAGCTAAACCCACTCACCATCACTGAAGCCCCGAGCAAAACCAAAGCAACTTATTTCTAAGTTGAAAAACATTTCAACATACTCCAGGCAGCAGCCCAGTTAGGTGCCAGGCAATGGAAGCACTAGATGTGTTTAAAAAGTCCACTCATTTCAGGGCCTCTTCCACGAAGGTGGCAAACCGATGATTAAACACTGAATAATCCATCGGGAAGATGCACCCACTTGCTAAACCTATGATTCACTAATAAGTAGGTTCAATGCGATTCACAGCTTTAAAGAATGAGTTACCAAAGCCCTCTGCTTCACAAATCCCACTCCCCTCCCCCAAACGTAAAGAGCATTCATGGTATATAACCCAACACCTATTTTCACTTTGGACACCTATACAAAGTCTTTCTCCCTCTAAAGACGGTTTTTCAGGCCCGGACCATCTCACAATTTAATCATTTACATTACCGGAGACAAACTCCAACTTAGTTCCACCGACTGAGTGAGAAGTCCTTGCAGGTAGGAACGTCTTAATTTTTGTCTAAAATAAGATGTCCTATTAAGAAACTGAACGCAAAAGTACTTATCATTCTGTTCTTTTACTGTCTTCAGACACCCATTAAATCACTCATGAGATAGAAGGTAGAACCGCCTGCAATGCTTCTGAGATCAACATGTGTCAGAGTCCGGGCTTGCTCGCCTGTGAGCCACAGTTGATTTCCTTTGTTCTTCCAGTCTGAACACCAACTCTTGGTTAAAATTTGGAAACTACTTTGGAAAGGATGGGAGGGTTTGTAGACTATTTCCAGGGAAACCGTTCATAAAACAATATTCACTAGTAATAAGGAGGGCAGAGATGTAAGAGGAGAGAAAAGACGCCTCCCAGGACCTCCACGGGGCTCACCCCAAACGTGAGCCCCGCTCCGGGCTCGGGGGTTGAAAGTGATGGTTGAGGCCTCGGGTCCAAAGAGCCTCGCCCTCGGGGAAGGTGGGGGAGTGCGGGGGGGAAGGACAAGGACCGATCGGCCAGGCTTGGGGGTCTGGTGGGGGGGCCCGGAGAGCTGTCCCCTTTCCTGTTCACTTTTCTCGACCCGGAATCCGGCGAGCGCGGAGCGGGGAGGCACCGGGCGAGAGGCGGGTAGCAGCGCCCGGCGCCGCCCAGGTCGCCCCGGGCAGCAGGACCGAGAGCTGCGCGGCGACAAGCGCCCGGACTCCGGGCCGAGGGGGCAGCCGAGCGGGGGCGCGACCCGAGCCGGGCCACCCGCGCCCGGCCCGCCTCAGGGGACACACGGCGGCGGCCCCTCGGCCCAGGACTGCCACAGACCGGCCGGTGAGCCCGGGGCCAACTCCACAACTTGCCGGCCCGGCTGCCCGGGCCCCCCGAGTTCCCGGGAAGGTTCGGACCCGGCAGGAGGGGCGGAACGTCCCCGGAAACGCTTCCTCCCGGTCGCCGAGCCCACCCCGCCGTCCGCGTTCGCTCTCGCCGGCGGCCGCGCGATCCCCGCGGCCCCGACGCCCCCGCGGCCCTGCCCGCCGCCGCCGCCGCCGCCGCCGCCGCGGGCCGCGCTCCCGGGCCGTTTCCGGCGGCGCCCGCGGCCGCTCCCGGAGCCCCCGGCCGCGGCCGCCACTCACCCGAGGCCGCCGCGCTCCGAGCCTCGGGCTCCGTCAGGCTCACTCGGCGAAGGCGCCCCGCCGCCCCGTCCTCCCCGGCGCCCCGGCGAGCTCTTCCCTCAGATCGGCAGCGCTGCCGAGCGCAGGGGCGGCCGCGGGGCCACCGGCGGGCGTGCGCGGGCGGGCGGGAGGGCTCGGGGCCGGGTCGTCCGTCCGCCTCGGCCGCCGCCTCCTCCTCCTCCTCCACCGCCGCCGCCGCCGCCTCCCGAGTTCGGGGCTCTGCTGCAATGTCTGCGAGGCTGACTTTGAGCGCCTCGCTCGCCGCCCGCCCGCCCGCAGCCGCGCTCCTCCCTCCGCCGCCGAGTCCGCCGCGGCCCAGTCCCTCCCCTCGCCGCTCCACGCCATGCAGCTCTTCAGCCAAGTTTCTTAACCCTTTTTTCCCCCTCCCTCCCATTGTCACCGGGGCTGGAGGAAGCCGCTCGGGTCCCCGCGGCTCCAGGGCGCTGAGGAGCCTCCCCCCACACCCCCCGGTTTTGCTGTTTTCCTCCTTGCCCGCCCTCCAGATGGCCGGGCGGGGGCTGCAGGGCCCCCACGGCGGCGGGAGGACCGCGTCGGCCGGGAGAGGAGGGTGCTCCACGCGCCCGAGCCGGCCCCCTCGGCTCCCGGCTCTGTCCAGCCGCCCCTGACCGCCTGGACAGCTCCTCCCGGGCCCCGGGGGCTCGTCCTCGTCACCCAGGCCGAGGGCTCGCGTTTGGGACACAGCCTGGGGGCCGGGACGCCCAGGTCCCGCCGGGGTGCTGGCGCCTCGGCGTCCCCTCCCATCGCCCCCCGCCCCCCCGCCAAGACGCGCTTTCCCTCGGCTCCTTCTCACCCACCCCCAGCTTCCACCACCTTGCAATGTATGTGTCCTGCTTTGGTCTTGGGGGGCACGGGCACTAACTCCAGGTCACTTTGACCCCACGCCTTAGCACGCAGCAGGCGCCCGGGAATAAATGTGGAGTGACTCGGAGAGGAACACTGGGGAGGAGACCTGAGGAGTGCCCCGTTCAGCTCCTTGGACGGACGTAGGACCCAGGAGCAGGGTTTGTCTTCAGCTGCTTTGTCACTGCGAAGTCTCCAGCGGAGTCAGTCGGCGAATCTACATCACGCCGGGGAGAATTTGACCCTACCAGGCGAGGCAAAAAGAGCAGGGCTGCCACTTCTTCGGCAGCTCTCCTCGGTTCTGTCTCCGAATAAGAAATAACAATTACATCACGAGGCCGGGGCGGCAGCGCTGTGGAGCCTCTCGGTTTCCTGCAGCTTAATCTCGCTGCACCCGCCTCTAAACTGGGGGGCATATGGATTGGTGGCGAGAGAAAGTGGAGAGGGGAGAGAGTCCTACGAAACCATAATCCACCCCCCACCCCATCCCCGACCTTGCATTTGCTGTTTTAAAAATCCTATCCTCAATGCTCCCCCAAACATCCAACTAGAACTATTAACACCCCTTCAACACCTCCCCAGATGTCAGGTTTCTTTTTGACTCTAGCATCTAGCATTTAGTAACTCGCCATGAAAAAAAAAAAAAAAAAATTACCAGGGGAAATGAGTGCCGTTGCTGAAATTGTTTTTGCTTGATACAAAAACGCTGAAGTACAGCTTCGCCTCACCCCTAACTCAGAAATGGCATGCCTGTGTTAAAACACTTATTATACAAACAAATGAGTGGATGAGGCACTCCATTCTTACAAGGAGGTGTCCGTATCCTTAAGAATTCTATAACATTTGAAAATAGAGTTGCTAGCGCACTTAAACACCCCCCCCAAAAAACCCCAAAACTCATTATCCTAGTCATGAAACAGTATTCTGTGCCTGTTATGTAATGACTGTATTGTACATTTAAAATTTCATTTTACCTTTAAAAATATGAAAGTTCTGTAATACCTTCAAGTCTTAATAATGAAAGCAATGGTTAATATGCTTAATAAATCCACCACCCAGCACCGTGCTGGGCCCATTGTAGAAATAGTTTGCTTAATGGTGATAGTGCATTTTAGAACAATTATTTTACATTACCTTAGTGACTCAACTGTGCAATCTGTTGCCGTCTTATATTGTTTAAACTTCATATGATGGCTTATTGTGTGTATATACTAGTTTGAAATCTGTTCAAGGCAACTTAGTAAAACCTTCTGTTCCATAGTATATCATTTATCCAGGACTGATGCAAAACAAACTGTTCCAATTAAGTGATGATCAGCAGAATTGGAATCTGGCCCTTTAAAAGTCAAACTTCTTAAAAAAAAAAACTGTTAAGTATTATGCAAAGATTTTCTAAAATGGGTTATAAATTTTTTTCCTTAAGCAGTTTATTGGATTTCTTTCTTTCTTTCTTTCTTTCTTTCACTTGGCTTTTTCTTAAAAAGTCAGGGTTAATTTTATTAAAAGTGTTTATTATGGTAGGTTGTAGTGGATTCAACAAATACATCAAGTTTCTCTTCTATATCAGGCTTCTTCCCACGTGTTAAGAGATGCTCCCAGGAGGTGCATAAGCTATCAATGGCTGCGCTGAAGGACTCTAGGATGCTATGACTTCATGATTCGTTCTGCCTTTTGCAGTTTCTCTTTTCCCCTTCACTAACTGACGATCTGTTGCCCTTATTCTCTATTGCCACAGCATGCCTGCCGCTGGTATTTTCCTCCTCTTCGGACCAGCAGCTTCTAGTCTGGTGCAGACTGAGAATCTAGATAACTTCACTTCCCACAATTCCGTACAGTAAAACTAAATAGATCTTACGTAAGAAGCTGATGTGCTCACCAAGGAGTAAGACACATCAACCTCAATGCATAGACTTTGGGACAGCTATTCAGACCACTCAAATGTTGCTTTGAAAAGCATTGTTTTTGCTCCTTAACTGGGTTTTGGATCACTGAGGCTTATAGACAAACAGCCTTCTAATAAGTGAGGTTACACAGTTGACCCAACCAGCAGAGTATCGGTCCTGCCTTCCAACGCTAGTGTTAAAGTCTACAACCATTTGTCAGATGACTTAACAAAGGTGCTCACCTCTTATTAATCCATCTTCTATACCCCCCAAAAATCCAATCACTGAAAACCTGAACTCTTTTTTGATAGTGCCTTAGTGAAAGTAAATTGTGGACCTTTTGCGGAATTCATTTTTACTTAATCGTGCTAATTGTGGTGAGGCTCCTTTGTTGTTCTTTGTTTTTGAAAAATCAATACCTAAGTTTCCTGGCTAAGAGAGTCATTGCAGTGATACGGGGCATATATATAATATCAGAATGCCTATTCAGTAATTTGTATTTTGAAGACAACACTCATTTTAACCAATTGTGATGTGAAAAGATGCCCTTCAGTTTATATACTTAAACACAAAAGTATTTTTATAAACCCAGGGTTCCTGTGGCCTCAGACATTCATAGTTCAGGCTTAATATGATTATCCATCACGGAGAAATAGTCTGGGAAGCATATGTTTATGAGGTGCTCCCTAATCTCCGCTGTTATTAGCATCTTTTCACACCATCTTGTGACTGTACCCCATTCTAAATGCAAGCACTGCTGGCAGAGTCAGGGTCCATCTCCCTCTGGTTCACACTGGTATCTCTCCACCACCTATCCCTGTGCGCAACAAGCAGAATTCAGTAGATACTGGGCAAGACTCTGTTCTGGCCCAGTGGACAGTGTTTAGCTCCACCTGGGGTACAGGTGTGGGAGGAGGGAGTTTAGGGAACATTTTTGCAGAGAAGATAATGCTTCCGCAAACTATTAAAAGGTAAAATTTGCCAGGTAGGCAAAGTAAGAAATGGATTCTCAAGAAATGAGAAAAGACTGTTGGACACTAGAGAGGTATAAAGAAAACAAAAATATACATTGAGGGGTATTGAATCTACATTATACACTATGAATTAGTGACTAACGAACTATGACAACCGACAAAAATGTTTAGTGATGGGACTGCAGTGTAGCTACACTGTTATGATCTCCTTAGCCTCTAGAGAAAGTACGGCCCAATAAAAATGTAAATTGAGACACAAATGTGAGCTTCATATAGACTTTTAAGTTTTCTAGTAGCCACATTTAAAAAATACAAAGAAATAGGTGGAAGTAATTTTAACCCAATATATTAAAATATTATTTTAATGTATGCACAACATAAACATTATTAGATATTTTTCATTATTGACACTACATTTTCAAAATCCAATGGACATCTCAATTTGAATAAGTCATATTCACGTGTTCAAAAGTCACGTGCAACTAATGGCTGCTGTACTGGACAGAAGCTCTAGAGGACACAAGAAATATTTAACAATACAATTAAAAGAAATCTCTTAGGGGCGCCTAAGTGGCTCAGAAGGTTAAGCACCTGCTTTCTGCTTTCTGGGCTTTAGGTCCTGGAATTGTGATCTCCAGGTGCTGGGATCGTGATCTCCAGGTCCTAGGATCAAGTCCGGTGTCTGGCTCCCAGCTGGGCGGGGAGTCTGCTTCTCCCTCTCCTTCTCCCTCTGCCTCTCCCCCTGCTCGTGCTCTTTCTGTCTCTCTCTCTAAATAAAATCTTTAAAAAAAAATCTCTTAGGATGAAAAATCTAGATCTTATTAAATCTAAGATTTTATTTGTGTTGATTACTGGTGTTTGACTATACTGTTTTATAAAAACCACTTTCTTGTATCTAGGCTTTTATGCCAATTAGAAAATCAGCAAAGTTTACGTTTTATGTACTGTGTCTTCATTAACCATACAGTAGTTACAACTACTGCTATTTCTATTAACTCTGGTGGTGGACTGTAAACGTAAACTGGCTTTATGGCAGAAATAAAACACTATAAATTTGGGGTTGAATAAGCTTTAAAGAAGTCTTCTGTGAACTACCTCTGTGCAAGTTACTGTCAAGCACGTTCTGTGCAAGCCCAGGTTTTGCTTTTCAGTTCCTCCATGCCCAGTTAGTTACTTGTGGACTCTAAAATCCAACCCAGCCTCTTTTGAGGCAGTCACCTGCCTGAAGCCGGTGGTAAGGTTGTGCCGCAGAGCCTTGGGTACCAGGAAAGGTCTACAGGGCTCAGATGAAGATGTTGAGACATGCTGTCTGCAGGCTACTGTGAAGTTTTCCGTAATGACATTGGAGCCTTTTTACTTTTGGTGGGGCTTGAATGCCAAGGACTGGCAAAAGCAGGGCACTCAATTTCTACACTGAAATGAACCCTGAAAACTGGATCTTAAAAAAAAAGTCTGAAAATGATTGTGTGCCAGCAGCTTCATGATCTTAGTTAAGCAAAACCTTCTTAGATATGGTACCAAAAGCACAAGTGTCGAAAGAGAAAGTAGGTGTGTTGGACTTAAATAAAATTAAAATCTTTGGTACTTCAATGGACACTATAAAGAAAATGAAACAACTCACAGAATGAGAGAAAAAAATGCAAATCATATATCTGATAAGAGACTTGTGTCTAGAATGTATAACTCTTACAACTCAATAATAAAAAGACTATTACTCAATATTTTAAAATGAATAACGGCTCTGAATAGACATTTTTCCAAAGATATAAGTTAAGCACATGGAGAGATGCTCCTTGGCAGTAGTCACTAGGGAAATGCAAATCCCAACTAAAATGTTTTACCACTTCACACTTGCTAAGAATGTCCATAAACAAATGAAACAAAACAAAACAGTTAAAAACAAGTGTTGGGGAGGATGTGGAGTAATTGGAACCCTCCTACATTGTTGATGAAAATCTAAAGTGTCGTGGCTACTTTGAGAGGCTGGCAGTTCCTCAAAAGGTTAAATATAGTTACCGTGTGACCCATCAATTCTACCCCTAAGTAGATGCATGAAGAAATGTAAACTCTATCTCCACAAAACAACTTGTATATATGAATGTTCACAGCGGTACTCTTCATTACATAAAAAAAGAGAAAAAAGGCAAATATCCATCAACTGATGAATGGATATGGAAATGTGGTCTATCCTTACAATGAAATACTACTGAGCAATAAAAAGGGAATAAGCTGACACATGCTACAGTATGAATGAACTCGGAGAGATTATGCTGAATAAAAGAAGTTAGTGCCCAAAGACCGCATATTGTGTAATCACATTTATATGAGATGTTCATAATATGCACATCTATAGAGACGGAGAGTAGAATAGTGATTACCTAGGACAGAGGCAGGGTTTGGGAAGAAATGGGGATTGACTGGTAATGGACATAGGATACCTTTTTGTAGTGACAAGTGTGTTCTAAAATTGTGGTGATGTTTGTACAACTCTGAATATTCCAAAAACCATTGAGTTATACACTTCAAATGGATGAGTTATATGGTATATAAATTACATCTAAATAAAGCTATCATATATTTTAAAAAAACAAATCAACACGAAAGAACCTTTCTATCTTCTCATTTTGAAAATAAAATTTTGACATGTATCAAACAATAAAGTCTGTAAATGTTTAAAAAATGTTACAACTCAAAATTATTTTTGCTGGTTATGATTTGCTAGAAATTAGCAAAATAATATATCTATTTATAAAACCAAAAAACTACACATTGGAAATTAACTTTGGCTGCTTTACAATTCTTAAATGACACAGTACAGAAGGATAGGTTTTATCAGGGCGGCCCAAGTGTTAGTAATTTAGTGTGCACTATATTAAGTGTGTGTGTGTGTCGTCTTTCAGCAATACTAATATGGAATTCTGGAGGTGACTTAGGAAGAGAATTCTGGATAAACTACATATACTGCTCATGTCCCACAAAGCTGGTTTATATGATATACATAACTCAGTAATTTATAGTAATAACTATTCCTACAAAGCTAAATGATTACTCTTATTAGGTAGTTCACTGTATTATATTTCCCTAATAGTCATATCCAAGGAATCTAAGTTTCTTCATCTAGTAACTACATTGGTTGCTAGTATAGAGATAAACACTAACAGCAACAAAACCAAGATAGAAGTTTAATTTCTTTCCAGTGTAAAAAAAAATCCACAAAGGCATTTCTGGGACTGGTTTGATGATGCTATCATCTTGAAGCATCCAGATTGCTTCTATTCTGTTACTTTTGGCTCTTTCTTGGCATTCACCCTAAAGATTGCCTCATGATGTTGATTGGCTGCTGCAGCTCCAGTCATCAAGTCTGCATTTCCGGCAGAAAGAATATGGGTGACCTACCACCTTTTTAAGGAGTTTTCCTGAAAGGACCATCCAATAACTCCTACTAGCTTTTCACTGGAAGTATCCAGAAAGATTATGGGGGTATATAGTGTTTTAGTTAGGAACAATTCTCAGAGAAAATCAAGGTTTTGTTTCTAAGAAGATGAGACTCCATATTGAGCGGGTGTATTAGATAACTCATGCTGCATAACAAACTGCCACAAAAATTAGTAGCTTAAAACAAGAAACACTATTATCTCATGGTTTCTGGTAGGTATAAAATTCAGGAACAGCTTAGCCAGATCATTCTGATACAAGGTCTCTCATGTGGCTGCAATCAGGATATTGGCAGGTTCTGCAATCATCTGAAGGCTTGCCTGGAGCTGGAGTATCCAATTTCAAGAAGGCTCCTTCACAAGGCTTTTGGCAGGAAGCCTCAGTTCCTCACATGGCTGTTGGCAAGAGACCTCGGGTCCTTGCTACATGAGCTTGAGTATCCTGACGATGTGGCTGCTAACTCCCCCCAGAGAGAGCAATGATGAAGTCACAATGTCCTTTGTGACCTGGTCGCCTAATTCACACAGAGTACTTCCATTTTATTGTATTAATTCCAGGTAAGTCACTAAATTAATTCCACTCTTAAAAGGAAAGTCATCCTGAAGGGAAGGGTATCAAATAATTTGTGGGCATAGCTTAAAACCAAGGCAGCAGGCTATTAGCATTTTCTGTCATGGTCTGCCTCTTTGATTTTCTAAACCAGTATATACACCTTTGTTTTCATAGGCTCAGCAGTCTCACTGTCTCTCCCAGGCATCCAAACACAAGTCTTTTTTCTGAGACTTCCTCAGATCTACTGCCTAAGATTTCTGGATGATATGCAGCCCTTTCCAAAGATCCCAGATCTGACTCCCTGTAGGCTGGCAACCTTTAAAACCTTTAGTGTCAAAGACATGTTTTCAGCTGTCAGCATGTTTAAGTTTTGGAAAAGGAATGGATTATTGCAATAATCCTGTCCATTTTGAAAAGGGATAATGAGAAACATTAGTCATTATTCCATAATAATTATCAAAACCTACTAAGCAGGAATAGCCAGGACTCCCTGCCCTGCACCTCAGGGAGTTCCTTGGTTGGCCAACCTGACAGCTCCTGGTTCTTTCTCTTGAATGTTTCCCTTCATGTTTTGTCTCCTGCTGCTCCTGGATCTGCCCCTGAGAGGTTCCTTCTTGCCAATTTTCCTCAATAAATACATATGAGGTGGGCACAGGGGGAGATTGCCCTTCTTGGGGACCACATGAACTTTAAAATACTGGGGCATAGATTGTTTTCAAGATTTAACAACCACAGACTATTATAAACCAAGTTGGGGTGTCTTTGGGAAGATAATTCCTTCAAACGTTGAATAGACTTGATTTACTTCCATTCTGTTCTATGTATAAACTACCATAGCCAACCAAAAGTCTTGCCTAGACATGATTTTTCAGCCTGTAGGTGCTCCTCTTTTATTTACTAGGCTCTGTACTCTACCTATTCCTTTGGCCCTTAAATTAATGGTGGTTACCTTGAGAGCATCTGAAATAATAGGCTTAGTTGGGGAAGCAATAAAATTCATCACCTACTGCCAGCAATACGACTGCTGCTTTATGACAAAGCAAGAGTCCTACCTCTTGCTAAGATTGTAGGTTCATGGCCACAGCTTAAAACGTCTTCAAGTTCAGGTACAGAGGCAGATGACTTTTTCAACACTACATGGCCCGAATCATTGGACTCTTCATCGGGGGCATTAGCACGCAAAGGCAGGGAATACCTCTCTTAGTAAATCTTTGCTTTCTTCCACCTCTGCTTCAAGAAGGTTTGGTTCTAGTCTGAGTTCATCTAATGCATTAGATTTTGCTAAAAATAGCAAAAATGGACTAACCCCTGCCAACACTACAAATTTGTTTTGTTATTTCTTTTAACATTATAGCCTCACCCAGCAAATAGCCTGGTTTTTAAGGTAAAGAAGTGACAGGTTAAGCAAATATGTGGCGAACACATTAAAATTAGACCCTTACCACTCACTATCCAACTGCTTTAACTAAATCAGTGTTACTTGTATTTTGTGGCACCTCATTTCTGGTACCAATTACTACAGAAGCCATGGTTCTTGGTTTCAGAAAACAAAATCAACTCTTGCTAGCTTAAGCAGCAAAAGGGTTTCTTATAATGTAATATAATAGATAATTTTACGAAATTCTGTTGGGACCCAGGAATCAGGCTTGGATCCAGGAACAGAGCTTCCATGATGCATAGGAGAAGTGTCCAGCTGCATAATGGGAACAGCCAAGTAGAAACTCCATCCACCACCTGCCACTTAAAACTAACGAAGATACAGACTAAGTATTAGAACTGCCATTGTAGCTCTATAGAAGAAGTAAACACTCAGCCACCTTACTTGCCAAAACAGCCCTATACATTCTGCTTACCATGTTTATACCTACCTCTCATGTCTCATCTGGGTGCATCCTCTGGTTGGCAGAAACCAGGTTACATGTGAAACTCTAGCTGAGTCTGAGAAATGTATGAAACATTCAGCATTCCAGTCTCTAGTAAGCAGGAAAGCATGCTAGAAAGAAGTTAGAGTGGTATTTAGTGTGTCATTTGATAGCATGGCCAAAGGGTTATTTCTGGTAGGGAGCAAGACCCAAACTTTCTGAGGCATACCAAATACTTCAGATTGTAAAATAAATAATAATTCATCCAAGGATCATTAAGTTGGGGGTACATTTTGTATTAATTATGTTTCATTGTAGTCCAGCTCTTGGAAAGTTTGCCAACCTGTACTAACCAGTATACTAGATCTTGATCTCAATGGGATACAAAAAAACGTACCTGCACTTGGATAGGGTGTCTTTGGTTTTAAGGAAGAGAAACACACCAGTTAACTTGAAAAAAAAGGAAGCTCTGAGGGACAAAACACAAAGAATCTAAGAAAATGTTGTCCCACTAGCCCTCAGAAGACCATAGAACTTCATCGTGGTGCTCCACTAATGCGTCTTCATTCTCCACTTGTTCAGACGGTCTATTGGTCCAACTCCCCAAAGAGAAAATTTGATTGACTATTGACCAGGCAATGGACTACTTTAATGGACAAGTATCTACCCTTAGTCTAATCAGCTATAGCCATGAATGGAAGTGAGGGAAAGTTAACTTAATATAAAGGGTTGGGGAGCCTGGGTGGCTCAGTTGGTTAAGTGTCTGCCTTTGGTTCAGGTCATGATCCCAGGGTCCTGGAATCAAGCCCTGCGTTGGACTTCTTGCTCAGTGGGGAGTCTGCTTCTCCTTCGCCTTCTCCCCTCCCCACCTGCTCATTATCTCTCTCTTTCAAATAAATAAATAAATAAAATCTTTGAAAAAAAAAATACAAGAGATTGACATTCCCAAGCCTGTGAATAGAGCAAGTAAAACTAGAAGGGTAAGATGGGTGCAGTAGATCAATAAACTAATATTTGTAGTATAGTCATTATCTTTTATACCACATAAATTAAGACTTGTAATATTGTAACAGCATCATTAATCTTATTTACAAACTGTCTGCCTACAAATTAATGCCTGTGAATCTTATACACAAAATACATTAAACATATTCATTCTTTCACCAATTATGTATTGATTGCCCACTAAGTACCCTGTAGTACATTATATCAAGTTCTCTGGATACCAGATGAACACACTGTGGTTACTTGCTTTAAGATACCAATTTGAGGAGAGAGCTAATATTTAGTTTGGTATGTTCTTTTATAAAGATGTGATTAAGATGGGTGTTACTGGGGAAGAAGACATTGGTTTGTATCTCAGGAGTTCAAGGAAGGGTTTCTTCCCTTGAGGAAGAGATTACTGAACTATATCATAAATGATGAATTTACCAATGTGTTTTTTTCTCATGGTCATCACTGATTAGCTTTTTATAAAAGCTACTTACTATAACACCTCGTCATCAAAACACATTTTGCAGATGTTATTATGCTTCCAGCAAGTTTCATTGATTGTCAACGTGTTAACATAGGACTAGATTGGTATTTTATCAATTGCAAGCAGATTCAGATTCCTCCCGGGAGCTAAAATTTGCTTTTCCAATACCCAGATGGCTTGCATGCACAACTTTCCAGGTCTCTTTGTAGTAGTGGTTGTTGTTATTTCCCTGATCTCTTCCTCAAACAAAGTTATGAAATGAACCAACCTTACTTTTGGTGTCAGTACATGACCTTTTTCCAACTCACTACAAATTCATAGTAACATTCTGTATTTATGTACCAACTTTCTAACACACTATCAATTGCTTCATGTACTATTAAGAAAGAAAATTTCAATCAAACAATGACATGATGCCTCTTCATCACATAAAATTTTAATTTTACACATATTGTAGGAATGCTTTTAAACTTACACATTTTTAAAATCTTTTATCACTTTTATGCACAAGTTAAAGGACAATATAAGCGAAATACATTCTTTGAAGTATTCCTAAAATATTTTCACCCCGAGTCTGTCTGTCAAGGATCCTTTATTGACTCAATCATTGCTGTCTATATTTTGTTTTGTTTTGTTTTAAACACAACTTAATCTTCTGGGCCACCAAGAAGCATTTGCTCTGTAGCATTTCTTAAAAGAGTGTTCCATGACTATCTCTGGGATTTTTTTCCCCAAGCTGCTGACATTCCCTTAGCATGTTTTGACCCAGATGTACTGGCAATTGACACCCCTAGACAATGAGTATAAGATACATCGTCATTTCAGAGATGCTAGACATCAAATGATGAATCAATGTTATATGACACAGAATCAAAGACATACGGTATTACTTGATAATTCCTAAAGTGTTATTGCATACCTTGTGTCTCTCGAGCATTGGTCTTCTGCTAGTCAGGCTTTTTCAAATTTCCTCAATTACATAATGTGAATGAGACATTCTAATTTTGGGATGGCCCTACCTGTGATCAACATTTTTTCCAGTCCATTTTGCAGGGGAGTAGCTCGATCCTGCATCAAAGAACCAAACTTATAGGTTCTTTTTATCTAGGGAAGAGCTGATGCACTTAATTAATCTTTTCAGGAAGCTAGGCTGACTTTCACTACTTCAACACATTATATGTGTAAAGCATATATAATTTAATCCCGTTTGAATGATGTGTGGAAGAGAATTGACATAAAATAGCAAGAAAGCTCTGAAGTGAACTGAGCTATATAATTTGGGCATAAGCATTCTTAATATCACCTTTAAAGGAACTTGAAATGTGTTTGATGGTGGGAGAAATTTTGGTATACGTTTGAAAACTATCCAATGGCATCTGCTGGCTTCTCCATTTTGATTACAACATGCTCAGAGGGAAAATAGTGGTTTGTCTGTTAAGTCAAACACTAATGAAACATTTGCTAAAATCATCTCTTTAATTTGGACAACATTTGGCAATAAAGTGCACTCATTGGATCATTTGCCTCCATTTTGATCCTTCAGAGTTAACTGAGCACAGCTAAGTCTAATATGGTAACGGGCTCTTTGTTAAAACCTGGGCATATGCATTTCTCACACTCTATTGTCTTCTACTCTGGTGAGGAGAGATAAGAAACTGTATTGCAATGGCATTAAAGGTTTTTCATGGACATATCTAAATACCATGAGCCTGAACTGTCTCATTTAGTCATATCCTGTTTCTGTATATCTTATGGATCAAAGGCATCATGATTCTCAGTCTCAGGTGAGTAATGAGGATTAGCGATATTAATCAAGTCATCACAAAAAGAGCTGGTAATTAATGTTCAGATACTATGGATATGCTTTTTGAATTAGCCTATGGGAGTTACAATACTTCCAGTATGTGATACAAAATAAAGCCAGTACCTAACACTAGTAGAAAATAAAAATACTTTATATGATCACTATTTACTGTTTTTTAATTTAATTTTTTTAATTTTCTTAAAGATTTTATTTATTAATTTGAGAGAGAGAGATTGAGATCACAAGCAAGGGGGAAGGACAGAGGGTAAAGCAGTTTCTCCGCTGAACAGGGAGATCCGTTTGGGACTCGATTCCAGCACCCTAAGATCGTGACCTGAGCTGAATGCAGATTCTTAACCAACTGAACCACCCAGGAGCCCACCACTTACTATTGTTTCATAGAAATTGGACTACTTGTTTAAGAATTCAAGGGTTTTTGTTTTCAAATTATTATTTTCCATTTTATGTATGTATGTGCATGTGTGTACACATCCCAGTACTCATCGCTCCCCAGCACCCACACATTAAAACGGACTCAGTGTTAACATCTATCACTTGCAGTATGTTATCCGGCAAGAAACTAGTGGACAAAAGTAAAGCAAAAACAGCTATCTTCTGTTTCCTCTGGTATCCTGCAAAACCAGCGGCATCATTCACACATGTATACTTGGAAAAACGGACCTAAATATGCCCTTCCCAGAAGATACAAGTGATTAGATCATCGTGTTGAAAGCCTTCACTGGTTTTGGGTTTTTGTACTATTAAAAGAACAGCAAAGTGATGACCTTTTTAGAAGCTTATGCCATTACCGTAGCCTGAGATGGTCTTCCTTTTATTTTTTTATTCCATCAAAAGCCAGAGTCAGCTCAAATGCCACTCTCTTCATAAAACTTGCCTTTCTTTATAATATTTCTTCAACTACTTTGTTAGGACTTAGTTCATCTAGGCTTGAATATGGTTAAATTTTCAAATGCCCTACACCGTGTTAGACTGTGAGCTTCTGGAAGGCAGGGGCCCCGTCAGATCTGGGAGTGACCAGTGTCCACAGAGGCAATGTTGAAAGTTGTTCAATGAAGATGATGGGACATGTGGCAGAGGAGACAGGGCCTGCAGCGAAGGAAAACTTGCCAGCAGGCATACCAGTGGCAGGAGTTGCAGAAGCAGAAGAGACGTAACAGAAGTGAAAGCAGAGGAGAAGTCAATGTGACCGGCCTCAGGTCCGTCCATCAGGAGCAGACTCGGATGCGGGAATATGTTTCCAGGTGTCCACTCCCATCCTGGCTACCACCGAGAATTAAATTTTTGATAAGAGCATGTAATTATAGGACACATTCTCTTTTATTATAGAGGTGCCTATAAGAAAACATTAACATTGTTTCTCCGGATAGATCCTTTTTCATCTCTAACACTGGATGTCAGAAACATAGCTTCTCAAAGATCTTCTTAGTCCAGGGTCAGAGAATGGAGCAGTTAGGTTTCAGATGATTAACATGTCAGAGATGATCCCTACACACAAGTTAATTGTTAAGAGACCATTTCTCTTTTCTTGGCCAAGGATTCCCAGGGATTAACATAGGGTCTGGGCCATATTTAGTCCTCGATAAATATTTGTTAAGTGAATGACTAATAATAAATAATATTTATTTGAGACTTATATATGTCGGACATGCTGCGAAATATTTTACAAATGTTGTGTCATTTAATAACAGTTACTATTATTCCTATTTTATAGAGGAGTAAACTTGAACTTGACAGATCCAATAATTTGTTCAAAGTCACACAGCTAATAAATGATGAATTGGGATTTGAACCAAAGAAATCTACGTCCAGGATATTGTACTACCTCTCTATACTGAAAGCATGCAAGAAGGAATGATGAAACATTCTATAGTTGCATGAGAGACAATCATTCTCTAGGTTGATGGTGTTCCAAAAGTACAAAGAAGCTTAATGCATGTGCAAAGGCTTGGGGCACTGCTCATCTTTATAGCTCCTTTACGAAACAGTAATTAATTTTTGCTTAATTTTTCCTTGAAATTATACAGAATGTTCTATCAAAATCTTCAGACTTTATTTTTAACCTTAACACATCTACATGATAAAAGGAAACCCAAGATGACAACTACTTCAGCAAAGAATGATAAACGAAAGACCAGATGCTACATATTTTCAACTGCAAAAATATCACTGGAAGCCAGCTGTATCTTCTAAAATTTCATGATGTCATCATATGGCTTCAGGATCTATTTAGTCGGTTTATAATCTTATTAGCTTATCTCTGCTTCCAGTCATGCACCAGGCTTTAATTGCATAGGTTTGTTTATAACATTGTTAGAATTAGAGCTCTGGTCTCATATTTCATGCAAGAAGCATATTACTGGATAGCACACAAAAACTTGCCACCCTGCATAATACCTAGTGACCCACTGTAAACTGATGTCACTGTCCCGTTATTCCGAAGAGGTCATCACTTCCTGGCATCGAGCTATCACAAAAGTGACTCAGAGTTTTTGATCTTATTCAACTTTTCCCAAAAGTTCAAGTCTAGGATGATGATTTCAAAGTGTGATGGCAGCAAAGTGTTTCAATTCAGCAAGTTTCAATGTCACGGTGAAACTGACCATGTTTTCCAGGCATTGGTTCTGCTGCCAGCTCCGGAGAGATTTCCATTATATTAGGAATGGAAATAATTTTGCATTTCCCACATTTCTACTCTGAACTTCACTGTCCCACTTCTTTGCTCCCCAATTTTAGCCACCTTTTTTATTCAGTCTCAGAACCTCATTCTTTCACAGGTCAATATTTCCTATTACTAAATTTTAGGTGACCCACTGTCAGATATTATCTCAGCGATCCCGTATTGGGGTCTACCACTCTCTAAATTTCTGAAAGGGAAACCCCTAGCCTATTGCCCAGTAGAAGAGCCTACTCCCTATGGCTCTGCTAGACCTGAGTTGGGTCTTTTTAGTGCATGAATGGCAAGTTATCTCCATGAGACAGGACCCCTACCTGCAAACTACTAATTAGCCAAGCAAAAATGAAACCATTGTTCTTTACCTCAGTGCCTTATATGAGTAAAACCTATTATTCAGGACTCTTTTCTGTGCAATGGAAACTCAGTCCAAACTATTATAAGGGCAGAGGTAAACTTGAATTAATTAGCTGATGTAACTGGGAAGCCAAGATCAGGATGGATCCAGGTGGCGCTGGTTTAGACAATAGCTCACGGGGTGTCCTGCTGGTCTGGATTTGCCTCAGTCCTCTCAGCAGGATGGGGGTCTGAACTTTTGGTGTGTTTGCTTCATCTACAGCTTTATTCTGAGCTTCACTGACAGAAAAAAAAAAAAGATGGTGGAAACATTTCCTGACTTTAAATTTCCCAATTCCTAGCCCAACACAAAGAGACAAATCTGATTCCTCAAAAGGGCAACATAAATTCCCCCAAATCGGCATCATGGGCTCTGAGGTGGGCCGTGGCATCTTTGGGAACCAATTACTGTTGCCAGAGAAATACGATGTTTTAACTGGCCAGCTCCAGGTGGCCTGTTGGTTCTGGAGTCAAGGTATTAGCATTTTTTCATCAGAGACCATAAGAACTGAGACTAGTGGCCAAGAACAGATTCCCAGATAAATTGGAAACAGTTATCAGAATAGAAAGAACGGATATTGGGCACCTACTAAACAAGTCATGGCCCCTGGAGTGCCCTTTCAGTTATCTGTTCTACTCTTATCTTTAGATTTTGTTCCATTTCCATGTCTTTTCCCCATTCTTTTAATAAACACGTTAAATAGGTGGTCTCTGTTTTCTGTGGGGCTGTGTGTTTCTGAAAAGTCATCTCACATCTGGCCTTTCTATATCCATCTTAAATCGGCCCATACTATGTCACTTTGTCTTTTTACGGCATTCTTATGTTCTGCTGCTGATTTCTTCGATTACCAGCCTGAAACAGCTCATTTCAACACCTGCTATTGTATTTGCAACTTCATTTTATACTGCCCAGTGTGGGGATAAATGTTGGAATGTGAATGAAAAATGAATGAATGAACGTCCTGTAAGCAGCTAAAGAGTCTTTTATGCAGATAATACTTTTTAGTAGGAGAAGAGAAAAACCAGTAATTAGTAGAAGTAGAATGTACGGATGTCCAAGAATCGAGAATAAAAATAAATAAATTAAAATTTTCAAAACATCTCAGTATAATCACCAAAGTCAACCTTTTCCTCATAAAGCCTTTTATACGAGCAATTAACAATAACAAATACATTTATTCGAGTTTTGCCTCCCCTTTACGACCATGCCCACTGGAGCTGTTAATGAGCAGGAAAATGATTAAGAGGCAGGTGGCAGAGGACCTAAGGATGTGAATCAAAGAGTCTAGATAATGCACAAGCTCAATAGTGAGTGTTAGATAATTGATACCTGGTGAAGACAATGCACAGGAGACAATGATACACAGAGCAAAATACTATTGTTACTAATGGTCTCAGGTTACTGGCTACCATGCACCAAGAATGGCTTTATATTCAATTCTTACAGTGATACAACCCATGTTTTTGAACCAGTGTATTTGAAAATGAATTCTCCTGGAGGCCTGTGGATATATCTTGTTCATTTGGTAAAACAGATATAAGGTGACAAAAGAATGGGTATCGAAGTCTGTCCCCTATTTACTTCAGCAAAACCATCTTATATATCTATTGACTTGTAAGTAGAATGTTTTAAAACTGATAATACCAGCATAAGGAACTAAATTCCACGGGCAGGCAAAGTATACGGGGAATGTAAGTCTCTCTCTGTCCCTCAGCTATCCAGTTCTCTCCAGAAAAACCCACTATCTCCAGTTTCTTATGTATTCAACTATAGACAACCTAAACCTTTACAAACATAGATACCTCTACGAACATAAATTTATTATATACCTACTTATGAACACACAGTTATGCATCTTACTTTTTCACTTCTTATGTTGAAGGCTTATAATGGTTAAATTACTAAAAAAATCTTAAGGACCACAGGATGGGATAGGGAGGGAGACAAACCAAAAGACACTCTTAATCTCACAAAACAAACTGAGGGTTGCTGGGGGGAAGGGGATAGGGAGTGGGTGGTTTGGTTATGGACACTGGGGAGGGTATGTGAAATGGTGAGTGCTGTGAAGTGTTTAAGCCTGACGATTCACAGACCTGTACCCCTGGGGCAAATAATACATTATATGTTAATAAAAATAATTAATAAAAAAAGGAGATCTTAAAGACCAAGTTTCTAATACAAAGTCTACCATTTGGAAGATTGCTATGACAGTAGGCATAAAACAATTAAACCAAAACACGCCTCCTCATGAGTGAACACATAAAAAGAAATGCAAAAGGAGAAGCAAATGAGAAAATACTTCGTCTCTACTGAAGAAGCAAATAAAAAGAACAATAAAATAGTAATAATGAAACCTAAATTTTCTACAATCAGTTGCTGAGACCAGAAACTTGGGAATATTTTCTGATTTATTTCTCTGCTTCATTTACATTTAATCTTTCACTAAGACCTGCCCGGTCATCTTCTCAAATCGACATACTAAATCTCTTCAGAGGATACAGCTAGGTTGTAACCAGATTCCTGACCCACGGAAACTGTAAGATAATAAATGTTTGTTGTTTTAAACCACTATAGTTTGGGGTAATTTGTTATGCATCAAAATATAACCAATACACATCTAATAGAAACTTATTTTTTACAGGCATGGTACTTTTAAACTTTATAATTGATCACTGTGATATTTATTTAATGTCCGTTCCCCCCACCCCACCCCCGCCCCGCCCCGCCCTGCATACCCAGGAGAGCACGGTCCTTGTGTGTTTGGTCCCAAAAGTATCTGTTGCATTTGTTATAGTTCATGAAATTCGTTTGTTGAATAAAAGAATGAATAAATGAATTACCATTCTGGATATGCTACTGTTGGGAGAGCATAAACCGGTATAAGCTCGTCTTCTGCAGGCAAGTTTATCATTTTATATGAAAGGTTTTAACTGTGCAAATTCTTTGACCCAGCAATTCCACTGTTAGGAATTTATCCCGGAATATAAAATTTTAAATAGGCTAATGTTTATTGTAGCTGTGTTTATACTAGGAAAAAAATAATGTCAACCACCTGTGTCTAACAATAGAGGATTAAATTATGATGCGTCCTCTGTATTTATTAAAAGTCATGTGGGAAAAAACATGGATTGACATGGAGCATCTTCATTACATGTTGCTGAGTAATGTAAGCAAGTTAAAAATCAAATATTCAAACAACAGTTCATGTTCGCAGAGTGTGCGACAGGCACTGGGAAACAGATTGTTCCTGTAGGATCTCATATGTGCGTATCTATGCAGAATTATCACGTGTGTGTAAGCATGTGTGTGTAAGGATATGCCATGAAAATGGTATTACAGTATTTATCTCTGAAAGGAAAGGTGGAATTCTTATTTTTGCTTTTTGCTTCTTTCTCTCATGTTTCTACAACAGGAAGAAAACTAAGGCCCCAAATGCCAAAGGCCAGTTGCCAAATGATAAGGGTCACAGATACTGAAGCTGGAAAATGGATCCAGATAGACAAAGAGCCGAGCAATAGATCAGGATTTAGGCAGGGATCCAGGACATGCCTAGCAGAAGGAGCTATTGTTAATGGTTCTGCTGGGATATGCTGCCACTTTTTTAAGATAATAGGGATCCTATAAAATCTGGGAAAGACTCTGGCTAGTACCTTGATTAGGCACTGCCATGATCAGGCATTTGTATGCTGTCCCAACTGAATTGTCTTGGTCAGTTACAGTATGGTCTGAAGGTCCTCAGGTCAGGGGAGTTCTCAGAGAGTTGTCTGCTCTTCTCTACCCTGCTGTATTGTGTGACCTTGTGTCCGCTTGTGCTGATGCCGACTATGCAAGATTTAGACAATGGGCTGGTTGAAGTTTAAAGAACACAGCCCGTGTCCCCTGTCTACTCTGGTTGCCTTGGCTTTTCTTGGCCTCAGTGTTTAGATGACTTGTCATTGTTTGTCTTGGAGACCTGACTCAAACTTGGCATTGATTGCCAGAATTTCCTATTCTGTAAGCAGTAGGGACTTCAGGAAGAACCAAGTTTCTAGAGATGTGGGCACTGAGATTTCTCCTGCAAGGATGCTCTTGTAGCATCAGTTTTGCTCAAGGTGGAAGGAACTTTGCTCACAGTGTCAGGAGAAGGGTCAGTTTCCAACTGTTGCAATGCTGAAGGCTTTTCCATGGGTCAGATTACCTGTTTCAGTTCCCGAGAAGGTCTTGTTAGGATGGTCCGAGTGAAAAGGTAGGGCGTGAACCACTGTTTGTATCTAGAAAATCATAGGAATTGGTGGATATCCTTGACTGTCCTTTTCCTCTATGATTAGTGATATTTATAGAGTTGTACAAATTTCATTTCCAAATTTCTCAGTATGTTACTGGTATTGATGCCAAGATGGTCTATTCACACTATGTTTAGAATAGTCCCAGTTAGTTAGGAAAAGGTGGAAAGGAGCTTTCTGATATACAACAAATGACAATATTTATAATTTGCTTTGGTCCAGAATCCTTAGACTCAACTCTTGGAACACTTAATGGAATCACAATGCATCCAGAAGTTTGAAAACCATCTTCCATTTGTCATCCTCTCAGATCGAGGGTTCAGTCTGCAGATGCTGGATTCAGATGGAGTTAGGTGACCCCCAACTCCCATTTAACTGATTCAAGTATAGGAAAGGGTCTCAAAAGGGAAATTCATTTAGGCTATGGCAGATGTAGATGGAAAAAAAAAAAAAAAAAAAACCTACAACTTTTCTGTTACTTTCCAGAAAGGGTGCCACGGAGTATAATGAACTTTTATTATGTGTCTTTATCTATATATCTTTGAAAATGAACAAAGAGAAAGTGCTTGCTAAACAAAAACCTGTGTGATGAGCAGGAGCAGCTGCACAAAATAGTTTCCCATGCCCAGTTTGTGTTGCCAAATGCATGTATCACTAAAGAGCAGGTCAACAGACCCCCCGAATTTATCCTAATCTGAGTGGAAACTGGAAGCAAACAACCATATATAAACACAAGTGTTTCTGGGGCACCTGGTTGGCCCAGTCGCTTAAACCTCCAACTCTTGATTTCAGCTTAGGTCTTGATCTCAGGGTCATGAACTTGAGCCCTGCACCCACATCCATGCTGGGTGTGGACCCTGCTTGGGATTCTCTCTCTCCCTCTAGTCCTCTTCCTCATGCTCTCTCAAATAAATAAACAAAATCTAAAAACAAAAAACAAGCAAAAAAAAGCAAGTATTTCCTTTAGTCAACATGCAATTTTTTTTTTCACAAATACAAATGATAGCTAAAACCTAATAGTTTATTTGTGAAGCAATTAAAAGTTAAATGACTGTTCCACAGAAAATCATTGTGTCAGAATTAAATCTGAAAGTCAATTCCCAAATATCTAATATAGATTCTTCTACCTGGCTAAATTATTGACCATCATATAGCTTAAATCTGTCTTATTGATCTAAGTAGGATAAAAAGAGATGAGATTTCCTGGAAAAAAAATTGGCTATTTCTTTACTGTCAGTATTTTTATTTGACATCTGTCAACTCAAACCCACATTTGTTTTTAGTTATTCCAACTTACCAAAAACTATTATTTTTGTGCCATTCTTTTGGAATGCAAAATCATCGATCTTACTGAAAACATTACAATAAAGCATGTATGATCCACCTTTCCCATGATCCAGCTCTATCCATCTTGGGGGAAAAAAAAAAAAAACTCCTATAAAAAAGATCTAGGTCATTATCAAGAAAAATGGTTCTTCAAAGCTCTATTGATTGCCAAAAAAACTATTACTGTGAAAAGAGAAATCTTCAACTACTCCTAAAATAATTGACTGGACATATGTTATGTGTGACCCAATGGCACGAAAAAGAATTTCATTTAATCAACAAAATAGAACTTTCACATAAAAATTGGCCTCCTATAATGACATACAATAATCACCAATTTTATAGTGGACTCTAGTATTAAAGAAGCCCTTCTGAAAGCAATGGACTTTTAAGTGGTCTCTCTCTCTCTCTCTCTCTTTTTGACATCATTAGAGTCACCTGATGTCCACACTAAATTGTCTTGGTCAGTTGCAGTGTGGTCTGGATGAGCAGAAGGTCCCCAGGTCAGAGGTGCTTTCAAAGAGGCTACTGTGCCACTAAGCCCTGATGGTTTATGTGATGAAGCTTCTGTTGGTGCCGGCTACGCAGGATTAAGACAGTGTGCAACCAGAACCAAAAGATGACCACATGCAACTATCTGGAAGAAATTTTAACATTTTTTTTTTTTTAAAGTACATTGAGATTTGGGAAACCCTGGCTACAATCTGAACAGGTCACTTTTTTTTTTTTTTTTTTGGTTTTGGTTTTCTTATCTAAAAGATGAGGGAGGACTTGAATTAGATAATGTCTAACTCCCTTTTCACCCCTAAGACACTATGCTTTTATTAATGCACACTATGCCTGTTAATAATGTTAATGGATGACAATGTGTTTATGTGTGTTCATCTCTTGAGACATTTTAATTTGCACCCAAGGTGAGATCTCTTTTATTATGACTGTGAACCTAAGTTCCATTTTAGGAATAACTCATTCCACTCAGTTTTAGCTGCTCTGGTCTCTCATTGAAAGGAATCAGAAATTAAATTTTTTGAGCAAAAATTATTTCAACAACAATAAAAGTGAAGAAATGTGGGATAATAGCTTCTCCCCTCTTCACAGAAAATTCTTTGAGAACAGGGCATTCCTGAGTCAGCTGAGATTTCTGGTTGTTTGTATAGTGAGGGAGGAAAGAAGGAAGGCATGCTGAGGGTTTAAAAGTGATTGGCAGTCCACAACCATCCAAAAGCAAAGAACCCAACATTGGAAAAGCTGTCACAATGAAAACTATAAAAGCATATTGTCTGTCCTCAAGCATTATAAACAAATAGTTTAAAAAGAGTACTCGCTGTATCCAAAATCATGATTATCTATTATTGTTCCTAAGCATATTTGAATAAGTTTTACAAAGTAAGTGTTTACCTTGTTTTCTCATTATCTTGACCCTGAAATTGATTCTGTGTCTACATGTGGCTATTGGATTAATTACTTTTAGTCGAATCTCTTTCTTTTTCTTTTTTTTATCTTGGTGATTCAGTTATGCTTAGTTGATCACATTGGTAACTTATTCAACCTGACTGAATGAAAAGAACACTGAAATCACAAAATCAGGGTTTTTTTTTTTTTTTTACAAATAGGTTTTCCTCCACATAAACCCAAAATGGAGGTCCACTTTGCATCCATTCATTTAAATTTATTAACATTTCTCTAGCTTTCATGACTGCACACAGTGGAGCACAGCTGTCAGGTTGGTTTCTTTGAAGATGGCCAAAGGAATGCAAAAATGCCTTTCCTATTGAATGAAGTTCAACCTATCTCTAATCTCATTGTTTTCTTACATGCACACACAGACATACACATACATTAGGTAAAGAAATAGCTATGCAACTCTAAAGAGAATTTGCGAAAATGAAAAGAAAAACAAAATTTACTTGTAATCCCATCACTCAAAATTAACATTTTAATTTACTTTCATCCTAGTCTTTTTTCTAACATGTAAACAGAAACTCACATACATGCAAATACAAACAAAATGGTTGCTATCTGTCCTAACTCTCTATCCATGATTCTATTTGCATAGATGGATATGTATGCACATATATACATAGTACTATGTATACTCTTTACATTTTTCCTTTTTTATTCCTTGTTAAAATTTCAATATTGTCATGTACATGTCCCTATCTTTATTAAGTAGTCTTCAAAAACAAGGTTTTATAGCCTGTATAATATATCATCAAAATATTGACCATATTTTGTTTATATATCTCTTTGCTATTGAATATTAATGTTTTCATTCAGAATTTATTTCCTTGGGGCCCCTGGGTGGCTCAGTCGTTAAGCATCTGCCTTCGGCTCGGGTCATGGTCCCAGAGTCCTGGGATCGAGCCTCCCATCAGGCTCCTTGTTTAGCAGGAAGCCTGCTTCTCCCTCTCCCGCACCCCTGCTTGTGTTCCCTCTCTCGCCATGTCTCTCTGTGTCAATTAAATAAATAAAACCTTTAAAAAAAAAGAATTTATTTCCTTTTTGAATACTGTTCCAGGTTTGCATCTCTGATCAGGCTTCTACCTCAACCAACTATTTACACCCTGATGTTCATATTTTTATGTTTAATGGCTCTATTGTTTCCTTGACCATGATCATCTGATTGAGGCCAGAGTGGAGGAGCTTCCTTCCTGTCATTTCATTCTGATGGCTCCATATCCATGTAAGAAAACAACTCTTCTCTTCCAAATAAACAGTTCTTTTCTCTTTAGTGCCCAACTCAGTGCCTTCAAATATGTAAATGAGAAGAAATCTGGTTCACCCAGAAAAATGAAGAATTGGGATTTCCTTGGATTTACCTGGTTTATAGAAGGATCCACACCACCTTAAGCTTGTGGTTATCTCTGAGGAAGGGGGAGGAAAGGGAATAGCATGAGGAGTGGTATAACATTCTATTTCTTGGAAAGAAAAAGACAGCGGAAGCACTTTTGGCAAAATGAACATATTTGTTACATTGGGGAGGTGGTGAGAAGAGCATTTGCTTTATTAATCTCAATACTTTTCTGTAAAATGTCATGGAGAGGAGACTCAAGTGTCTTGGGTTGGAGGGCAGGTAGGGAAGTGGGAAGAGAAAAGACTCAGGGGGTGGTGTGGGGGTGGCCAATGAGCCTGATTGATGGCTTGGGAAATTGCCCATAAAGGGAGCAGGCATCTGCCCAGGAGGGCCGAGTGGGCGGATATCCACAGGATGCTGGGAGGGCACTTTTTTGAGTGTCCAGCCTCTGGTGGTGCAGCCTTCCCTGAAGGAGAACTTCCTGCTGCTCGCCCTGGGCCATATGACAAGTGCTCCTCTTCTCAGGAGTGGAGAAGGCTTACAGGCTGACACTTTTTGTCACAAGCAAGGTGTGAATGGCACAGACTTTGGCCTCTGTATGATCTGCCCGGTGGACATCTCCCACAGTAGTCCAGGATGTCCGGAAATAGAAGGACTCTTGTCATCAAATGCAAATGTTGTTGGAGAGTGCATACAGTTGTCACTCGCATGCCCGTTCCCTTCCTCTGCACTGCCTCAGGGGCCTAACATACTATTCTTAAACCTGTTACAGCTGAGATACATGTCCTCTAAAGTTAGTAAAGAATCAAATACAAAAGCCATTTGTTGCAAAAAGAAGTTGTTTATCTTCTGCACAGTGTTGGCAATGAAACTGGCATTTTGCTCATCTCTAGTGGGATGGCAAATTGGGACAAATTGCCAGGTAAGTGTCAAGTGCCTTCAAAGCCCTATCCTTTCTGACCTAGTGATTCCTTATCTTAAAGAAAAAAAATCAGAAATGTGAACAAGTTGCTCATGGAAATGCTATTCATTATACAAACTATTAGAAACTGCTTAAATGTTTCACGGTAGTGAAATGGACAGACTGGTGCCATTAGATCCATAAATGGAATATTCTACAATGATTACAAATGATAGAATCCTTTGTGATCCTTAAAAATCATAGTATGGAAGCATATTTATTGGCAAGAGGTAAATATTTACAATAGACTTTAGTTGAAGGAAAAGAGCAGGAAACAGGATACTATATACCTATCAGTTTCAATTTTATAAAATACATATACATATATATTCATATACGTGTGTGTGTGTGTGTGTACATATATATATATATATATATGAAAGAGGAGATATTTTGAAATGTTGTTACCTAGGATTTTTACTTATTCTTCATTCATTTTTACTTTGCAAATGTCCTACCATAAACATGGTTTAATTTCTACAATAAAAAACAAACTTTGGGGAAAAATTGGCCACCAAATTATAAATACTTTGCAGGCTTCCCTTCACTTTTATAACAGATGTGTCATGTAAAAGAGATTTGGTCCAGGAGTCAAAGGACCGGAAATTATCTTCTTCTAACATCGGATTTGTGTGTCTCTCTGGTCCACAAGTTTGTCATCTGTAAAACTGATGATGATACAGACCCCAGCTAGGGAGTTAATGCTCAGTTTATGAAGACCTTCAAAATCTGTGCTTATTTTCTGGTTTTAGCTTTCTCTCTACCCACTCCCGCCACTCCCCCTAACCCCCCTATACTGTACTGTGGTATATTGACCCTGTGGTATATTGAATCTCATTCAGGGTCTCCTTCCCTGCCAATCTGCCAATCTGCAAATCCTCCACCCACCCCTTGTGAAAAAGCACTGCCTCCTCCCCCGTGCACTTACCATTTGGCACAGAGTTGTTCCCATTGCCCCCAAAGACTGTGAGCCTCCTGAGGTCAGTTATAACATCATATTCAGCCCTTTGTCTGTAGTGTCAGTTCTGAATAGCTTCTCCCTTTCCCTGGATTGCCTCTTTGTTTTGTTGACTGTTTCCTTTGTTGTGCAGAAGCTTTTGATCCTGACGAAGCCCCAAAAGTTCATTTTCGCTTTTGTTTCCTTTGCCTTTGGAGACGTATCTTGAAAGAAGTTGCTGTGGCCGATGTTGAAGAGGTTACTGCCTATGTTCTCCTCTTGGATTTTGATAGATTCCTGCCTCACGTTAAGGTCTTTTATCTACTTCGAGTTTATCTTTGTGTATGATGTAAGAAAAGGGTGGAGTTTCATTCTTCTACACATCGCTGTCCAATTTTCCCAGCACCATTTACTGAAGAGGTCTTTTCCACTGTGTATTTTTTCCTGCTTTCTCAAAGATTACTTGACCATAGAGTTGAGGGTCCGAATTTGGGCTCTCTACTCTGTTCCACTGGTCTATGTATCTGTTTTTGTGCTAGTACTGTGCTGTCTTGGTGATCATGGCTTTGTAATAAAGCTTGAAATCAGGCAACGTGATTCCTCCAGTTTTGTTTTTCTTCCTCAACATTTTCTTAGCAACGCGGGGTCTCTTCTGGTTCCATACAAATTTTGGGGTTGTTTGTTCCAGCTCTTTGAAAAATGCCAGTGGAATTTTGATCGGAATGGCATTGAAAGTATAGATTGCTCTAGGCAGTATAGACATTTTAACAATTTTTATTCTTCCAATCCATGAGCATGGAATGCTTTTTCATCTTTTTGTGTCTTCTTCAATTTCTTTCATGAGTGTTCTGTAGTTCCTCAAGGACAGAACCTTTACCTTTTTGGTTAGGTTTATTCCCAGGTATCTTATGGTTCTTGGTGCTATAGTAAATAGAATCGATTCTCTAATTTCCCTTTCTGTATTTTCATTGTTAGTGTATAAGAAAGCAACTGATTTCTGTATGTTGATTTTGTATCCTGCCACATTACTGAATTGCTGTATGAGTTCTAGTAGTTTGAGGGTGGAGTCTTTTGGGTTTTCCATATAAAATATCATGTCATCTACAAAGAAAGTTTGACTTCTTCATTGCCAGTCTGAATACCTTGACTTCTTTGTCAATTTGAATACCACTTATTTCTTTTTGTTGTCTGATTACTGTTGCTAGGACTTCTAGTACTATGTTGAATAACAGTGGCAAGAGTGGACATAAAAAAAAAATCATATTCATCTTTATCCCATTAGTACCCAACTCAATTCCTGATACACTGTCAATAAATATTGGTTAGTGAATGAATGAAGGAGAATATGTATCATGAAAGCAATCTGTGAACTGTAAAGCTAGAAAGTATTTCTTACATTACATATGGAGAGGTCTTAATGTTAAGTGTGCATTAGCAAACCAATGCAGTATGTAGAAACTGAGTAACAAATGCAGGATTAGAATGACTGTTTATAAATTTGACTAAATATTTTGGAGGTTTTAAAATGAATGAGAAAGTTTCCTAGCCTCAAGCACCAGGAAAAGTCAAAACAAACTTAATCTTTTTGAGATAGAGTTATAAAGAAACCCACTAGGATCCCCTAGGAATAGTATATAATGTGAAGCACTTAGAAAAAATGAACAATATTGATACAGAGTCAGAAATGCTTAGCGGTGCCACTGTCATAATATCATAGTTGTTAATCAACCTCACAATAAACAAGTGTAAATTATAGTAAAAGCACAGAGTGGGGCCATTGCTGCCAGTCTGTTGCTAAGAAAGCTAATATGACGTGGGGATACACTTGCATACACCACGAAGCATAAAATGCTGCGGTGGCCCACACGCCATCTAGAAGCCCAGACTAAGCCAGAGCCACAGAAGTCTTTGTCCCATTTGGGGCTCTATACTTTTTAAGTGATTGCGAAAGTTGGAAATGAACCAGAGAAGAGCAACAAAAATAATTAGTGTTGGCAAATGGACCTATGGGGAACAAAAGGGAAAAGAACTTGGAATTATTTGAGCTGGAGAAGAAATTGCTGCAGGGTGACCTCATAATCATTTCCAACTGATGAAAGGGTATTATAAGGATAATAGGTGTTGGGGATGGAGGGTGCCAATAAATTCTTTTCCTCCTCACTTCTGGTTTTCAAGTTTCCAGAACCAAATTGAGAACAGACACAAGCAACCAGGTAAGAATTCAAGAGTAGAGACAGCTTTCCTACTCTTAACAGTCATGGTTTCTTGAGCTGGGGGTTGTGGCTTGGGGCTGAGACCAAAGTACAGTTCTATGATTTTGCCCACTTTCTTTCCTCCATTCACTGTGCTATTTCCAGTGTTCAACTCCATGAATCTTAACTCAAGGCCCAGGCAAGGAAAGCACTGGGTCTACAAAGCAAGATTCTTACCCACAGGTTGATGGTTGTTTACAATCAACCTCACATGTAGTTCAAGGAAAAGAGAGAACCAAAAGATCAGGCAAGGCAAGAACAGTGATTTGCCCTAATCTTACCAAGAAGGAACACCGTAAAAATAGAGAGAGAGAGAGAGAGAGAGAGAGAAAGTGTCCTCCTTTGGTGTTTCTTTTCAGGAAGGGAAGCTCAAGTGTTCTTCACTCTATAGCAATAGTGGGGAGCTGAGTAATAGCACTGCCCTTCCCACTCAACGGTTGGAGCCAGTGATCCCCATTTTCTTAATATCCTTGCCAATTTACCAAAAGGAAGATTTCTCTTGAAATCAAGAATGCGGAATATTTCTGAGAGAATGACATAACTCTCTGAAGGAAAGTTTAAAATTTTCTCTGGAGAACTTCTGGCAATTGCAATCATTTGATCAACATAATTCAAAGTGTTATTTCCATGTAACAGTGGTTCCACAGGGTGTTAACAGGTCACGTGAGAAAGAATGTTCTGTGGTCAAATCTGTTTGAGACTCACTAGGTTAAACGAAGTTGAATCACTTTCTGTATTGAAGGTCATAGTTAAGCTTTTAATATTATAATATTTATTGTGAATCTCCATGTTTTCCAGAATCTTTCTTTGTCTCCTTTCAAAGATTTTCTTTTTGGCAGAGCGTATATCTTGGCTTTTGTTTCATAAAATGCGCTTTGGAAAATGGAGCCATAGATGGTTTCATTAACTTAACGTGGAGACAGACAAAAAAATTGGATCTCATCTACAAGCCTCTTCTAGCTCTACTATTTCATGACTAAGTTTGGTGCAATGAGTCATCTTATTACAAACTGTAATCACAACCTTTCACCAAGCTTAAACCTAGAAGCAATTGGGGCAAATTTTTAATGGAGATGAAACTTGGACAGTATCTGGCTGATTACCTCTCCTTGGGAGACAGTGTGGCTTTGAACGAACCTTGTGTACTGACCAAAAACATGGAAAAACACGTAATCTAAATCCATCTACAAATGCTTTCTGCGTTTATCTGTGTTGAGCAGCGACGTCGCTGTTGCTCAGATGGTTAGTGTAGGGTATCAGTGAGCTGAAGTTGAATATTGGACAATACTACTTTATTATTCTGCCATTTACAGTGGTATTATGCCTTGACTTAGGAGGGGCCCAGGCAGAGTGGAGCTAGAAAAGGGAAAATCCACACTTGCTTCCTCACACGTGACTTTCCCTAGAGAAACATCATAGCCGCTAGAGAAGAAAAGAAGCCCTCTCACAAGGAAAGGATATTATTTACCCAAAGCTCCCCTGGTAGCTGCTGTTTTTATTTTACATAAGAGCCCTGTGACAATTTTCAGATTCTGAAGATATTCCCTTTAAAGTTTTCTGTTCTTTGGGATCATGAAGTGGCATCAGAAACAACATCCTCCATTCAGTGCAGGGCTTTGGCAGGAAGCGGCTGACAGAAACTGCTTCCATAGGCAGGGAAACGTGCTGAGGCTGCACTTGACGGTCGTGGAAGGAAGACTCTCTCAGCTGCTTTCAGGGTTTTGCAGCTTGGTTGGTTAGTCCAGAGGATGGTAATTAAAAGATCCCTTCAAGGGAAAGAACTGCTTCGAGAAAAATCAAGATTTATGAGTAAATTAGGAGAGCTTCACAATTTGGGGGCCACACGTGGCCTGTCGCCAGGCATGCCGACCACTGTGTGACTCAGTGGCATACCTGAGCAACTGGGAGGAAGCCCAGAGCCTCATTTTCTTCCTCGTGCAGGGCTCCAAGTTTCTTAAAAGTCACTCCACTGTCAGCATATGTGTGTACCATCTCTTACAAGAGAGCACCGAGAACGAGAGGGCATATTATATTTCCGGCTCTGACGTACTTGTGCTGGCTCTATTGTTTGGAATCTGCCACTTAGACGGAAGATTTATCAGCCACTTTGTCAGGTCTGTCAGGAGGGCTCCCTTGGATGAAGTGAGGAGAACGAGGCATCTGATGGATAAATTCAAAGTCAAATTGGATCAGAGGCATAGGTAAAGTCTGGCCATACATTAGGAGGAGCCGGGATAGCCAGATCTGCCCTCTGAAGTTTGCCAGAACAAACAGAGCTAAATATACACGTATTTCTGTTGCCCACTAACCCTCAAGCTTTCACTTACTTTGCTTAGAAACTTAATGCTTTCAAACAAAGTTACAGACCCGAAGCATAACACACGTCTCCACAAATACTAATCTTCCTGCACAACTAGAATTCATCTGGTTACCAGTGACCTGGAATAAATCAAAAGAACTGGGTCATGCGCTGTCCTCACACAGCATTTTTTTTTTTTTTTCAAATAACCCAAGCAAAGACCGCCCCCCTTCCCCCCCATCCAGGCCAGGCCAAGAATGTATTAGGGAAATACTCAGAGCTTATTCAAGGAGTTGAGGGAAAGACGTGATTTTTACATTGAGCTATAAATAGATACCTGGATAAAGAAGGAATAAGATGTTGCTTTAAAAAAGCAAATTAATCTTTTCTTCCCCCTCCAAAGTCATAATTGTCATAATTAATTCATGACAAGTGCTATAGAATAGTATCCTCCAAAGCCAAGGAAAACCCAAACAAGCTGTCCCAGTAGGAAGTTTTCGGGACTCTCAGAGAAAGAGTAAACATGGCTAAAGAGACCGCAGTTGGCCAACTGTGCCATATGTAAGGAGAGATGAGGACAAGGGGTAACCTTGGGAAAGACAAACCGGAGGATCACAGTATCCTTCAAGTTCTTCAAGTCACAATCGCTGCGATTTTTCATGGTTATGTAAAATAAAGGCAGCCCAGGGATGGGCAAAGGAAACGAGTAGGCATTTTGCAGAGTAGAACACCCTACATGGCCAGTAAAAATGTGGTAAAATACATTTTGTCGACCTCAGTAGTTCCTATAAATAAAGTAGCAATGAGATCTCACTCCTCGTTCATCAAGTTGTAAATACAAATGGTTTAGGTCCAGGTGCCCAGTGGCTTGTGGGGAAAGCCATCCTTGTACATTCCTACAGATGTGTGAACTTTTCAGGCTGTCCCGGGAGGCACTTTGGCAATATCGCTTAGCATCAAATCTACGTCTGTGTACACACGCCCGTACATTCTTCTGGCTCAATGATCCTACTGGGAGACACTACTCCATAAAACCAAAAACACCAACTATATAAAGATGCCTGTTGCGGGTGCCTGCGTGGCTCAGTCGGTTAAGCGTCTGCCTTGGGCTCAGGTTATGATCTTGGAGTCCTGGGATGGAGCCCCACATCGGGATCCTTGTTCAGCGGAGAGTCTGCTGCTGCTTCTCCCTCTGCCCTTGCTCATGCTCTCTCTCTCTCTCTCTCACTTTCTCTCTCGCAAATAAATAAATAAAATATTTTTTTAAAAGTTGCCTATTGCATCATTATTTGTGAGAGCAACAAAACTGGAAACAATCTGAATACTCATAAAGAGGTGAATAATTGAATAAATTGTAGGACATTCATACTAGGGTTTATTGCACAACCATTAACAAGAAAAGTATTAATTTTATCCTAGTCGTCCTTGAAGGATTTCAGCAATGTGTGGCTAGGTGTGAAAAACCAGATACAGAAAAGTAGGTGACATATGAGTCCATTTTGGAGTAAAATATGTAATGTATTTGCATATGATTGACCAGCAGAAAGGTGTGGAAAGAGGAAAGAAATAGAGGGGAGGTAAATAATGGATAAAATATAAAGCTGTCCAAGTGAAATCAGTCAAATAGAAAAAGACAATACCTCATAATTTCACTTATAAGTGGAATCTACAAAAATAAAACAAATAAAATGAAACAAATTTCAGACTCGAAGATACAGAGAACAGAATGGTGGTTGCCAGAAGGGAAGTGGGTTGAGGGGTGAAATGGGTGAAGAATATCAAGAGATACAAATACCCAGTTATAAAATAAAGAAGTCATGGGGATGCAATGTACAGCGTGGGAGATATATTCAATAATATTGTATTAACTTTGTATGGTGACAGATGGTACCTAGACTTATTGCGATGATCATTTGTAGCGTATACCAATGTCAGACCACATTGTCGTACACATGAAACTAATAGAATAGTATATGTCGATTATATTTCCATTAAAAATAAGTAGCTCATGGAATTCAGAGAATCATATGACTATGACTGTATTTACGTAATAGGATACAGGAAGGTATAATAAACAGAGATGTTATGTGTTAGTCGCTGAAACATGAATGGGCCTCTGAGAGGAGGAACTTCAGGTAAATCTCTTTTCTATTCATTGCTGTATTTCTTTTCACAATGAACATGTGTTTTGTTTTTTTTTTTTTTGTTTGTTTGTTTGAGATTTTGTTTGTCAGAGAGAGAGCACACAAGCAGGGGGAGCAGCAGGCAGAGGGAGAAGCAGGCTCCCCGCTGAGCAAGGAGCCTGATGTGGGACTTGACCCTGGGATCATGACCTGAGCTGAAGGCAGATGCTTAACAGCCTGAGCCACCCAGGAGTCCTGAGCATGTGTTTTCTTAATCAGAAGAATTAACAATGATCTATTTCGATTCGAGTAACACTTTTACACAACACCTCACTATTGCTTCTATACAACATTTTCACATGGATGAGTATGGATCGTGCAAGGGACCAATGAAGGCAGTGGGAAAAAGGCTGGGGAGAGGAGTGTTTCAGCTAAAATGTGCATTCTTTTATTTCCTGCACTCTGATCTATTCAAATCTCGTCTCCTGCTGAGGGATTCAGTGCAGAACTAAAATATGATGACTTACTTGGCAGCAACAGAAAAAAGAGCATTTACTCAAATGCAATAGAGATAAGCAATAAGTTTCAGTGATGCATATAGTATGTTCTCTGCTCGCCTGCTTGTTCTTTCTTCTCTCAGCAGAAGCTCAACTGGAAATAAGCTCAAACAGCAATTCGCCAAATTAACGAGTCACCTCACTTGTGACCAAATCACAGAGAGATGCTGAACCCCAAGCTTTTGCTTCCTGGAATATATGTAGTTTGAAGAGACTTCACTTAGCAGGGAAAGGGGTGGCCTACCCAGTTTGAGTTCTCTGGGAGTGAGATGCAGAAATCATCTTTGTGCAGGATACCCACACATAATACCCAAGTTAGCACTCCCCAACTACCCACCTCTGAAAAATGGCAATACAAAAAAAAATACACCTTTCTTCTTTTTCCTGTCCTTTTGCAGCTTCAAAAGAAGGCAAGATCATAATCGCATAGTAAAATCCTAAAAAAGTTGCAGGAAGAAATAAAGAGATGAGAAGAGAACTTTGATAAAGTACTGGTTGGATAAGCAAGAATTTGATAGAGGATACAGTCGATCTTTACCTCCAGAGGCGAGCAGTATTTACTGTTGGTTTGTGTTTCCTTTCTTTCTCTGGTTGGTTCCCTGATGGTCGGTGCTGGGTACTATGAACAACTCTGCCTCAGTCATTATGCACAGAAATTAATATGTGTCCTTTGGGGTCTTTTGATTGGCTAACATGAAGCAAGTTCCTCCCTTGGGAGAAAGAGACAGCCCCTTGTGAACCAACCCACCAGGAGGATGGGCAGTTTCCCCAAAGGAAAAAAAATACTAGGCAAACCAATATATTCACTGTTCACTGTATTGAGAGGCTCTTGAGTAGTAATATCCTCAGTACTATCCTAATGTGACTTTTTTTTTTTTTTTTTTGGTCTACTCTATCTTTTAACATTTTTGGCCCATACAAGCAATGTATGAATGCAAAATAGTTGATATTTTTCCATGTGGATTCAGAGTGAGGATTTTACCCCATACATTCACTTTGAAAATTATTTCTAGAGGTATCTCTTTATTTGTTTTCCTTATTGGCCCAGCTACTACTGTTATATACTCTTGGAAAGGCTGACCTTTGATTTTTTACCGTAAATCACTTTTGTATGCTATTAGGAAAATCAAATAAAAATGTTACTCCTTAGTACTTTCAGTTATTGATTAAAATTCTCCAAATAAAATAAAATAAAATAAAATAAATTTCTCCCATAAGATATCTCTCTAAGCAAACACAAAAATGCCTTTTCTTTTTGGAAATTCACCTTAGCTATGAGAACTGGTGCCTTTTCCTGACGTCAAGCCACTTCTCGACTGCCTATATTTTCTGTTGTTGTGTAACAAATTGCCACGATCTTCACAGCTTCACACAACACACACTTATCTCTCAGTTGGGAAGGTCAGCAAACATGTGGACATAGGTGGGCTCTCTGCTCAGAGTCTCACAAGGCTGAAATCAGGGCCTTGGCCTGACTGGGCTGTATTGTGGAGCCTCTAGGAAAGAATTTACCTCCAAACCCATTCGAGTTGGCATACCCCATTCCTCTGGTTGTAGGACTGATGTGGCCATTTCTTTGCTGGCTGTCAGCAGAGAATGGCTCTGTTTTCCTACAGAGGACTCTGCTTTTCTTCTGGGCTGGCCCCCTTCCTCTCAGAGCCAGCAGTGGGGTCCTGAGTCCTTCTCATGCTTGCGTTTCTGTGTTGTCCTCTTCTGCCGCCATTTGGAGAAAGCTTGCTGCCTTTAGGGGTGCATAGGACTGGATCAAGACGCCCTGGGCAATCTCCCTTTCTTAGAGCCAACCGCACCCCTATAATATAACATAATGGTGTAATTTGGTAACTCATCAAATTCGTAGTTTCTGGAGACTAAGGAGCAGGTAGGACATCTTCTGAGACTTTTAGAAATTCTACCTGCCACCTTGCCTCTTCCTCCTCCTCCTTCTAGTCAGCATTTTAGTCAGTGCTTGACGTGTGCCCAACAGGTGCCGTGTGGAGGGCTTTCTATGGATTATATTTACAATATCTCTGTGAGTTGGGTACTACCGTCAGTTCCATTTTTGCATAAGAAAACAGGCTTAGGCAGCAATGTTCCTTGCCCTAGGTGACAAGCCAGCAGAAGGTGATGTCAGGATACGAATCCAGGCCTGACTCTTGTGATTTTATTCTTAACTACTTCCCTGGTTACTAGTAACCTTTTCTCCTCCTAACAGTAATCTTTTAAAATAACAAATTATAAACTCTCCTAACAGTAGCCTTTTCTTTTCTTTTTTTTTTTAAAGACTTTATTTATTTATTTATTTGAAAGAGAGAGAGAGCACGAGCGGAGGGAGAGGGAGAAGCAGGCTCTCTGCTGGGCAGGGTCCCGACACGGGGCTGGATCCCAGCATCCTGAGATTGTGTCTTGAGGCAAAGGCAGGCCCTTAATGGACAGAGCCAATCAGGTGCCCCTAACAGTAACCTTTATTTCTTTTTTTTAAGATTTTATTTATTTATTTGAGAGAGGAGAAAAAGAGAGAGCATGAGCAGGGGGAGGGGCAGAGGGAGAAACAGGCTCCCTGCTGAGCAGGGAGCCTGATGTGGGACTCAATCCCAGGACTCCGGGATCATGACCCAAGGCAAAGGCAGGCTGCGGATTAATGGGCTGAGCCACCCGGGGACCCTTACCAGGAACCTTTTAAAATAACAAATTATAGACTTACCTAAAGGTTTTAAAGTTACATTTAGTTCCTATTTGATTATATTTGTTGTATTCAGTATTTCATATGAACAATCTATAATAGACTCAAGTATGTTGTAAACCTAAACAGAATATTTTAATTTTCCATAATAAGTAAAATGTGCTGTATTTGAAATGCAAAAAAAAAAAAAAAAAAGAGCCATTGTCATTTTCACGACAGGCATTTTGAATTGTTTCTAATAGAAGTGGTCATTTGGAACCAGCCAAACTCACAGTTGCTAGAACACCTTCGTGTGTATATTATTAAAGGCACCACTTTGGACCTCTGGGCAGACCATTCAGAGAAAAGGGGCCCCTCTGGGTGTATAACTTAGAAAAAAGCCCTGTGTTCTGGGCTGTCACTTGGGGAATGAAATCTGGATGGGCTTTCACTTCTACCCACACCCTTGGCAGAATGCCCTCTGCCTCCCCAGCCCAGGCAACCATAGGCTCAGGCCTGCTCTCAGGCATGCCCGTTCTCCAAGCCCCACCTTGCAAATACCAATGCTCACTTACAAAACTGCCACACACGTTACCCACTCTCGTTATGCACTCTTGCTGTGGGCCTAAACTTCTGGCTTGTGCAAGATCAGATATCTTTCCAGTGCCTTCCATTAGATCAAATACTGAAGAGACTGGCCCAAGACGCCATTGGAAATGTTTTACAAATTACACAGCAGCCAAAGAAATGAATTTTATGAGTATCAATTTAGAGAAACTTTTATACCGTTATCTTTGGTGTAACTTTTCACATTAATCTTTTCTATTTTATGGGTTAAGTATAGAAACACCGAGAAGGGAAAAAAGTCAGAAAAATAATCTTTTGGATATTTCTAAATTGCCCAGTTTACTTTTTATAATCCTGCCTACGAATTAAAACACAAAAGACAGGAATAAAGGATTTGCTGTGTCTCCCATTCAACATTATAAACACTGTCATTCAAAAATTGGGCTGTTTCTTTGCATTTAGTGTAGAATTTATGAATTCCCATAAACCACTCATATTTCACTTAGCACTCTTTGGAGTCTTTTGAGTACTAAAACGTTTGTTTTAATGCAGCACATTAGTGTCAGAATTTCCAAAGTAAGAGACTAAATTACTCATTGTCTTGAAAGGAAATAATATTTGTTTTCACTTTTATGGCAGAAGCGGTAACAACAAAAATGAAAACCAAACCAAAACAAAAACTTTAAAAAGTCATTACCTCAGAAAATACAACTCTTTTCCAGCGCCCACAGTTCGTGACTTTCATTTGCAGTGTTTTGCTTCAAATCTCAAACTCCACACTAATGGTCAAACATTTGGAATATGAGTCCCCAAGGGCCCGGGTCAAAGTCCAGGCTGACAGCTTGGTTCTGCTGCCCACAGGGCAGCAGTAAAAACTCAGTGACTTGTTCTAACATCCTATTTAAACCTATTTAAAGGTCTGATGTATTGGTTCAAGGTAAACCTTTTTCCAAATTCAACTTTAATTTCGTGACACCAAAAAATTCTGATTTGATGTTTAAATTCTATTTATTTTATAATTCCTCTTTAGAAGCAAGTGGTTCATTATTCCTCTTTGGATTAAACAACAAGCAGAAGACCCACCACAGGACTCACCATAGATGACATCAGCAGCCAAAAGCATTTCACTGCTTAATCATGAAACAGATTCAACACTGAAACAATACCAAAGACTCATTCATTGAAACGGAAGATGCATGCCGTGGTTATTTTGAGGTAGAGAAGCACAGAATTGATTTATCAAAAACCTTAGCTGGGAGAAGTTTGTATCCCGCACTTGACAAAGAAAACAAACTGAACTCATGGATTTGTTGTTTAAGGCCCTTCGCAGAAACCATAGGAGTCATTTCCTGTGATCAGTCTATAGTTAGATTAATCTTCTGCACCTTCTTCATTTGCTGTAGTGGGTGTTTGATAAATATTGATGCTCAGAATACTGACGCAGAAGTTCTGCCAGCTAAGCACCATCCAAGAAAGGCTCAAGGATCCAGAGAGTAAGTAAGGTAGAATAGAGAGGTAAATAAGGTAGTCCAGAGAGTAAATAAGGTAGAATAACCCATTGTGTTAGCATCCACTTGACTAAGGGGTCTAATTCTTTGTTTTTCTGTAGACCAGGTGAACTGGAGGTGGTACCAATTTCCAGATGATAAACATCCAGACCGATAGCCAGTGGACTCATCTAGATTATGCATCTCTACTGATTTAAATCATCAACTAGATGCCAAATATGCATATTGTACTATGAGTGGTTTCAGGCTCGGTCTTTGGGTTTAAGATGCATTCTGTGTCATTTCTCAGCCGCTAAGAGGTAGAAGGTAGTAGAAAATGGGCAGTACACAATTTTCCTTCTTTTCTTAGCATTGCTTTTTCTTTCCCATTTTCATCTTAGAAGCCGTTTCAGTAAACTTCATACGCTGTATTTTCTAAAGCTAAAGAGAACGGCTACATCCTATTTTTTGATAGTTTTTGGTTTTCATACTATATCAGCGAAGAGAGAAAACGGAGATATGATTACACAATCCAAGTGGACGATCCCTCTAGTATCTGGATAACTTGAGAGTGAGTGCCGGCAGGCTCAAGGTTCTAAATCCAGGGAGGAATTAAGCAGTGTCTCATGTTCTTTAGTTCTGTGAATTCGAGTTCACACAGTACTATGCAAGGTTGTTATTCTTCCTATGAATATATATATTTTTGTTTGTTGTTGCCTTTTGGGATTCTTTTAAAAATCCACAAGTTAATTTATTTCATGACCGAAAAAATTATACTCTAGAAAGAAAATCAGTAAGTTGGCATGCAATTCTTAGAGGGAAAAAAGCATGATATGAAATTGAGTTGTGACTTGAGAAAAGTATCAGGTAGCATACACTGAAGGTAATTAATGAATCAACAGATAGACTAGGTTCCAAAATGACTAGAGTGATTTTGGTTTTGTTTTATTTCTTTTTTTGCCATCACCCCCTTCCCCCTTTTTTAAAGATCTTATTGATTTATTTGAGAGAAAGAGAGAGAGAACATGGGCCGGGTGAGGCGCAGAGGGAGAAGCAAGTTCGAATTTTGCTTTGATGGTCTATAAGTCCAAGTTCACTAGCTACCTCAACGCTAGTTTAAGAAGGGGGATATAACTGATAAGGAAGAAACTTAACTAGAGTCATCACGCCAACTGCTTTTGTTGATGATACGAAAATCAGCAATATTAAAAATGTCACTTAAAAAGGAAATTATCCTAAATCAATTATCAGCCCTGGAGGCTAAAAATTGTTGATTCCATCTAGTGTTAGAAACGTGTTGTGAAATCTACAAAGTGGGACAAAAGCGGCCTCCTTTGCACACTATCACTTCTTTTCTCTTTTCTTCCTGTCGTCACCCTCATCGTCAATGTATGGCGAGGATGCAACCACTGCCACTGACAAATGGAACATAGCCCATTTATCCGGGATGATCCCTTCTCATTAAGGAATTTTTTTAAAAGATTTTATTTATTTATTTATTTATTTGAGAGGGAGAGAGAGATCACAAGCAGGGAGGAAGGGTAGAGGGAGAAGTAGATTCTCTACTGAGCAGAGAGCTTGATGTGGGACTTGATCCCAGGACCCTGGGATCAGGACCCGAGCTGAAAGCAGATGCCTAACAGACTGAGCCACCCAGGTGCCCTTAGGAGCTTTTAAATCAGGCACGAATAATGGTAAACAAGAAAGGAGACCAGACCACCCCAAGGATGGCACAGGAGCTCAGAGCTCAAATATGAGCCTACTGGCTAGACAGAAGAGCTGTGGATTTTATATGTATTTTGATATTTCCCTTCTTGAACTAACATTAAAGTAGCCAGTGAGCTTGGACTCATAAACTGTGTAGTTTGCTCATCTCTAATGTGGGAATAATAATAGTGCATGCCCTTAGGGTTAATGAGAGGATGAAATATATTTAGATATGAGAAGCACTTAGCAAAGCTCCTGGCACACTCTAAGAGCCATGTGTATTGCTTAGCATTATTGTTACCATTATTATTTTAAGAGAATTTGAGAAAGCCTCTATGAGTAACAGAATATAATATTCTATCCATATGAAACTATGGATAATAGAATAACTTTTTATATCAGTTCCTTACAATGCAGTAACGACAAAATTCATTATGGATGAATTCCAGCAAAGCTAAGAACTCCAAACCAATGCATATAGAGATTTTCTCTAATTTAGAAATTTCTCCTTAGTGTGGCGTTAATACCAGCTATTCCTCATTTATTCATTCAGCAAATATGTTTTAATCACCTAATGTATGCCAAGCATTAGACTAGTTTGTTTATCATCATAAACAACCTACCCGAACGAGTGGGCCCTTTTGTCAGCTGATGGGGAAATATTTACCATGGAGAAGATGGTTCATGGGGTCAAATATCTCTAGATTTCTACAATGTGGATCTCAGGGAGGTACAAGTGCCTGGATACTGGAAACTAAAATTACTAAAAAGTGGGGAAGATGCCACAAGTAGGAGGAGACCAAAAGTGGACTTCATTAATTCAAAAATGTGCTTGGATCTGTACCAGATGGGGGAATAAACATTTCCTTTTCCATTCTCTCTTCCTTCTCTTTTCTTATTCATCCTGGGGCCCTTTCCTGATGATGATTCCTATGGTTCTGGACTAAACAGATGGATTATATTGTCATACATAGAATGCCTGAGGGTTCTATCTATGATGCAGAACTTAATTTCTATTATAGGTGTGAATGCTCTAAACGACCTAGTTGCAAATAAAATTTTTGGTGCACAATTCGTTTGCCTGTTCGAGTCTATATTTTTCTTATTGCTGTGATAATTTGCTGGTTCTGATAGTGAGTGTCATGAATGCGGGAGAATAAATGTTGATGTTTTCATTTTCTTTATGTGTCCTACACTCATTTTCTTCCCTATGTACTTATTACGTAGGTTAAAGATATTAACTTTATTTTCAATAGTGAATTCCAAAATGACTTCAGGGAGAACAAAACGGACAGATGGGTGGTTTATACTTGAAAAGAGATTAATTTGCATGGTTTCAAATTGGAGTGAAGAGATTTTCACCTAAAGGAAATCAGAAAACAAAAGAGTAGAACATGGTCTATTCCTTTCTCCATAATTTGCTACCACTACGGGTCAGTGCATGGCAATAATTTCAAATGTGATCCTTGTCTCATTCAAAAGAAAAATGCCAAGTGAGAAATGAAACGTAAAAGTCAATTTGTTATTCTGGACAAAAAAAGTTTTCTGGAAAATTCTAATTAGCAAATTTGTTTTGATTTTTTCTTCCCTATGTTAATCAACAATATCATTACTCTAGACTTAGGCTTTACCTGGTTCTATTACTGTCTGAAATGATAACTCAAGTAACTGACAACAAAAGTATTGTATAGTTTCTGCAAACAAACCAAATAAACATCACAAAATGCTCAATTTATGATGTTAAAATATTGCCAGGCAAAGCAGCAGTACTTAATGGCCATTGTCATCTAGCTACACTGAACCAAACCACCAAGGAAGTAAACTCAAGTTTTCTTACATAAGAACTTATCTTAGAAATATTTCCTCGACTTCCCACAGAATTTTCTCGGTGCTGTTCGGCATCTGGTTTCTGCAGCTTGCCTATCCTCACTGTGTAGCTCAGAACTCATCTTGTGAAAGACACTGAGATCTCACAGAAGTCTCTTGATGTACTTGCTTCCAGAATACACAGACTAGCACTGCAAAGTTTTGTATGTCCAGATGTCTCTTACACGTTCCCTTTGATTTATACCCCAAGGGTTGGGAAACTCAGAAATGAGCTGCCATGCTCCCTTCGCAATCTCTGTCCTTGTGGCATCTGAGGCGGAATGGACGACAGCAAGTTGGATTAGAGAACCGCTGCCTCTGTTCAAAAATATCTTTACTGTTCCAGAGCTTTCTGTTTGCTTATCACTCTCATCATTGTAGTCTGATTCTTTCCTCCTAGGAGTTGACATGAATACTGAGGAATTGAGATTTGGCGGGAAAGTGTGTACATGTGCATTCCACACTATTTAATGGCTAGAAGGTATTTAATATTTATTTAATAATTTAAATAAGGTATTTAATAGCTAGAAGATGGTATGAAGGAATGGGATTACTTGAGTTGAGAGAAAGGAAGTGCTCAATGTTAGGAGATGGAGACAGGAGAAAGAGGGATCAGAGTGTCAGTCATCATTATATCCTTGATGTTTTCTTGAGGCCTTAGGGGCAGGAACAGCTTTGCCAGCCACTGAAAGGTAGGAATGTCCTCATCATCAGGATTATTCTAACATATTTTGTTGGGAATATACCCCAAAAGACATAGACTAGGGATGGAGACTGGATTTTACCAGTGGCAAATAAAATAGTCAAAATGTTCTTCCCGACAAGATGGAAATAATCAAATAATCATATTCGATTGGTTCTAAATGAACTGACTGTTTTGCACGGTGTGCATTAATATTTATAATCTGTGGTACCAGACATCTGTATAAAATGTGATGAACTACCTATTAGCTATGTACTGACTTTCCCCATGATCTCATCTTCATGCTCAGACTGAAATTCCCCAGCTGTGACTTACAGAAATGCTTGCTCATGGGCTGTGTCATTCTCGTTTCTTGTTTTCCATAAGTATTGACTAAGCCCCTACAGCATTTTAAGGAATATATTCAGTACTAAAGACACAGTAGTGAACCAAGTGCCTTTTAAAAGTGAATAGTCTGTGTGAGGCAGGTATTAAGCCCTAGGTTAGTTACACTGATGGAATTATTATAAATAGCCATTTAATAGGTAGGCCCGAAGAAGAACTATGAAGGGCCATGAGAACATGTAACACTGGGAGACAAGCCTAATCGGGAGAGCCAAGAAAGACTTTCCTGGTGGGGGTCAGAGGGTTAGAGTTCAAAGGGTGAGGCAGGGCACTAATGGTCTCAGTGGAGGGTAACTTGGATGAAGACCTTAATGCCTTCTCAAAAAACACTTTTAACTTTGGCTTAATTATAGATTACAAGAAGTTGCAAAAGAGTACATAGAGTACTGTGAACCTTCCACCAGTATCCCACAGTGGTGACATCTTGAATGCCTGTAGTAGAATATGAAAACCAGAACCTGACAGTGGTATCATTCTAGTAACTACACTATAGTCCTTACTCAGTTTTTACCAATTTTTACATGGGCTAAGGGGTGTGTGTGTGTTGTTCTATGTGATTTTCCCCCATGTAAAGATCTATGTAACCACTGCCACAATCAGGGTGTAGAAGCATTCTTCATCACAAAGACTCTCCCTTGTGCTTTCTCTTTAAAGCCTCACCCCCATCTCTGTTCCCTGGTAACCACTGGTCTGTCCTTTTTTTTGTCATCTTTGAGAATTTTCTGTAAGTAGAAATCTATGGTATGCAACCTTTTTGAGATTGGCTTTTTTCACTCATCAGGATCCCCTTAAGACCCATCCAAGCTGTTGGGCTTATCAATAGTTTGTTCCTTTATGTTGCTGAGTAGTCATTGTATGGGTGTATCAGACTTTGTTTAGCCACTAACTCACTGAAGGGCATTCTGGCTACTTTCAATTTAGGGTTATTATAAATAAAGCCTCTGTGAACACTTGGGTATCCCACTGCATTCTGAGGAGTGAGAAAAAGGCTGTTGTGTCTCTGGCATAAAATAGGGCTTTTTGGGAACCCAACTGTGCAAAGCCACAGATCCTTTCTGGACATGGTCTTTAAAAATGCAAAAATGCATGAATAAATATGTAAGAGGAAACTGAATGTAAACCCAGAGTGTTTTTAGGACTCTGACTTTGGGTGGTATATCAGATATCCAGATGGTTGCCTTTTATCTTTCATTTTTTAATCTAATTGTTTGAACATAATGAGGTGGTCAGATTTGAATACTAGTTTACAGATGGATGGGGGGGTACTCTATACTTGAGATAGCTAATTAAGACATAATCTCTAAAAACAGGCTTACGAAATCTTCTCTTCCCTCTGTTCACTGAGAAAGAAACATATATTTAGCAAAAGAATTTTATTGGAAGCTCCAAATTGAAAACTGTCAGCTCAGATTCTATAACCTAGGGAGGATTCTGCCTAGTGGTGTGTTGATGAAGAATGTAGAAAAACAAATTGAGAAAGCTCAAGTATGCTGGGTTTTCTTGAGATCAGCAGGCATAGCATAATGGGCTATGAGAATTCTGATCAAACCAAAGGTCTGCAGAGAACGGGTGGTCTCCTGACATAGGAAATATGGTTTTGAAAATTAAACCTGTTACCTATTTCATTCTTACTCACTTTCTTGATAAAATTTAATTCAATAATTTTGAGGGAGGAGGTGGTGACCACTCAAAGAGAGTTAAAAGAGAAAACCACCGAGATTTTAGAATCAAATGGGTCCTACCTGATTTAATCCAGTTTATCAAAACAGTTGTTCTTAGAGGGTGTTTTGCTCATTTGAAACTCTGGGTCTCTGTTTGAGCATTTCCTGTTTCTATACTGCAACCTTGTCTTCTCTTTGCCAACCTGAATTCTACCAACCTGAATTCAGTTTGCCAGCCTGAATTCTTCCTCCTCTGAGTTTGCCTGAATTTGCCAACCTGAATTCTTCCTCCTCTGAAGTCTGCCTTTAAACTGATAGTTTCCTTCACTGATCTCCTGCTCTAGTTTCCAGGACCTGTCAAACTGTTGTACGTCTTGGTCTCATATGCCCAACAAAAGTAATCCATTTAAATATGAGAATAAAATAACAAAATATAAAGTTTGGAAAATGGGGAGGAGGGTAGGATGGGAAGGTTTATAATATTATTATCCATAGTCCCTTTCAAAAATCTTTCAATGTAATGACGATGCTCAATGTTCAGAAGAGTGAAGTGAAACAAACATGCTAACACATTCTTGATAGGTATTGTAATTGGGATTAGCCTTTTAGGAAAACCATTAGAGCATTTAAAAGCTTTTATATGCATGGGCCCAAGAAACCCACTTCTATGAATGTTTGTTAAAATAGTCATTATCTTATGTACAAAAAGTTGTATATAAAGTTCTTTGCAGTATTACTTGTGATATAGAGAAATGGAAGTAACCTAAAAGGGAATTTAATAAATTAAAAATGTCTTTATAGGCATTACAATTAAGTATTCAAAGAATATTTAATGACTTGAGAAAATGCTCATATTGTAATAAAAAATGGGAATACAGAAGACACATAACATTATGTACCCGGTTCACACCAGACCTAATCAGAACTTTCTTTCCCTTCTCTGCCTCCTTCTTTCAGAATTTTGCAATAAATATTTTGCATCTGGGAAAGCTAGGGATTACTTTGGAAATTCACATTCTGGTTTCCAAATCTAACATGCATCTATGATTAATTTCAAATAATTGGGAAAAAATACATTTAACACTAAACACATGAAATCTAAAAACTAAAGAGGACAAAGTTAGTTTTTTCTCAGATGTTCATTATGCATGTCAAATATTACTGTGCTAGTTAGAAGAGATTTCCACTGATAAAACGACAAATCAACCAGCTTTATTGTGCCATTGTCTACGTTGTATATAAAACCACATTACACATTATACTTGCATGTTGCCTTGGAAATAACATTGTACCTGTAGTGGAGTTTTATTTTAGCTCTTGCTCTATCTAGAAATGGTTGTGTGATACTGGAAAGCTTTTTCTCTTTGGATCTTAGTTTTCTCACCAGTGAGATGAACATAAGTGTTTTGAAATGGTTTGCCATCCCCCAAGGAGAGAGAGAGAGGGTGTGTGTGGGCATGTGTGTGTGTGTTGAAGTTAATGAGATACAAGTTTTCCATAATAGATGAGAAATTTGAAGCATATCACCTCCAAAAACTCTTAAGACTCAAACTTTTTTGACTGTGTGATTTCATGATGTATATATTACCTGTTGCTATATTGCTTGTCTCTTTGTAACCTGTGGCATGTCTTCTACTGAGTTCCTTCCAGGTGCTTTACTGAGCACAAATGCTTGTGGATAAAATGAAGAGCTATCATGTTGGCAAAGGTTTAAAGGTTTGAAAATACCCAGTGTTATAAGGGGTATGAGGAAAGGGCATTATCAAAATCTGTTGTTGGAAATGTAGATTAATTTTGGAGGGCAATTAGGTAATAATCTACCTAAAATTAAAATGCATATACCTTCCAGTTAGCCATTCTACTGCTAAGAAGGTCCTACAATTATACTTGTAAATGTGGAAAGATTTATATAAAAGGATATTTTTCTGTAACATTCTTTATAATAGAGAAAAATGCATACAACTGAAAATGAGTACTAGATATACAAAGTATAGTACAACCATACAATGAAAACTATTTAGCCATTCAAAAGAATGTGTTGGATCTGTACATACTGAAATGGAAAGATATCTAAGATATTATGGTAATTGAGAATAGCAAATTAAAGAGCAATTTGTATGGTGTGACCTGTGTAAAAAGAAATCTGTGTTTACATAGAAAAAAATGTGGAGGTTGATAAGAGCTTGTTAGGAACAGTTGCCTCTAGGGAATGGGACTGGAGGGTATGTTTTGTTCTTATGTACTGCATAAATCGTTTACCGTGAATACGCATTGTTCTTATAATAATAAAGGAGTAATTTTCACTCACAAGATTAGAACTAATAAAGAAATCAGCAAAGCTACAATGATCATTGTTGTGCTAGATATATTTCCCTCTTTTGCACTATTTTATTTGGCGAGACTCCCAAGAATGTAACGCTAGCTCATTGGATATAAAAAGTTACACATCAGATTGTTTTCCAAAGAGTAGTTTGTTCCACTTGGAGTTACCACCAGGAGCATATGAGAGTAAGAGAGTAACAGTTTTACTAGTAGTATTTGTAAAACAATTGTTTCTGTTCATTTAAAATGCAAATATAAAATTTAATTACTGTTTTAATTTATTAGCATTTTGTACTACTCCTGTTCTGATTTATTTTATTATTGATAATTTATGCTAAGGAAAATTCCTAAATACAAACAACAGCAACAAATAAACAAAACTTTATGACAAAAAATTTTTATTCTAAAAATACCTGTAATAGTGAAAAATTAGTAACAACTTAAAATCCATGAGAAACAGTTAATTATGCTAGGTCCACTTCTTAGCAAAGCACACTCAGTTTTTAACTATATATGCCAATAATATAATAATGCAAAAGCAGGTTATACTTACAATGTTCAGGAAATGTGAAGAGTTAATATATATAATTACTAAGTCACCAGAACTACATAAGAATTATATATCCATTCATTCATTTAATAAACAAAGGAAGGAAAGTCATTAAAATGGTAAATTAGGATAAATTTCATTAAAATAGCAACAGTGAAAGACATTTTACTCTCTATTTAATATTTGTTAACTTTTTTCTTTACTTGATAAATATGCATACATTTTTTAAAACTCAGGAAATTACCTGATAGAGTTATTTTTAGAATTAAATTAAAAAGAGATTATGTAAATGTCTATTGGTACAGGGTCAAGGGCAGCACTCATTGCAGAAGTTAGTGTTCTTTACATACCTACTACAAAATAAATAGTTATACATTCCATACTCTGTCTCTTTTATATGCTGGGGAAACCAAAGTTTTCTGTCTTCAAAGTGAAGATAAAACTCCTGTATTGTCTTCTTATCCTCTTTCCTTAACAATAATGGTAATTTTATACACAACCACAAAGAAATACAAAACAAAACAAAAAAATCAACAAAATAAAAACAAAATACAAAAACAAAACCAAAAATTCTTTGGAGAAAGAGTGCAGAAAAATGTAAGGTAAAGTTACATTGCTCCAGAAAATTGCCAGGATGTAAAAAAGAGAAAAGTTCATGTTGACAGTCCCACCATATTTGAGGAGGAAAGCCATGATACAGATATCTACTATTTTGATAGATGATTGAAAATACAATTTCCCTTTCCTCTATAAAAGGCATGACTGGTGATTGAGTAGATGCCATTTGCTGACTCATGGAATTGGGAATTGTATTAAAAATTGTTAAGAACGAACTAGCTTCAATTTTGTGTTTATCAAAATCAGCAAGAAAGGATTTTAAGAGTTTAATGATCTAATTTTAAAATTATTTTGATTCAGAAATTTGCAGTTATTTTTCTAAAATATGTGAAATTGCAAAAGGTAGCAAAAAGTTGTATAGGACTGAAGATAGAAAGCCTTTGGCGGGGTGGGGGCAGTTGTTGAATAGGGACAGCCCTCCCAAAATATATGTGACTATGAAGGAAATTGCTGAGCAGGAAGATAAAGAATTAATTCTAGAGTTCAAAGTTGATAATCTACAATATGTCTAGGAAAGATCAAGGTTTAGCCTATTTGAATACATGCACATTTCATTTGTTGAAAAGTTGATATAAAAAGTCTGAAATTGCCCATTACAGTTTAAGGGATGATCCAAAAAGATGCACCATGGCATCAACAACACACTCCATCTATTTTCTTTAATTCGTTAGCAGTAAACTTTATTTGTGCCATCATCACTTCTTCCCATATTCCAAATTCCCACACTGCTTTCTTTACCTTGTTTCCTATTATTTTGTACACAGTATGCAAATGTACTAAAATTGAAATATAGCTTAGCAATTTGTACCACTGTAAAGCCTTAAAATATAAAATAGGACTATTACATATTTTGATTTAATGGGCCTGGTGTTGTACTATGTATTTATCTCAACTCACTCTTAAGATGTCAAATGAAACTCAAAAATCTGTTTTAGTTCCAAATGTAGAACTATTAATTTTATGGCCTAATATCTGATTAAATTTAACTGTGCTTCTAAGAGTATGTAGGTTCCAAGCATTAGACCAACTGACTGTTTAATTCCATCCTCTTAAGTGGAATTGAGCCCCATCTTGCCAAATATGATAATATTGTGGGGGAAGGATGGAAGAGTACTGAAGCAGTAGATGCCAGAAAGCTCTGTGCATTTATGTCTTCTGTTTGGAAGGCTAACCAAAACATGTTAACATCTCCAGTCTCCACATCTGGGTCCGAGCATAGACAATGAAAAAGGAGGAGTTTTCAGTGATTTCTTTTGCCTTGATAAACCCATTTAAGAGTCAGTAGACCTAGAGAATTAAAACAGAACGGATGTACACCCAGGAATAGGCTGTCCAGGTGGGCTTTGAGGCTGCCTAACTAGTTCTAAGGCTATTTCCCAATGGCCAGCTTTTGAGGTAATGCCATTCTTAGTCTGAGAAAAAAAGGGCACAGACAGGCTTATACTCATGGCTGTCGAGAATCCTGCTGACTGGTTCATTAAACAGAACTGGCAACTGACTCCTAAGATAAAAGTTCTTGATGGCTTTCCAAGCAGGAGGAAGGGCGTTGAGTGACACATATAAATATATAAGGGAAAAGAAAGGTGAGCTTGAATGGCAGTGACCTTTTCATGAAGGGTTTATGGAAGAGGTACTAGTTATAAGGTCTTCGACTGCATTCTGGAGAATTTATTCATCCTTAGACAAATGGTAAGACTTTAGAGGAAATTTTGGATATCCTTTATATATACATGGTGAAACTTTTGAAAATAGTGTGGTTTTAAGCATGGATAACGACACCAGACTATCGTATTGTTCTTTTTCTTAGTTCTACGGCTGGCTTTGTGTGAGAATTTCTTGAGGATTCTTTTTAATGGGAATAACCACTTCCATTATTTGTATCTCTGAGTATTCTGTGATTATCTATTGTCTAAATAAGTACTTACTGAAGTATATTATGCATATAACAAAATACCTGAAGTTCTTCAGAAGAAATATAGAATGCAAGCAAATGATATTCAAATTTAGTTATTTTTAAGATATAATTGGATAAATTCTATGTAGTGACTATCATTTTCAAATGTATTTTTTCCAGAATAAATGTACTTTAAAATCTACATGATGATAATTTATCTCAATTATCCTTTGTCCAATTTTTGTATCAACTACATGATAAAAGAAACCCATTTTAATTAGAGATCTAAATAGATACAGGTATTATAATAGGCCCTAGGTACTCTCAGGTTTGAAAAAAAAAATCAGTGTAAATTGTTAGTATTATAAATGTTTGGAGTGCATCCTTAGGAATACATCTAAAGGAATTTTTTTCTAAAAAAAATTGAGGTATAGTGTTTAAAAGTCAACTCTCTGTGGAGATAATAGAAACACCAGTAAGTATTTAATCATTGGTGGAGTGACAGTATTTTATTGTTACTTAATAAAGTTTAATCCTCATTGCTGTCACCACTTTTTGCATATATTTTAGCTCTTTCCACTAAAAATTAGTGTTTTTACAAGCATCACACTTTTTAAAGTATCATGATTTTCTTATCTTGCTAAGTATATGTCATATGTACAAAATCACATCTTCAAACTTATCCTAATTCATAAAAAGAAATTAAAAATGATTTCTAACTGCTTTTACGGATTCAAATGTTTTCAATTCTACTTGAAATATGTTGATAAAGTCTATTTTTTTGTAACTTAAAGAAAAAGCAGTGATTATGCTGGCTTCAAACCATTTTACAATGGTTCTAACATGATTTTCTTTTTTGCTCTAACTGTGGAAAAATGGCTGGCTTAATAAATTGAATTTTAAATGATTCTCATGGAGCATTTATATAACAACTCTAAGATGACTATAACAGAGCCAAAAAGTAATTAAAGCTTCATAAATGCATAGTGACATGATCCAATCAGTCATTTACATTTAGGTAGTTCAAAGTCAGAGGACCTGGGAAAGCCTTCATTCATATGAGAAGAGCAAATAGAAAGAATAATAGGAAAATGAGAAGACAGTTTTAGGGAATTAAATTAATGTTAATAGATAGAAATGGATAAAGGAATAGCTTTAAGAATAATTTTCCCCTTAAGACAGAAAGAATCCAAGAAATATGATGTATATAAAATATTTATGACAGGAGCAATATTCTTTTAATAAGAACAATAGTAACCTAAAAAAATGAAAATAATAGGTCTCACCATATCAGACCTTAACAACTCATTTAATATATATGTGAGCAAATGTTTTCATCATGTTTTAAATAAATTAATGTGCAAAATAATTTTTATAAAGGGTGATTTAGGAAAATAGCGAGTGACAAAGTGTTTATTTTCTTTAATTGTTTTCTGAGTGAATAGGGAGGGAAGTAGGAGAGAAGAATGGAGGGGAAGAGGGAGCGAGGAAGGCAGGTAAGAAGGAATGAAAGAAGGAAGGAGGGAGAGAACCACATAACTCAATAAGAGGGAATAAGTGTCCTGTCTGTGTTTCATTGTTGCTAAATCAAATACTATGAGTACGATCTCACTTTAGGTGTATACACAGTCTCCTAATGGGCATTTCTAATTAACTCTATCATAGTCAATTCAAAGTCAGCATATTCTCAATCTAATTTGTCACCTCCCTCCCACCCTGTGCCCTTCTAGATTCCCTATTGCAAATACCATTTCCCAGATCTATCAAGCTGGATACATGGGGACACCCACAGGCACCATTTTCTATTGCTTCGATATCTGGACTACCTCTTGATGTACTATCTCACTGTCCCAAATTGCATAGTCTCTGCCCATTTGCATACTGCTAAATTATCTCTTAACAGTGAATTTGGTCATGCCACTCTTTTACTGAAAAGCCAACTATGAGCAGAGATTAGGTGGGCTACCTACTGCCCATGCCCCTGCACTTGACTTCTAGGTAAAATGGGCTAAAATCTTCATCTTCCCCAATTCCATGGCTCCTTGATCAAAAGGGTTTCCAAAGGTTTAACACATGCCCGCGGAGGTTAAATTTGCAAGTCACCTCAGCCTCAGTTGTAGCACGTGTCATATATGTGTCACTAACTCAGCCTACCCCTTGATTTTCACAAACAATAAATACTTAACATAATACAGGTTTGATGAACTTAGAGATCTGGGAGAAAGTTTCAGGAGTGGACTAAACATTCACAATACAAGTCATTTCAAATGGAGCAGGGAGCTAATCACTCCTAAAATATCCTTCATTTCCCCTTACGTGGTGGATATTTACTAACATGTTTATGAAGCTGTGTTTTGTTTGTTTTTCTCTGTCTTGTTGGGTTGCCCTCATTTCTCTGTTTCTAGTCTCTTTCTTATCAAATAACTCCAAATTCTTCTCCTTCCATTTTTTGGAGTAGTTCAGCTACCCCTTTCCCAAACCTCAGGGACATTAAAGCTCATCTGACTTGCTCAGTTAAGCCCATCAAGGCACAGAGAAAATGGCTCTCCATTTGATTACCTCCTCTTTCCTTAGAAGGCAGGTGTAGTCATTTAGAAAAGAAAAATAGGTGAATTTAAAAAATAAATACTGTAGAAACAAACATTGCCAAGAATTCCTATCACATAAAATCCAACTCCTTAGTTTATCCTGTAAGAACCTACTTTCTACCCATGTCTTCAATCTTTATTTTGATGGTACCCCCCACCCTTCTAATCCTCCAGGTTCAGGGTACTTCTCATCTTTCTTTAAACATAACAGCCTCTTTGTGAAACCTATATCTTTTTCTGGGATATCCCATGCCATCTTTTTTTCATAATGGACTCATGCTTCAAGATCCTTTTCAGGTGACTCCTTTGGCCCCTGTGTGAGGTTAGTCTCAACCTCATGCAGGGCATGCGTTTTAAAAGTTTGAAAACATTTCTGCCCCCTTCACTAGAATGGGTGTTGCTTTCGCTAGTCAGGGGCTGTGCTCTGGCAAAGTAGAACAGTCTCAATATTCTACTGTTCTACTGCATTTATGTGAAAGTGTGACAATATTTTTTACATTATTTCATCCGCAGAGTTTTATAATCACGTCTCCTCAAAGTTGTAGTATTTTTTTATGTGGCATAGACCACATACACATAGGTTTAATTTTCAGAATCTCAGTCTCCTGAAAAGTGTTTTTATTAAAAAATTTTAAAAAAATAAAACATAAATGTTATTATTGTTATTTTTATTCCAATGACTCACTTTGGGTAGGAAAATTTATATCCTCTAAGGATGTCTTAGAGATTTTCTGCTTCAGGTGTTCTCAACCTTCTCCATTCCCATGGCACACATGGTGGTTAACGCTTCCATGATACACACTTCCTCCTGCTACAGCAGCTCATGCTGGAAAACGTAGGCTGGGGGTTTGGTCCTGTCCTACCTGGTGCTAGAACAACAATGCTCTACTTTGACCCATCGGGATAGATGGAACTGACAGTTGCTTCTCTAATCTAATTCTCCAATTTTACAGAGAGGGAACTGAGTCATAAGAAGTTTTGCTGCCTTCCCTCATGTCATCCAGCGAGTTAGTGTAAAGACTTGATCTAGAGCTCTAAGTCTTTTGAGATCTAAGCTTTTAGATAAGGCGGTGAGAAGTAGAATTGGCATCTTGAGAAAACCCCTGCCTCCAAACTTATGTGACTGCAACTTGCTGACTTACACATTTTGGATGAAAATCTCCATTTCTGAGGTATTGTTGTCACATTAAAACTGACTTCACTGAATTTAACATACAAAAAGTAGAATTCATAAAATCATATTTTTTCCACAAATGTAAGATTAGGGCTTTGACAAGTTTTCTACCCTGTAATTACTTGTTTGAGGTTCACGTAGATTTCACTCAAGGGAAGATTATTATTCACTAGGAATTTCAAAGAATTGAGGAGAATGTTAACTATCTTCAGGGTACTTGTAACAATGACTTCAAGCTGAGAGGATAGATTCCAGGTTAGTGTCCAGAAATAAACATGGAAAACAGTTGACTACAAACACAAACTTGTAAGGTCATAAATAATTTCTTAAAGTAGGTCTGTTTATGCACGAAAATGTATAGGAACGCTATGACACCTCAAGAATGGTTGAGTGTCTCTGTACCACACCTGGGAGACAGTGGGAATTTTGCACAAAACAAAGGTCTATAATCAGTCTTTTTGGCAGACCAACTGACCCAGCATTAGGATAATCTGGCTGGAAGAAGATAAAAACATGGATGAGCAGTAAGAAAGACAAAGTCTACCCATTTATTTCAACTAATAATAGTACAGCTTAATCTTTTAATGAGACATTAAAAAAGAGACACACACACACTTAAAAAAACACACAAAGGCAGAACGAGATTTTTAGCTGATGCTCAAGGGCTGAAGATTTAGGTCAGAACTGAAGTTCAAGGAGAGATGTTAAAAAGAACTGTTTGTTTTGAACTTGATGGAGAAAATGGATGCACACTTTGGTATCAACATTGTCTTATAAATGTGATTTAATAAAAAAAACTATTAAAAATCACTGCCTTGGTTGAGAAATAGATTTCTGAGTTGTCATAGGAATAAAACCAGTATTGTACTCATGAATAACTCTACCCCCAAGTAGCCTTGGTAAACTGAGCAAGATCAAGGCCAGATTGTAGTCCCTTGAAGCATTGATGATAAGCACACTATGGTTAAAGGACACAAATTACCCTTGGAATCGTAATGCAGGTACACTGATTGTGAGGATAATATGATTCAAACTGATTTCGGACTGTGCCAAGCAGGAAGAGAAAGTCCTTTGGGCATTCAAGAAGAACATTTAGACAAAGCAAAACAAAAAGGGGAATTTGTGGTTAGCAGGAAGCTGTTGCTCATTTATATTTTATTGAAGATATAAAATGTTGGGCAAAAGAGTGTGGCTATGACAAGCGGAGAAAGACATTGGGGATGTACATGGTTTATAGTAGCAGAATCGACTAGAAGAAATGAAAACCATCAGAAAACTTGAAAGGATCCTCTCTTTAGTTTCCTAAAATTATCTATTTTGGAAACTCAGATGGATTAGAATTATCAACAGAGACTTCTCTTATATTTCATATGGTGCCTTGTATCACTTACCACTCTTTGATGTTAATCAAAGTGAATCCCTTCCAATTATACAGATTGCTATGAAAAATCATGAGACATCGCATTTTACTAAATAGGAAATACTATTGATCTAACAAGATCCATCGAATAATGAAAGGGTCCATTTTTATTACATATTCCAGCTAGCAAGGTTGAGTGAATATACTGGTGAAAGAAGAAAGAATTAATCGATTTTTGTAGTTTCAGATACCTAATAGTTTTAAACACAGACATGATCATTTGCTAGTAGACATAAATCATGTTTTAATCACCTATATCCTCATATTGCAATGTTGGAAACTGTTAAGGATATGCTTAATAAATATCAGATCTTCCCTTCAGAGTTTATAATCAGAGACAATGAAAATAAAACAGAATACATGAAAGGAGAGACAACTCTATAAACCACAAATACAACGATGTTCAAACATAAATGCCTTGATCCACTAGAAAGGTAGAACAGATTTGCTTATAATAAGGGGATAAAAAGAAAATATCTGTCATTAGAAAGTAAGGGTTTAGTGCTAGCTGATTGTATTGAACAATTCTTTAATATCTGTAAGATGTGAATTTGTTGATTGATCTCTCTCTCTCTAACTATATGTTTATCTACCTATCCATCCATCCATCATCTATGCAGTGGGAGAAGATACAAATGAAACGATCATACAAAGAGAGTAGCAAGCAGACACAGGATGTGGTTCACTCACAGGGTATACAAGAAGAGAGAAAATAGTAAGATATTAAAAGAAATAGAATGAAAGACTTCACAAAAGAGCAAGAGCAACTTACACATAATTTTTAGAACAAATTAAAAAAATTGTATGGTCTCAGAAAAGTCTAGTAAAATAAAAATGACAGGTGAAAAAGTTAAGTTCATCAGAAGAACTAAAGAGGAAAGAAAGAAGGAAAGAAATATAATTGGGGATTCTGGGGAGATGAGTCTATGGTTACCTAAGCAGGAGTAAAGGATTACATATTAGCCATAAAATGAAATTAACAGCTTATAGGATCAAATTCTTATTTTTCATTGAAATAACAAATTGCTTTACTTTGATTATATCACCTCTGAGATAATACAATTTGGTCATTAAAATGACTAAAATACTCTTCTCCTACCCCCTTAACCCCCATGTTGCATCTCCTCTCCCTCATATCAGGGAGATCATATGATAGTTGTCTTTCTCCGATTGACTTATTTCGCTAAGCATGATACCCTCTAGTTCCATCCACGTCGTCGGAGGGAGATAAACCATAAGTGACTCTTAATCTCACAAAACAAACTGAGGGTTGCTGGGGGGCGGGGGGTTAGGGGGGTGGGGTTATTACGGACATTGGGGAGGGTATGTGCTATGGTGAGTGCTATGAAGTGTGTAAACCTGGCGATTCACAGACCTGTACCCCTGGGGAAAAAAATATATTATATGTTTATAAAAAATAAAATTTAAAAAAAATGACTAAAATAAACAGACAATGGAACAGCTAATTCACTTGTCTGGACCACCTTAATGATGAAATTGAGAAACAGCACACATAATCCAGTGGTTCGTGTGGCCATCACTCAACAAATAATAATTGGCTGCTCTTTGCAATACATTAGAGCAAGTAGTTACTATACAAACGCCAGTTGAACACAGAGTACTTTTTAAAATTTATTCGGTAAAAAAAATCCATTGGAAGAGTTGAAAAGAAGGCAAATCAGATTCAGCAAATGTCATGACTGAAAAAGCAGATTTAATTAGGAACTGGAAATAGAATTGAAAAACAACCAACAGTCAGTGAGGAGTTTTATTTGGGAGTTTTGTATCGGTGTTCTTTACTGACACATGGATGTTGGGCGTGGGAAAAGTTACAGGCATGCCATACATTTCTGTTTAGTATGGATTGGTCATGCAACTTGTCTTACGGCCAGACGTGGCATCCAAGACAGAAGCGAATATAGAGACTGCTCTAGGAGATATGTGCATTCATTCAACAAACATTTCTTTTTGATCCCATGCGATTTTGCAAGCATTGCCTAGGCCCCTGGGGTTCCGGCGTGAATAAAGCATTGCCTTTGCCATCGGCGAGGCGACTGTACGTGAAACAGCTAATTTGCAAAGCAGTGGGGGTAGCCCCATGGCGAGTGGGAGCTGGGTGGGTGAGGGGTGAAGGGTCTCCAAAGCAGATGAGTTGAGAGGCAGACTAAATGAGGAAAGAGGCCCAGAAGCCAAGAAGAGAGAGTTGTGTAATTGGTTATCAGCAGTGTCAAATTCTGTACATAGGTCAAGGAGCATCAAGATGGAGAAGTGCCATTTGGTTTTGGCAGTGAGCGTGTTACTGGAGACCTTGGCAAGGCTAGCTTCTGGGAAGTGGCGTGGGTTGGAGCCGGACTGGATCATATTCAGGAGTATTTTCACTGAGGAACTGAATGCATCTGGTGCACTCTAGGAGTTGGGAGAGGAAGGGGAGGGGAAGAGTTGTTAGAGGGTGTGTATATTTCTGGAGGCCCAGGGATATCTGAAACAGCAGGAACCCCCAAACACAGACTTTCTCCTTCTATTTGGTGAAAACTCTAGCTTTCACAGGCAATAAGGAAGCAGGATTTACATCTTGAAGTAGCCTTTGTTGAGCTTGTTTGTTCTCTCCGGCAATGAGTCACTCTGTAACGCTGACCCGGCCATTGAAGTCAGCAGATTCTATTTGGAGAGTGTCGGTGATTGTGGGGAAGTTGTTTAAGAAGTTGACAGAAAACATTGACTCTCCCCAATATGTGAAGCACTGGCGTGTATTGGTGGCGATGACTGAGTGTTAGCTTGGGGAGCCTGTGAATGTTACACTTGAGGCAAAGAAAATCTCGTCTTCTGAAGGAGCTGAACGTTCATGACACAAGAAGAAGTTCAAATACTTTCTATTTTGGTTTCCCTTCATTGGAAAAGAATTTTAAAGAGAAAAGTGGTTCTGCAAACACCAGCGTCAATTAAAATGCTAACTACTAGTTGCAGTTCCCCCACCTCTGCCAAAGGGACTATGTCCAATGTGACCAGCCACCTGTTTCCCTTTATAAGAGCTCAAGACCACGGCCTCGTCCAGCACTCTGGACTGACACTAGATATCAGTGTGATGATGAATCAAAAGTCAACAGCAGCAGAGCTTTATTTACCAAGAAATGACACTTGGTAAGGTCATCTCTTTTCGAGAGAATATTACAATCATTAAGGTTGAAAGCTGTATCCAGAGCGTTCTTAAAGCCGAATAAGGCTTGAGGTATGCGGGTACGGATCTTTGGTGTTTCCAACTTGATCAAATATAGATATGTCAACATTCTGGCTGAAGATGTTTGAGCAGATAGTAATGGCACATGGTCTGTGATGGCTTAGCCAGACACAGTGAAGGTCAGAGAACTAGAAATTTAAGAATCAATTACGAAACAGGTTAAAGTTGGAGTCTATGGAAGAGTGCATTTGGAGTCCCTGGGACCTGGGTTTTAATGACAGCTAAGTCTCCTAAGAGCTGTGGGACATTGATCAAATGACTTAAATTTCTAAGCCTCTATTTCCTCATCTGTAAAATGCAAATAATAGTAGGGTCTACCTTATGTTGCTGTTTTAAGGATTAAATGACACCGGATACAGTTTAAGCCAAGACTAGGCATATAGTAAATGCTTCATAAGGAATAGCCACTGTTTCCCTGAAATCAAACATCATCAATTTCTCATTGATCGGGAAAATACCAACCATTAGCATTTGACTGAAATATAAGAGCAAATATAAAAATGAATTTACTGTATGAAACAGTTTACTGTGAGAATGCTCCATTTCCAGAACACTCGAGATATGTCTAAGAGACAAATGGCACCACCGATTTGGTCTAATCTAAGGGGATTGAAATAAGAGCATCTTAATCACCAAATAGATCCCAGAAAGAAATCCTGAAGTTATAAAAGTTTTATTCACTTCTAAAATTTAATAAGATGCTGATTCCACTAATGTTAAAAAATAAAATTGTCTCTATTAAATGTAGAAATTAGCTTTATTATACGTATAAAGCATCTCGGCACTCTTGTTCAAATTAATAGTAAAAAATTATTCCAGTTAGGTTCTAGGGGATATATTAGCAATATCCAGATAACAACCAGTGCCCTTCTCTCCACGGTGTAAAATGCCCCACTCCATTTTTAGAATAACTTGATGGCTGAAGCTCCTTGCTATATTATCTCTTTTATGGTCCCTAGTTTGCCATTTAGTAGGGAGGCCCCAGAGCCATCAGTCAGAGCCAGACCTTCCACCAGTTCTGAGACCCCATGTTTAATCAACCCCTGTTCACGTTACTCATTTTTCCCATTCTTAGGGGAACTTTGCCAGTTTGAGATATGTCATTCTATCTGCAAATAGAACACAGAAAGAAAATCTGAAAGTTATAAAGAACGGATGGTCAATTGTGAAAGCACTTTAAATCTTACCGAACACTGTGGCTAAATTATACCCTTAAGGAGGACCCAGAAATTCATCCTGCTAGCTCTCAACTTGGCCTGCTGAGGGAAAAGTGAACCCATGCCCTCTACGAAGCATAAACTCTATTTTTTTTTAGTTATTATTATTATTTTTAATCCAGGGGAGAAAGAACATTGCAAAGGCAAACTAGGGTGGAGAAGGGGCCACTGGGGTAGGTCGACTGAAATTCCACTTGACTAACATTTCTCAGCCTCTACGCCCCAAAGTAACCTCTCCCTCCACTGGTTTCCTGTTGAACTGGTGTCTTGCCACTTGTGTTCAAATGTTCTTAGGTTATGAGCCACCAGAGGGTCGCAGCTTTAGGTCTTCATTAGAGCTACGTATCATGAAGACTCGCTCCCTTTCTCCCTGGATCTCCTTAGAGCCTACGCTGGATCTCAGTTTTCCCTAAGGGTCTTGAAGTCTGGGAGACAGGAAAGAAGGAAATGGGAAGGGGATTTGGGGTTCTGCTTTTTGCCTTTGTCAACCTCCTGTAAGTCATTCAGCCTCACTGGCAGTTAGTCTTTTGTGTGATGAAGGTAATTATAGATACCGGTTTGAAAAGTCCTTTGATATCCTCAGATAAAAGAGGCTTTAAAAGGGCAGAGGATAATTATTATTAGCAGCTCAATGATTCTTAGGTTTTTCCATATTCAGCTTCCTCCAGGGAAGCAAAATCCATCAAAATAAAACCAGTTTGAGAGAAAAGGTACAATACAAAACTATTTAAACAAGGAAAATGACTTCAAAAAGATGAGCCAAATGAAACATAAAAGTGAAATAAAAATTTAAAGCAATGACATACTTCTAAAGAAATCTCTGCGCTATTGTCAAGAATGAACTTAACATCACACACAAGTTGTGGTAGTAATAATGGCATCTTGTATTTGTACAATGTCTTTCCAATAACCTTACAGTTCTTTTAGTCATAAAATGATACTTATTAAACCTTCAAGATGCTAGTGGGCTCATTTTCAGGTGAGATAATTGAATGCTGATCCACTTCTTAGATTAAGCCAGTAGAAAAGTGAGAATTAGAATCCAGTTTTCCCAATTTACAATACAAAAGAACGGAACTAGACTATCTCCCACTTAAAGCTGTTGGAATCTAGAAGCTAGATTCTAGCTAGTAGCTAGAAGGTAGTGGACATTTTTGGCCTTTGTTCTGACTCTTGTCTTACCATTCAGTAAATATCAAAACCAATTATTTCTGAAGGTCCTCCTAGGCAGCTGATTCTTGCTAAAAGAATAAAAGATGGAGAATTTTTTAAAAAGCAGGTATAGAGGTGCCTGGGTGGCTCAGTCTGTTGGGCATCTGCCTTCTGCTCAGGGTCATGATCCCAGAGTCCCAGGACCCAACTCGCGGTGGGGAGCCTGCTTCTGCCTCTCCCTCAGCCCCTCCCCCTGGTTGTGCTCTCTCTCTCTCTCTCTCTCTCAGATGAATAAATAAAATCTTAAAAAAAATAAACAAGTAAAATAAAAGCAAGCTTAATATCCACTGTCTAGCCAAAAGAAGATTACAGTGTAGCTGAGGAAGTAAGACATACACAAATCAGTTCTTGAGCAAAATATTATTTTAAGCTTTAGTATTAAATGCTATTTTCTCTGAAGACTTTTCTGTGATGCTGCTGTTGGAAAAGAATTCTTTTTTTAACTTCCGTAGCCTTCCTGTCACTGTGTTTCTTACAACATTTGTAAAAGGCATATATTTATTTGTGTCTTTTCTCTGGAATCAGAGTTGAAGCTCATGGAAAGTAGGAACCGTGTTTTATTTTAAATCAGATTTCATTCCGTGCTTCACATGGTTCAGGACACAAAGTAAGGGCCCCATTCTTTTTGTTGAATGACATACAATAAGTTCACAATACAGACAACTAATTATATCATGAGGACAATACATGTAACAAAATTGTTGAACCTGTTTTCATCCATAATGAAAATCCACCAGGCTCAAAACAATTAGGAAATAATCACCCCAGTCCTGATATTCATTTAGTTTCTCAATAGCCTTAACAAATTTGTTGAAGTTGAAAAGTTTTTTTCTAACCAATATTTTTCACTATTATTTAAAACTATAAGGAACATAACTTAATTTTACTTTCCTCCATAAACAGATGACATAAAAAAATAAAGTGAGGAACTTGCATTTTCATTCCGTCTTCAAGATTTTCTGGTCATCTTTGCAGCCTGCACTCTGCTTACGTTAGCAGGCATAAGGAGAGAGTGAAGCAACTAAAGGAGGACAGGTCCCATGAATTTCCAAATATATTTGGAAGAACAGCTAGTAGCCTGCTAAATTTCTTCCCCAGGCAGCATGGAAGCAATTTCTATGGGCCCCTGGAATGAGGGGGGTTAGTGGTCTGGGACAGAGCTGCAGAATAACTTTTCTACGAGGGAAAGAAGGGAGAATAATTGTGTGATAGCTCATTACTTTCTTTTGTCATTTCTTTCCTGTTATACTTTGTCCTTCATAGAAAAATGGCACATACTTTTCATGAACGTCTGATAATCACGTGTTTATGCAAAATGTTTCTAAATTACATTGTTTTCCTTTTGCTCCCTGAGTGTAAAATAATTTAGATTTACATGTTAAATGCTGACCCGGAGAGATAGACATACACACTTAGGAATGAAATTTCCTTCCCTTCAAGAGGTTCCTAATCTTAGAAAGGTTGATTTCACACATAGAGACACATAGGACTTTCCCAAATAACTAAACAAGTACCTAAACTTTTCTTTAAGGAGATCAGTGTGCTTACATTGTGCATAAGCCTAGGACGACTTTATTTTTTTTTTCAGACTTTCAAAAATTACAAGTTACTTTAATTACAAATGAAAATTTCAAGACAATATTTAATTTTGAAAGAAATCACAACATATACCAATAACATTATTTTGTTTACATTTTTTCCTAATGTATACATGTGATTATGCCAAGTTCAAAATGTATGAAATTAAGCTTTTTTTTTAATTTTTAATTTTTTTAATTTCTTTTCAGTGTACCAGAATTCATTGTTTATGCACCACAACCAGTGCTCCATGCCATACGTGCCCTCCTTAATACCCACCGCCAGGCTCACCCAACCTCCCACCCCCCCGCCCTTTCAAAACCACTTTTGCCATTTCTTACATCTCACCACCCTCCTCTGTTCTTCTGAGAGAGGGAGAAAAGAGGAAGGTAAAAAAAATTCAGGAGTTTTGCTCCCCTGAAAATGACTTTCTGGAAAGGTTCTAGATTTATCGCGGTCATCTGGCACCAAGCACTTTGCAGGCGACACTCCACGTTGTTTTTCTGAACTGCATGACATAACTTCCTAAGAGAAGCCATGATGTCCAGGCCATCCAGGGTCAGCCAAGGTCAGCTCCTGTTCCCACTATAGTGAGGCACTGGAGTTGGCTTTGCTCAAAAATAGCCTGTGTCTAGGTGGTAGAATTAGCTTAGCTTGATAGCACCAAGCCCTACATGTGGAGACAGAAGTCCTGCTTTCAGAGGGAAAGGACTCTGAGCCCTCTAACATTGCTGTTATGCAAGTTTTTAATTAGTCGTGAGGGCACTGATAGCCAGTGCCCCGGGATGGCATCATGATGACAAGAGCGGGTGCCTCAGAAGGATGCCAAAGGGACGCATTTGAAAGAATATTTTCTTTCTATCAGTCATAAAGAGAGTCCAAATAACAAGATCTTGGATTTCTACTGGTATAGGGTCATTTACCCCCAATCCCTATAATTTACCATAATTTGTTATGGCATTTCCATCTTCCTTCTTTTCCAAAAAGCTGCTCATCTCAACAACTTAATCCAAGTAATGACAAATTTGATTGATAGGCCAAACCTCCATTAGGCAGATGGACTTTATACTTTGAGCCGTCCCTGGCACTTGAGTACATGCCTCAAGATTGGGTAGTTGAAATTTTAACTGTAGAAGAAACAAATTCAGTTGACCAGAATTATAGAATTCCTGTTTTTCTCCCAAATGTTTTCTCAGTAAAAAATCTTATTTTGAAAATATTTTTGCAAGATTATTAGTGTGCCATGAATAATGATTTATAAGTGCTGCCTAATAAATCACTTTCCTGGCTCACAGCTAAATATTAGTATCCCTTTTGTTTTTACAGAGAGACAAAATGAAAGTCATAGATTAAATTAATGGAAGGAAAGTGAACTACAAACTCTGGTTACTTCTACTTTGGCAAAGTGAATTATTCATGAAAACTCTATTGCAGGCTTACAGTGCCAAAGGTAGACCTCAGGATGATTTTTCTCAACTTCTGGGCCCTGGGAGTAATTGCAAAGTGGGTAGCAATTACTTTTGGCACCCCTCCCACTTCAGATCCAGTGCCCTGCTCCCACCTACTTTTCTGGAACCATGTGTTTAGTAGACTTAGCAAAGCTTAGGGTTTCCCAAACTCTTCTCTGAGTCATTCCCCTCACCTCTACCCTGCACTGAAGGACCCCAGGGCCCATAGTTGTTATATTCACATCCATCATGCACCCGTACATACACATAGTTTCAGAAGATAGTTTTCTTTTTATGGGCTCAAGATCATTCATACCAAGGTACATGTGACTAATATGTTTATAAATTCTAAGAGAAGTCTGATAATTAAAATGAAACTTGAAATGGATATGATATGGTGGGAAGACAGTCTTTAACTTCCTTATTCCCTTGTTTCTCCCCTAATACTTTCTGCCCAATTGTCATCTTCCAAATGGTACTGAGAAGAATTCATCAGCAATTAGTGTTCTACTTTTGAATGATTTCTTTATCCTTTTTCTTGAGAATATAGACCTGTAGACCTTGGGCACAATTAAAACAATCTCTTATCATACAGTTTGAGGAAGTACTAGGAATTGAACTCCCTGCTTCCTAACTCATGGCAGGCAATATAGCATTGGGGGAGGGGGTAGAAGAACAGCCTTTGGGTCTAACTGCTGGTGTTTGAGTTCTGGCTCTGTCCCTTTGTAGCTATGTGGCCCTAGCCAATTTACTTAACCTCTTTGTAAGATGGGGATGCTAATAGCAATTTCTTTGTCAGATGATTTTAAGGATTCATTGATACAATAAATACATAGTGCAGCACCTGGCATAAATTAAGCTCTCAATCAATGTTAGCTATTATTATGACTGTAGGCAAAGTCATTATTATATATTATAACACCATCTACCAAAGAATCCCCAAGTGGGCAGCTTCAGGGCTTACATGTGATTATATCCCTCTTTGAGCCTCCTGCCTTTTAATATTTCATCTTTACTTATTGTTTTTTCATCTTTCATTGTTTATTTGGGAATGCTGTGCATCAGGCTCTGTGCTAGGAGCTGTTGTGAGCTGTGCAAATATGGCTGCTATTCTGATGAAACTTTCAGGGCAGAAAGAATAACAGGGGGAACTAATTAAAAAAGCAATTTTAACGGTGATAAACCACATGTGAATAACAGGTATTATGAAAATATATGAGATTTGGGGGTAGGGAAACTAACTACTGGATCAGGAAAGAGTCTAACTTGAAGGATGAGTAGGAATTGGATGGTCCAGAGTTGGGGGTAGAGGAATAGAAAACAATGGAAAATGGAAAATGGAAATGGAAAATGGAAAATGGTGTGCTATGGACTGAATGTGTCACCGAAATATTCATACATTAAAGTCCTAGCCCTCAATGGTTGGGAGGTGGGATCTTTGTGAGATAATTAAGATTAGATGAGATCATGAGAACAGGGGGCTCCAGTGATGGGATTAGGTCCTTAAGAAGTGGAAGAGAAAGCAGAGTGCTCTCTCTCTCTCTCTCTCTCCTCCCTATGAGGATGCAGAGAGAAGGTAGCTATCTGCAAGCCAGGATGAGAGCTTTCATCAGGAAATATATTGGCTGGCACCCTGACCTTGTATGTCCCACCCTTCAGGCTGTGAGAAATAAGTGCCTGTTTTTTAAGCCTCCTACTCTGTGTTGTTTGTCATGGTAGTGCAAAGTGACAAAACATGTTGGAGAATGCATTTGAAGAGATGGAAGAAAGATGGTATGGCTGGAGAAGAGGAGAGTAATGGTGGTATTTCAGAGGCATTGGGGGAGTGATGCAGAATTCAAACAGAGTCAGGGAATGGTCCAGAAAGATCACTTCAGGGTAAGATATTTGGACATGTTTGGTGATATTTTTGGTTGTCACAACTGGAGGTAGGTAACTCTACTAGCATCCAGTAGGTAGAGGCCAAGAATGATGCTAAACATCTTACAATGTAGAGGACAACCTCCCAGCAAGGAATTATTCAGTTAAAAATGTCAATAAAGCCAACATGGAGAAACCTTGGGGAAGATAGCTCATCATAAGGATCTCGAAGAGCAGGTGAAAAGTATGGTGCTTTATCACAAGAATATGGAGAATCCATTGGAGAGTTGTAAGGAAAGGTGTGATGTGGTTCTATTTTCTTTCTTAAAAAACAATCTCTGGCTGCTGTTGGAGAAGAGTAGCTGATAGCCTTTCGTAAAAGTCAGATGAAAGGTGATGGTGGTTTGGACCTGGCTTGACTTAAAATGTATATCCCAACATCTCCTGAGCTTTGAACTGGGGAGTGAATGAATTGGATGTGGAAAAAGAAAAATAGAAAATAAAAAATAGAAAATAGAAAAAGAGAAAATAACTGGACTCCAGAGAAAGGGAATTGCACTTTTCTTCAGAATCTTCTGGCTCTTCCAAAAGCACCTCCTCTTCTCCTTCCTGTCTGTGCAAGTCACTGCTGGGCTCTGCTCCGGTTGGTAGTTTTTACCACAGAGGCCTCGACACCTGCTCCACCTTCTCCACCTGCTTTTCTCTTTTCCACTCGGCACTTTCTACTAAGAATCATCTCTTGTGGGCTCCTCTGCTCAGTGAGCCTCACTTTGGAACCAGATGTATGCTGATCTCTGCTGCATGGATTCCCAGTCTTGCCTGGCCCAGTGTGAAATCTTCCATCTATCAATAGTGTCAAAAGCTTTGAAAATGGAACATCTGTCTCCTACTTTGAAACCGCATTTCTAACAAATTCCATAAAACAGCAGCCTTTCATGCCCGCCTTCTGCCAGGCATGCAGTATCAATGTGGGCAGGAATTTCCAAGATAATCCAGACTTTAGGTTATCTGATGCTTTTAAATAAAAGCACTTCATCGTGGATCTTGACAACTACCTTGAATAGCCATCCTCAATCTTTTCTGGAAAAAAGTCAAGATGTTATTAAATCTAATTGTGATTTGAATTTTAAATTTGGAAGATTTTTCCACTACTTAAATTCATAAATCAGGAGAAGTCCTGATTGGGTAGTGAAAAATAAGGTTGCCATATCTATGAGTCATATTCTTACTTAATAGGAACAACAAAGTAAACAATCTGGCACTTCTATATGGAGGCAAATAGAGTTAGATGTTCCAAGGTGCATATATGAGCCAGTTATAGACTAGATCGTGGTCTCTTACACTGGGGTCCAGGACCATCTGGAAAGTAAACGTGTGAAGCAGCCAGAGGCCAGGGAGTAGTGAGTACCGGAATCTGCTGGAATGAGAGTGTATATATATCCACCTAAAAGTGTATCAATTAAGTAAAAAAGAAAAAATTAAGCAAGGTGGAACCAAATGAAACATGTCTATGAGGACCAACTGAACAATTACTGCCAGTTTGCAAATTCTGGCCAAAGGAAAAATAAAGACCTCCATTAGAAACTTCAAATGCAGTTAAAGAGGAAATACTCCTAAAATATTGAAAAACAACCAAAGATGGATGTATGGTGAGACACAGGGAACAATTTCTAAATCTTCTCTTCTCCCTCTTGATGCTGTATTATTTATGGGGATCATAAAAGTACAGAATTATTTCTCTTGCTCTCTTCCTCTCGCCATTTCTTCACCACCCCTCTCTTTCCTTCTCACACACACAACAAAACAGCACCATAACATTCGGGGTATGAGGTCAATCAATGGAAGCAAAGAAATATGTAATCTTTGCTGAACCGCTATCCTTAATGTGTGTTGCCGCATCTGTAAGCCCAGAAAAGTAGGTCATCAAAATCTGAAGGGACATATTAACTGTAATGCCTGGTGCATAATAGAGCACATTAAAGACAGACTTTCAGCCTTAACTCTTAATCTCTTTTCCAGCTTTGGTAGATTTAAAAATCTGATATTCCGAGCACAGCATTATGCTTCCCAAGCCTACAGCTGTGCATTGCTTTCTATCTTGGGAGGAGATGTTTTTGCACAGGTCTGAGGAAATGCAACCCAAGGGAAATGCCATTTTAACAAATTTCAAGGGAAGGAGGGAGGGAGGTACTCGTCTTCTTTTTGCTGCAACAGGATTTTGCTGGGGTGGCAATGTTGTATAATTATCAAACAGATAAATAAAAATGAAATTTTCAATTTAAAGGAACTCCAGTATTTTAATATTAATATGCTGCCATTTATTCCTTAAAAACCCAAAGACCTCTAGATGTAATATGTGCCATCCTTATCCCGAAGTTTACTTTGGTGGGGGAATGTTCAGACCACTCTCGTATTTTCTCAACCATTCTCTGTGAGATGGGTAGAAATAAGGAGAGACAATCAAAATGGAGGAAAGGGGCTGGGGGTTTTGGCGGTAGCAGATGGCTCTTGCAATGACTGAAGATGATGGGAGTACATGTGTTGTGGCCCCATTGTGCATATCTAAAAAGTTTCTGTAAATTTTGGATCCCAAGCCCTCACTGGGTTCCCTAATTCCGACATTCAACAAATACCGATGAAGGGTAGACACCATTCTAAATATCACAGATGGGGTACTGACTGAGACAGATAAGATCCCTGTTCTCATGAAGCTGAACTTAGAGGGAAACAGTCTATGAACAAAAACCCAGAAAGATGGCACATATACTATGCAGAGAATTAGCTGAAGGCCTAGGTGGCTCCTTGGGTTATATGGTCAAGATGACATACCAGTTGAGACGAGGGGACACAGAGGAGCTAGGCCTGGGAAGATTCCAGGGAAAGGGCCTTCCAGGTACTGGAAACAGCTAGTAGGAAAGCCCTAAGGGGGGTGTGGTGGTTCCCTATGAGCACTGTAACAAAATATCACATGCCCAGTGCCTTACTACAACACACATTTATCATCGTCTCGTTCTAGAGATCAGAAATCCAACATGGGTCTCACTGGGCTAAGATTAGGGGGTGGACAGGTCTGCTTTCCTTTCAGAAGCTCTAGGGTAGGCTCTGTCTCCTTGACTTTTCCAGTTTCTGGAGCCAATGTAGATTCCTTGGCTTATGTCCTCCTCCTCCCATCTTCAAATTCAGCAGGGTGACATCTTCAAATCTCTCTGAATCCAACTTTCCTGTCTTCCCTCTTTCACTTACAAGGGGCATTGTGATTAAACATTTGGCCTACCCAGATAATCCAGGATAATCTCCCCATCTAAATCTTCAATTTAGTCATAGCAGCGAAGTCTCTTTGCCAAGTAAGATAATATATTCACAGATTCTGAAGATGTGGACATTTTTGAGAAGCCATTATTCTGTCTAGCACTGTGAAAATGAGCATTTCTGCATTCTGGGGACAGAAAAAACCAATGTGATAGGAATGTAGCTGTAAAATAGAAAATGACAGGGGAGGCCCAGTGCTGACTTCCCAGGGGCAGAAATTCACATTCACCATTTTATTGGATTTCCTAAAGATCTTATACTGCCAAAAGAGCATGAGGACATTCAGCCTTTGGTGTTTCTGATCTTCTTTGATTAACAATAAACCAGAATTACAATTCTTTAGTCTAATTTTCTAGCTGTAAGTCCCACACATTTTAGCATTTTATTATCTACTATCTTTTTTTTTTTTAAAAGATTTTATTTATTTATTTGACAGAGAGAGACACAGCAAGAGAGGGAACGAAAGCAGGGGGAGTGAGAGAGGGAGAAGCAGGCTTCTTGCTGAGCAGGGAGCCTATGCAGGGCTCGATCCCAGGACCCCAGGATGGTGACCTGAGCCAAAGGCAGCTGTTTAACAACTGAGCCACCCAGGTGCCCCATATTCTATCTTATATTCTCCTTCATAAAATGGAAGAATTTCAGATCTCAAGAAAATCCAAAAGATCGCTTCATTGTGTTCTTAATTTTTGCAAAAAAAAAAAAAAAAAAAAATCAAGACCTAAAGAAGTGAAACATCTTTCCTAAGAAGCTGGACCTGACACCAGAAGCTGATTGTGCAGCATGCCCATCCATTGCACGATGACCTTTCAGGTGTGTGTGTTACTTTACCTAATCACAACTATTTCTGTGGGCACAGGTGTTATGTTGGTGTGGATGCTCTCAGGCCAAGCATGTATAGCTTTGCATGCATAGAACAGTAAGTGCTGAATAATATTTGTTGAGTGAAGGGTTGATTCAGTCCATTGCCCTTTCTTTTTATCCAGAACAGATATGGTAGCACAGAAACCTCCTGATTTGGAGGATGCTTCTAGGTATGTGGCATTTTTCTCTCATTTGCAAGATACTCCAAATGGCTTTCATGCCAACTGGACCGGACAAACCAATCATATATGGGTGTGCATGACTCTCCTAACAGCTTACCACTCTTGGGGGAAGGTTTTCTTACTTAGAGGGTTACGCTCTTACCTCTGCAATGTATTTTTTACAAATATTTCTTTATATTTTAGAGAAGTTTGAGATTTTCCAATCCTCTAAACCATCCCCCTCCAAATTTGACTTGTGGCAAAGGATATGTAAATAGAACAGTTAACGAAGGAGGAAACTCAAAATATTGTGAAAGAAAGGAAATAGTCCCACTGACTAATAGAAATTTGGTTCCATAGATTAGAAAGTTGATTGGCACCAGAGGTAAATTTTGCACTTTATTATTTGACTCTGAGCTTTGTAGATAATGTAAAAGCTACCAGCAACTTCCAACTTGCTCCTAAAAATAACCTATTTAAGTAACTTCTGAAAAATGCAGGAAATGGTGAGACAAAGTGATTCACGTAAAGAGGAACAAAAGAATTTCTTACAGCCTGTCCTGGGTAACAAAGCTGGTTGGGGCAGATCCCAGAGGCGGAGAGGGTGTGTTTCTCAGGTGTGGGTCAGACCTGTAAAGTTCTGGGAGGAAGGTTTGCTGAGCTCTGAGCAGGTGAATGAAGATTTATCTTCATGTCGCTGCTCCTTAACTTTTCTTAAGATCCTCACAGGAGAAATAAAAACATTTCTAGATCCTTCTTTAAACTGTGTAGTGTAGTCATCTGTATCTTACCAAAGGTAATTTATAATCATGCGTATACTGGGTAAATCAGTATATTGAACCAAAAGCAAACCACAGGTTATTTATATAGAAGGCCAGCTCCCACAACATTCTGTTGATTTATTTCATTTTGGTAAGAACTGAAGAGGAAAACAGCGACAGGGAACATTTTTTATGTTAATCTTAGGGCTTTTTTCTTTGTAGAACACTAATGTGTGTTTCCAGCGTACTCGAATCCCAGGTTTTGAAAGTTCTTCGAACATGTGAACCCATATATTAGGTATTTTTAAAAATAGTTAACTAGAGCAACATTATATGGCAATGTTACATTTTTATGATAACGTCATTGTATTATTTTAACATATTTAAAATTAAGAGCTTGCAGCATGTGGACTGTGACTTAATATCGTAAAATAGGGTCCTAGACCCTCAGAAGCTCAATAAATACAAACTCTGAACAGGTTAAAATTCAGCAAACTATTTACTGCTCATTATTGAAAGCTTGGGCTCAACGGAGACCCATAAGATTTGGCTTTTGCGTTCAAGGAATTTGAGGTTCCTTAAGATTTCAGGAATTTCAACTCGATATACGAGCTTAGGATTGAGTATGAAATATATGAAGACAATAAATCTATAGACTTGAAGCAGGAACGAAAACTTAAAAAAAGAAACGATTTCAAAGGGAACTTGACTATCCAACTGTTGATTGATGAGAAAAGTGTGGAAGATGACGAGGCTGGAGAAGCATTCAATACTAATCACAGTGACGGTCTAATGACAGATCCCCAGGTGGTCCCTGCATGTCAGCTAGAAGGCCAAGTCCTTTAGGTATATTTCTGAGCCTCAATGTCATATTAGCTGAACTCTGCACAGAGTCATTAGCCCCATTCTAAAGATGAAACCTCCGAGGCTCAGAAACGTCACAGCTAGCTAATGACAGAATCGAGACCCAAACATAGATACAGCTGGCTCCAAAGACTGCATTTTTCCACCATAAAAGAGCATAAGCACAGAAATAAAAATGTGATGAGGTGGCTTGAGGGGAGGATACATTATGCATAATAATGGGCAGTAAATTTGAATGGGTCTTATGGAGCAAAATTGTGGGGTGATTTAGGTGCCGTAAGGAAAAAAAAAAGTTCCAACAGGGTTGGTTCTTGGCTAAATCTCTAATTCTGGTGAACGCCGTGTGTTCTTTTTCTTTCTTTCTTTTTTAAAGATTTTATTTGTTTATTTGACAGACAGAGATCACAAGTAGGCAGCAAGGCAGGCAGAGAGAGAGGGTGTGGGGGAAGCAGGCTCCCCGCTGAGCAGAGAGCCAGATGAGGGGCTCGATCCCAGGACCCTGAGGTCATGACCTGAGCAGAAGGCAGAGGCTTAACCCACTGAGCCACCCAGGCGCCCCAATGGCTGTGCGTTCTGTGCAGATCTCTGGCTCGGCTTTCAGTACCCGGGTAGAAATATACATATAAAGTCTTTAGCCTAGCATAGCGCCTGATAGATGGTATGTGCTTACTAAATGGCAAATTTCCTTTCTTTCTGGGGACTCTAGACTCCTTTCTTCTCTCATTTTAAAAGGTTCTGCAGAGTAAGTAGGTCAACGGCCCAGATTTCCTCTTCCCTTTTTCCTCTCAAACCGGAACAACCCGAAGCTCATATTTTTGCTATCTTCTTTACACCCTGGTCGAGCACAGTAGGTGAAGCCAAACCCAAGACTGTTACTAGTACAACATGGGTGGGTAGATCTGGTAAAGCACTGTCTTTCAGCAATGAACAAAGAACTGAAATCTCCATTTGGAAAGATGAGAAACCATTTTGAGAGTTATGCCAGTAAATAAGTGTTTCCAAGACTCCAAGTGCAGAAAGGAAGCATGAAAGGAAATGGAGCTATTACCTATCTTTACGTTGTCCTCAGAAATGGAAGAAATGACTGAAAGGGGAATAGATATCTTAAAATTGAGGACAGGAATAACAGCTTGAAATGGATAAAGGATGAGGGTAGCTAGAGATGAGAAACCATACATGAGGCTAGGGCCTTTCAGATCAAATAGTTTTGGAGTGCTATTTTACAAATAGCGTAAATAACGTAAAAGGTGATAACCAGTAATGAGGCATTTGTGCATGCACAGTATCGAGAACCAGCAAGTAGATGACTTTTTAAAGGGTATATTATTCTTTCTTTCACCCAGAGCAGCTCTTCTTGGAGAAGCAAAGGCAGTTAACCTTGATTTATGCCAAAGATAAATACAAAATTAGCACAAAAAAGAAATAATGGGTGGGGAATTACGAGGCTGTGGAATTGATTGATTATGTCAAGCAATAGTTGATCTAACTTTGTACTCTAAATAGTTCAATACTAGGCAAAATTTACCACTGTCCTCCATCTCTTTTTGTTGTTGCTGTTAGGGGATCAGTATTATTTTCTGTAAAAAAGGAATCTGAACGTGGTGAGAGGAAAGGGGATTTGTCTAGTAATGACAGGAGAGATTGGCGTTGATGGCTCAGAGAAAGCAAACCAATGGCGTCCGTCTTGGAGAATGTTCTTTTCCTCACTTTACAACCTTCGTACTTTAAGCGTGGTAATGTCTTTGTCTTTCTAGTTTCCTTTTCTGTGCTTCTTTCTTTTACCTTTTCCATTTGGGAACCAGTGAACTTTATCTTCCAAAGCTTCATTTTATAGGTAAAAATCATTATATCTCAAAGTGTAAGTGAATATCCCATCACTCAGGCAGTAGATACAGATCCTCACGTAGACACTGGTCCTCTTTCACTGTGCCTGCCCAGCCCTCCTTCTACTCTACAGCAGGATTACTGTTTTCCCTGTCTCTTCTCTCCTGTCCCCATGTGTGTGCCCATGCACAAGAGAGGAGCTCATGGGTATGGACAGGAGGTGTTGTTACATAGGACTTTTATGAAATACTGAACTCATATTAGCTTATACATTCTCAGTCGTGGGTCAGGAGCTAGGAACCCAATGGGATAATCATGTTTGCTTCACTTAATTCATCTTTACTCAAAAAGAAAGAGGGAAAGACAAATTCAATAAGTCTCGTGTTTCTCATCTTTAAGCTTGGATTATGATAGTGAATGTAAAAATCAGACTAAGTTTGTCTTGTATCTTCAAGCTGCCAGCTACAGAAGCTGCAAGAACCTTTGCTTGTACTTGGTTGAACCTTCCGGCTGGAGCAGGTGCCAAGATTCTGGGACCCAGGGACAGGTAGAGGAGTAGGCTATAAATCAAGGTTCCATGGCCGTGTTCTCTTTGGGGTAATTAGTGGTTTGTCTATGACGATTGGGACTGAATTCGGAGGCCATGTTCACAGGCCTAACTGTCCTACATGTGCTGCCAAAGCATCTGACTGCATTACTTTCAGAGCAAAGGTAATTAGGTGTTCTTGAGGAGTCCTACTATTTTTCGGATTGAGTAAATCCCAAACAGGTGCAGTCCTAATCCAGGGCCTGGGGAGGAGCCCCTGGAGAGCCAGCTGCGGGTGCTGGGGCGCTCCAAGAGGACAGCAGTGAGCCCGAGAGAGAAAGCTGCAGGAGGGAGCAAGGTCCCAGAGCCCCGAAGTGTGGTGGTTTAGTACCAAAACATGGTGACAGTGGGAACAGTGACACTCCCACCACCCCGCTGTGAAATGGGTGCCGGTACCCAGAAAGCCAGGTCTGATCACCCATGAGGACACTGAACGTAAAAGCTGGAGGCTCAGTGTTTCTAAAGGAGTTATCTTTGTTTGTAATTTCCCTTCTCCTCTTATAAATAATCCAAGTCCAGATGCCAGGATAAATGGCTGGGTCACTGCCCTGCGGCGTGGCAGGCCTGCAAAAATAGAGTAGGGATGAGGGAGGGCAATGTGCATAGAGAAGCCAGACCTGATCCCGGACATTTTCACTTGCGTTCCAGGGATAGGTTTGGAAACTACGAATCTGAGCAAGCTAAGGAGAAAGAAAAGAGTGAGGAGAAGGAAAGAGAAGGAAGGGAGACAGTGAGAGGAGGAGGAGCGGTGGATAAAAACCAGGGGAAAACAAGAGAAAAGTAAGGCAGGGATGTGTAAATATAGACTCTGGTTTTCAAACCAGCTTTGGCCAACCAGCTTCGACGTAAAGGGACTTGGTGGCTGAGGGCTGACACAGGTAGGTGGATGGGCTGGGAACCCGCCAGAGGGTATGTGTGGGGGGGGTGTGTATGTGTGGTTGGGGGAGGGAGGGAGGTCCCGGAGGATGGACAGGTTTTGACGCATAGTGCCCAGGCAGGGCTGACTCTGGGGCTGACCCTTCTGTGAATGAGAGCTAGATGCACATGCATCTTTACACATAAAAAGAAAAATGAGAAGAGAGTGAATTATTGTTTGAACCAAGCTCGACTACTCCTAAAATAGACAAAGTAGCCGAGTGGTGAAAGGTTAATTTCTGGGCCCCCAAACCCTCCAGCAAAGCTTCCAAGGGGGCTCCTCGGTCTTTGTGAGTGATTAAATGAATAGCCTGTGGTCATCACCTCCTGGGTCCCAGAAACCAAAGCTTCCATATTGATCAGTATTGAGCAAAATGAAGCGATTGAGATAGTCTATAGACTCGCTGGTTTGGGGGCATGGAAGTCTGAGCATTTTCTGTAGAACTGGTATTTATTGTATGGAGGGTAATTAACGCTTGCCTCCCGAACAACCTCACTTTCCCTTTCCTGGAGTCCAGAGCCTCTCTTTAAATAGCTAAGCCTTCCAGCTTACTGACTATCTGTCATTGATGGGGGGTAGTTATGTACAAATGTGTTTATTTGAGGAGGATACTCGAATGTGCACTTAAATTGCTTTGCCTTCCAGGGGCAACAGAACGTGTCTTGGCTCTGCTGGCTGGCGGAATGATGTATGGGACAGGGGTCACCATTATTTAACTTGAGGGCCGCTGAGAGGCTGAAAGTCTGGCAAGCACTAAGAAGAGGAGAAGACGTGGGAAGGAAAAAGGAGGGATGAAAACAAAGAGCAAAACAGAAGCAGAGGTGCTACGGGAGGAAGAGACGAAGTGACAGCAGTTGTCACCTGGCGTGACATTTCATGACACCAGGACGATGGCTCCCTTCTCCGGATCTAAACCGGGTTGCAGCGTGCGGGCTTTGCAGCGGCCAGGACAAAGCGGCCTCTCTACCAGCACCGATTTGGAACAGAGGCAGAGCCCTCCGGATGGAAAGATCAGCCCCTGTTCAGGGAAGAACGTGCAAAAAGCACAAATGCCCATCCCCGTGGCAGGAATCGAGGGGAGAGGGATATTTTAAAGCTCCATTAACAAAGAACTTTACTCAGGGAGGAGCTGTTAATAAGTAATGAAACAAAGTGCCTGTTATGGAGATTAAATGCCCCTGTGTCTAGGTACAAAGTTCAGGCTGCAAAGTGCAGCTGTCACCCCGTCACTAACCCCACCACAGCCTTAGAACCCCCGGTTCAAAGTGTGTCTTGCTGCCTTCCTGTTACCAGGCTGCCCCGTGCAAGGTCCGGCCAGGGTTCAGAGTTCAGCGTCTGACGCTCTGCTGACTGCCTTCTTTGTTTAGCTCGGGCCGGCTTTAGATAAGCCTCGAGCTGCTTATTTAAGACGATTATTACATACAACTGACAGATTATTTTCCCAGATTCTTACACGGATGCTTTCTATGTAAGCTTAAATGGTGCCAAACTAATTTCAGGAGAATCTGCATGTGCGCGGAAGCAACTGATATAAGGACGTGTGAAAGACAGGGTCAAAATGTCTTTCTAGGGAATGACCAGGCTCGAGCAGACACGCCAAACTGAGACCCTTTAAAGTAAGTACCTGTGAAGGAAGTTCAAGACAGGTGTGAAACTATCAAAGAGCAAAGATCAAATAAAGACTAGACCTACCCTCTAAAATCCAGCAAACCTTTTCCCCGTATGAGGGTCGCTCAATATTATTCCTTTCTCTAGGGAGCACCCTTCTTTTAATTGTCCTTTTTATTTGTCTACTAAAGACTCAGAAGGAAACTCACTTTTTCCGGGAGTTGCCATTGCTTGACCTTATCTAGCAACAGTCTTGGGAAGGTGGCAACACATTAATATTCCCATTTTATTTATTTTTTAAAGATTGTATTTATTTATTTGACAGAGAGAGGCGAGAGAGGGAACACAAACAGGGCGAGTGGGAGACAGAGAAGCAGACTTCCCGCTGATGTGGGGCTGGATCCTAGGACCCCAGGATCATGACCTGAGCCGAGGGCAGCCGCTTAACAACTGAGCCACCCAGGCGTCCCTATTAATATCCCCATTTTATAGATGAAGAAACTGAGACCCAGAGATGTTAGCAACTGGCCCGGGATCACAGAATTCATATATTGCAGAACCAAGACCACAATCCATCTTGTTGACTTTCCCTTCTAGCACTCTCTCACAGCCCTCTTTGATGCTGACAACAACAATTTTCTTTAAATGGATAGGGTTCTTTTTCATTCTTTACCATTATGGAAGTGAACAGAATCAAAATAAAACCCAGGAGGGCAGAAATGTGGTTTGAAGGAGCACTTCAGGTAGGGGCTTAGGGAAACAGAGCCCGGTGCCATGTTGGCCCAGTGCCAGGATCCTGTGATTCACGTTCCTTCTGCCGAACACGGGTGCCAAGGAGGCAGGATTTTAGGGTAGTTACCCAGTCAGTCGGTTAGGGTGCTGCCCCTTCCAGTGATAGCATGGATTAATATTTTACCTCAGAAAGGGGCACAGCCCTTGGTGATATACTAACGTCCCACAGGTTTAGAATTTTAAATATTCCTTGTGATTCACAAAATCAATCTATTTTCTTTTCTCATATTTGTTTACATTAGAAAAGAGTTTAAGAAATCACAAGCAGTGTTCATTCCTTTGACAGTTGCCTGTCAAGGCCCACCATGTTCCAGATATTTACTGAGATATTTACGTGTACGTGTTTACCTATATAGATATTTTCTGCACCCACACTGTGTTCTGGAAAAAGGGCACCAATAATAAATTCAGATATGTTCCATTCTTAGTCCTCAAAGAGCGGGAACTATATATAGTAGGAAGAAAGTAGTAAGAATGGTCCTGGCCTGCTGTGAATTGTGTAAGACTGTTGAATCACAAACCTGTACTCCTGAAACAAATAATACATTATATGTTAATAAAAATACATAAATAATAATAAAAAAAGAATGGTCCTCACCAGTGATAGTAGAGATACAAACAGAATGGTAAGGGATCAGGAAGAGCAGGGAGAGTTAGCAGTGAGTCTTAGCTCATGCTCAGGACGGGACAAGAACGGGTGTTTGACGGTAAAGCTTTAAATCCACACAGACACACCAGGAAGTACAGATTATCTCCACTTTGCAAATAACTGTATTAAAACTCAGTGAAGTTAAGATACTTATGCAAAGCCACACAGCCTGTCAACAGCAAAACACAGGTTTGAACCCAATTCTCCACCCAAAGAGAGTTTGGAAAAACACAGAACCAGACAAAAAGAGAACAGAAATTATCAGAAGGGAAAGAAGATGAGGAACCTACTGTCTTCTGAATGGCAAGTTGGAAGTGGGTAGTGGGGTGGGGGGAGGTCTCTGGGTGATAGTAGGTGTTTAAAGGCACAGAGGCATGGAGGTCAGAAACCAAAAGGTAATGCAGATAAAGTAGGAAGCACAGTGAAAGGCCCACTCCTAATCCACTTAACACATGCCAGTGGAATGAAAGGGTTGAACAAGTGCATCTTCAATGTTGTCTTCTCTTGGCTCCCTTTTCTTTATACCCATCTATATGAAAGGCGCTGTACTGTTCTACTTGTTTTATAGTGTTCTTATACCCTGTTATGATTGCAGCTATCGCCTGTCTTTTGAAGACACACCCTAACCTAGATCTCTGGCCTAGATCTTTCTCTTCAGATACTGATTTGTATTTCCAGTTGCTCATTCAATGTATCCAACTGGGGGAACTCAGAGATCTCTATCTATATTTGCAAACTAAACCTGCAACCAAAAAACCATTTTTCCCTACATTCCCTCCGTGGACCATGCCATTTTATTGCTTCAGTCTCCCAAACCAGAAACTTGGACATTATCACTAATGTCTTCCTCACTTCCACCTGAGAAATCCAACATATGGACAATCCTCATAGTTTTACCTCTAAGATGTCCCCAAATCCATCACCTTCTCTCAATCCCCTTACCCACAGCTTGGCTCATCTTTATTATCCCTGTAGTGATGGACCAATGGTTCTCCAGTCATGTTCAATCCGTTTCCTTCACTCCTATCACTAGTAGAAATGATTTGTAAAGCATGAAACAAACTGAGTCAAGTCCAGTAATGCTTCTTCCTTGTTTTAAAAACTTTAATGAGGACCATCTATTTTATTTACAAAAGAGTTTGCAAACCAGTTGACCATAGGCTAACATTGGCCAACAGACATTTTACTTGGCCCAAACAAGTATGGAACCATTGTGTTTTAAATTTGAATTAATTGTCAACATAAAGGTTGGATGTTCCACATAAACGTGGTGGTTTTTGACTTCTGTTGAAAAATCAAATCTAGCGACACTGGGCACTCCATCAGATGGAGCTCCCTAGCAGCTGCCTGTTATGGAGGGACATCGACCTCTCCAATTTGATACAATCTTCAGTCATAGGTCATGCTAATAGTATGTACCCTTGATATGATAGAGTATGATGAGAATGGCACTTGATTCATGTCATTTTCCTCCCCCACAAACCCATAGCCCCAGTTGAATTATAAGAAAAAATCAGAAAAACACCAATTCTATAGATTACTGACAAGTACACCTCAAAATTGCCAAGGTCATCAAAAAACAAGAAAAATCTGAGAAACATCATGGCCAGCAGAAGCCTGAAAAGACAGGGTGAATAGATATAATATGGTGTTCTTGATGAGACCATAGCACAGAAAAAAGTACCCTAGGTAAAAACCAAAGAAATCTGAACAAAGTGTGGACTTTTTTTTTTTCAACTTTATCGATTTACAGTTGACAACATTGTAAGATATCTAAAGTGCACAGCGTGGTTTGATATACATGTATGTTGTGGAAGGAGTCCTCACATCTAGTTAATTCACACACCCATCAAATTCACATACCTACCTCTTTTTTTTTTTGATGAGAACATTTAAGTTCTACTCTTAGCAAATTTCAATGATGTAAATGATGTAATACTATGTTATCAACTATGGTCACCATGTTATATAATAGATCCTCAGACCTCATTCCTCTTATAGCTGAAAGTTTATACCTTTTTACCAACCTTTTCTATTTCCCTGCTCTCAGCCTACTGGCAACCACTTTTTACTCTCTGCTCCTATCGAATTCAATTTTTTTTTTTTTTTAAGATTCCACATATCAGATATCAGTAATATCACAGAATATTTGTTTTGTTTTGTTTTGTTTTGTTTTTCCCTGTCTGGCTTATTTTACTTAGCATAACGCCTTCAAGTCCCCTTCATGTTGTCACAAATGGCAGAATGTCCTTCTCGGTCATGGCTGAATAATATTCCAGTGTATAAATATACCACATCTTCTTTATTCATTTATCCAGTGACAAACACTTATGTTGATTCAACATGTTGGCTACAGTGAACAATGCTGCAATGAACATGGGAGGGAAGTTATCCTTTTGAAGTCCTATTCTCATTTCCTTTGGATTTATACCTAGGAGTAGAATAGTTGGATGAATGGTATTTCTATATTTAATTTTTTGAGGAACCTCCATACTGTTTTCCATAATGGCTGAACAAGTCTTCATTCCGTTCAACAGTATATCCCTTTTTCTCCACCTCCTTGCCAACACTTGTTATCTTGTGCCTTCTTGATAATAGCCATTCTAATAGATGTGGGTGACATCTCATTGTGATTTTGATTTGCATTTCCCTGATGACACTTTTCATGTACTTATTGGCCATTTGTATATCTTCTTTTCATGTACTTACTGACCATTTGTATATCTTCTTTGGAAAAATGTGTGCTCAGTTCCTCTGCCCATTTTAAAAGCAGATTGTTTTTGGCTGACAAGTTGTGTGAGTTCTTTATATATTTTGGATATTAATCCCTTATCAATATATAATTTGCAAATATTTTCTCCTATTCAGTAAATTGCTGTTTCATTTTGTTGATGGTTTCCTTTGTTGTGCAGATACTTTTTAGTGTGTTGTAGTCCCACCTCTTGTTTTGCTTTTGTCACCTTTGATTTTGGTGTAAAATCTGAAAAACTCACTGCCAAGACTAATGTCTGGAGCTTCCCTGCTATGTTTTCTTCTAGGAATTTCAGGTCTTCAATTTAAGTCTTTAGTCCATTGTAGTTGATTTTAGTATTTACTGTATTAATTTGTTCAATCACTGAGCATAGAATATTTTTCCATTTATTTGTGACTTTAATTTCTTTCATCAATGCCTTATTATTTTTTAGTGCACAGATTTCTCAGCTCCTGGGTTAAATTTATTCTTGGGCATTTTATTCTTTTTGATGTAACTGTTAATGGAATTACTTTCTTAACTTCTCTTTCTGATAGTTTGTTGTTAGTATATAGAAACATGACAACATTTTGTATATTGATTTTGCATCCCTCAATTTGACTGAATTAGTTTATCAGTCCTGTTTTGGTGGAGTCATTAGAGTTTTCTACACACAGAAAATGTCATATGTCATATGCAAATAGAGACAATTTTTACTTTTCCCTTCTGAATTGGAGTGTTGTATTTCTTTTTCTTGCCTGGTTGTTCTGGGTAGGATGTCCACTACAAAAAAGTGAAAGGGGAGAAAGTGGGTATCTCTGTCTTTTTCCTCATCTTTTAGCTTTTTACTCTGAAGTATGACCTTGGTTGGGGGTTTAGTTAATAATAATGCATTGTTATTGATTCATTAATTGTAACAAATATACCATATTATTGCACAATGTTAGGGGAAACTGAGTATGCAGGCACTCTCTGTATTATAGTCACAATTTACCCAGAAATCTTAATCTATTTGGAATTTTTAAAATTATTTTTAAAAAAGTAAATCCATGGCAAAACTATAATGTAGGCAAGCTATTTACTGACCTATTACCTTCTTTTCAGTTCCCTAACTTCTCTAGTCTTCGTGTGTATTAGTTACTTACCAATAATGCATAAAGCATTATCTTTCATATATATGTTTGTACATTTACTTACACATGTGTAAGAAAAATAATAGATATATGAAAATTTATATATGCGATGTATTTTACATAGGTATGTAATATATATATGTGTGTGTATATATATATGTGATATTATGTATTATCATTGAGTTTGGAGATTACTAAAGAACCAAAAGCCTTGAAGAACTAAAAGAAAACATTTCTAAGGTGAGGATTTAGATTATTTTCACATATGAATCAGGGAGATAGCTTATGGCAAGAGTAGAAACTTTATTAGCATGCTTCAATCATAAAATCAGTCCTGATTATAATTAAGGTACAAATAGAAAGACAGAGACACATGAAAACAGTTGATTTTGTAGAAGGTGCTAATATCACTTTCCCTATGGGCATTATGACCACTAAGCTTTGAAGAAACAACCTTATTAACAAATTTAAATATTTCTTCCACTCCACCATGTAGAAATGGTCAGGTTCCAAAATAAGAGATATTGAAATTAATCTGCAAGGGAACAGATTCCTGCAATCTTCACAATACTGATTTGTAAATCACTTTCACTTTATTAACTTCATTTTGTATATTATTCCCCGTGGTCACCTCAGGGGGTGCATTGTTCTTTTCTCATTTTTTCAAGGTGAAGACATTTTCACTAACAGAGGCTTGCTGACTTTCCAGAGGTTATCTAGGGATTCATTAACAGCATAAAAATTAGGCCCCAAATAATGTCACTGAGCCATTGCTATCCTATCCATCTTCCTGCTTCCCTCAATCCAAAGAGGCTCTAAATAAGGAGATAGCATAATTAAATAACTTTAAGGAAAATGCAAATGAATAAAATCTGAGGAGAAGATGAAGATAAATTAATCAGGGGGGAGAAAACCAGATAGCTAAGGAATGCATGGTGTTTGGGAGACAATAAATTAGATTGCCGTTTGTAAGTAATAAGATAGGCAACAAGAAAAGCCAGGGATATTCTGGTCTGTACTCAAAGAGGGATAGATAGGATAAGCTATGAGAAAGTGAGGTTGCAGACAGTGTGATGCACTGCTACCACGCTGATTCTGGGGGACCCATTTTGAGGTCTATAGACACCAAACCTGCAGAATTTTTGGAAGAGCTCCAAAGAGCAACAGAAGTGGATAAAATGAGAAAAGTACTCAGACTGCTCTCTCACTGTCCACTGCCTTCTAAAGGCAGATGAAGTCAGATGGAATTGACTTAGCAAGCTGAAAACTCCTGCCTGAGGCCCGAGTTGGCATGATGTATTCAATTTTTGTTGCTTTCAATTTTTAATGCAGTTTGCCTCTGTGTGGTTGAGGGCAGCCCTCCACATATGTGGAATGAGTGACTTAACAACCAGCACAGTGTATCCTGCTTACCCCCAAATCTCTCTACTGTAACTCTATCATGTTGCTACCTTTTCCCTTCTATGGCCTGATATTCTCAGCATGAGAGAAGAAAAGTCCTGGAAATGGAAAAGTCACTAAAGAAGGTACGATTCCCCAAAAGGCAGAGGTAAAATGTGTGTATTCCTTGCCATAAAAAAAAAAAAAAAAAAAAAAAAAAAAAAAAAAAAAAAAAAAAAAATTCCTTTAGCTCTCTTCTTTGGAGGATCTCCACAGGTTTGTTTGTGCACTGACCTTCCGGACTTCATGGAATTGGTAGAAGAGTGCCTGCTCTAAGAGGGTAGCATTTGCGCTATGTCTGGGTGACCAAAGATTGGTTATCCCCTTCCAATCATTATTTTTTTCTAGCTGATAAGTCTAGTGATTCTTACCACTTCTTAAGGTAAAGTAATACCACCTTCTTAAGGCAGGCAGAGCTGAGTAAGGTAAGCAGGAAGACTCTTGGTGGTAGGTGGAGAAAATGGCACCAGAGCCCTAAAATAGACAGTAAAGTGAGTGCTATACACTAAATGTTTGTCCCCCAAAATTTATAAGTTGAAACCTAATCCCCCAAAGTTATGGTTATTAGAAATTGGGGCCTTTGGGCATTGATTAGATTGTGTGGGTGGAGCCCTCATGAATGGAATTAAGAGACCCAGAGAGTTCTCTCATTCCTTCTGCCATGTGAAAGATGACTATCTATGAACTAGGAAGTGGGACTCCTAGTGAGAACTAGGTTTTCTCACAAGATTATAAATCTGCAGGTGCCTTGGTCTTAGATTCCCAGCCTCCAGAATGGTGAGAAAAAATTTTCTGCTTTCCCTAAGCCACCCAGTTATGATACTCTGCTACTGCAGCCAAAATTGACTAAGAGGATGAGTCATCTCTATCTTTGTAGACAGTAGCTGCTAAGCGGAGACAAGGGAAGTTTCTATTGGGTAGGAAAGGAGAACTTAGAGAACACTACCTTTACCTATTTCACTCTGCTTTAAAGCTGATGACCAAGGGAGGTGAGAGCCACATTGATCTCTTCTTCTCACCTTTTGCCCTTCGCTGTCAATGCAATTTTCCCTAAAGGTCACGATCCATTGAGGAGAATGGGTCAGTCCCTACTCTGACATAACAACATGAAGAATTTGTCAGTAAAATTAATATTCTAAATGGATGGGTCTGTGCTTTCTTTTGCCCATAGCACTGTTGGAATAACATGTACCATCTGGAAAAAATAATTTGATCAGGAAGAGGAATGGTTTTGAAAAACAACTACTGAAATTGCCACAACTTGATCTAGTTCCAGTCCCACCAGAAAGGAGATCAAGAACATAGTAGAAAATGTTTGGGAAGAATTGAATGGAGAAATCTTGGCAAGTATATCTCAACCCCAGAAAAGCTATGGAGAAAGAAGACCTTAAAGAAGACTTGGAAATTAGAAAGTCTTTGGGCTCCTGAGATTAAGGGGATGAAGAGTTTCTCAAAACGGAAGGCTAGATGAGCTGCTTTGGGAAGGGAGAAGAGTCTCTGCTTTTTGCTCTGGGCCTGGACCAAAGCAGAAACCCATGCCTCAAAGAATGTGAACGTAGTTTTTTTATGTTCTATTACGTTTTTTGTCCTTTATTGGACTAACCATCTGAATGCTTCTAAAAATCCACCCTCTTCACTCTAAGATGATCTCGCATTGCCTCATTCAGGGTTTGAGACCAAAGAGAACTGGAAGACAAGAACTCCTATCTTTTCTTCATGTAGGTCATGAAAGCATCAGATAAATAAGAATTATATCCAGCATGTAGAGAGAAGTCTATGTTTATTATTTGATTTCTATCAATTCCTAATTTTTAAATGTTAATTGCCATGGACATGATTTGACACAACAACGAAAAGGGACACTTGCTTAATATCAGTGCTTGTGACAACAATAGTTGTCCCAGCATGTTGCCTAACATTTAATTGAGAGCTGAAGAAACTCTTTGCAGCTTCAGAACAGCAGTTCATTAAAACTTTTTAAGAGGAGGGGCACCTGGCTGGGACAGTTGGTTAAGTGTCCAACTGTTAGTTTTGGCTCAGGGTCTTGATCTCAGGGTTGCGAGATCAACCCCCATGTTCATCTCTGAACTCAGTACAGAGTTTGCTTGAGTTTCTCTTCACTCTCCCTCTGTCCCCAGCCCCTCCCAACTCTCTCTTTCTCACTCTCTCTGAAATAAATAAAATCTTTAAAAAGAAAAACCTTTTAAGAGGAATATTGCCAGGCACAAATGTCAAGTCAAGGAACAAAGAAGCTAATCCAACTTTACCACAAAGAATTTGACTAGCCTTACTTCCTGAACCTTACTTTCCTTCAGCACCTCAGGTGTGGCACAATACACAAAGGATTTCTTAACATTACAGATTAGCCAAAAGCCAGAAAAGGCAGGGCAGCCACTTCTCTCATTGTTGCTTAGAAGATTTCCATAGGTAACTCACATCACTGCTAATGAGAACTACATGAATTAATCCCCTAGCTCAGGATAGAGCTCAGACAGGATAGCTAAGGACACAGAACTCAAAATTCACATGCAGTCAGAATAAGACTACATACATTATTTCAACATGTTCGAAATCCATCTGCAATAGCTATCAATGGCTTTATACAACCAATTTATACAGTAAGAAAGTACCTCAGAAATGCTCTAGTGGATATATTTCCAAAATACATTTCGAAACATTAGCCATATTTTGTTCATTGAAAGAGTATAGGGAATTATAAGGGTCAAAGCTAAGATGACATTTGTGAAAAGTGACTAAGCATTCAAAGAAAAAGGAGGATATCTAGAACTAGACCATCCAGTACAGTAATCACCAGTCACATTGAGCAGTGCAAATTTAAATTAATTAAAATTAAATGATATTTCAAATTCAGTTCTTCAGTCACACTAGCACATTTCAAATGCTCATAGCTCCATGTGGCTAGTAGTTACTATATTGAATGTATACAGAGAACATGTTCATGAACACTGAAAGTTCCATGGCACTGTGCTAATGTAGGCCTTCCAATATCTGTCCCACCCCAATGACAACGTTCATAATTTTCATATCCTGGCTAGTGTGATTTCAGGATTCAATATGGCTCCAGAAGAAATCAGAAGGAAAAAATGACCTAGGACAATGTTGTTGCCACCATCACTGGCTGAGCAGCTAAGAAGCTGGTGACCACAGGGATGGGCATAACTTTGGAACCTGAGTTTTTCAGTGCTTATGAGAAACTCTGAATTGACCCTACAACTATCCAGCTAAAGCCTTCTTCTCTTTCTGGGTTGTGGCCATGTGTTCATGAGGTCTGTTTGTGTTTCGTATCAGTTTCTGGCTACTTCTCTGATTATATAGCCAGTGAACACATGGGAGATAAAGGTTAGGAGTCACAGTCCTTTGTGATCCCAGTCCATTGCCCATTGTTTGTCCCTGTCACTGTGGTTCCCTCATTCATATGAACATGAGAGGTTAAAGTCGGAATTTAGAGTATAGAAGCAGAGCATGATGTATAATACAAGATCTTAAAAGTACTGGGACAATAACCTAAAAGTGAGTATGTACAGGTGGTAGTACATGATTAGCCAAGATAAGGGAGAATTCATCTCATGAACTAAGATTAGTGGTCAAAACCATGTTTTGTCCACGATCTTTGTTTGCTTTTTGCTATCATTTCAAATCATCTTTATGTGAGTACAGATCTTTACAATAAAAAAAAAAAAAAGAAAGAAAAAGAAACAGTCATGCAGTCCTTGTCTTGAACTCCCCTTCCTATGACTGATCCAGCCCTTGGTATAGAACTTGAGACAGCGCCATGGGAGAGGAACGCACCTTCTGTTTACAAAAACATCTGTAGAGAAGAGTGGTCAGAGTGTCATTTTTTTCTAAAGCCAGTTGTTTCTAAAAAGAAAGGACTAAGAATTTATTTTAAGATAACTCAAGTGATCATGATAGTTACAATGACCGTGACGATGATGATAGTCATGAAGATGATTTGCTTGTTCTTCAGTCGAGAGTGAGCTATACATATATGTAGCTGGTAATACGGAGTGATCAGGAGCACTCCACTGAGTCAGAGGGCCCTGCTCTCCAGGAATAATTCTTTTCTAGCAGGTTGCTCTTGAAACAGTTCATGTAATTAGGTGCTGTATTACATCTCAACCCCCGTTTCTGACGACCAGGTAGAGACGACATAGAGAACTAGGAACTCTATTGACAACACTGCGCAAGAGAATTCATACTCTTAGTCTTGTTCACGTTACTGCAATGAAAACAAATGAACACACGAACAGTTGTGCTAGGTACCTGGAACAGGTAGAGGAAAGCTGTGCTCTCTTTACGCAGAAGTGCTACATTCACTTGCGTAAAAACCTAAAGTTCTCTGTGATTTGGCAAGGGAAGTTTTGAGTTTCGATTCAGTGACTGCTGTTTAAACTGCAGAGTTGATGCACAAATGATCCATAACACATTTTGACATATTAAATCATCTTCACAGTTCTAATATGCCATGAAACCCAATTTACATATGGTGGAGACCTAGAAGATAAAAAGCTGAGAGCAGATTCCTGTTTCAAAAGGCATCAGGCACACTACTTTATTTTCTTGAAGCACCACTAACTTCTATAAATCCGTTGCTGGAAAAGGTCATTAAGCTGCCAGGTCCTTCTTTCTTCTCAATCCTTAACTTCCCCCTCCTCTTCTCATGTGCTCAGTGGAAGTTCTTCTCTCTCCCCCTCCCATTCTTTTGCTTTTTTATCCCATAGATCTTTTCCTTTCAGCTGAACCCTGCAGAATCTTTGGACCACAACAAACATAATTATCTTTCTCTTCAGACTTGTAATGCATTTGGAAATTTGGGGGTGGGAGGAGAGGGAGCTATGGCAGGTATGAGGTAGTAATAGAACAGAGTAGTAGAAGATACAATAGTTCGTGAGATTCTGGACCTGACCTGTTAAAGATAATAACATTAGGCCAAGGTGCAACCAGTGGGTGTGATGTGCAACTCTATCATAATTCTGGTATCTGTTGTCAGTTGAGCTAATACACACCCAGCCTCCCATCCATTCATGAGTTATGTGGTGTACAGCCAAAGACATCACAGTATGGACAGAATACAAAAATTGGCTTTCACCACACGTCAAAATATATATAATTTCTTTGAATTAGGTCAGTAAGTACTCAAGTATGACTTAATCATGTCTCTTGGGAAAATAATGAAAATATTTTATGTTATATTATAATTAATATCAGCATCTTCAGAGATCACTGTCAGTTGCTTGGCACCAGATAAAAAGGCCCTCGTGCCTGCCAAAGTTTTGCTTGCCTCCAGGGTCTCTAGACGAGAGTTTCTCAACCTTGGCACTAATCACATATGGGACCAGAAAATTCTTGGTTGTGGAGGGCTGTCTTGTGCATTGCAGGATATTTAGCAGTTTCCCTGGCCTCTTACCCACTAAGTACCAGTAGTACCCCAATCCCCGCCCCACTCCAGCTGTGACCACCATTGCCAAGTATTTCCCGAGGAAAAATTCTCCCAGTTGAGAACCATTGCCCTAGATTCACAAGGCATGAATTTTTCATCCCCTATTTCTCTTTTCTTCTTTTCTGGCATGTTCAGTCCTAGTAAGGTACACCTATCTTAATCCAACGGCAAACCTTTCTGTGCCTTCTCTTATCTCTAAAACAGATCCTGTCTTAGTCGCCTGAAAATATCTTGGCAATGTCTGTGTAAACAATAACAGAATCCTTTGAGCTTCAAAAATTACATATAATGATCCAATAAGAAAACAGGAAGCAATGTAGAAAACATAAAATAGCTAAAGAGAATGGAGAATTCAAACCTAGATTTCTAGGTCTCTGTACTGGGAAATCAAGTCTACATGAACTGCTTATGGCTTTGAGTTGACTTCCTGGGACAAGTTGAAAGTGATATTACGGGGTTAGCTTGAAACAGCCTCAATGAATAAAAGACAGGCATTTACATCCCACAAAACTTTTCCTCTCATAGAAATTTATACTTTTTATTGATTTCCTATTGAAAGTACTCATCATGAATTCCCCATAACTTTTTAAAGTTTTCTCAATTTCCAAGTCTCTTCCTCCTTGGCCTCGTATTTTCAGCAGATAACCACATCTCTGGCTTAAAACTGTGAATGCTGACAAGAAGACCCAAGTCATTCGACACAAGCCTTCTCTCTTAATCTTTCTCCTTTCTTTTTTAAAACCTCTCCTCTCCCCACATCCTTAGGTATACTGAATTCTTTCTCAATTTATCCTCTCAGCTTTTTTGTTGTTATTGTTATTGTCACTGGTTTTCAGGGGATGAGTCTTCCTTTTCAAAACTAACCCTTTGAACTGTGTCTGTGACTGCAAACCTTTGCATCTTCAATCTTCAGTATCTTGCTTTCTGCTGGAAACTTCCAGTCTGCTATAAATATCACTCACTGGCTGCTCCACATTTTGCCTGCCATTGTCTCAAACGTTTCTCTCAAAATTGCTCATTCCGTCTCCTGTTTAACTCTCTTCACTTCCCTTCAACAGACTTCTTAAAAAAATAACTTACTCTCTTATTTCTACTCTACACTTCCACTCTCCGGGTCTCTTGAAGGCTTCTTTTTACCTTCACAAATGTGCTGAAACACTTTTGCTGTCTAACCATGACAACTGAATCATTAAACCAACTGGATTTTTGGATCTTGACCTTTGGGAGTCTGACACTACGATTGCTCCCTGGATTTTCACTTTCTTAGTTCCCATGCTACTGCAGTCTCCTGATTTTCTGTCTGCTATTTTTTCTTATTATTTTCCCTGCTCTTACCTCCAAATACTTTCAGAAGCTGATCTTAATATATCCAGTCCACTTCCATTCAGAGACTGCAATGCTGCTATAAGACAAGCTTCAGACTCCCTTTTAACTTCATGGTGGCATTCTTTCTCCTCTGGAAAACTCCTCTTTATAGGACTCTCTATTCATGGTAAGACAACATCTTCAGTCATCTTCAATAAAATCTTTTGAACTTGGAGAATTGTTTGACTCAGGCAACAGAGCTGTCACTTCGAGATTCTACCCTTTATTCTAAATATGAATGCCAATCTTGAAGGAAACAGAAGTTGTATGTGTGTGGCATGGGGGAGGATATAAGAATAGGAATTTTTGCCAGCTGGAGTCTGTTATATAGACATAAGTATGCACCTGAGGAGGTTGGGACGTGGGGGAGAGGTTGGTAAATCATTTCTGATTAATGTATAATAGCAAAAAGTAAAAAATAATACTAAATGTTATTAGAATTTTTACCGAGAAATACAGAAAAAATAAGCTAAAGAATTGAAATTAGCTCTGGGGAAAGAAAAATGGAAGGCTCTTATAATAAGTATTTAGGAAAAAATGAAACAAGATGAAACCAAAGGTGGAGACAAACGATAAGAAACTCTTAATCTTAGGAAACAAACTGAAGATTGCTGGTGGTGGGGAGGTGCGGGGGGATGGTAACTGGGTGATGGTCATTGGGGAGGGTACATGTTATAATGAGCACTGGGTATTATATAAGACTGATGGATCAGGCCTGTACCCCTGGGGGGGGAACATACAGTATTTGTAAATTAATTGAACTTAAATTTAAAAATGTTTTAGTAAGTGTTTAGTGTTAACTCTTTAAAACTGTGCAAATGTAAATAAAACCCAAATACACACATACAAACAATATCATCAATATACTTAACCACGAAGAATAGAGAAGGATGAGAGAGATAACCTAAGGACAGCTTTGTACTATATGGAAGACCATAACATCCTTTCTGGCCTAAATGGAGAAGTCTGAAAAGAGAGGGAGGAAAGAACAAATAAGTTGGAATGGCAGTCTGGTGCTGATCCTTTTGCGTTCTCCGTAAGTTTGAAACCCATGGAGGCAGATAGAGAACATTAAATGACTTGAGAACCTCAGCACTAAAGGAGGATATGTCCCCCTTTTCACTGACAACCGTGAGTGATTCTCTTCAACCTTGGCAGCCACAGCAGAGTAGCAATGGAGTGTGAGGCGGAGAGCAGGATCTTGAGATGGTCCCCACCTCCTCAACTGTCGTGATCTCTTGTAGTAGGAGGAGACCAGCATTGTTCTTAGACCCTTGTTCTAGGTCTCACACTTTAAAGTGGTACACACTGGCTTTTCTCTGACTGCAGAGCTAGAAGACTTTGGGACCAAAGAGACTTGCCCACCCCAAGATCACTCCATTCCTACTATTCTAAATCATACTTTAGATCCTTGAGATGCTAAAAATTCTGCCAAGATTATAGTTAGGCTTTGTATGTCTCTTCCTGGCTCTAATCTCTGGAGTGTAAGTCATACTACCAATGTGTAAACCCCTAGGGCTGAGTGGTGGCCAGTATGTTCTTATTTTGTGTGTGTGTTGGGGGAGGAGGAGGTTGGTATGGGGTATAGATGAAAGTTTAACTACGTGGGCTGAGATTTCCATACAGGCACATTCAAGGCCATTAGGAAAGGAGCCAGTGGTGGGAGGACAATGGAAAGTGGCCCATAAACTGGGCCTTGCTTTCCCTCTGTCAACACATTTCCGTGTGAACCTGTAAGTAGTCTAATATTTCTAAATTCAAATGACCTAAGTCATTACAAAAGTATATTTGCCCAGGTGAAAGTATAGGATGTATTATATTTAACAATCTGTTTGCTTAGTAATATTTGGAATGACGACATGTGGGTCACCGTTTATACTCTTGCCTTGAACCCTGTGTTATGTGGCAGGTCTGGAGGAAGAGATTCAGAAGCTGCTCCAAAAGTTAGTGGGGTGCTGAAATGCTGTGAGGGCCAGTAGAACACAAGATGTTGGGATGGAGATAAGGACCAAACGTGGTTCAGTCCTTGTGAGCAGAGATTAAGGTTGAGACCAGTCTTTAGGTGTGAAAGTGAAGAAGGCAGCCACAGTTGGGAGAACAAAGGCTGATGACCAATAACCCTAGACTATGCAGTAGCAGAATACACTTCAGCCATCTAATGAGAATTTGGAGGAAGAAATGAAGATTGGACTCCCCCTTACCTCCCTCTTCCCCCCAACACAGGTGACACTATAATATTAGATGAGTTCCTCTTATACCCTGCAAGGTGGCAAAAGGACAAAGAAATCTTTTGAGAGGTTAGAACAACTATGCTAAGGAGATTAAACCATGAACTGAATAAGTTTAAATCCTGAAGGATTTAGAGGAATAAACTTTTACATCAAAGGGAATATTTTAAACAGGATATGACTTCAAGGTATATGCTTTCAATTTAAAAAATATTATTATTATTATTATTGCTAGTGATCAAGGAGAGATTCAGAGGTCAGCTAGAAAAGTAGCACTGTTACATTTCTGCACATCTGATTAATTAATGCAAATTGACTGGTAATGCTCTGAAATAAATACCCATGGATAACTTCCTGGAGAAACTGGGGAAAATTGGTCCTTTCCAGAGCATGGTAGGAGAATAATATCGTGAATTATATGTCTTGGTAACAAATGGCTCATTCAATCCTGGGTGTAAGTGAAGTCTCACTTCAAAGGATTCAGAATCCCTACCTGATGGACGCAGAGACATTTTGAGATTCACAAAGTTCGGAATTTCCCGCCTTGGAGTGAGGTTGGAAGTGAAGGCTGACTCCTAGGAGTACTTTGCTAGTGACTACTACCTACGAGGTCCTGGACAGCCCTTGCTACTCCCAGACTCACTGAGAGCCAAGGGATGTTAAGAGGAAAGATCCAATGTCTTTGGGCAGAGAGAAAATGCCATCTAAGGGGAGGTCTGCTGCAGTATTTGAATTGGATCTGACCAACAGGGAGCTATTCTAGGCCCTTTATTGTATGGTACCAAGACATTAGAAATATCTGAAGCTGTTGCCAAAATTGGACCTATCTATCCTATAGATCTGATTTTTTGACTTGATGTAGGTCATAGAGAAAAAGAAAGCAACGTACAATTATGATTTCTTGATTTTTTTTTCCCATCTTGAGATAGCTGAGGATGTCAAAAAAAGGTACATGATTTGCTCCTATAGTATTTCATTAAAGACCTGAATATTCAAATAACTCTAGAACCTATCTATACACAGTTATAAGCCCTAGGCAGTGGGAATAAAAGCAACAATAAAATACAGTTCCCTCACACAGAGTTTACTAGGAGTGGGAATGGCATCTAATAGTGCTTAATTGGATTTGTTTAAATGATCGTATTCATTATATATGTTATACATGTATTATTACATATTTTATATATTTTAAATATACATATTTAGAAAAATGGATAAACTCAGGATTGTTTTATCAGGGATTTGACAACTTCATAACTGCTCAGATATTATATATAAAACACCTTTCTTCGGTGTATGTGTTTCTTACATGTATTTATTTTGTTCGGGGAAGGAACTATGAAAGTCGTCTATTGCAGGAAGGGTTCTAGTTGGCCAGAATCCAGGTGATCGATACATAGCAATCCCATCATCATACGAAAACTCTTTTCTGAAAATGATGGAGACAACTACAACCATTTCATGTTCATTGCAGGTGGAAAGTATGGCAATATGAAAGGCATAAACAACATGCTGGGGGAGAGTTTAAAAGGCATGAAATAGGTTGTGTGGAACATGGATGACATCAGTTGCTAGTAAGGTCCCACCGAATGATTGTCAAGCGATATGAGAGTCCAGTGGTCTGCTTTTCTCCAGGGGAATCAGGAAATGGGCATTGGAGATGGATTATTGATTTGAACTACTATTGTCTTTTCACTGTGAGATGCCTCACTTCAGAAGTTCTAGGGGCCAACAAGTCTGGCTTAACAGGAAGATGCTGGCTGATTGAAGGACAATGGAATGGTCAAGGTGGTATAAACCAGGATTAGGTCAAAATGGGCAGAATGGGATAAGGGATGGAGAGTGCACCTTTCAGACACGGGGTATTTGGGAATGATTTCAAGGGCCACTGTGTGGCTGTGTGTGAGAGAGGGTTCGAGTAGAGTAGAAATGGAAGATTTGGGGTTAAAGATGAAACTGTGAGGAAAACGTGTTCGAAATATCACCTAAGCGGCTATTTAATTTACCCAGGGTAATAGCAGAAGTTAAGAAGTTGGCAAATTAGGAGGAAATACATGGTCCAGGTGCCCAGATTGGATGTTAGTAAAAGGTATTAACAACATGAATTGCTAGTTGACATCAGTCCCCAAAGACAGATTTTGACATGTAGGGGAATAATGGCTTAGTGTAAAAGTCCCAAGAGGGGAAGGAAGAGACACCAGCATGCCTTCTTTTCATTAAAAAGGTCTTCATAGGCAGTGCTGGTCTTGGAGACTATTTGATTTTAGTTAAATCCAGAAGGTGCAGAAACATTCTGTGTAGAGCTTTCCAGTGGAGGTGTTTTGTGTCATAGCATGGGGACCACCGAGGCCATGACAGAAGAAAGCAGAGAAATGCACAGGCAGAAGGGAAGTTAGGGACTGAGAGTAGGGGAGAGGGTAGATGGTCAAAGGGACTTGAATGTCGGGCAGGGACTGAGAATAAACAGGGGTGTGAGGTCTGGTAGGATTAGCTGCTCTCCAAGTTCCAAGTAGAGCAGAGGTACAGAGCGGTTTCCTACCCCTGTTGGCTCAGGCCCCTGGGGGTGTGACCAAAGGCTTCATGATGAGCAAACTGTGATTTTTTTTTTTTTTTTTTTTTTCAGCTCTCCAAACAGACTCTTGGTGGGATGTTCCTGTGGTGCCTTTGAAGAGATCCCAGGTCAGGCATATGCAGATAAGGAGAGTGAGTGTCCCGGAGGGATGGGCCCTTTCTCAACACTCTCAAAAGCCAGGGGTGGCCTGATTCAGTCACAGCTTTGAAGAAATTCTAGCTACAGATGAAGGGGTATAACTTGTTTTCCAGCCCACTTTTTTTTCCCTTTATTCATTTATTTGACAGAGAGAGAGTGAGAGAGGGATCACAAGCAGGCTGAGGGGCAGACAGAGGGAGAGGGGGAAGCAGGCTCCCCGCTGAGCAGATAGCCCCATGGGGCTCAGTCCCAGGACCCTGGGATCACAACCTGAGCCAAAGGCAGGCACTTCGATGACAGAGTCGCCCAGGCACCCCTCCCAGCCCATTTTTTTAAAAGAGAGTATCATAACTGCTCGAGCTTGTAACCAAGGACTTTCGAAGGAGTCCACCTCGGTTGCCCTTCCTGTCTTTGAAGTCAGAGCTAAAATGTGAGCTCCTTGGTTGAACTACTACCAACTGAAGCACTTTAATGAAATTCAAAGATTTAGCTGCAGAAAAAACAACAGGCTTGTGAGGAATCCTCACACACATCAGCTGCTTTGGGGTCCACACTTACCTCAGCTGTATTCTACGTTAGGGTTTTTTCTGAGTAGGCCTGTGGAAGGAGACTTAGAACTCTAGGATGTGGGGTTTGGGCTGGTAAGTGAGAGAGAGAATAAGAAAGAGTGAAGGAGAGGAGGAGGAAGAGAGAAAGAGAGAAGGAGTGCTTGTCTTAAGTGAAACTGTGTGCTTGATGTGGAACTGAGGCCTGAAAAAGGTCTTCTCAGCCCTGCCACCACCCCGGCTGCCACAGGTGTCCTGGGTGAAAAAGCAACTCCTTTGTTCTGCAGGATAACTCAATCTGAAATAAATATACATGGATTTAAAATAATTCATTAATTTAAATTCTCTAGGTGGAACTACTTTGATGGAAATTTCCCTAAAAAAGCAACACATGATTTGCCTCTGCATCTAATCAGCCAATCAGACACCCCCATGCTGATTACTTAATAAACTGGAATTTTAATGCAAAAATTTATGATTATCAACAATTCTTCTGCCCCCTTACACCCCCAACCCAACCACTTTGTACTTATAATTCTTAACAAATTAATCTTTTCTTCAATCATATAACAGAATTTGTTAATCAAAACTGAATTTCTGGCCAAATATCTCAGAGCAGCTTGTAAAGCGCACAGTCAAGCAGATAAGACCAAGCTGATGACTAAGTAAGTGGTTCTCTTGTCACTATCAAGAAGAAAATAATGCAGGTGGTTGTATGAACAGAAAATCAAAGGCCAGGCCTGCTGGTCTCGAGGCAGAGACGAAAAGATGAAAGAAAGCACAGGGAGTGGGCTTATGCTGTCCCCATGGTCTAGGTCACTGAAGTGTCAAGGGACACTCTTCACCATGGGAGCACTGGCCCAGTGTGGGGTGAGGAAGCGAGACAAGGTGGGTGGTCCTGGGCCGGACTTGGTGAGTTACCATTGCTCAGTCTGCCTTAACAGACTCGTGGCATTTCAGGTTATTCTCAGTGCTCTTTTGTCAGCCTTTCATCTGGGTGGAATTCAAGTGTGGGATAAAACTGAGGAAGTATGGATCTTAGCAGAAGTCAAAATAGTCTGTGGGCCTAAGTTACACGTGTATGAAATCATTTATGGAAGGAGCCTATATTGGCTGAATAGATCCAATGTGTTTTCTAGAGAAAGGGTATGTTGACTACATAATTAATTATTTACAAGATCTCATATAAAGTTTCCTGAAGTGAATGAGTTCTGTCTATGCCTCATTTAAAAAGTAGTAAGCAGGGACGCCTGGGTGGTTCAGTCGGTTGAGCGGCTACCTTTGGCTCCAGTCGTGATCCCAGTGCTCTGGGATCAAGTCCCATATTGGGCTCCTTATTCGGCAGGGAGCCTGCTTCTCCCTCTGCCTCTGCCTACCGCTCTGCCTGCCTGTGCACTCTCTCTTTCTCTCTCTCTCTGACAAGTAAATAAATAAAATCTAAAATATAAAAATAGGGCCCCTGGGTGGCTCAGTGGGTTAAGCCTCTGCCTTCGGCTCAGGTCATGATCTCAAGGTCCTGGGATCGAGCCCCCACATCGGGCTCTCTGCTCAGCAGGGAGCCTGCTTCTCCCTTTCTCTCTGCCTGCCTCTCTGCCTACCTGTGGTCTCTCTCTGTCAAATAAATTAATAAAAATCTGTAAAAAAAATGAAAAAGTAATAAGCATGATTCTTTTATAATCCATGTATATTAGTTAGAATGATTTTAGCCTATAGTATAATAGCACCTATTTCATGGGATTGGTGTGAGCAATCATTGAGCCGATAGCTAGGAAGGGTGTGAAATTGTGCCTGGTTCCCAGACATAAGACAGCAAACAGTAGCTATTATCATCATCACTCTGGAGGGTAAATAACCCCCTTCTTACAAAAGAGGAGTTTGAATTTCAGAGCATTTTAGTGACTTGCACAAGATACAAATTAAATCACTGGATCAAGAGTCCTGCCAGGTCATATTGAAATTACCTGAACCATTGGCCCACTCTTAAATCTATTTCCAAACTCATAAATACAAAGCTGTAATTGAAACAGACTCACATGTGGGTGGTCACAAGAGACGCAGAGCAGAATGTTGTCAAATCACATTTTACACTAAACGCTGCTGCAGCAGGAATGAAGTTGGAGACTTAAGCAGCTCATCCTCATAATTCAGACCTTTTGCTGATGTCTGGAAACCTTGCAAAAACTATCCTTCAAGGGTCTGTTTGCATGAGCAACCAGAGACCCCCAACTGGAAGAATTCATTGTGAGAAAACAAGAGATTCAAGGTGCATAAAATGGGTTTCATAATTGGATGTTGTCAGAGGGGAGAGAAAATTTTTGAGTACCCTGATGAATTGTAAGCAGGCTGCCTTCCAAGTCAGACCTCCTCACCCTTGCAATTCCGTGTCTACGGGAAGAGAAGGAAGGAGCAATAAAAATCCCAGGATCAGAAAAATCTCTATGATCAATTTAATTTTTTTTTTTTCCCAGAGAGATTGAGAGTGGAGAGGGAGGGGCAGAGGAAAGGGGGGAGAGAGAATCTTCAGTTGACTCCCTGCTGAGCGCAGAGCCTGATGGCCCTGAGATCATGACCTGAGCTGAAATCAAGAGTAGCCAACTGAGCCACCCAGGTGCCCCTCTCTATGAGCTATTTAAAGTAAAGATTAGTCATGGGCACTCAGTAACAGAATACAGCAATCCCTCCTTATCCATGGGGGATATGTTCCAAGACTTCCATTGGATACCTGAAACTGAGATTGTACTAAACCATAGGAACACTACACTTTTTTTTCTTATACATACATATATGGTAAAGTTTAATTTGAAAATTAGACACAGAAAGAGGTTAATAATAACAAATAATAAAATATAACAATTATAACAATACAGTGTAATAAAGGTTTCATGAATGTGGTCTCTGTTTCTCAGAATATCTTCTTGTGTTGTACTCATCCTTCTTGTGATTATAGGAAATGATAAAATGCCTCCATGATGAGGCGAATGACATGGGCACTGAACTTAGTGTTAAGTTATTATTGACCTTCTGATCATCTACTTCCAACATGGTTGACCGTGGGTAACCAAAACCATGGATAAGGGCGATTGCCGTATAGTGTTTATAGTGTATAACCTAAGTAGCAGGAAGGATGTAGTAGAACAAGTTGGCATTCAGGGGAAAAGAAGACAGGCCAAAACACGTCACAGGAGCATCAGAAGAGGTCCTCAGAGCCCTGGACAGAAAGCTACAAATGTTTTTCACCATCAAGATAGCAGTGTGGGGGCTTGGGTCCCACTGAGTCCACATTCCAAGATGAAGGGGGCAATGGTGGATGCCTCATGGTATGCAGGAGAGCTGCATTTAGGAGCACACATAAAACGGAGCTTCCTTAGCAAATTAGAGACATTTGAAAAGGATTGAACTAATTCTACAGATCAGTTGTGGGATGGGCACCAACTCTATTTAAACATGGTTATTTTGCTTTAAGCTTTTTCTAAAGGTTGATGGTATACTAATTCATTCTTTAACTGACTGAGCAGCGCTGTGCTAGACAGTGTGGATAGGTCATGGAATAGAATTATTACAGTTTTTATTCTCAGGGGCTTATAGCTTTGTAGAGGAACGTAAGCTCCTTGAACACAGGCACTTTATCTGTTGTGTTTATTTTTATGCTTTAAGACTAAAAAGGAGTATGTGGGCTGGAAGAGGAAATTATAAAACAATTTATCAAGATAACAAAAAAATTAAATAAAAAATAAATAATAAATAATTTTTATTTAAAATTTTTTATTAAAAAATGAAAAACAAAATAAAAATAATTTTTTATTAAAAAATAAAATGAAACAAAATAAAATAAATTGAGAATGAGATGTATTGTACTGCTAGGTATATATCCAAAATGATTGAAAACATATGTCCAGACAACATGTGAATATATGTTATACACATATTCATAGCAGCATTATTCATAATAGCTGAAAAGTAGGAACAACCTTAATGTTCAACAGTTGATGAATAGAAATGTAATATGTCTATAGGAAGGAATATTATTCAGCCATGAAAAGGAATGAAGTACTGATTTATGCTACAACATAATAACTGGATAACTGGATGAACCTTGAAAACACAATGCTAAGTGAAAGGAACAGTCACAAAAACCACATACTGTATGATTCCATTTAATGAAATGTCCTGAATGTGTAAATCCATAGAGATAGAATGTAGGTTTGTGATGGTCAGGGGCTGGGAGCAGAGGTGTGGGATTGGGAATGACTACTAAGGGATATGGACTTTCTTTTGGGGGTGATGAAATGTTCCAAAATGTACTGTGGTCATGGCTGCACAACTCTGTGGATATACTAAAAATCTTTGAATTATAGATTGATTTTTTAAAGGTTTTAATTATTTATTTGACAGAAAGGGAGTGAGAAAACACAAGTAGGGGGAACAGCAGGCAGAGGGAGAAGCAGGCTCCCCTCTGAGCAGGGAGCCTGAAGTGGGACTCGATCCCAGGACCCTGGGATCATGACCTGAGCAGAAGGCAGACTCTTAATGGCTTAGTGACCCAGACACCCCTGTAGATTGATTTTGAGTGAATTTTTATTCATTATGAATGAATGAATTGCATGGTTCTCTTAAATGAATTATATTTAAATAAAGTAAGAGAGGGAGAGACAGAAAGAGAGGGTAATATCCGTAGGTTACTGTGGAAACTCACAAATGTACCACCATAACCAATGCAAAAGTAAATTATTCTTAAATTTAACTTTAATTCATCCTCCCACCTAGAGAATGTTTGAAATTATGCTTTTATAGAGATTTGCTACAGATCCAAAATGAGAGAAAAATCTCATTCAAAAATGACTTCTCAAACCTTCCTTCCTCGCATCTGGAGTCATGTGACTGCTATCTGCAGCCTCCGTTCAGCCTTAGGGTCTAAAATTTACCTTGACCTTGATCAAGGGACATTTTCTGAACTCCAGTTCAATATTCCAAAGATTTAGCATTATTTCTACCTTTCTACCAGTCTGGTTCTGATCTAGAATTTGCGTGTAAGCCTTATTCTTGAGTCTGAATCCCCAAGTTGTCTTTGCAGTTCTGGGCTCATGCCTGTTTCTCTTACTACACTTACTTAACCTAAGACTGAACTTATTTGGATTGAGGCCTTGCCTGGCTTTTCTAGGCTTTTCCAGGCATAAGGATTTGGTCCTTGGTTATCATTGGGTCTTGGATAGACTTCCCAGATGCCGACCCCCATTCAGTACTTCTAGCCATGCCTTGTAGCATTCTTGGACTTTGACAATGACATATGCTGGGCCACATGCCCTCCACCCATCTTTGTCTTTCAAGACACCGCATTCCAGCGATCTGGCTGAACTTACTTCCAACACTGCTGAACCTGTCTTCTTCCTTTCCGCTTCTTCAGTTGCACACTGCAGGTCCCAGATCATGCCAGTGATACCAATCCTGGTATGACTAAATTTTTTTTATGCCTAGATGTGTTATAATTTTGGCTTTGACAAAAATTTAAACTTTTTCATCAAATTTATCTTTTTTCAAGATTCAACAGATATGCATTTTTTAATTCAAAGCTGAGGGCTTATCATATGAGAAGTATTGTCATAGGTGCTAGATATACAAAGCTGAAAAGTAAAACTCCTACTTGAAATAATGAGGATGATGATGATAATAACACCTAATATTGTTGAGTATTTACGAAGCACAGTTACTAGACCAAGGGGTAGAGCTTCACTATCTCATTTATTTTCCATAACAATACTTTCTTGTAGATTCTAATATTATTTGCATTTTAAAGATGAGAAAACTGAGATCCAGGAATTTACATGCCCAGGATTCAACTCTTAAGACTATTTAATTCTTAATACTAAGCTCTTAATCAGCGCGTTATACCATCCAGAGAACCTAGATTCTAGTGAGAACCAAAAATACTGTGCTCAGATATCACAAAGCAATCTTATATTAAGGTAACATTTGATCTTAAAATGTCTGTTGAAAGAACTATGAACAGCCTTCCTACTCTCATTCTTAAGGTGATATATCCATGGTTAAGAACTAGAGTTCCACAAGATAAGGACTGATACCAGAGGTCAAGTTCAAGAATATTATTAAGGCAGGAGGAGCAGGTGAGTCCTAGCTGTCCAAATAACCCACAGGTGCATAGCCCAGGGTTCAAAAATCACAGACCAGTTTGAACTACAGTATTTTTGCATCTAGATAGGGGCTCTGAGTAACAGACATTGGGGAATCCAGGTTAATAATAAGCATGATGGTGAGCCAAAAGTTCTGTAATGTGAAGAAACTTTCAGAATTCCTTCCCAGACCGAGTCTGATTACAAGGAAGCAATCCATGTGTAAAGACAAGCAGGCCACCTGACTGGAATATGGAAGTGAAGGGAGCAAGTATTCCTAGTAAACTGTGTATCTTCTACAATCTAATACTACAGCTTTACATGGAGACTAACCTGTATTTGAAACCGGCAAATTGGATTACACTAAGTGATTCTTTTTTTACTTAATCAAAAAAAGGAAGAAAAATAAATATCAAGAGAACTAGAAAGATCATTAAACTGAGCTAATGCAACATTAGCAATATCATAGAATATTCAACAGCAGAACTAATAAACAGTATTGAAATTCATGCAGAGCAGTATTTCACCACTTTGGGTACATTTTCTTTTCCGAAGATGTGCACCAAATATCTCTCATCCCCCATGTTCTTCGAGAGCTTGCTACTCCTGCATCAGGAGTGGAGACTAAATTCCCTTCTATGAATCTAAGTGAGCTCTTTGCTTCTCTGTGACCAATAGATCATGGCAGAGGTAATGTTATGTGATTTGTTAGGTCACAAAAGGCAATGTGGCTTTTATCTTGTGAGCAGAAACACTCATGTTTTACAGCCCTGAGATTCCGTATAAGAATACAACTGCCCTGAGACTGCCACACTGATGAGCTACATGTAAACCTTCTGGCCCACACTCCAGCTGAGCGCCAGACAATGGTCGGCTACAACTGCCAACCCTATGAGTGTACTATCTTGGACACCCAGTCCAGTCGAGCCTTCAGATAACCAAAAACTGACTGTGATTTCATAAGAACCCCAAGGGAGGACTGCCCAGTGAAGAGGTGACACATTTCTGACTCATAAAACTGTAAGTAGAAAACAGCAGTGATTTTAAACTGCTAAATGTTGGGGTAACTGACTACAGCAATAGTAACCTGAACACCAGGGAGGAGTGATCATTGAGTTTCCAACACCCATAAGGGTGATGGTTGAAATGTGGCAGGAGAGACACCAGTGTGGGGAGGACACAGGAAGTTCCTTTAGGGCCACCAGTAAGAGAGTCTGTGTGTAAAAGCCCATTCGCTCTTTGTGGCATGATTATGCAGTGTGAGATTGCCAAAACGTTGATTAATTTTTGTTGTTGTTAAGCTCAATTTTTCTTCTTCTTCTTATTATTATTTTAAGATTTTATTTATTTATTTGACAGGAAGAGAGAGATCACAAGTAGGCAGAGAAGCAGGCAGAGAGAGAGGGGGAAGCAAGCTCCCTGCTGAGCAGACAGCCGGATGTGGGACTTGATCCCATGACCCTGAGATCATGACCTGAGACGGAGGCAGAAACTTAACCCACTGAGCCAACCAGATGCCCCAAGCTCCATTTTTCATCTAAATAAGTATTCACTTCCTGATTTCAATTTCAGAAGGTAAGAAAATTTCCAAATAATAGCATGGAACTTGCCACAGTGATATGGTCAGTGAGTCAGCTGGGATGTATGTTTTTGTGCATTTATTCCCAACTTCCTAGCCACATGTTAGTAGAGAATGGATGGATCCTGCAGGAATGGATGGTAAAATGAAACTGTATTCCTTCTGCTTTGGTTAGAAGTCTACTTATTACAAAAAAGATCTATTTAGTGTAATTGTTTTAAAACTCTAAGTGGTAATTCAACAAGTTATCAATCAGGATTCTTAATTCTATTACCTCTTCCCTTTCATCTACTCTCATGATTAGAATTCTTGCAAATAACGCACCTTCCCTTTGCCTCAACTTTTCTTCCAACTAAGGACTCCCATAAAACATGCCATTGACACAATTCTCAGGAGGAAAGAGAAGAACTATTTGAGGCATAACCTCCTAACCGATTCAACACACCCTTAGCCAACAACCTCATTCTCCTTTTGGCATTCAGAGGGCTCTGGTGTATCCCTTGCCCTCAAAAATGCTATCAACATAATGAAAGTTGAGCTGAAAATGAATCATTTAGTGAGTCTTCTCCTGCATCTGTTTTAAAACTTCTGGGGGTGGGGGAATCTGTAGAACCTTGGAAGTCTACAGTGGGGTTCATATTGGCTATACTGTTCCAGGATACTTGAGAAAATTAATGAGAACTGGTTACTGGGGAGAAATTAAATAATACTTTTGCTCAGCACTTGAGATCAAGAACCTCAAATTGGAACAGGTATTCTGCCTCAGATTTCCCATTTCCTCTGCCCATACCATGGTCTTCCTACTTACTGCCCCATAATTATCTTTTCTAATTGGGCCCTTCCCGCTACTAGATTATAAGCTTTTTACATGTCTTTGTATCCTTCATGTCCCAAAGTAGATCAAGATATAATAAGAACTCAATAGGCTTTTGATAAATTAACACCGTTTTAACTTTAAAAAGATAAAACAAAGAGGTCATGAATTTGATGATACTTGGGAAGTGTAAAGCTGGGGGTCCGTAAGGAGGTCCAAGTGTCCTTACAGCCAAGTTTGGCATCTCAGCGCTTTAGAATGCAGCCAATTTGGGCATGTTTTTAAGTCTTCTCCCAAATGAAAGTTAGACTAATAATAATAATGGTACCTGATATTTTTATAGTCCCTTTTTGTTTATCGTATTGTTTTTTCTGACAATCTTTTTAGAAACTATTTGGCAAAATTGGTTGTTGTCGTTTTAATATCAGTTTCTTCCTTTCTTTCTTTCAGGCAGGGCTTGAACTCACAACGCTGAGATCAAGACCTGAGCTGAAACCAAGAGCAGTTGGACGCTTAACCGACTGAGCCACCTAGGCACCTCTAATGTCAATTTTTTAAAATCAGAAATTCAAGGAGGTAAATTATTTCCTAGTTACACAGAAATAAAGTGGCAGGAGCAGGGCAAAATTCTAGAGTCCGGGACTTCTGTCCCAGTCTGGAAAGAGTAGCAATCATTGTCTACACTTAAAAAAAAAAAAATCATTTTGGATCCTGATCAAAACTTGATGTTGTGGGTTTCTGTGATCCACCTTAGCTGAGAGGTAGTCATTTTTCACTTCAGGGCCAGCACTTCAGTAGCTGAAAACAGTCTGTGCATTCATTTGAAATGAAGGATGAGAAGTTCCCTGAAAAGGTTTGAAGTCTTAATTCAATTGATATTGGCACAATAAACTCTAGGATGCATTCAAATCCATTACTAAGACTTCTCATGCGGCAGATTTCCGAAACTAGATGTGGAATTGCATCAACTTCTTTCTGTTGTGCGTTTTAAGGTAAAATGATACAGATCTCCTTTCTTCAAATGGGAACTGAAGGGTGTTTACTTGACGATGGTCTCTGTGTATGAGCAACACCATAAGGAAAGGCAAAAATGAAATATCCAACTCTTGCTTACCCCTGTAGTGCATATAGCAAGGCTTCTCAATTCTCCATGCTAGAGTGGGATGCACAATACAGGTCTGGTAGTGGCCAATGGGGACTGGAAGATTCCATCATTCTATATTCCAATAGTCATTCCACATTCTCATGGTCTCTAATCAGAAGTTATAAACATCAGGGAAGAAATGGAATTTTCATTAATACTTTTTAAAGTCAAACTTTTGGAATTGTGGGGACATTTTAGATTAAATATTTTGGTCATAGCTGTATTGCTGCATTATGTAAACATAACCTAATTCTTACTCCCTCATTACTTTCCTCATAGCTTTCTACAAGACCTAAGATCCCAAGGGAGGGCAGAGTATACTGCTTTAAGTCTTATTTTTAGACATTCCAGAAAAATAGAAATATGGAATAATTTTTTATCAGGATGATTATAGATTCAAGTCACATAAATTCTTGATTTGTCTTGCTTCAATAATAAGGATGTGAATTATCTCTTCTAGCAAGAAGCACGGAGACTGGGTAGCCCTAAGGCATGGTATCTTCAGGGCCCACATTTGTGTTCTTCTGTGCCTTGGATTCTTTTATTGCTGTTTCCTGTAAGGGCATAAGATGATTAAAACAGGTCTGGATGACATATCCAGAGAGAACAATAGCCAGGGAAGAATAATAGAACCACCTTTTCCATGTATAGGTTTCAGGAGGAAAAAAAAAAAAAATTCCCAGATGTCTAGCTCATTAGCTTAAACCAGTCATGGACAAAAGCACTGGAACCATCATGTTTGTCTTAGACCAGTTAGGACCTACCCCTAGGTAGGTCCCAGGATTGGATTGATGAGTTCCCTTCAAGTATATGACTGCAAAGAAAGGTAGGTAAGTGAAAAAGGAGGACCAGAGAAATGAATCAATGTTGCACAGGTGATCGACAGTGTTTGGGACAAGGTTTTGTCAACTATTTGATATGACAAATTTTGGTTTTCTCACTTCCTTTGTCATTCTTTTTATTAAGTTCCTAGTATGAACTGTACTTAAGGATATTAAGAGGCTAAAAGGTAATATTGCTGCTATAGAAGAAAAAATAGTCCTTTCCATACAGTTAAGAAAAAGTGACTAACCAAAAAATAAATAAATAAAAAAGGAGAAGAAACTGTGAGAACATTAGTCCTCCAAAGTCAAGAAAAGGCTTAAGGACCTGCTGTTTAACTAGTGAAGGTAAATCACAACACTTCTTATACAATATAATAAGGAAACAAGAGATTCAAGTTTTATCTATTTTCATAAGCACCTCATTAGGTATAAATGCAGATGGATGGAGGAAGAAGCTAGCCGTAAGATTCCATCAGCCCCATATGAGAAGTTATGGTATGATAGGACTAAAGAGAACTAAGTTTTTTCATTGAAAAAAAGATTAGTCATTATCTTCAGTTCTTATTCTAAGAAGACCGTAATTAGAGTGGGTCCACACTCCTAGGTCAATACTCCCAGCTCCTTGATAGAACTCCCTAACTTGGTGTTAACACAATGAGTAGAACAATATATCACCACATACATGGAGGAGACAAAAAGATGATTGGGGATCTTACTTCTATAATTGTTGCCTTCAGAGGACAAGAACTACAGGTAATTTTATTAAGAAAGTCCCACTATAGGCACTTATAACACCCTAGAGTATCTTTAAGGAAGAGGAAATACCTCATTAGTGGTTCAATCCTCTACTCCTCTCCACTTCCATCTATTAAAGTTTGAAGATGCAAAATGTTAGGGAATAAATCCCTAGTCAGGCAATGGTTGAATGTGGAAGAAATACATTATTTGAAACAGAAATTTCCAGTTATAGCCAAATGGTTCAATAACAGCTTAGAAGACAGAGCAACCTGAAAGAGCAAGATAAAAGATAAATAAAAGAAATTGAACATCAAATGTAAATCTCAAAATCTAGAAGATCAGTTAGTATTTTGTATTTTATTATTGGTGGAGAGCGATGTTTAAAGAAAAGAACTCAACCTTTCTACAGGGCAGAGGAGTGTTTGCATTCATGGGTTGAGATGGTTACACCAAGTCTGTGTCCTCATATAAAGTGCTGAAAACAACATGGCACTTTGTCATACTGTCATTCCCACGCCATGAGACATCAAAGACGCATGTGGAAAAGATCATAAGCAAAGGACAGATTTGGTTTTAAGAGCCAGAGAGGCTATGTAATTATAACAGTTAAACTCTGAATCTCACAGGACATTGGGGCAAGAAAACCTTCAAATGTCATCTCATTTAACTCTCCCATCCTTAAGCAGAAAAGACAGGGAGCGGTTTCACGATGGCGTGTCATCAAGTTTATAGGTGACCTTGCTTCCCTTTTGTAATAGTTCCTGTGAAGGTCGTTGTGAGATCCTGAGTGAATAAAGGAAGAAGAGCTAAAATAAGAAATTTCTCCCAAGAAACACAATGGTTAAATTTTCTATGGTTTGGATTAGGAATCCTTAACACCGACTTACCAAGGAGGGCCGAGCACTTATAACCACAGGCCCAGAAATTTGAAAACTTCCACTGGATCAAAGAATATACAGATAGTTATGTCTTTTTTTTTTTTTAATTGCTTTAGCATCAGAATAGGAAGTTTGTTGAGTCTTGGTAAAAGCACCAATTCTATTTCCATTTTTATTCCTCTTCCAATTTTATAGAAAAGGTACATTTTCATTAGAGGAATTAGGTAGCTAATTCTCTTGGAAAGATGCAGCTGTCACTGAGTAACACAATCTTTCCCTGCCCTCCTCACTCACTTTGGCAGCAGCTGGGTTTCAGCTCAGAGTGGTTCTCGTTTGCTTTAGGCCCACAGTGACAGCTGACAGGAGAGTAGTAACAGCTAAGGTGTCAAGCCATCCCTTCCCCAATCCCATTTGCTTTGGGAACGTGCTAACTTGAAAGTCCATAACGGTCATTTAAAAGCAAGAATTAGTCGATAGTATAGGTTTTTGTTTCTCTACATGCTCCACATAAGGGAGAAAAGAATGTTTGTTTTTTATTTAAGGCCACTGTGTTTAAACGATGTTATGATCCTTGATGCAAAATATCTCAGTGCCTGTATATGTCGACATTCGAGTAACCAGTAGAACTAATTCAGTTTACAAATGTTTTCAACCCCAAACGAAGGGACAGTGGATAAAATACTTTTCTTTTGTAAAGGGTCACAAAATACTAGTTTGCTATAAGAGGTAACAAAAAAAAAAAAATAGAATACTTTTCCAATGTATGAAGATCTGTTTTCTATGGACCACCGCACACCGCCCCCCCAGCCAAAAAAAAAGTTCACTGGCCAACATTCCTTTTTGATCATAGATGGGATGATGTCTATAGGAAGGGTTTGGGTAAAATCCAAAAATCAACAACATGCAAAGCACCCCTGAAATAAGTTAAGCACTGTGTAGAATCAAAACTAGATATGACATGGGTCCTACTTTAAAGGATCTTCCTGACCTCCTGGTATGACAATTACATGTGTCATGTCATGAAATATTACCGCAGTCGGGAACAAGTGTTACTTACACAAAATGATGATTTTGCTGTTTCAGAGACACACGATCACTATGGTTTGCTAGAATGGGCATTTGCCTTGGAGTCAAGTGTCTTGGTCAATGTCCAAATATCGACATTTAATAGCTGTGTGACTTCTCTGTATTCACTCTCCTCATTGGTAAGAATGTTGAACTAGATTATTCCCAAATTAAAACATTCTGCAATTTATGATAACTGGAGACTATGTACTATGTTTGCACAGTGGTTTACAATGGAGTAAAATTTACTAGTGGGTAACATTAATAAATCATTAAAAATATCACCCCAGATTTAAGTGAACTTCGGTTAACAAAAGAAGTCCCATGTTCAAAAAATGTTTTAACAATGATTTGGAATTAATTAAAATAGCTGTCATCTGTTTTCCCATTAATGAAAGTAGGACATTTATAAATGAGCATGTTCATTTTTTTTTTTTATTAACGTATAACGTATTATTAGCCCCAGGGGTACAGGTCTGTGAATCACCAGGTTTATACACTTCACAGCACTCACCATAGCACACACCTTCCCCAATGTCCGTAACCCAACCACCCTCTCCCTACCCCCTCTTGTTTCATTTATTCCTTTCCTATCCCCTAAACCTCCCACATTGCCTCGCAACTTCCGCTTATTAGGGAGATCATATGATAATTGTCTTTCTTTTGGGGAAATTGCAGGGGTCAGCACATCCGGAGTGCAATGGATAAGAATTGCCCTGGGAAAACCACCTTCGTGATCATGGTAACTCCCCTGCCAGGTAAGTATAAAATGAGCATGTTCTCATCATCTTTAAATATGACACACTGAACTTCTATATGATGCCACTGGTTGCATGTGAGGTGTTTGCCTTTTGGTGTATCCTACCGACGTCTGCCAGTCCCTCAGGTGGTTTTAACTGAAGGCAAGGCTATCTTGCTATCCTTGATTTGGGACAATCAGCCATCACAAAACAATTCCTGATAATAAACATTACAAGGAGAGGCCTGCAAACAGCTCCAGAATGATAAATAAAGATACTATTTTTCCAAATAGGAAACAGGAGGAGGTTAATTTAAAATAAACCACTGCGAGATTTCTTATGGAGTTAGTATCACCTACTTTTCAAAAGCAGAGTAATCATTACACGTGAGGGCAGTTGTTCACCAGAACATCTTGTTTATTTGGCTGATTGTTCTCCCCAGGTATAATGCTTTCAACAGATTAATCAGCAGTTTTAATCGGCTTTTCAAGACTATCTAACAGGATAATTTGGTCTGTTATCCAAATCACCCTCCCTTAGCTTTCCCCATCATAAGCAAATGCACTGCAGAGTTTCACGCAGACCTGGTATCCCATTCCGGCTCTCCCACTTTCCTGGAAAGTTGGGCAAACGACTTCAAATTTTTGAATCTCATTTTCCTCATCTATGGGATGAATGTAATAATACCTACTCACTGACTTAAGGTGAAGACAACGTTTTTTGTTTTTTTTTTGTTTTTTTTTTTTTAGATTTTTGCTCATTTATTTGTCAGAGAGAGAACGAGAAAGCACAAGCCGGGGGAGCGGCAGGCAGAGGGAGAAGCAGACTCCCCACTGAGCAAGGAGCCTGATACGGGACTTAATCCCAAGACCATCAGGACCCCAGCCAAAGGCAGACACTTAACTGACTGAGCCACCCAGGCATCCTGACAATGTGTATTAATATGACCAACAAACCTAGTGTTGTGACCAGAACATGAGGGACACCAAATAATAATTACTATTATCCTAAACCATAAGAAGATTCAGAGCCCTAAGTGTCTTGAAAAGGCAAGGATGCACCCAGTCTTGCATGTCTATGCTCTTTTTAAAGAATAAATATCTGTCAGCTTCCATATATAGAATGCACGTGTTTTTTATTTTTTTAATTTTTTTATTTTAAAGATTTTATTTATTTATTTGACGGAGAGAGAGATCACAAGTAGGCAGAGAGACAGGCAGAGAGAGAGAGAAAGGAGGAAGCAGGCTTCCTGCCGAGCAGAGAGCCCGATGCGGGGCTCGATCCCAGAACGCTGGGATCATGACACGAGCCGAAAGCAGAGGCTTTAACCCACTGAGCCACCCAGGCGCCCCTGCACGTGTTTTTTAAAAGTGAGGGTCAACATTTTCTCCGCATAAAAATATATTGTATTGGGCGCTGGGGTGGCTCAGTGGGTTAAGCCTCTGCCTTCAGCTCAGGTCATGATCTCAGGATCTTGTGATCTAGTCCCGCATCAGGCTCTCTGCTCAGCAGGGAGCCTGCTTCCTCCTCTCTCTCTCTGCCTGCCTCTCTGCCTAATTGTGATCTCGCTCTGTCAAAAAAAAAAAAAAAAAAAAAAAAATTTAAAAAAAATATATTGTATCACATAGTGTCCTGGCTGTGGCCGTTCTGACAAAATATCATAGTTTGGGTGACTTATACATAACAAATTAATTTCTCCCAGTTCTGGAGGCCAGGAAGTCCAAGATCAACGCAAAGTCTGCTTGTCCCTCTCCCTCTGCTCCTCCCCCCAACCCCTCTCTCTACTAAATAAATAAATCTTAAAAAAAAAATAATGTGTGTTTGTAACCAGTAAGTTTTTAGGTCAAATTTTTAATTGTAGGGTTTGATTAGCTCTTCCTCTGCATTCTTGTTTTGCTGGGAAAAAGGGCATTGAATAGATACATGTATTTCAAAATGTAGAAGGACGCACAGATGGTAAAGAAGTAAGTCCTTAGACAAGAGGTTATTAAGGTGAGGAAAACCTGGTATTATCCAACAGTTCCTCTATTGGAACCATGTCAGTCTGTGGTGGGTCCTGATGGTACCAGGAAGATGTAGATTAAGCCAGGTAATAAATACTCAGCCCTTAGCACAGCTTCTCACACAGTCAACTCAATAAATATATTTTTTAAGGATTTTATTTATTTATTTGACAGAGATCACAGTAGGCAGAGAGGTAGGCAGAGAGAGAGGAGGAAGCAGGCTCCCTGCTGAGCAGAGAGCCTAATTTGGGGCTCGATCCCAGGACCCAGTGGTCATGACCTGAGCTGAAAGCAGAGGCTTAACCCACTGAACCCCCAGGCACCCCCCAACTCAATAAATATTAGTGGCAGTGATAATTTAATGACTCCTCTGAATTACCCAGCCCAGGGACCCTTGATACGCCTAGCTTATTCTAATCACTATTAATTGCATTACCTTTAGCCAGTGGATCAGAGAGGCAAATATAGAAGGGAGAGAAGGCAAAACTAAAAATCTGTGAATTTGATAAATCATTAGCAATCCCTGATAAAGGTAGAGAGGGATTAGGGTGACCCAAATAGTTAAAATCACGACTAAAATGTGTTTTGTTGTTGTTTTTATGAACCTCTCAACGCCATTTTCTACTCAGCACTTGATAACCAAGAACTGAAGGCAGTGGCCTTTTTTGATGTTAAGAAATGTTGAGAAAAGTAAAAAGGCACGTGTGGTTTTCTGCTTCACTTGGTTGTCAAGAGAATTGCAATAAAATAACCATTTAAAATCGAGAAATGGAGCAGCAGGCCCTACTCTGAACAACGTCGTACTTTCAATGGTTCATGAACGTTATGAGTCACGGGGACAGCTACCCAAGGGGCGACTGTCTTGAAGACTAAAAAATTACGGTCAAAAGAAACTAGAAAAATAAAAGGGCTGGGACCGTCTATCCTATGATGGCTAGCCTTTAGACTCGCTTAAGCAGTCTTTGTCCCGGTGTTCTAAATCAGTGCTTCTTAGACTTTAATGTGCATATAAATTGCCTGGGGATCATCAGAAGTGCACAGGCTAATCTTGTTAACTTGGGTTGTAGCCTGATATTCTGCATTTTTAACAAGCTCCCAAGTCATGCTACTGGTCCGAGGACTCCGCTTCGGGTGGCAGGTTTCAGTATTCTATGTTCATGTTCCTTATGCTTACAGTGACTGGACATTCTGTGCTTTTCAGGACAGCCTCAATTTTATTGATAGGTTATTATTTTCAGCAAGTCAGTTAGGTAACTAAATTAATTTAATTTTTATACTTTGGGGAGGCTGTTCGTATAAGAGATTTTTCTTTTCAGAAAATACCATGTCAAACTAGATTGTCTTGACATGGGGTTGAGAAAATAGACTTATGGCCTGGCAAATGTTTCTTCTCTCCTTTTTCTTTTTTTGAGACTTCCTATCTTATTCTAGTACTCCTTTTTGTATCTGCATAACAACTTGGCTAGAACAAAGAAACCATTATTTTCTACCAGTCAAGGCTAAATGAGTCATCCGTGAAGGAAGAATGGCAGGGATGGGCTGGAGGCCTGGACTAAGGATTACAGCCTGACAAGGGGGAATTTGACATAGGAAACTTGCCTGATGGTCATTCCTGTCTTCCTTCTCTATCAAAAATACATTGAAGAAAATCTCTTTTTTCATCTCTAAATCATGGTCCAAATCATGGTGTAATGCTCTGATGAAAGTTTACTGTGCTCAGAAGAACGGGCTTGTTTTCTTGCTCTGTCACCTACTAGTCATATGACATTGGTCAAGTAACTTCACCTTTTTGAGCTTCTGTTGTTGTTGTTTTTTAAATTTTATTTTCTTTCTTCTTCTTCTCTTCTTCTTCTTTAATGGGGGAATGAGGTTGAGGAAACGCCAACATTAAAAATATGTCCCCCATGGATTATTAAAAACCAGGATCATCTAGGCCATATTGCGATTCCTAAAGATAATATCTTAAATGTTGCAATACCTCTATTTAGAGTTAACTCTGAGGCAGAATGCTACTTGTGGAACTCACCTGGACACTTGTGCCCTCAAAGTTGATCTCAATAGGGAACCTGGATGGCTCAGTTGTTTAAGCGACTGCCTTTGGCTCAGGTCATGATCCCAGCGTCCCAGAATCAAGTCCTGCTTTAGGCTCCCAGCTCCATGGGGAGTCCGCTTCTCCCTCTGACCTTCTCCCCTCTCATGCTCTCTCTCACTCTCTCTCTCTCTCAAATGGATAAATAAAATCTTAAAAAAAAAAAAAAAGTTGATCTCAATAAAGGGAACCAACGTTTCTTAGTATGAGGACCCAAGTTTCCTTTTCAAACCATAGATTGCTGAGGTAGGAATGTGAAACTAAAGTAATATTTACTACTTCATTAAAAGAGGGGAACAGAAATTGCAGGGCATGTATGTCAGTCTGAATTCTCTAAGACCTGAGTAATTATTCAATGAATGAATGAATGAATGAATGAACAAATGAATGAAATCATGGACTGTTTCTGGAAAGCTGGTAACAAAAGATGAAGAAAATCCTTGGTATTTAAAGTGAAGAAGACACACTGTCATCTTTCTTCAGTACTTGAATTCCTTTCCATTTTTTTTTTAAGTGACAGTGTATTAAAGTTTTAGAAAAATTAAAATTCTGGAAAGACGCACAACACATTACTACACAAAAGGTGAAAATTAAACATTGACAGAGCACCTTTAGAAAGCATTTTTGTGAAAGTTTATTTAAAAGATATGTTGAAGAGAAAAAAAATATCGATATGAAACACCCCAGGAAACCATAAAAAAACTTGAGTCCCTTAACTCCATAATCATTCCAAATAACACTACCCAGAGGGAAAAACCACAATCCTGCATAAATGCAACATTTTCCTCCCCACTCCCCGGCAAATTCGTGGATTCAGACTGATGATTTCAGGTTGCTATCATTTAAAAATAAGTATACTAGGACTTATCATTATGGGTCTCCCACAGCAACATGAAACATGGATTTCTGTATCCTTGATTATAGGTCCAAGATTCATTCCAGGAAGCAATTAAAAGCTGTTTTAACTTTGAAGTTTTTAAAATGCAAAAGAAAATTCAAGAAATGAAACTCACTTAATGATACCGTTGCCTTTTGCTAACTCTGATGTCTAGATGAGATTTGCCAAAATGTGTTGTTTTCAAAGTCCTAATTAAAAGGCCATCTTTAATAACTGTGTCTATTAGACACCAAGTAGTATCTGAAGAAGGAATTAAGCAACATACATGAGCTTTAAAATCAGTGTCTTAAGGTGGAAAAAAGCTATCAATCAAGTAACCTCACCGTTATTCTACATCTGAAAAGGAGTTCTTCAACCCAAACCACGTGGATTGTGCTCAGTGGACTGTAGATAGATAATTTGTCACCCTGTCTTATATCAACTATGCTTTTTGATCCATAAACTCAATTCCTAGGTAAGAAAGAAAATATTCTATGTTAAAAAATATGGAGTCATTTGTCTCAGTAGAATCTCTTTTTGTAGGCTCTCCAAAGGAGATAGAAGTGGTTTCTACAAACACTAACTTTAGTGTTAGAATATTTTTGGTCATTTAGTTTTCTAAAATCATCATGGAGAGCAATCTTTTTACAAAGCCATGCCCTTAATCTTAGTAATAAAACAATACTACTAGATAGAAAGAATACATAAAGAGAATTTAATTATTCTTTTACAGTCCATGAATTAATAATAGAAGCATTATTTTTCTCATTACATTTCTAATGAGTGAAGACTGACAACACTTTCTGAACACAAATTCCAGTAACTAAGAACTATCATGAGATTGGAAATTTTTTAGTATTTCCTATACTTAGAACTACTCTTTCAAAAGGAATATCACTGTTGAAGAAATTCAAGATGGTCATGACTGCTTATATGTAGACTTCAAGATAAAAAAAAATCTGAGGAATACAATAAATCATCTGACTTTGTTTTTGTCTTTTCATGGCATTATAATTCTCCTTTAGCTACAGGGTAATTTCTGCTACTCAGAATTCTATTGATAAAAACTCTTTATTAACCAAAAATTATCTACTCCACCCCACCTCCCGACATGTTCACAATATTATAGCACAATATCTAATAGCCCTAAAACGAAAATGAAAGTTTTGAAGATTCTGAATTACTTTATTTTATTTTGGAAAAAAAAAAAAAAGAATATCCAAATTGCAATCATTCTAGTAAGATTTACCTGATGCTAAAAAATAGCTGATGCCTAAAAAATGTGAGGAAAATTCATAAAATTATAGAAAAGATATTTAAAATCAAGTGGACAGATACTGATATAAATGGTAGTGGGTCTATCATTCCCCTACATAGTATTTATTAATTTAGATAATTACAGATTGTTTAATTTATAAGAATTAAATGAGAATTAGAAGCCTTCAAGCTAAAACCTAGAAGTAGACAGGATCTGGAGAATGAGTCTAATCCCCTCATTTTACAGATGAGAAAACAAAATCCAGAGGTTAAGAGATTAGGCTGGGACCAATTTCCAAGTCTGGTTTCCATTCAATGTATTTGCCATAACAGAATACACACACACACACACACACACACACACACACACACACACACACTCTCCAGGCTAAGGGTTGGGGGGTGGGGAAGCCATAGAAGGATGGGTAGAGATGGAGGTTACAAGCATTTAAAGGGCCTCTTACTAAGGGTCAAGCATTATTCTAAACATTTGTGTGTGTTTATTGCATTTGATCTCATAGCACCCTTATGAAGAAGCCGCTATGCTTTAGGAGATAAAGGAACTGAAGCTCGGAAAGGTCATCCTGACCCCATTTCCACATGTTTGACCCAGACACGAAATGGCCATTTCTTTGGCCATTTACTGGTTTCTCAACAGTATATTGCCTCACACACCAATTGAACAAATGTATACTAAGCCTCTCCTTTATGCCAACCCCCTCTAGGGAGCTGGGTGTGCAGGGATGAAACAAAAGTCTTGACCCCCATCCTTAAGGACTCAGTGGACACAAGGTCCAGCCCCACTGTTTCCTAAACTGATAGTGTCTCCTTTACTCAGGACCAGAACTGGGAATCCCTATTTTGAATCATTTTTGGAAGCTCCGATAATGATCCCACCTTCAATAAAGTCACTTGAAAACTTAATAACAGCCTTTCATATTCTACATTTTCTCTGAAAGGTTATTAATGCAAATGGTTTCAATAACAATTGGCAAACATATTTTACACAGTAGTTTTCCACAGTATGGAAATACCAAATTCTAGAATTGCTTCAAGATTAAATATGTTCATAAAATTTTACATTTTCATGGGGTCTGTTAATTCAAATACACTAGAATTTAAGTACTGTGATTTTTTTTTAAGTTGGTCTTATTTTTAGACTCTATTCAATAGAGATCAATTAGGAAAAACATGATTGTAGAGCACAGACCATAGGAATCGTGTTAAATCGAAGTAACAATATAATCTGTGAAACACCAATTCCAAAAATGTAAAGCGTTCTTATATTGTATGCAGTGGGTATTCTGCAAATAAGAGAGCACTCAAAAGAATGAACGGACTTGGTACATGACTTTATTCCGGGCATTTTATAATATTCACTGTCAAGCTCACATGCATAATTTGGTTTTGTGTTTGAAAACAGAGCTAATCATTCTATCACCAATCAGGCAAGGCTATGTGGAGCTCAGATAAGAATGATGCATGTTGGAGGGGCCTGTCTACACGGCCTAGATGAGATTGGCCCTTGATTTGCAGCCACAGCTGCTAATGGCTAAGCGTACAGCTATTTTCAACCACTCCACTTAGATTCACATTCTTCTCTGCTCTGGTGCTTTAAAAAGCACCAGGATGCTTGCCTGCTTCCACTGTGTCCTGGCAGGCCATCATTCTACAGACTGATTTTAATTTGAGCTTAGGCATGTCATCACAAGTTTGTGGGAGAGTCCTCTGAACTCTTTGGAAATGTGAGAACTGGGTTCTTGAAGCACACATGTAGGATGTCATACAAAAGATTATTGATCACTTCGAACAGTTAACACTGTGTCTCAGAGTGATGATAAATCCCAAGACGTTCACCTCCATATAACAAAGATTCTCCACTGTGTTGCAGAGATGAAAAGTGCCTCTCATCAACACTCCATCCCATGGCATGCTGACAAGAAAGTACAGTGATACCTCAATTCATAAATCATCTGGCAAAAGCGTGCTTTGGGGAAAGCTGCCCTGGGTCGGGGAAAATTCCTGAGTCTACAGTGTTTTCATGCCAGCTGAGCCAGCTCAAACATTTCTTATATAAAAACTTTCTTGATCCACAAAGAAGAGTCGATCTTGTCCTTCTTGTAGCTTTACTAACCTTTAGACACATCCCATTCTTGTGCAAATGTATGTTCGCCTTCTCTGCTAGACTCTTAGCTCTCTGAAGGCAAGATCTGTTTCTTTGAATAAATCCCTAACACATGAGATAGTGCCTGGAATACAATTTTTGCTGATTGAACATGGATAGATGAATGAATGAATGGAAAGGTAGGTGGATGAGGAGGAGGAAAGAGGACTCAAACTCCAGTTGAGTCTTGCTTGGCTGGGTCTGAGCCTGCTGAATTAGAGCCAACTTATTCACTGCTCCTGTAAGTTGAGTCAACTTGGAAAGTGAAAAGGAGAGAAAAAAGGCTGAGCAATAGTCATATGACATCTACACCACTTGATGGGAGGATCTCCCCAGAGGAATAGAAGCATCTTCCATTTTAGCCAAGTTTCTTGGGGATTGACTCCTCTCCTGGTATAAGGAGAGGGAGGAGGTTATTGCTCTTTCAAGAACCAGTGAGGTAGAGAAGGAGGAATGGTCTAGAAAAGAATAGGAGCTTTGAAATTTGACACACTTGAGGACCAACTGCAATTTCGCTAATTACTTAGATGATTTTGGACAAGTTGTTTGGTCTCACTGAAATCCTGGCTCTTCATCTATAAATCAAAAATTGTGACACCAACCTTGCAAGGTGGTTCTAAGAGTGTAAAAGACCACATGTGGAATACCTAGCACAGAGAGGCACTCAAATATTTTTACTTATAATAATTATGTATATGTATATGTATATATGTTATTTTTAGTTGTATGAAGAAGTCTTTGATGTTAGTATTGTTGCAGAGAATTCTGTTGGTTAAATGAAATTTATCTGTAGAAAAATGAATTTTTGTTTAAATGAGATAATTGTTTAGCACCTACCATCAGGCACAGCGTTGTGTGAAGAAAGACTGTATATTCTTTGGAAGTTGTCAGATAAAGTGAGATGACCATACCTGGAGGACAGAGCCACATCATTCCCAAATAAGGCCATACTTGATAGACGGAGGATTAGGTATTTAATGGATACACACATACGTACATATAGACATACACATATAAAATTGATCTTATGGCTACCATGGGTTTAAAGAATAATATTCAGGTAGTCTGCTGATATTAATCTTCTATAATTACAGAAGGTAAAATGTGGGGTCAGAATGTCTGACTTGATTACCTACGCATGAATCCTAGTGATAGGTCCTTAAGATATTAATGTTTTCTTTCTTCAGACAAGTAAAATTCACCTCAAGAATGAACAAGTGACCTAAGAGAAATGTGCCTGATGAGTCACTCTGAATGTTGCTGAACAAGTCACAGGCTGTTACAGCTGCCAGGACCCCATGTTCCAAACTCAACTATTTGACCTTGACACATTCCCTCTTTCCTGTCTTGTCTTTGGGTGACCCCCCAGCCTAGAAGATGACAGATTCAACAGAGAGATTCCTGTCTGCCCAAGTCATAAGCCATTCCTCCCAAGCCCACTAACCCTTAACCCCTGAAGTAGCCTGGCCTGTACAATCACCTTATCATCTCCATGTCCTAACCTGTTTTCATAATTCTTCCAGAACTCTCATCACAGATATCAGGAAATATTAGGTATTAGCAGATTTGATGATTAAAGTTATTTAAAATAAGATCTGGATGACAGGATATATTTATATGATGTAAGCTATCTATTTAGTTTACATAAATATTTAGTCACATATTGAATCTGGGAGTCTTCCCAACTCATCCCTTTTTCTGCTCCATAAGTAGAATAGGGACCAGCCTCTTGCTTCCCTATTGCAGACCCACATTAAGATGAGTTTAAAAACAAGTCAGTTGTTGGACGACTGCCTTCGGCTCAGGTCATGATCCCGGAGTCCCGGGATCGAGTCCCACATCGGGCTCCCAGCTCCATGGGAGTCTGCTTCTCCCTCTGACCTTCTCCTCGCTCATGTTCTCTCTCACTGTCTCTCTCTCAAATAAATAAATAAAAAAGAAAAAAAAAATCTTTAGAACTGTTGAATGCCAGGCAGAAACAATATTGAAGAATAAAGTCTAATGAAGATAAGGTTTAGCTATTTAGGAAATTATCTTTGAAAGGGATTATATAAAACTCAATTCTTAATTAATTGATTTGTCATTCTTAAATGAGAACCATTAAGCTAAATTATGAAATTAGTTATCTCAAGTCATTTTTGACCAGTGTATGAATAGTATATAAACTGATAGAGAGCATGCAGCTTGAGTTGTTTAAGTGATTTCCAGCAATTCTTGGGAGAAAACAGAACAGAGAATGTAGTCTTTAAACCTAATGGGATAGGACATAGGACTGAAGTAAAGAGAAGGAAAAGAGAAAGTTTCTCTTCCAAAAGGGAAACTTCAAAAATTCACAAGCCAAGGGGAAAAAATCTTGGATAATGTTTAAAATAAATAGGACATGATACAAATTCTGCATACAAATTCTGTAGGAACATATTATGGCCGCCTGGACAGGTTAAAGATATAAGAGGTTATCTCAACAGCCACCTCAGAGATTGAATGAAGAAGGTGGAGAAGATGTGAGCTATTCACAAAGGTGCTGAAAGTTTGACCATCTAAGAAGAGACCAGCAAGAAAGCTCTTGGTTCTATAACTTTCAAGCTAAGTTTTATATAATATAATTATATCATATTTTCTAGTTATAGAAAATGCTGCTACTTCATTCATTTGTTCCCTCACTCTGTAAAGATCTATCCATTCCTACTTTGCTCCAGGAACTGGGAATATAAAAATAAATAAGAAAAAGCCTCCGAAATCTAAATGAATATAACAAAATATTGTGGCAGATGCACAAAGACAGGTATGCAACAAATGGCATTGGGGAGCTCGGCAGGGTGGCCTCTGAAGGAGGCCACAGGGATGGCATCCCAGCAGGGACAGATGAATCAGGGCCTAGAAGATGACAGCCAGGGACAGAGGTGTGAAGGAATTGTGTGCCGCCAGGAGGAAGAGCACATTTAAGAGGTTTGGTGTGTTTGGAACCTCTTTAAGATGGGGTCTATTCAGAGATATAGCTGAAGAGGTCAGCGTGTTGAATCTGGGAAATGAGAAGCCAGTCAAGTGTGTTAAGGAAAATCTAACATAATTGGAGATGAATTTTAAGAGGTTCCCACTGACTCTAGTGAGGAAAATTTATTGGAAGAGAGCAGGATTGGGAGTGGTTAGTCATACCTCATTTTCTTTCTGGCAAGGTTGCAAAATTGCTAGATCAGGAAAACCCAGTAGACAACGTATTTTTAGATTTCATCATGGCACTTGACAAGGAGCTCTCTTGTCAACAAGTTCTAAAAATATGTACTGATGATAGTACAATTAAGTAGATCCCTCACTAAGTTCAACCTACCTTTCTAGTCTTTTCTTTTAGTGTTCCCCTATACTTCCCAGTGTTTCAGTCATCACATCCCTTGTTGATTCCTGTACACACCCTGTGTGTTCCAACCTCCGAGCCTTTGTTCATGATGCTCTCTCCATCCTTTCTTCTCTTCACTGTGGAAACCCCATGTATTGTTCAGTGGGGCCTCTATTGTTGTATTTATTTTTGTACTTGTCTTATGATCCTTGCTTTATTTCATCCTGCATTATAGGCATTTGAGTAAGTAGCTAATACTCCCCACCACATTTTAATGTACTTGGGGGTGTAAAGTTTTTCATATTCCTCAGCACAACGATAATGATGCTCATAATAAAACCACCAACAATGTCTTTAGCACTTCTCTGCCAGACAGGATAGAAAATCATTTGCATATCCCTTTCCCCTTTGACTTATTCACTTGGAAGTGGCAGTTCAATGTACGTACCAGTAGGAAGCACAAATATATCAGTCGCCCAGACCCAGGTTAGTGCTTAGCTATAACACTTATTGTCTGTGTGAGTTGAGCAAGTTGTTTAACTTCTCTAACTTAAATTTGTCCTGAGGATTGAAGGAGAGTGTGATTTAAAGGGCATTTTACATAGTGCTTAACACACAGGAAGTTCTCAGGATACAAATATTCTCTATGAAATCACTGCTAAACCCATTACACGGATACTAGGAAGACACAAAAATGCATGTGTACCCCTCTCAGCAAGCTTACAATTTAGTGGTGACCAAACCTTGTCAATGCTATCTAATTTTGAAGTATGCTAAATCTAGAAAAATGTAAAAATGACAAACACTGTAAGCATTTCACATTTACATTGATGTTTCAAGAAAACACACATAAGAGTTAAATAATTTTTCCAAAGTGGTGTACCTCGTTTACTCCATGTAACACATACTTTACACAAGACATTTTAATTATCCATTTAACTTTTTTTTTTTTTTAAGGTGGAGAAAAGTCACCCTTGGAGTATACCAAAGAAGATATGAAATAAGGATGTTGAGAATTTTTTTAAAGCTTTTTTTGTGCAACTTTCACCTATTCTTTTCAGCCATGAACTTCCTCCTCTTCAAATAAGATGTATCCACAGAATTTGAGGTCTTGGAATGATCACCAACCACCATCTAATTCAGAGAGGAAGAACAGGTTCAGCACCCCAATATTTTACCAGTGGCAGGATCTGATGTGCTAGGTTATTCTTTTTGCCAGGAAGCTCCTCCCCATCCTTTACCACACTGCTCTGTGCCATGGGAGACTGACATGTGTGAACTATAAGCACAAACTCTCCTGTCCTCCTCAGGCTTCCAGTTGGGTTCTGACAAAGGGAGATGGCATCAAGGGACACCATTTTGGGGGAAAGTGAGGTTGAGGTATTTATTCCCCCAACAGGAATAATGGTGATGATGGTAGGATGATGTCCGCAGCTTCCATCAGAGCCCCACACCTTCTATATCTACATCTATAGCTCATTCAGCCTTTGAGAAGGCAACACTAGTCCCCTCAGCATTTCACTGTCTTTTGTTGGTTTCATTGTACCCTCTGTACCCTTTTGTAAATTGCTGTATCTTTAAGCTCTCTTCAAATACTTTGCTTGAATATGCAGTCTGGGACACTGATGGTACCCTGCCTGACTCTTGGTTTCTAGGACAGTACTTTCCCCCCCTTCACAACGCTGAGTTGAAGCATGGAGATAAAAGGATTGCTTTCATGGGAATGGGTTTTACTTTTTTATTCAAAAATGATATTTTCTTGGAAATATTTTGATAGTCAAGAATTGACTGCAATTTCATTCTCTTTTGTGATGACATTGCGGTTTCCTTGAAGAACAGGTCAGAAAAAAGATTGGAATATTTCCTAGGCGAATTGTTGATAGAATCACATCCCTTTCTTAGCTCTTTTCCTTCCTAGGATAAAAATGAAAAAGAGGTTATTCCATGTGATAGTGGAGCCCCCAAACAACAAGATAAACTCACAAATAAAGTCCGTCTTCAGAACAAACCAGAAGTCCATGAGCGCAATATTTCAACTATAACATAGCATGAAAAGAGGACATGCTGAAAGAAAAAAGTCAATGGGGATGCGTTTTCTTTACATACCCTGTAATAGTTCTTCTTTTACAAAAGTAATGAAAGAATAGAGTGTGGGGAGAATAGGTAGGAAGATAAGACACGCATGCCTGGTGTTGAAGAAAAGCTATTTGTACCTAGGACATTGTAGAAATTGTTCAAGAACAATTCAGCCATGTAAAAATATGACCCGGTAATAATGCCAAGGTCAATCAGACCCATAGTTATTGCCTTACAAAGAGCTAGCCTTAGAGGATACCATGGCTCAAAGTCTGCTAGAGTTTTTACAGCAACCCCCCATTATTAGCATTTGGAAGGTATTTTTGAACCCTGAGAAATTAATTGCACAGAAACTATGACATAAAACTCATACCTTTTTTTTTTTCCTGGTGAATGAGACTTTGAAGAGCTACCATAAAAACATAAAGGAACTACTCAGTGACTCTATTATAGCAATGTATTTTCATTATTTGAAGAACAGTTATTGCTACATGAAATTTTTCCTATTTACATATTTATTTGGTTTGGCTTTATTTCCCTAATAGAATTGAAACCTTATAAGAAGAGACACACTTTTTATTCCTTGTTCATTGGACAAATTAAGTATTGACTCAGTTGTAAATAACAATCCATAGTCAGTTACCCATTAAACTTCAAATCCATATACTCAAAAAAGAACAATTATGATGTCCATACCAGAATAAGAATAAAGAATATTGTGAAACATATGTTTATTGTAATCCTATTTATGCAAAAGAATACAACAGTACCCCCCCACTGAAAAACTTCTTTCTATGTGTGCATTTTATATTGAAAAAAAATGCATATATTTTTTGGTAATTTTTTAAATTACCAAGTTGTAATTAATTTTTTCTTCCAGAGAATTAGTTTTGGGAGGTTTTACATTTTTTTAGACTCCTGTATTAGGTGATTTTGCTATACGGAACAGACATTGCTTTTATAATTTGTAAAAAATAATAATAATAATAAAATTATGAGATCAAATCTTGTAATATAGTGACTTTGGACACAACTATTGGACCAAGTTGGAATCTGAATTTATAATGACCACTAATTTTGGTTTCTGTCTCTCACTGTTTGTGTGTTTCTGTTACCAGAGTAATGAAATATCTCCCAGATTTCAGCTCCTATCCCCAACCCACCCTTGTAATGGGTTTTGCAACCACCTTTCTACCCATGACCATCCACCCTAATAAGATTCTTGTGCCCAATACCGTTTCTAGGCTGAGCCAACTTTCAGGTTGTAGATAGTCAATGGTGAAAGGAACAATCTGGAGGAACAGGATGAACATGATTTAGGATGGCTGGGGGACGTAGGCCAGGGGAAAGGGAGAAGAGCTCTAAAAATATCTCTTTTGCTTCCTACCTTCTCCCAAAGGCAGAGCCCTTCAATGTCTCTTTTTACACAGATTGAGGCAATTTGTATTAGAGCTAGAAATACTGAAGTATCAAGTATCCTCAAGTCTGAACTGGCATTTTGCCTGCTAGTCCATGAGCCCTCCCATTGGGTACATCCTGAAGCCTTCTTGGAGATTGCAGATCATAAATGTGCATGATTAATTGCATGTGTTGAAACGAAAAATAATGTTGTTTCCAGAACATTCAGACTAGAGGGTGAAGCAAGATCCCAGCGGGTGACAGGAGAAATCTCTTGAGGGAGTCTGACAGTGATGGCTGAAGAAAGATTGAACTCGGGGGGGCAGCCTGATAAACATTTCTAGTAGATGGAATAACAAAGGAATAAAACCAGACAATAAAAATTTGGTACAGATTGTGAAATTAAAAATTAACTAAAAATTAATACAGGTTCTGGAGCAGTGATTTAGGTCAAAGAGAAGAGGAATATGTAAAGCAATCATCTAGACATGTTCACGACTTGGTTTCTAAATAAAATTTACCCAGTGAGAGGGGGAGGCAGCAGCAGTATGGTGTCTCCCCTAAATATAGAGATATTTACAGGTATCTACTGCCTATGGGGAAGAACAAATAGTTTGTTATTTCCCTCTTCTGGTTTATAAACTATAATTGCTTCCCTTGGGATTATAACTGTGTACACAAAAGCTTGCACTAAATTTATTGCAGAAGGTCTGTCCAGAACCTAGTGAAGAGAACCCAGTGTTGGTCTTACTTGTGGCCATGCACTCTTCAACACCTCACAGTTGGCAGATCAAATATCAGAGAATAGGGTTTAAAATTTGAATACCCCAAAATCTGTCTTTAGCAAATGAGATTATATGTCTTTTCTTCCTTTCTCCCTCTCTTCCTCCCTCCCTCCCTCCCTTCCTTCCTTCCTTCCTTCCATCCTTCATCTACCATAGATATATCTCTTTATATTGGTACAACTAGTGATGTCTCTAACCATAGATTCTGTTTCAGAAATCCAGATACAAAGGCAGTCGCTTGGTCACTCTTTCTTCATGTTCAATTAATTGCTGTAGGACCCACATGCATGCTTCCTAACAGGAGGTCTCATATTTTTCTCTTGAGGTTTCTCTGCCTTTCTTCTACCCACCAACTCCTTACCCAGTTCAAAGAGGGGCAGTTCCTGCTACCGTTAAGTAGAGAGAGAGCTGGAAGGGATTAATCTCTGCTGATGCTCCTCTCACTCTTGAAGACCATCCTACACACTTGGAACAGTGGTTGCTACAGCCATTCACTTCTTTGGTTCTAAGTTTGGTCAAAGGTGGTGTAGAGCTCCAGCAAGTCCAGCATCTAAAGGCAAGCTAGTTCTAAGGGAGTGGCACAGATCAATCCTGAGGTGAACTAACTCCTGAGTCTAGCCTTCCCCTCAGCTCAATTGCTTTTTCTCTTCAGACCTACCCAAGGAGGAATAACTGATCTTTGCTTCTTTCTTTACACCTTTCAGATTTATCCTACGTCCACATATCTCAGGGGAGCAACCCTCAGTGAGTTAGCCAAGGTGACCTATCCTTCTAATGGCAATTCCCAAGTAATTTTAAGGTACCATATGTAAATCAGGCTGATCTCTGTGACGACAAGGCACTTTTTCACCCTGGTTTAAATTATGAGAGTTTTGGCACACCTCTCTTAAAGAAAAGGGAAAAAACACAAATTTTATTTCTGATTGGTCTGTGCTGGGTAGAGCACCCCTATACATATGTAGCTTCTGCTTTCAAAATTAAAAAATAGTTTCAGCAAGGTACAAACCACTATCTTTAGATGCCGTAAAACCTCAGGGCTTCACAATTCTCTGTAAAGCAGAACTTTGTACTCATATGGACCCTTTTGGCTGTAAACGACAGAAATCTGACATCTAGCAAAGGAAAAACGTGAATGTATTAGTTTAGCTAACTGAGAATTCCAAGTAGGCCCAGGTGGTGGTGTCAAGGCTTTCTTTTTCTGTACCTCTGTTCTGCATGAGGTTTGTTATTGTGTTGTTGTTGTTGTTGTTGTTGTTGTTGTTATTTGAATATTGACCCAAAGTTCTCACCATGTGTCAGGAAAAGTTGTTAAGCCCATACCCTTACAGGAAATGATCCAAAAGAAAGCAAATAGTCTTTCTCCCAATTCCCGTATATTGAGTTAGCCTTGCTTGGGTCCGTGTGGGACCACCAGAGAAAACATGGAAAGAGAAGAAATAATTCTCCAAAGACAAAAGAAAAGCTGGATCTAAGAAACAGACAGGGAGAGGATGTAGCATTGGGTCTCCTTGAGCTTATTTGTTAATGGCCAAGTTTCCAAGGTTCTACTGAGAGCTGTAATCCTATATGTAGCTTGATCAGGCATGCAGGTGAGCACAAAAGACTCAGTACAAATCTTTGACTTCATGCCCACAGTTTTGAACTGGGTCTAAGGAGCTCGGCCTGCAGACTCATTTGATAAAATGTGATGTCACAGATGCAAATTGAAATGTCAGGAAGCGCCTTATTGACTTTTGTGCCGAACCATGGGATCTGAGAAGTCATTTGTTCTGCAGTCTTTTTGAAGGACCGGGGCCAGGTAATATGATCTTCTTCTACTATGGTGTTACTGGCAAGTGGTCTGGACCTCTGTTCTAGTTCCATTTTCTGCTAATATGTAATTGTGACTGAGGGCAATTTATTTCACCTTCTGGGAACTTGGTTTTCTAATGTGTTAAGTGAGGTGGTTATGTGGGTTGATTTCCAACATTTTTGATCTTTGAGCTCTGGATATAGAAGGTTTTAACTTTTTTCATTAGTTTTCATCTTAGATGTGGGCTGAGAAAGAAGACCTTTGTAAAAGACGGGCAAAATCATTGTTCCGGACAACTTGGGTAGGTTATCTAAAAGATAATCGTAAGCCAGGTGGCTATATTTTATTTGTTTAAATTTCTCTAAAAAGGATATCAATTCCAAATGTCATTCTTTGCTTTTGAATTGCAAAAAAAAATCATTCATTTAAGCAGGACTTTATAGAAGTCCAATGAAACAATTTCAAAAGTAAATTAGAAAAAAAGACTTAACAGTTAGAACAAGCAAATGCAATGAGTGGAGGTTTTTTGACCTAGGCTTGAACAAAATAGCTGTAAAATATTTGTCATGCAAAATTGTGGAAAACTTGAATGCAGCTTCGCTATTAGATGACATTAAGGAATTATAATTTTCTTAAACATGATAATATCACTATTATTGCAACTTGTGTGAGAAGGTGGGAAATATTCCTTGTTTTTCAGTGATGTATCCTTAAATATTGATATTACAGATACTTGAGCAAAAAAATATTTTTATATATTATATATAACATGTAAGTTATATACAAAGATCAAATGTGACACGTGAATGCTATATATATGTGTGTATATATTATATATAAGTATAAATATAATGTGTCAAAATATTAGCCATGATAGATCTTGATGAAGGTTCTGTGGCTTTGCTATTAATATATTTTATTAGTAGTATATTATTTAATACATATATGTATATGTATAATATAATGTAAATGTATAATATATTTTATTATTAGTATATTATTAGTATATTTCATATAATAATCTTTCAACTTTTCTGTAAGCTTGAAAACTTAAAAAGAAAAAAACTAATTGGAGACAATTGATTATCCTTTAAATGTATCCTTTAAAGTTGCAAGCTGTGCTCACCTTACATCTTTATTTCAAATACAATTGAAGTTTTTATTTTTCCCACTCGAAACAGCACTTGAATACTTTTAAGTCAACTAAAATATGGCACCTGGATTTTCAACTTTAGCAACTATAGCAATGTAGATTTTCAACATTAGCAAGGTGGCAGCCTATTTTCCATGAAATTAGGCCTTAAATAGAAGCCTTAATATTGAATCCCTCCCCACACACGCATTAAGCCCCTGAATCTTTGTAATTTTTACCAATTATATGGATGAGGCTGACTGATAGAGTGGTTATGCATCCAGACTTTGAAGCCAGTTGGGATGCTCCTGGCCTGCCACTGATCATCTGAATGACCTTGAGCAAGGTATGGAACACCCAGTACATCAGTTTCCCCTGCTATAAAAATGGGGCAAATGTTATCACCACTAAGATGGGTTCCTTTTGAGAATTGGGGGTATAAGGCACTTAACACTTAATACTTTTGCCTCTCAGGTGATAAAATTTGTTCAAGATACGCATCCTGGCCTATTGTGAACAGCACTGAGATGGGAGATCTTTAAAAACAGAAAGGGCAGAATAGCACCGTGGCATCTCTTCCATTTTAGTAATTTCTTATACCAAGTGGTTTAGTGAAGGTTTTCCCCAAATGCTAGAAAACTAGTATCTGAGAAAATAAATTTCTCAAGGGTCTCTAAAAATAACTACATTTCCCCAACAACTTCAGGCTGGAAATATACTTGATAGATGCTTCGTGGTACTTGGCAGACATATTAAAATGATGGTGTGGTGTTATTACAAAATATCTTGCAATCATTTATAACCGAGTAAGACTTCTTAGTTAGCTTATGTACTTATTATAAGTGCTTAGCAATTAAGGACTTGATCTCTTTGTAATGTGGGAGTTTCCCATTATCTATGACCTTGCTAAATTAAATATTGCCCACAAAGAAATTATTTTAACACAGATACACAAATATCCCTTTTCTTCCTAGGCCATATTATGAAAATTCAACACTATTGAAATTTATTTAATGAAACTTTATAGAAACTGCCAAAGACTTACATTCCATGTTTGTGGTAAATCTTTATGACACCTGCGTTTTACCCAAAGATTTTACCCAAACATCTTTTCTTCTCAGGAAGGTAAGCAGCGGATGACCTCTTTATGGAGACTTCCGAGAGGGAGGCCTTCGTGTCCACCGCCATGCCAAGTACAACCCTTTGCCTGTCACAAAGAGTCATTTAAAATAGTCTGTATGATTAAAAGTGTTGTCTTGCTAGAATCCATGTAAGGAAATTCTTAGTGCAACTGAGAGAGCAACATCTAGCCCTGTGAATGAACCTTAAATCGGGGAAATCTTTTCCTCTCAGGGAGCCGTTGGGATCCCTTTGGAAACAAGGTCATTTCAGTTCAGGCCTTGTGGCTCCCTTTGCCAACAAGTCCTCCTGCAGGAAGACAGGAAATCGAAGCACAGTTCAGGAAGGCCCAGTGGGAGAAGAAATGGAGTCTAGGCTCTCTTTGGGCCCAGGGACTCTGTATCAGGTTGGAGGTGACAACCTTTTAACATGGTGTCACTCACCTTCGCTAAGGACAAAACAGAGGTCTTGATTCCATCTGCAAAATTGTCAACACAAACATCAGCACACACATATACCAGAGCTTCTTCGTAAGGGAAAGTCATTTTGATCATGTGATTCGTAAGTCTTCACCATTTCCAAGTAGCACTATCACTTTCTTGTACCATTTGTAAGTTTTTAGTTTTCTGCCCAAGGTTTAGTACTAAGAAGAGTACTCAGACCTTGAAATATCCATTCATCACTGCAGGAGGACACAGGGATGCCTCCAAATTGTCCAGTATTTCGTCCTCTCTTTTTCAGCTCCTTATAGTATCACCATTTGGAACCATCTACATAATTACATATTTATTAATTTTATCTACATATTTGCCCCAAAATCTACCTATTTATCAAAAAAATCCACAATACCCATAGACTTACATGTTTATAAACAATTATCGTGATTATTATTATTATTCTCAGATTCTAAACTTGTGCCCCGTCCTCCATTTCTTTAGATTCATTTGTTCTTAATAAATGTGTTTGTAATTGCCTTTTGATCGTATCCCTCAATTCCGGCCCCACCTGGTGACCGAACAAATTGGCACAATTAATGAAAATGGGAAACAGCTCTGGTTCTAGGTGAGCCCTTACCTGTGGCTGGCTGTCCCTGTGAGGGCGTATTCTCCCAAGCCTGCCGTTAGCAGCCTGAGAGCCCCAGAAGGAGTGTGACGGCTGCCTACACTCTCCAGGGGTGAAGCCGGCAAATTTGGACACAGCAGCTGTCTGCTCCTGGAGACAGCAGCAAGTAACCAGTTCTGATAAGATGGGCTATCAGAGACACGGTGGCACTGTTGTGTGTAAACAGGATGCTATCTCTGAGACTCTGAGACACTGACACCAGCAGCTCTGGGCTCCACCTGCCTCCCAAAACACAGGGAAGACACTTGACATCCAGTCTTGTGTCTGTGGAATAAGAAGCACAGACTTTTCGGGCTGAAAACCCCTTTGGAGATCATGTCACAAAACTCTTGTTTTACAGATTAAACAAAAACAACAACAATGAAAGCCTAAGAGCAGGGGAGATACGGAGATAGGTGATATTTGTAATTGTCACAGATGCATGGATGGATGTATAGACCTAAGCCCTTCAGGGATGGATCATTGTCTCATGCAAAAGCTAGTACATTTGTTGCCTTCCAAAGAGCCAACTCTGCATATTGACGAATTTCATAAAATTTAGCCTTAGACAGATGAGGTCTTGGATCTACCCTCAACCCACATCTACCCTCAGCACCAGTGACGTCACCAGCTATCTCGCCTTTGTCCTGGATGAGGCACTGGAGCTCCAAAGCTGCCAGGCCCAGTGATCTAAAGATGCTCACAGTCAGGGGTGCCTGGGTGGCTCAGTGGGTTAAGCCTCTGCCTTCAGCCCAGGTCATAATCTCAGGGTCCTGAGATCGAGCCCAGCATCCGGCTCTCTGCTCAATGGGGAGCCTGCTTCTCCCTATCTCTTTGCCTGCTGCTCTGCCTACTTGTGATCTCTCTCCCTCTGTCAAATAATAATAATAATAATAATAATAATAATAATAATAATAAAGATGCTCACAGTCAGATGTCAGAAACATATAGAAGCGAATAATTAAGAGACATTCAACAAGTGCCATATAGAAGATTTATGTAATGTGTAATATTAGCAGATCAAAAAGGAACCACATAGCAGATGAGTAGAAAATCAATGAAGACAGTGCAGAAAAAGTTGTATTTAAGTCTCTGTAGTAACTTCCAACCCTAGAGAAGGGAATAAGAAGGGTGAAATGAGGGTACAGAAGAGGTAGTGCAGAGAGAAAAGTTCCACCAAGAAGTAAGTGTTTTATTTAATGTAAGTTAACATCAAAGAGTCATTTTAACAAAACGATGAAGAATGTATCAATTTTCTCTCTTTCATTCTTCCAATCTGTCACTAAAATTTGTATAAACAAACTCCGTTACAAGGGTCTCTTTTGGAGTACTATCCATGAACTTCAGGACTTTTCCTTCTTGACTTCATGATTTTCTTTCATTTTAAGGACCCTTATATTGTATTTCTTGGTTTATATTTGTGGTCTTTCTGATTGAGGTTGTCAGAAATACGACCCTAGAATGGGTAAGAAGCATTGTGGGTTAGAGGTGACCAAACAAGGAATGGCTGATGTTAATTCTCAAACTGGAGAAGACATTGGGAAATTGAAAAATTGTAAAAGTAATCCAGAAAGACTGTTACTATGACTTCAGGTTAAAAATAAACAAACAAGACATTCACAAAAATAAAATAGAAAGGCCTAAAGCACAGATTCCCAAAGTTCAAGGTTTTAGAAGTCAAGAACACGAAAATTATGACAGTAACATATCATTGTTTGCCTATAACTTGGCTGGGCTTTAAGAAATAAAAGGGCCAAGGAAAATAGATACTTCCTTTATTTCTGAGGTAATAAAAATTGGTAAAATTCACATGACTATCCTAGAAGATAATGTCTCTCTTCCCCACTCTGTCTGTCTTTCTCTGTCCACACACACACACACACACACACACACATTTATACATACACATATTATGTTTACATTTTTGTAAAATAAAATATGTATTATATAAATGTATATATTTTGCTAAGTCACCTTTAAGTTTTATAAATCCATAGACCCTCATCCCAAGAAGGTAATATATATGCATCTAGACTATGGTATAAAGATGTTTACGGCTGAGATATTATTTAAACCACAAAATGGAATAAATTTAAATATTTAATAATAAGATATACTTCAAATATTTTTATATATCTATATAATGGAATGCAATACTATGTAGTCATTAAAAATGATATTCTTCTGGAAACCATAAGGATTAGAATTGTAGACATAAAGTACTTAAAACAGTGCCTGGTACCTAATAAGCACTCATTCAATGTTAACTTTTTCATCATCAGCAATGGCAGCAACATCACTGTTACTGGTATATCTTAAGACTTAGGGAGATGTTCTTATATGTAAAATGGGAAAAAAGTTACAAAAAGTATATAAATTTTATGATATCAATTTAAAATATTTATACATATGCCTGTGTGTGTGTGTGTGTGTGTGTGTGTGTGTGTGTTTATATACGTGCTTAGAAAGAAGATGAAGAGTGTATTAGCTTGCTAGGACTGCCATAACAAAGTGCCACAGACCAGAAGCTTAAATGGCAGAAGTTTATGGTCTCACAGTTCTGGAGCCTAGAGATCCAAAATCAAGGTGTCAGCAAGATCGGTTCCTTGTGAGGGCTGGAGGGAAGGATCTTTTCCAGGCCTCTCTCATAGGTGGTGCCTTCCCTCTAGGTCTCCTCACGTTGCCTTGCTTCTATATATGGTAGGTCACAGGGTTCAAATTTCCCCTTTTCAAAAGGATGCCAGTTATGGTGGATTAGAACCCACTCAAATACCCTCACTTTAACCCAATCGTCTCTGTAAGGACTATCTCAAATAAGGGAACATTCTAAGTACTAGGGGCTAGGCCTTTAACATTTGAATAGGTGCCCGGGTGCCTGGGTGGCTCAGTGGGTTAAAGCCTCTGCTTTGGGCTCAGGTCATGATCCTGGGTCCTGGAATCGAGCCCCGCATTGGACTCTCTGCTCAGTGGGGGGCCTGCTTCCTCCTCCCTCTCCGCCTGCCTCTCTGCCTACTTGTGATCTCTGTCTGTCAAATAAATAAATAAAATCTTTTAAAAAAATAAAAAGAAATTTGAATTTGGGGGACACAATTCAATTTATAGCAGATTATATGTATATTAGTAATTTTAGAATTATGGATGACATTTATTTTACTCTTTTTGCTTATCTGTTATTTTCTACCCTGCACTATGACTGATACCATTAAAAACATTTTTTAAAACAACATTTTTTTAAAACTCCATGCTTCTTGTTTAGACTTTAAATGAAAGTATTTTTAATTCCTCCTATAGCTCTCTATTTAAATATCACCTCCATTTTCACTGTGTAAGACTAAACACAGGACTTCTAAGAGAACATTTAATCTTCTCTCTTCAAAGGAGAAGTTAGAAGATTGAAATGGATATTCAGATCTTATGTACTATGTATACTACCTGCTACAGACTTCCAGGTTATTATTTTCTCTTGGAGTTTTTGTTTCATTGGGAATTCCTGAACTGTATCGACATAGGAGCAAATGGAATTATCATGTAGCTTTCGAATACTGTCATTTTGGAGGAATGCTTATTCCTTCGTCAGTTTCAGAACTTGTCAAATCTAAAGCTGGTATTGTACATTTTTCTTAAATGGTGCATTGCTGTTAAGTAGGAATCCTGAATATTGAAAAAGTTATAGCAGGAGTAAAACATGTTTCATACAACAAATAGGCTTCTGAGCAATCATTGTTATAGAAAATACATTAGACTTAAGTACGATCGAGTATTGTACTTAATAAAGAACAGATTTGTAAAGGAACAAAGTGATCATTTGTTTTTATATATTTAAAGTTTATTACTAAATTGGGCTTTTTTTGAAGCCAACGGTGTGCCTTGCTTACAATCATAAAAATGGTGGAATTAAGACATGTTTCACAAAGAAGAAAAGTTTATATAAGAAAAGCTTAGACAAAAATTGTTTTGAAATCTATTGTTTGAAAGTGCTAGTCATTTCATTTTAAGCATCATAGTTCATTCATGAGTGGGGTAGTCTGTAAAATTAATTCATTTCTCATAGTTCACGTATATTATCAACATACTATTTTGGTGGCTTCTATGGCTCATGCTTTACCAACCATAATTACTGATCCAATTTCATGAAATAAATCAGATACCCCAAAAAAAATAAAATTCATGTTCTTTACTAATATTCCTGGTGATGCTAGAAAATTAAAAAAAATACTGAAGCAGGTTGGGTGGCTAATATCTTGGAGGGTGAGAAAATTACTCATTATGTTAAGTAATATCTTAGAGCAGCATGTAAATAACTTTAGTGATTGCTTGGAAAGAAAACTGCTCCAAAGAGAAAATTAATGTATCTGATTTGTTTATTTATTCATCTAATTTAGGGCTGAAAGATTTTTGGACTGATACTAGATATGAAAATATGTCACTGAAATTTATTAGAGCTCAGAGCTTGGGACCTTACCTAACTATAAATACAGATTTAAATAGGTGCATGCTTGGTTATATCTGATAGTTAAATCAGATAAGAGATTTAATATATAATTCTCCTTTGAATGTTAGAAAAGAGTCTACCCATCTCTCGGTTTCTGTTAGTTGTAGCTTGGACGGGAAATTAAAAGTTAATTTTGTCTTTGTCCTTTTGTCTTTTTCTTATCAGCAGTGCCTGGGAGGCATGGTAAAGTATGCTGAAAGTGACCTTCAGTTTACTTGTATCATCTTGACACAAATGAGCCAGGCACTTGTAATTTTCATTAGTGGCTCCAAGAAGAGGAACTTCCCTCAGTAGGAGATATACAACGTCCAAAAATACATAGGTATTTTATATACTTCACAAGCAATTGCTTAATGAAGATTGCTTCTCAGGATAGAGAAGGTGATGTGTGAAGGAGGGAAGATGATAGTCTAATGTCAGCATGCAGAAGGTGATGTGATTCACCCAAGGTTAGAAGCAGAACTTCTCTTTTGATCCGGTTACGATCAAAACTTGAACCCAAGCGTCCTGGCTTCGGGTGCAGAATCCCTTCCTGGATTTCACCCTGCCTGAGTTGATGGAAAAGCAAATGAACTTCCCTTCTCAAATGGGGCAAGAGAACTGATTTCGGCACTCCACAGCCACATGTCAGCATGTCATGTTGTTTCTTTACCTCTGCCCTATTCATATTTTTGTCTCTCTCAACTGAAATCAGAAGGCACTGCTTATAAGGACACCAAGTGGCCCCATGTCAACTTTCCCCCTGTAAATTATTTTTATGAGCATACCAACCAAGGACATATCTAAAACACATGATTGCTTTTGGCATCTAACCAACACTTCTCTCCCCCCGCCAACGTCCCACCACCATTTGATGGGTAAAAAAAAAAAAAAAAAAAAAGACTTTTTCTGGTCATTCTTCTCAGAAGGGATCCTTGGAACCACTGCCATGTATCATGTTAATATATCAACTAGCAAAGAAAAAAAATAAGTAGCCTGATGAAACGAGTCATCTGAAAGTTCAGGCTTCTGAGATCTACTCCCATTTCTTAGAAATAGGGAACACGTGACTTCAGGCCATTCCTGCATCACTTTTCACACCCCAGTAAAAAGCTGATTTTAGAAGAATGTCCTCTTTAAGAGTCGCGACGCTAAAAATGTTAGAACTACAATTTTCTTGCAGCCACGGCTGCAGAGAGAGGTAGGGCTGCAAATGACTCAGTTGTGTGTTTGATTAAAAGTTTGTGTAAAGACCTTAACCTGGATTTCCTGAGAAGCCACTATATGTTCTGTAAACACAGGGCAGGGCGTGTGAATTCAGTAACGGACACAGAGCCATAGTCTGTGCCCTTGGGAGCCTTCTTTATAATCAAGTCAGAGCAGAGATAGTGACCTCATGCTTCCCAGGGAACATCTTCACTGGGTTGTCCTGAAGTCACCTCAAACTCAACACGTCCAAAATAGAACACGGTCCTTCTCACACATTCATGGGCTCTATCTACTGGGACTAGAAGCCCCACTTTCATGCCAATGACCACTTACTTCTTGGTCTTCCCTGTCTCTTGGATCTATACCTTCAGTTTCTCTGCCAACATCACTAGCTTGGTGCAGGTTGGAGTTACCCCTTGCTCTGACTTTTGTTATGACTTCATAGCTGGGCTCTGCAAACGCAGATTCTCCTGGAGCAGCCCACCTAGTGTGTTGATAAAGGGATAGCTTCTAAAAACATTGCTATGTTAACCACCTTCCCCCAAACTTTCATGGGATCCTTCCTGCCTACAAGATAAATTCCAGCATTCTGTCTTGCAGGCAAAGCCCTTTCATAACTGGGGCCCGGGGTGCCTCTTCTAGGCTCATCTGAGACTAGATCACTAATGAAACAGATCAGTTTCCTCCAAATATGTGCTATGTTCTTCAGCCTCCACGAGAATTTGAAAGAATTCTCTTCCCATTTGAACTACCTTTTAAGATCCTACCAAACTTTTGTGTCCTTTTCAGGAATACAGGGTAAGTGTCAAAGGGCTATCTTTGGCCAACCCAGGATGGATTCCTAGCAGGTGGCCCTTATTCCCAGATACAATCAAATCATAAAATAGGTAGGGATGAGAGAATATGATACGGGAATGGCTGGCTGGATAGCAACAGGCAAGATTACATTATAATGTGACATGTGCTGAAGACACAATCACGCTATACACATGACCCACACATTAGTTGTATGGCAGAGAAGACCGAAAAAATATGTGTTACCGTAAGCAGTGATGAGAGTCAAGGAAAGCAGGGGGCAGGTGTAGAAGATGAATGGAAGGTCTTCAGTGCCCATTTTGTTTCACAATTAGCCTTAGGGGGCATTTTTTTTCCAATAAATTCCAAATAAATTCCAAAGAATTTATTTATTTGAGAGGAAGAGAGAGACAGAGAGCGCATACATGAGCAGGGAGAGGGAGAAGCAGATGCCCCACTGAGCAGGGAGCCCAGTGTGGGGCTCAATCCCAGGACCCTGGGATCATGACCTGAGCCAAAGGCAGATGCTTAACCGAATGAGCCACCCAGGTGCCCCAGGGATCATTTTTAATACTAACTTTGTTTCACTACTCACAGCTCAAGCCATGGTATAGGAAGATTACATTTAGAGAGTAAAAGAACTTTCTTATACTTCATGTTGTTTCTTTCAAATATATTTATCAAAGCACATTTTGAGGGAGGGGTGGGAAGTGCCAGTTACACAAGAAAATCTATCCTCTGCCCAACTGAAGAAATTGTTCAAACAAAGTGCATTCTTTCATAAGCACTGCTTCCTGATGTGGCCAGGGTCAGTGAGGGCTGAGGTTATTAGTTATGTAATCCCTAGTTCCTCAAATGGCAGTTTTGATTTGAACACATGGTTTCAATTAGTTGCTTCAGTTTTTGCCTCTAGATGGATTTCATTTTTAGAATCAAGAGAGGCTCAGACAATCGTAGCATTTTAGAGCCCCTCCTCTATTTCACCAACGTACACCTGACCCCTGAGACAAAACTGACCACACCCATGGCTCTCAGCCCGTCGCACTTTCCATAATGACACTCGCAAGTTGAATTATGTCCCCCCCCAAAAGATATGTTGGAGTCCTAACTGCACCCTCCACACTCCCTCGCATCTGTGAACATGATCTTATTTGGAAATCGTCTTTGCAGACGTGGTTAAAATGGAAGAAGTTAAGGTGAGGTCATATGAAGCAGGCGGGACCTGAATCGATACGACCAGGGTCCTTGCAAGAAGAAGGAAAGGGACGTGGAGAGAGACAAACAGGAGAACAGCGTGAGACAACAGGGGCCATCCAAGCTACCCCCAAGAATTGGTGTCGCCCACCAGAAGCTAGGCAGACGCAAGGAAGCCCCGCTCTCTTGACGACTTGACTTTGGACTTCCAGCCTGCAGAACTGTGAGATAATACATTTCTATTGTTTTAAATCACCTGCTTTGTGTACTTTGTTACGACAGACCTTGGAAACGAATATGCTGCCTTCTCTTTTTTGATTGCTCATTTTTATCTGTGTCATGTTCTTTTGGGGCATCTCAAAACAAAATGACTTGGGTAGTGTCTGGGTGCCAGGCCCTGCCTTCACGCTGGTGAGATCATCGCCCCCCAGCCCCCCCGCCCGCTGCTCCCGATGTGCGGTTGTTTCCAACTTTGCGGCCGGTATCATCTGTAAGGTCACATTAAATCTTCCAACTGCCAGTATGTTTGGTCCAATGAGCACTTCCAATTCTGATCCCTGGATGCCTCTGTCAGCTGCACAATGGTACAGTAATGCATGTCAGATCTGCCTTTCCATGATGCTGTGGGGATAGTGACATAAAAATAATTTTACAAGTATAACATTACTGGGCTAACAGGTGTCCAAAACTGCTATGTGCCCAGGACCACGCTTTACATATGTTGTCTCATTCAAGACTCACAAAATCTCAGAAGTGGGTGTGACCATCATCTGTGCCAATTTTACAGGTCATAGACATTGAGGCACAGAGAGACTACCTACCTTGCCCAGAGCCATATGGCAAGAGAACAATGGAGCTGGGATTTCAAGCTACATCTAAGAGATTCCAAGGTTCATGGATTCCCCTTGTACTGTGGTGTAGGCTATGACCTTAAACTGTTTACTTTAGAAACTCACCTGGAAAACCCCCTTACTTACTATAGGAGTTTGGTCACAACCTTTTTTCTAGCCCCATGTCTTGTCATCCCCCAATACCACCTCCCTGCCCCCTGCCCCCCCTCCCCACGGCACAGCACAGAAGGATTTCACCTTTGCTGGAACACCCGGGCTCTTTCATCTCTGTTTATTTTCTACATTCTGCTTGTTGGGCCCTGGATACCATCCCCCATGCCCTTGCTCTTTATAAGACTCCTCCAGACCCCATGACCCCGAGGAAACATCAACTTCGCTGAGTCTCAAATTCCCCCCAAGTAGCTGCTTCCTTCCTGCATCACTGACTCAAGCCTATATTCTGACACTGGGCGGGGACTAAGATGAGGCCATGAGCCACCAAGCACAACAGTTGAGGAGACATTCACTCTTGGGGCTGAGGAGCAGAATCATCTCTAAGAGCTTACTTCATATTTGTGCCTTGTACGTGTCATCTCCTGGACCAGATTCTGTGAGGTTGGGGGTGGAGAAAATGCAGAACAGGGAGACAGAATTAAGCTCCCAGGTGAGAAAGAGAGCAGGGTTGGGTAGGTCCTGTGGGCCACACGACCCTAGCAGGGCCCCTGCAAGGTAGTAGGACCACAGCGGTTCCAGGGGATTAGGGGAAGAAAGGTAAGGGGGAAGTTGGTTGTGGGGAAAATGGCTATCTACATATGTCGGAAGATGCTCTTTGGTGTCTAGCTCCCAGGTCCTCAAGGATCTGGTAGCACATCTGTACCATGGAAGTAGTGGGGCTTCTAGACCTCGAGCAACCAGCCAGGCTTAGACCATGAGCATCCAGCTATAGCCTGCATGGACCCAAGTCAGCGGGCAGCTCCTCACATGCTCCCAGCTGTGAAAAAGCACAAGAGCTTTGCAGGACATGGGGTTAAAACAGGAAGGGATCCTTCATAATGACTGAGATTGAACTTCTCAGATGCCCTGCAGGGTGACAGTTCAGAGCAGCACTTAATCTCCTTTAAAAAAAAAAAAAAAAGACACACAATGCTTATTGCACGTACACCTCTGTTTGTGAGTCATGAGTCACACCCAAAGTGTGTTTCCATATCTGTCTCTGTCACTGGACCATGAGCTTCTCCAGGGCAAGAACGGATAATTTTTTGTCTTTGCACTTTTAACCCTCGTACAGTGCCTACTGCAAAGCAAGCCCTGAAGAGATGCTTCTTTCACGGATGAATGAGTAAATGAATGAATCAATCTAGCTGTTCGTCAGTCTCTGAGCATTCTTCGTGCCCTAAGATTCTAGGGAGGAAATGGAAAAGTCCCAGTTGCTCCAATTCAGACTTTGGACTGGAGCTGAAGCCCAGCCTATCCTGCCCACCCAGACAGCCAGGAGTGGAAGAGAAGGGAGAAGGGGAGAGAGGTTACCAACTTGGAAAGGCTTCTTCCTTTTTAGGCTTTTGATTTGGGGGAGGAATGAATGAATTTTCCTCCTCCTCTTTTATTTGGTATAGCACTAAATTCCTCCGGACAAAATGAGAAATCAAGGAGTTGGGCTGGGGAGCTACAACAGAAAATATGATGCAGGACCTTTGGAAGCCACCAGGAAGTGAGCTTTGGAGGAATTCTGTTAGCGCAACAGTGCAGCTTCTCTTTCCCCTCATGCCTACTGAAGACTCAGAGCTCTACTGTCCGGTTTTTCCAGGAGTGTCCATTCTGGAGGGCCATGACCAGGATAATTTGAATGGGGTACTTTCTGCTCGTAACTGTGTAGTTACCCGGAGTCCAAGCACCAAGGACACCAGGACACAAAAGAATATTCTAGGGTAGCAAGATTTCACGAGATTTCTTTAATGTGCAATTGTTGGGACTTCTCTCCAGGAGAAGATAGGACCATCAAAGAGCCAAATCGGAAAATATTTTAGGGGGCAATCAGGAAAACAAAATAAAATGAAGCCCACAGCTCTCATGGGCATTAATAAGCCAGCAGACTCCTCACCTCTCTCTTCCCAGCCCACTACAATGAGGTAGGTTGATGATTTGATAAAAGCTGGGTCATATCACAAGGAGCCCCGGCTTCCCAATATCTTTCACCAACCGTGGCACTTCATTCTTCTCTCCATTCCTAGGAATCCTGAGAGTCCCTTTCCTCTCAGGAGAGGAAACTGGGAGTGGTTTAGCTCCTAATTAAATTGTTTTCTCTTAGACAAATGAATAATCTGGCTATTAGTTCCCAGTTCCAAAGGTCTTATTATCTTTAACCATCTATGACAGCTAAAGTGTCTTGCCTGTCCAAGAGGGAAGACATGGAGGCCAGGAAACTCTACCACTCTAGGGCTACTTGGCCATCTTCCCTCCTCTTCCTTCCATACGCCTTCTTGATGTAAGAGTCATCCCATTTAGGTTCTGCTGGAGTCAGAAGGATTAGGCAATGGGCATGACTGAAAGGCTCCAGCCCCACCCTTGGGTCAGGGCTCCCAGCCAGGTTACTCATAAGAGGTCACTGTGGCTGTCTGCTGCCACTGACCCCAGGCTGAAGCCACTAGCCATAGGTTATAGACGCACAAGGGCAAAGACCTAGGGGTCTGGCTTTATTGGCTGTAGAACAAGTTTGTCATGGTGACCACATGGGTATTCCGATGACCGAGCAGCCCTCCTTGTGCCCTCTTGGGTTCAAGGCTAGAGAAACAGATTTTGAAATCCAGAGAAATAGAAGCCAAGAGAGAATTAGAAAAATGCTATAAAACTTACAGACTAGAAAAAACAATTTTGCCTTTACAAGAATGTTTTTGATTTCTGATAGAAATATTATATATTCATTACATTTGTGAGCCAAATACTGACCTGACCATGGCTTTTAATTATAGTGTTAGGTTGAACCTATAATTCCTATATCAAGGAATAAAGTCAGATAAAATTAGATATAAATAGAACCAGTGTCTCTAAGCTTAAAATCTCCTGGATGCTTAGGGATCGCTTTCCAAGTTCAGTAGCAATTTGTCTACCTTTTTGACCTCCTCTAAAACAAGCCTGCTTTCCCTCAAGTGTTAGCAATCATGATGTGTTAATTTTTTCTTTCCTACTTTATTTCTAGGCTTTTCAGCTTTGTCTAATTGGTCATGTTTTTTAGAGCTGCAAATTGACCGAGGATCTATCTTTCTTTCATGATTCTTGACACACTTCTTTGACTTAAAACGTGTAGGGAAAGGGGACACCTGGGTGGCTCAGTCTGCCTTCAGCTCAGGTCATGGTCCCAGGGTCCTGGGATCGAGCCCCATCAGGGAGCCCGCTTCTCCCTCTCCTTTTGCCTGCCTCTCCCTCTGCCTACTTCTCCCTGGGCGTGTACTCTCCCTCTCTCTGTGTCAAATAAATAAATAAAATCTTAAAAAAAAAAAAAAAGTGTGGGGAGAGTCAGAGATCGCTTTATACTCAAAGCACCTTATATCTTTTTGAAAAATAGTCTTTGGTACTGATGCACTTCCTTAATATTCTCTGTAGGAAGGTATGCATCAGTACCCTGGTGGAAACATCCAGACAACCTGAACCTGTTATTTTATTCTGTTTTTTTCTTCAGTTGCTCCTAGAGTCCATTTCAAACAGAAGAATGAAAGTGATCATAGAAATAGGTTAAGTAGGGGAAAAGGAAGAGAGAAATGCTTACAAGTTGCAAACAGGAAAAAGAAATGAGGACACCAAGGCTTCAGAAAGGCTGAACACATCATAAACAAACAGAGGGTGCCCTCCAACAACCTTCATGTTTGTCTTTGCTCCTATGGTGCAATGTGGTCTAGTGGTCTGACCCACTGGGAATCCAGGGCCTGGCTTCCCCCGTTCTGCCTCCAACTGTTCTGTACTGAATGGCCTTGGGCTGGCTGGATTTGGGCAGGGTTTCTTGATCTGAGAGCTAGGCAGATTTCCGGGCCACCAGCCTCAATGTTTGAAAGTAGAGAGGTTGCAAAGGGGTGAAGGGCATTGTTACCACCAAAGCAAGACTGCCCTGTACGAACCATCCGTCCAAGGACTATTAATTTTACTGGCACATTTAACATCAAACACCAATCCTCTCTGCTTTGCTCATACAGTGTATTTATTTGTTCTGTTGAGGTCCCTGATAACTTGGGCAGTTTGGAAAGGGGAGGGAGTATGTGTGTGAAGAGCAAATGGATCATCTACTGATGGTCTTTGCCAGTTTCCGGTGTTTGGTGCGTGATCTTTCCCCATGGCTAGCACCATCTCTCTCTCTCTCTCTCTCTTTTTTTTCCTTAAGAATGTATATTGAGGTGTTAGATTTTATAGTATGACTAGCTTTTTGTATTTGTCTGTCTCAAAATGACATCATATTTACATATCATAAAGCACGATATTCAAACATATCCAAAGTCCTCTCTAATGCGCCCCTGTTTTGAGAAAACCCCACTTGCATTAAAATCCAGAGCTACTCGGTTTCGCCGAGCCTGCTGATCAGTGAAATCCGTAAATAGTTAGGAGCCTTCAGCCCCTGTTAAAGAGGAAGTAAAATAGACTGATCTCATGACCCCAAAACACATCAAGAACTGCAAAATAATTGACTTTTTCCTTGGTATTTAAAGGAAATATTTTAGAGTGCGAACCCAGTTATTTCTGAATTGTACTTTCATCTCTTAACATGGGCGTCTAATAAACTGGGAAATGATTCTGCTCTCTTTGATTTCCAAGTGCAGGCTTTCATAAGAAAATTATTGTTTTTGTTTTTTAAAACACTACCACTCAAGAAGAATTGTATCAGAATTACTACCATTTAAGCCTTGTGAACAAGTTACAAAATATAAAAGCTAATTCTTTAAAATGTGTGTTTTCTGTTTAATAGATTTTTTTTTTAAATGTTGAACACTGTGTTCTCTTTAGAGCTCATTTCTGGCCTGAAGAGCCTAGAAAAGTGGTTTGAACCAATAGTAGTTTGTTTTTTGCTTTTTTTTCCCTCTCCCTTCCCCTTCCTTCTCACCATTTTTTCTGTTTTCTCTCCCTTTCCCAAGCTCCCTTTTTTCCTCCAAGGTGTTTGAGCTCCTACTGTGTGCCTGGAATTATACTGCTGAGAGCCGTGGATTTTAAGGTGAAAAAGACCCAAGTTATTTAGAAAGTAGTCCAGGGAGACCAAGGACGGGAAGCCCCACTAGAAGCTGGGAGGCCTAGCAAGACACAGAGAGACAAACAGGCTGTAGGAGGTAAGGTTTCAGGGAGAGCTTCTCAGAAGAGGGGAGCTTTGAACTGATACTAAAACATGGGTAGTGACCAGCCAGGTACTTTAAGAGTGGGAAAGCTGGAACAGCATACATGAGAAAAACAAAAAGAGAATGCAAGTCAGCGCCTTGATTTACCTGGGTGGATGGGGTGTAGGGAAGTGGGGAGTGGGGGTAGGAGATGAAGCTGGAGTCTCAGGCAAGGGCTTTCCATGTCAGGCTGTGACATTTGGATTGATTCCTGTGGACAACTGGGAGCCACTGAAGGTGATTTAGCTAAAAGAATGACAGGACCCATCTGCATTTTCAGAAGATCACCCTGGCATCTTCTAGAAGGCTGGAAGAGATGGGGGTTGGAATTAAGAGCTTGCAGGAGACACCGTGTCCTACGATTGTAAATTTTCTTTCAGAATAAACCTGCGCCCATGTTTTTGTTCATTCAGCAAGACTTTACTGAACACCTACTCTATGCAAGGCCTCTGGTTCAGTGCTGTGGTGAAGAAAAAAAGAGGTAAGACACAGACACTGCAAGTTTCTCAGCATCCCTCCCAAATACCTTTTTTTTGCAAGGTAAGCTTGCTGCTGCCCTAACCACCCCCTCATACTGTGTATCATATCCATTTTATGTGCAACTTAATCCCATTTTTCTAAAAATTCCTTTCTTTTGTTTCAAAACACGACTACTCGGATAAGTTTAGTAGTACCCATTCCTTCCCTTCCTTAAAGGATATTTTCATTGTCAATGGACATCTCCCCTGACACTAATCCTTAACAGAACCTGTAACAAAATGAAGATCGAAACTACAGCCTTGTAAGTCGGAACAACTCCCTGATCTAGGGGGATGCATTTCCTTCATTTCCAAGAATGTTCAAAGTGCTAAAAGTTAATTTAAAAGAAAAAAAAAAAAGCTGGTTGAACATTCTCACTCTAATTCCACTTGTAGGAAATAAAGAAGGATAGAAATTAGCACCTATCTCAGTGGAGTGTCCTGAGAAATCACTGTGCGAAGATACAGAGTGTGATCTCAGTCAGAAGCTTCTACAATGAGATGTTGGAACCAAATATAGCCCCATAAGCAGACTTGGCTTTAAGTGGAAACAATTGATCTTACAATTAAATTTCTAGGGCTTTTAGATAATAGAAAATCCAAAATAATCTTTATTCATATCTTCCACCGATCTCTTTAGGTTTCAGAAATCACAGACTTGACTATTATATGGTCTTTTCTAAAGGTACTTGTATAAAACATTTCCATTTTCAACCATTAGGAAAACCTTTTAATATAAAATAGCTTAAGGGAAATTTAAAAAAAAATTGGGAGCTCAGGGAGCACTGAAAATGGGACTACAAGCTGAACAGAATGGATGGGAGACAAGGAACAACAATGGAAAGCTGAATGCAGAGCTCGTGGCTCTTATATTAATAATTCAAGAACTATATACATTTATTCATAATAATTGAAGATAATTTGCTACTAAATAATTGAACCAGAACTAATTGTTGCTCTATGCATTTCATTTTAATACTATAACCTGATATTACAAAGATTTTCATACTAAAATTTAATGTCAATTCAATGCAGTATTAATATCTGATTATCCATTCATACAATACATATATTATGGATACTACGAACAAATTAAACACATCACCAATTACTAGTAGAGGCCTATTCTATTGGGAAATAGGGTTCTGTTTTTTTTTTCTTGGAAGAAAGTTTCAAATATAATAATAGAGCCTGAAGATTCTATAAAAATTATATGAAGAGGACCTTGTCAGCTGTCAAGGATACTTCAAACTGTTTGAAGGTTATTTACTTGTCCCACCCACAAACACAGGAAGCCTTCACTGCCCTCCAGCTTCTTCTGCTGAGAAGATTTGGTGCCATGGAACAACTGGAACCCAGCTGATGCTAAGAATGGAAGACTAAAATCAAGAAAATTGGTGAAACATAAAAGCATCAGTGTGTTGTTGGTATCCAGAGACTTGACCTCAAATCTTGCCTCCACTAATAAATAGCTTTAGACCTTAACTACAGGATTCACTTACCCTGGACCTCAGTTTACTTACTTGTTAAATGTAACATAATGATATTTCTACATTCCATGAATTGGGAATAACAAAAAGAAACAATGGGATAAGAAATGTATATAAGTGTGTCTCAAAGTATAAGGAAATGAAACTTTGCTGAGGTGATGAGTACCATTCTTTCTGGATGGAGTTCTCTCTCTTCTAGTGGTTTCTTTACTTAGGCACAAAGAATACACAGGCTTGTCCAAGGATAACTTACCCAGGACATTGTTGAAATAAATATTTTCAAAGTAATTTTTAATCATCAGAGGAAATACTTTAGTCTGGTCAAGAAACATCTATCTTTGGTATTAGTTTATTTGGATATTAGTCCATTCAGATATTCAAGGATAAGTAAAGTACGGCCCCTACCCAGAAGGCTCAAGGGCTGGTCATTTCAGTAAATCTATAAACTGGGAACTTTTCTTCTATAAAGTGCCAGTATGGCTGTGGTCCTTTGATACTTGCAGTGTTGATCTTATATATTACAACCTCCTTGAGCATACAGAGTTTTGGATGGGACAGGCCTTGCAATGCCCACCCTAGGACCACTAGAGCTATATTGAAACTGAGTACTGATAAGATACCACTCTATTTAACAGCTTTATTCAGTTCAAGTCAATGCAATTCAGCAAACATTTCTGTAGGGTGAATTCTGGGCTGGACACTGTGCTCGGTACAGGGCTAGTCAATCAGGATTTAGATATAGTTTAGGGCCTCCAGGAATTCCCACTGCCTATGAGATACTACCTGAGTCCATGGGATGGCATTTGACCTTCAAACAAACAAAACAAAACAAAAAAAACTGTCACTAATTTCATAAACTAACCATATAAAAAGACCGTTTTGAAAAAGACAGGGAAATTTAATATGGACTACTAGTAGATGATGCTTGAGAATGAACATCAATTTTGTTTGTCATAACAGCACTGTAATTATCTAAGACAGTGCCCCTCCTTTTAGAAACACGTATTGAAGTCAGAAGAGGTGGACTGATGTATGTGTGGGATCTCTTTTTTAAAAAACTCAGGAAGAAAAGAAAACAAGGTAGAGAAAACACATGTACCACAGTTTGGATAATCTTTAAATGGAGGTGATAGGCTTTTCCTTGTGGGATCATTTCATCATTCTCCTTCTCTTAATGTGAATGTTAGGATTCTTTCAGAATAAACACATCTTAAAAATTGGTTGCTCAAACTTCTAGCTTTTTGTGTTCTCCCCCTTTACCAGAGATAAGGCCCAGCACTTCCAGCAAGGGCGACCCACTGATATGTGCATATTCAAGGAGCATGGAGTATCTCTAGTTCCTATTCCAAGCTACCCTTGAAGGCCTCATGTGCTATCCCTGCCCAGAAAGCCTTCGTTTAGTGGCCCAAATAGAACTGATGGCTTCTCCCATCTGTGGGTACTCGGAATTTGGCTTCTAATTCTATTATGGTATTGGTACAATTTTCTTGAAATTGTTACTTGCCTTTTCCTCCTGCTTGAGTGGAGACTCCCATAAACTGGGCACCATAGCTTAGTCGCCTTTCTTCACCCTTAATCTTCACAGAGTCTGACAGTGTCCATCAAGCAAGGTCCTCTCAAATGTCTGGGGATGGTAGCGTCACCAGTCTTCATATTACTTAGCGCATAGGGCGGGGGTCATTTTTGTGAATTCAGTAAAGATCATGCTGAAAGTATATTTTAGCTATATCTGTATAGTATATTTAGCTAATCTGTGCAAACTATATTTGACTGTAGAAATATGGAACTCTGCAAAACTGAAGTGCATTTGTTTAGCTTAACCTAGTTACTAGAGCGATTTCTGAAACCTCCTCATTCGTTTCAGGTATTAGGTGTTTGACTGAACAGAGCCAACAGATACTCATTTTGGAGAATACTGTGCAAACTAGGTCTCATTCTGGTGCAATGCACACTGTTACTAGCCACAAAATGCTTTTGATTTACCAGGAACTCTTTTGACAAAGCTCTTCTCCCTTCAGGGAAGTGTCGGTGGCAGCGCTGATGAGATGGGACAGAGGAGCAAAAAAAAAAAGGCAATCCAGATAAAGCAGTGAGTTCTTCTGTGCGATCTGATTCGATAAGGAAGATCTGAGTTTTACCTTTACTTTTCACTGAGATCATTTCCACAAATCTTTGTCATAAGCAACATTCTAGGGGCAAACCCAACATGTGATACTTTCTAGAGGCAAACTCTATGTATAAATGTAGACTTTGCTAAAATAACTCATTATCAGGGACACCCATCTTCAAAAGCTTTTAAAAAAAAATCAGCAAGGGAAATATATTTTATTAGTTTGAGTTGGCAGTGAGAGCCCAATCTCTATACATGATTTCCTCGGGCACATGGCATGGTTTTGAAAAATCAGCCTCCTTTGGGAATGGTACTCTTAAGCTATTTATTCAGAGATGTTCAAGCTGTCAGTTACAAGATGCCTGAGCCAGAAACGGACAAGTCTGGGTAAAGTGCAATTGTGATGTAGTTTGTCTGTGTGTGTGTTTGACAGTTTTGGTCAAATATATAGGTGTCCTCTCCCTCAAGTAATCTTTACCATCTGTTGCCTCCACTCGTCTTAGGGTTCATAATTGTGTTGTTTCTCTTATGGCTGAGTTGAGAGTATAATGCTAAGCTTAATATAGAACCCTTAGCAGGCTTTTTTTCTCCCCATAGTCTAACCATGTGTGTTTGTCTAAAGAAGGCTACAAAGTATTTTATAGTATTTGATCACAGATTGGGACTTCCAACTTCGCTGCTTTCTTCCACCCTTCCACAGCTGTATCTTTCCTGTGCCCTTTAGCCTAGTCAGTAATAATGGTGGCTGAGAGTATTTGGTAAAGAATTTGCCTTTTTGGGGGCAATCCTCTACCGAGGATTTTTAAAATGATATTATAAAAACTAAGGAAAACTACAGGATAGAGATTTTTTTCCCAGGCCAAATTCATTAGTCGTGATGAAGGATTCCCCAGTTCTAAAGACTGAACATGCGTCATTAATATACTAGGTGGTAAGTTTGCTTTAGTGTAGGAATGACCCCTCTAGCTCCTTGAAGAAAAACATACCTTTGATTTGGAGTACTTGGACAACCCTATGAGCCTAAGTTAACTGAATATTTTTGTTCTATTCAAGCCGTATTTTCTTGGGAATATAAACTCTGTGTTTATTATGGGCCTTCTATAGGGATCTGTATAGTCTATGATAGGTTAATCCTTTAGGATTCAAATCACTCTTACCTTTACAGGAAGTACTGTGCTATTTTCTACATGGTTAAGTAAGTTATGCTGTTTAACAGCAGAATTACGTTCACTCTCTCAGTGAATAATATTCTTTTAATAACAGCATCTTTAGACACAGATAGAAGTTTAGTGATTGTCCAAGTTTCTTTTATTGAACAAAACGAGGATGGCAAGCTCTTGGAAATTCAAAGAAAATCTTATGATACATACTTACAATCTACAATGTAAATGTTGTGTGTATGGCATACTTGAGAGCACACAACGAAAATAGTGACAAGCAGAGGCACCTGGGTGGCTCAGTGGGTTGGGGCCTCTGCCTTCTGCTCGGGTCATGATCTCAGGGTTCTGGGATTGAGCCCCGAATCGGGTTCTCTGCTCGGCGGGGAGCCTGCTTCCCCCCCTCTCCCTCTGCCTGCCTCTCTGCCTACTTGTGATCTCTGTCGGTCAAATAAATAAATAAGTAAAATCTTAAAAAAAAAAATAGTGACAAGTAAACAATAAAACAAAAGTAAATCAATTTGCCAAACCCAGAAAGGTGAAAGCATTTGCTTGAGACACAACTCCACAAGAAATTTAAAGTGCTGACAGAACTGTTATATAACCTTCAATTTATTTTAATAACGCTGGAAGGGCAGATGTCATTGCTGTTCCTGGAAATCTTTTTGAGGTTTCCAGGATGTGTTCCTATTATTTTTTTTTAAGCATCTACTATATTGTGCAACCTGCAACCAGCATTGACTAATTTATATTATATTTCCTCTTAAGGCTGAGTCAGGTTCAGTTCTCCTAAAAGAGGCTCAACGGAGCAGCACAGAGGAGTCATATGCAAAGAAGCTTCTCGAGGCAGGACGGAGCACAGCCTCAGGAAGGTCACATGGGTCAAGCTGATTACCTCCTCCAGCTCTGGCAAGCTGAGGGCTCAGCTGGGTTACCCAAGTTCACAAAGAGCTATTGACATTCAGCTGCAGCTCTCACTCATTACCGATCAGCAGGGGACTGTCTGGGCCTCAGGTTAACTCTTCCCTGCCCTCACTCAAGATCGTAGTGAGGCTAAAACAAGCAATAAGCTGGGCGGTGACTCAGGCCTCAGTGCATCCCTGGTTGTTAGTCAAGAAACGGACCTTTTAAACCAATATCTGCAGGGGAAGCAACAATCATCTTAATCATTTTAAAAGTGTTAGATAAAACCCAAGTCAATGTGTCTGTCCCGCATTTGTGCCTTATGCGGTGAATGTTTCTTTCGGGGGAGGATGGTAGTGGGGAGGATGTGTTATCTTCCCACCAAGAAGTCCTGTTTTGGCTTTAATAAAGAAGGCCCCCTATGATTTCTAAAAAGATAATAGCGTCTGTAATTCTTTGTCCCTTAAAAGTGTGTGTTTCCCCTGAGTCGCTCATGTAAAACTGACCTCAGGGACACCCTTAATGATTCAGGATCTGAGAAGTGAAGTTTTGGGGAAGTTTGGAACCTATTAGGTTATAGCTCAGAGCCCTTGGTGAGCAAGTCCTTTCAGGCTCGGAACTCCTGCTGACACATTATGATCTTTTAGAAGTGACTCAACCTGTCTGCCTCCATGAACTCATTTGTAGATTGAGAATAATTGTTAATAAACCCATAAAGAATGTCTTTCTGGTAGCTAGAAGAAGGCTGATTCTCTGTTAAATCCAAGCGTCCCTAGAGCATCTTTATCTTTGTTAGCTCTTTATTTTTCAGCATCCTTCTGGTCCTGGCACACACATTATGCTGAGTCCTCCAAATCGTTGAGGATTACACGGAGTTGAGGCCAGTTTTTATTCTACTGCTGCATTTAACAAAAAAAGGTATCAAGCTTCCTTTAAGAGCCAAGCACCTGTAAGACCAAAGCCCTACCTTTAAGGAGCTTAGACTTTAGCGAGAAAACACAGAGTTACCCAACAAGGTGCTCAGTTCTGGAAAATCCGAACGAACGAGTCAGACCCCAGGTGGATTTGGTGAGTTAGGAGTTATCCAATTAGATTTCTGACTATGTCAAATGACTTACCTAACTGCCAAATCTACACTTGACCTGAGGAAATAAAAAAAGACTGCTTATGTAGAATCTCTGACTCATGACTTTAATCATAAGCACAAACAGAAATCTGCAGATCTATCTTTTACTGCAACATATGACAGCACTGGCCATTGACTCTGGTATGGCGGTTTTGGGAGCTGTGTCAGTCTTACTGTTGGAATTTAGTGTGAGTGAATGGAGTCCGTCGGTGATGTTAGTCCCCAGTAGTTATTAGCTCCCTACCCTTCTGTCACTGCATTCTTTCACTGGACAATTTCCATCACTGCCTCTCCCCACCCTGGGCTTTAGCCATTTTCCAAATGTTGAACACCCAGCCTTCTTCTGAGCGCCCACTCCTTTTCTGCACTGGCTTCCTCTGCGTTTCCCATGGGCATTTTTAAACTCGGCAATTCTCTAGAAACACCTTTCCCCACACAAGCTGCTGCTTCTGACTTCCTTTTTGCTGGGCCTGTAGTCACCAGCCACCCGGTCCCCAGGCTCCCAGCTTTCCTTCTCTGTTGGACCCAAACAATTTCTCTCCCATCAATATCTCTTGTATCTGATTTTAAGACTTCCCTTAATTTATTTTCTTTTTTTTTTTTAAAGATTTTATTTATTTATTTGACAGTCAGAGATCACAAGTAGGCAGAGAGGCAGGCAGAGAGAGAGAGAGGAGGAAGCAGGCTCCCTGATGAGCAGAGAGCCCTATGCATGACTTAATCCCAGGATCCTGGGACCATGACCTGAGCCGAAGGCAGAGGCTTTAACCCACTGAGCCACCCAGGCACCCCCCCTTAATTTATTTTCTACATGCCTGTTACTAGATCAGTCTTCTTAAAACAAAACTGTCGTTCTCCCCCACCGCTGCCACGCCCGTAAGGACCATAAGGACAAATGCCAAATTTCTGAATGTTGCATTCAGACATCTAGAAGCTGGTACTGATTTGCCTCATGTCAACCTTATTACTAATGATACTCTCTACTGTCTTGCTAGCCATCCTCTGACATTACTGCATCCCCAAATTTGCTCCACAGAGAACTGCCCCCTCCCATCTAGACTTGCCTCCCTCGCAATCATTATCCTACAGTTCTTCGAGAACTACGTCAGACGTCCATGGAACTGTCACTGATTGCTCTTCTAAATCACCTGTGTTCAGATCTATAGCTATCAAGTTCTACTTTTCTTATGGACTTTAGCCTTTACTATTAAGACCATTCCACTTATAAATATATGATATTTTTAAGTTCTAAGAAGATGGAGGAGTTTCTGTCTTGTTGTTGTCTGATTCTTCCTCAATGCTTAGCACAAGCCTTTGTAGATAGCCGAAGGTTAATACTATTTTTTGTGAAGATAATATGAAAATTGGATAAAGGCTACCTTTTTTCCTGCATAGTTGGAAATATTTAAGATTTCCAAATGTCAAAACAGCAGTAAGATTCATTTTAGTTCCTCATTTCCCATGCTCGCATTTCTCAAGAGGACAGAGAAAATCTAATTTCATTTTTTTGACCTGTAGAGTTAAGGACAACAGATGGCTTATAAATGAGGATTAAAATTTAAATGTGAAGAGTTAATAACATCAAGAGTGACTATCCCATTGGATTGCAAATAGAATGGGAAAAGTCAAATAGTATAATCACACCATTCTCATCTGACTCTCCATTAATAACCTGCAGTAACCAGGTTCTTCTCAGGAATATTAACAGAAATGTCCACGCAGGAATTTCTGTGATCAGATCCATGAAATCAAAAGAAAGAAATGAAACAGAAATAGAAGTTTCCGGAAAACATGGGTATTTTATTATCATATCATAGTGAGATAATTAACAAACATTAGTAAGTCCAATGCTAAAAGAAAAATGAGTTTTATTATTTCTCTCTATAAGAAGAGAGGCTAGATTGTGTGGCATGTGGTAGGTGATCTAAGAAGAACACAAAGTTATCAAAGAGGCTGATGCAAAACTACCTCTCTGAAAAGGAACAGTGATGAATTTGGCAATACGGTCAAATCAGTCTCATGAAAAGTACCGTAGAAATGCCCACCACAGAGATGCACATTTTTCATATCTGAAAAAAGGAAAGAAGAAAATTGAATTTTGTCCAATCGTTGCTTTTAACCTCGAAGGTTGAGTCTGTCACTCCTAGGTCATTAGAAATGCATTTGTTTTCTGGCAGTGTTCTTGACATAAAATCATGGGATTCCTCTTGGGTGGTTTTCCCTCTGACAGTGATTGCTCCTATTCAGAAATAAAGAGCTCTGGCTTAGCACTGTTAGAGACTTCCATATAGGTAGGAGACTGTGGCCTGGTCTGGACGATGAGATGTGGCTTACCTGGGGCATCACAGAACAATTGTTTGCAGGGTCTGCTTAGGTTTTCTCTCCTCAGCTTCTACCTGCAACAGCCTGACCTGGGCTTTTGCCAACAGAGGTGATCTCAGGGGAGGCTGATCCACCTGTCTTCTGCTTTCCCAGACCATAATTATGCTGCAATCGAAATTACACTTCACAGTAACTTGAAGTCATCGCTTTCCGGACTGCCTAGAGTCATGTCGGTGTAGATAAGGGCACCATTATGTTGCCTCTTGGTAATCTGGCATCACCCATTCTTCCAACATCTTCATATCCACACAGTCGAGTTATGGTAAGCATTGCTTCAGTGCTGGTATATAGGAGACTTCATATTAAGTCACCTGTGAGCAATCTGTGTTGTAACAAGCCCTCCTGGTGATTTTGAAACACGCTAAGTTTGAGAGTCACTAGTTTAGGTAATTAACAATAACTGCTGGAACAAACAATCCCCTAATCTCAATTGCTTAATGCAACCAAAGTTTATTTCTTGCTCCCATCACAGTCCAATATGGGTCAGATAGTCTCCATCTGTCCTGTAGCTAAGACATCTTGAACACCTGGCTTCCAAATTGCTGAGGAAGGGAAAGAGATCTAGAAGATTGCTTGGGAAGAATTTATGGGCCAGACTTGGGAACCAGCTTACCTCATATCTGCCCACATCCTGTCTGCTAGAGTCTAGTCACATAATTTCAACATCCTACAAGGAAGGCTGGGAAAGGTAGAGGAGCACAAGGTTATTTGTGAAAGTTAAGAATCGGCCACAAGCAAAATCAGAGAAACATTACATTACTTCCGCCAGGTAGATAGGTTATTCTAGTTTTTTGTTTTATTGGTTTTTTTTTTTTTTTTTAATAACATCTGTGAAATCTTGGGTATTGAACCAAGGCCTTGAAAGACATCTTCCTACATGTACTTGACCCTTCAACAAGCATGAGGTCTCTTCATTATTTTCGGAAGCTTTATCTCTGAGTCGGTCTGTGGATAGGTTAGGGCCCAGTAAGACACTGTCATAGACATAGACATAGAAAAACATAGATATAGAAATAGAAGAGCTGCCTAAAACTGCCCTGGAAGGAAAGATGATTATTTCCCAAACTATACTCTTCCTGCCCTTGATCTCATTTCCCCAGAGATACCAACCTTGAACCAGGAATAGTTCTTCTGGTATTGAACTCCACAGCTGTCATTGAAGAGGCAAAGATTCCAGCCTCACAGGAGCAAGGCAGGTGACATAGACAGAGAAACCAGGGTGCAGGTAACATAGCTGAGGACTGCAGAGTGTGGCTGACCGCACAGCACAGGCTCCATGCAAGGGAAGGCTGTTTGCCAGCTCTGGCCAGCTGCTCCCATGCAGAAATGTGATCTCTGTGTTGCTGGATCTTTCTTCCACTCTTTTTTTTTTTTTTTTTTTTGTTTTAAAGAAGGACTAGAAATCTGAATGTTTTGGTTAAGTTTATTCATTTTACAAACATCCTTAGGGACATAAGAAACAAACAAAAAGTTCTCTTCTGCAGAATTAGCTTGTGGGTCACCAACTTGGACCCCCTGTGCTACATTGCACATTCAGACCTTTATTTTACATTAATAGCTTACAATTACTTAATGATTATAAGCCCTCAAATTTACAATTTAAAATATCTGTGTTTTTTCATGTGGAAGCTGATGAATTTGCTAACTTACACTCTCTCTTTACTTCCAGTTGATTTCTGCACCCTTAATTTTTTTTGTTTATCAAGTTATTGCTAAACTTCATGTTTTCTTCATTGAAGTTGATATCCGTTACTCTTGAACTCTCATTATTAAGATAAGTGCTTCTTCATACCATTTTCCCCCCTTTTCCTCCATACTGAGATCTGTTAATGGTACCATTATTTTTATGCTGACCAAATTCATATTATTAAATTCTGTATTACCGTTATAATTATTTAACCCTTTATCTATATTTACAGCTTAGAATTCAGAATAAATGTTTTCAGTATTATAATTGCAGCAATTATTAATCACCTTGGAACTTGGTAGAATGATGTAATCTTATTTCACTAAACCTGGCCCACTGGACAAATGATGCCTTAAGAGTGAAGGTCAAGAGAATCTCTTTCCTTGCACACCGTGAGTAGCTCAGAAGTATCCCACATTGCACCTTTCTTCCTATTTGGTCCAAGCCTTCCTTATATGGTTCTTTGTTCTTCTGTGAATTTCTAATTTTCTTTTACTTTTCCTTATTGAAAGTGGAAGCATACACATTTATTTCAGCTCCACAATGAGCCTACCTTTTAGCTATACTGTATGTCAAAGCTAATCCATTTTTTTCTTGAAAACATCATGGTTAGAAACTTCTATCATCATTTCCCAAGTTTCTTCTCACATGTCACAGAGCCTACTCTGAAGCAATTTCTTCTCACTGTACTTTTGTGTTGGGTGTACCACTTCTGGAATCCTCTGGCTTCTCTTTCTTCAATTCCTTTTTTGTTGTTCTGAGAAGAATCCACAGTTACCTTTTTTTTTTTTTTTTAAGAAAAGGTAAATGAAGACAACTCATTGTATGTTTGAAAATATCTTTGTTTCTAGCTCCTGTTGGTGCCAGATATGAATGCTTCATCCTGATTCCAACTGGCACTTTGGCATTTCTTGAACTCTTGCAAATTTCCTCCTTCTCCTCCACCTTCTACATTTTCTTCTGCTTAATGTCTCCCACTTCCATTCTGTTTTATTCTTTCATTGGAAATTTCTCTTAAATGGGCATATTGAACCTCTTGATTGAGTCTCCATGTCTATTCATTCTTTTTGACATATGTATAATACAAAGTGTGTGTATATACATATATATACATAATAGAAATATATATATGTAACAATAAGGTATATAGGGAATATATATTCTTTATAATACAAAGTATATAATGATAAAGTTATATATTACAAATTAATTAAGCACTTTTTATTTAAATATACTATATATGTATACATTTACATACAAAGCTACACATTTACCCACATAGGTACAGGGGAGCCATTAGACCGCTGTGGTTCTCAGGACTTGGTAGTCTGTGGAACAAAATGAAACCGAAATCAGAGTCAATGCACTCCAATTTGAGAAAATGAAATTTAAGAATAGCTAATCACAAACATCCAACTGGGTTTCCCCAAATAAGGCAATAGCTTAATTGGTAGCCAGTCACATAATTCCTTCATTTTGCTTCCCAACTTCTTTATAGAAGTTTTTCCACAGGAGAACACTCTTAACTTTCAGTTTGGTGCTGCCTAATTCAAATGGAAGTTTGTTGGAATATAAGTTTTGAATGCCTCAATTTACCTCTTAACATATATATTTAATCTTTGGAGCTTTGGCTCTGGGATCCAAATTACAATTATTTTGACTTGTATGAGAGTATTTTTAAAAATTTGCCAGTGATACATCTAATTTCCAAGAATGCTCATTTTCTAGTTGTGTCTTTTTTTGATGTGCTAGTTTTTTTGGGGGGGGAGGCAGCATATTCTTGAATATCTCTGAAAGTCTAATTACAAATCTGTTTCATGAATTATTTGTTTTCTCAGGGGTCATTTGTTCTCTTTGTTCATCTTAGTCCTTTATCTGACCCTCTGGTTTTCCTCAATTGAGTGGTGTTCTTCGGTTTGTCCACTTATTGTTGTGAATAATAGATTCAATTAATGAATATAGTATTAGGGCTGGATTTTTCTCTGCCAGGAATCGTGTGTGTAAAAAACAGCGAATGGATTTCATCATGCAGAGAAGAGTAGGCAGGAAGACCTTCTCCTCCTCACTCCTGGGGGGGAAAATGGGAAGGAAGTTTTGCTCTAGGGTATTAACTCCCACCGGAGCCCCTAATTCTGTCTTGTGAGGAAATTAGTTCCTTTAGAAGCATTTACTTGAAAAATGTCTCTAGATTGCCATATGGCTATCTGGTCTCAGAGGTATTTCTCAATCTCCTCATGTCCTGCTCCACAGAATATGAGCCTTATTTCTTAGGTTTCCTTGTCAGTTGGCCAAGTTCAGCCAGCAGAAGTACGGACGGATAAAAGACTGGAGCGTATCAGGGAGGTTCAAATTAAAACCACATTGAGATACCACCTTACACCAGTTAGAATGGCCAAAATTAGTAAGACAGGAAACAACTTGTGTTGGAGAGGATGTGGAGAAAGGGGAACCCTCTTACACCATTGGTGGGAATGCAAGTTGGTGCAGCCACTTTGGATAACAGTATGGAGATTCCTTAAGAAATTAAAAACAGAGCTTCCCTATGACCCTGCAATTGCACTACTGGGTATTTACCCCAAAGATACAGATGTAGTGAAAACAAGGGCCATTTGTACCCCAATGTTTATAGCAGCAATGGCTGCGGTCGCCAAACTGTGGAAAGAACCAAGATGCCCTTCAACGGACGAATGGATAAGGAAGATGTGGTCCATATACACTATGGAGTATTATGCCTCCATCAGAAAGGAAGAATACCCAACTTTTGTATCAATGTGGACAGGACTAGAAGAGATATACTGAGTGAAATAAGTCAAGCAGAGAGAGTCAGTTATCATATGGTTTCACTTATTTGTGGAGCATAACAAATAACATGGAGGACATAGGGAGATGGAGAGGAGAAGGGAGTTGAGGGAAATTGGAAGGGGAGATGAACCAAGGGAGACTATAGACTCTGAAAAACAATCTGAGGGTTTTGAAGGGGCGGGGGGTGGGAGGTTTGGGGAGCCAGGTGGTGGGTATTATGGAAGGTACATACGGCATGGAGCACTGGGTGTGGTACATAAACAATGAATTCTATTACGCTGAAAAGAAATTAAAAAAAAAAAAAAAGACTGGGGTGTGGGAAGAAGATAGGAGACGGGGTATTTCTCACTGTCTGTGTGTCTTCGGCAGCTGTTGCTTCCCAGGCAGCATTTAAGGATCTGGCAGTGCCTTCTGCATACATCTCCTGCCACTCCATCCTTTCTTCTGTGGTCTCAATTCTACTTGGCAGGCTTGCCATGGGGTCAGCTTCTGTAGAGGGCTGTAGCTTTGGACTCTATTAACACTACCTTGACCTTTGGTCCCTCTAGCCCTCTGGCATGGTAGAGGTTTACTGCAATTGCCAGTCTCTGAGTTGCATCACCAGCTCAGGCTCTTGGTCATTCCCAGTTCTTCCCATTATCAGGATAACCTATTCTCTGTAGCGGTTGATTTCTCTAAGTTTAGAATACCTATAAATGTCTTTCTTTCTTTCTTTCTTTCTTTCTTTCTTTCTTTCTTTCTTTCTTTCAACTTTCTTTCTTTTTTCTTTCTTCGTTTTTGTTATTCTGGTAAGACCCTGACTGATACCATTCCACAGCCCATTCCAGCTTTCGAATCTGCTGATTCTCAGCTTGGACTTTCTCCAGATCTTCACCTCAGAGGAAAGGTCCTTCCTGAATTGTAGTGTTCTTCAGTGAGTGTGCATTCTGTTGAGTGTATGGCTTCTTCTACCCTGGGGGTACGCTTCCACGTGACCCCCACCAGCGTTCATTGTCTAATTAGGCCACTTCTTTTACTCTCTATTAACCCCTTTTATTATATCATTCCTAACTTATTCTCTTTTAAACATCTTTACTGTCATTTCAATGGCATTTTGGGGAAAACAGATGACTGTGTGCACTCAGTTTACTGCTTGGTCATAAGAGGTTTTTGGTCAGTTAATTTTGAGGGGTTACTTATCTTAAAAAAGACCAGGAAACTTGGTAATTTTGAGAGTGATTTTATTTTTACAAATTATGTTAAAAACAACAAGATTCAATAATATTTATGTATTTAAAGGCTAGAGGCTAATTATTTTGAACTAGGCAACTTAGGGAAGAATTTAGGGGAGCATTTTCTGACCTACTCCTTCATCTATGTCTAATTACATCCTCAGATCAGAGGCTCCTCCTGTCTGATGTTTCTGTGTATTAGAAACTGCCTCTCTCAAGGTTCCATGGTTTAATCAGTTATTCTGTGAACACACCAAAACTATTCAATTTGCTAATTTGGTCCTGCAGTGATTTGAGTATGTCCCTTTCATTTAGCCACTCTGTTATGACACAAACATGATTATAATGTAATAAGAAAAGACATTTCCTCTGCACATTTCTTTAGTTCTAGTTACATTGAACTGAAAACATCAATCTATTTGGGAGAGTGGAGAAAATTATATAACAGCCAGCTAAGGTATGGATTCAGTCATCCCTAAGGATTTTATAGTGGCTAGAAAATTGTGGTCTAAATTTTTAGGACTGAATCTACCACAAACTGATTAAGAAGCTGTGTCCTCAATATTGCATATTTGAAATATCTGGCAAAGTTGTAACATACAGATACTCTAACTAGTTTCCGTGCAAGGAAAAATTTGGATAAGAACATGTATTGAATGGACAATTATTGGGACATCTGCTCAGTTAACACTGACTCTTTTTCCCTGAGAAATGCACCCCTAGGCATCTCTAGGTGGTTTTTTGTTTGTTTGTTTGTTTGTTTGTTTTGTTTTGTTTTGGGGGGGGCATGTGTACTAGACCTTTGCTACTTTGACTAGCGATTGGCCCAGAGTGGATGCCTGACCATGCTGTACCAATCAGATTCTCTAAGAAACTGATTCTCAGAGTCATCCAGTTAGTCTCTAAGCATGGCTAGAGATATACACATGTAACATGTCCCTGGGTAAGCTATCCATCTTCCACTATGTGGAAAGAGAAAACAGAGAAATGACAAGAAGCAATGATGGAAACAGGCAAAGAGAATGGAGGAGATAAAAGACCATGGAGATAGAGACAGAGAGTCACTGCCTAGGAGCTTTTATTTCTGACTCCAATTCCTTTAGAGATATAAAGTTGTAAGACCCTCTTGAATTTTTTTTTTTTTTGAGATTTATTTATTTTTAGAAAGAGAGAGAAAAAGAGAGCCTGAGTCAGAGTGGCAGAAAGAGAGGGAGAAAGAATCTGAGGCAGACTCCACCCAGAGTGCAGAGTCCCATGCAGGGCTCAATCTCAGGACCCTGAGATCAGGACCAACGCTTAGGGGACTGTGCCCCTCAGGTGCCCTGAGACTCTCTTAAATTCTTATAATTAAATCTTTCTGCTTAAGCTGGGTTGAACTGGTCTGCAACTTGCCTCCCAAAGAGCCTAAAATATAATAGAGCGCACAGCAGCATGGGTTCTCTGTTTACTGTCAATGTTTTCTTTATTAATACATAAGAAACATGTCTTCAACAATTTTCATAGTAAATCCTCAGGAAGCATCTAATTCTTGAACACTGTTTAGAAGATTTACTTTGCTCAGTTAAAGTGTTATAAATTTGTGTAATATTTTATATAATGTAAAAAAGGTTTGATAAATCAAGGACTTTTGATAAAACTCATTAGATAATTCTGAATGAGCTTTATAGAATCAGCACAATGTCTGGTAAATAGTATAGATGCTCATTAAACATTAGCGCATGTTCCCTCTCATTCTTAAGTTGGAAAGTGTTCAATTGATTGAGTGCTTCGATTACTCAGGAAACATTTGAACACCAAAGACTATACCAAGTCCTGGGACCATGGAAGTCTTAACGTCGGGAACAAATCTAGTTAGAACCACAGAGGAGGCACACTGAGACAGATATTTTCCAATACTTCCTGCTAAGGATGGCAATAGAAGGATGAATAGAAATTTACAGGTGCACAGAGGACCAGTAGCTGCTTGGTAGTGAGGGTGATGGTGGCAGATTTGCCAGTTCTGTCCTCAAAAAGAGTTCTTTGAATTCTATAGTCCCCAATTTAGTATTTGTAAAATGAGGCTACTAACAATTTTCTCTTTGTTTTTTTGCCATGGTTAAAGAGGATCTTAAGAAGTCTGTCCTCCAGAAGTACGAATCCTACCTGGAGAAATTGAGAAGCCACAACTGAGATGTAACCCTTGAAATGAGTCACGTTTTGGTTAGCAGAGTACATTCTCCTGGGGAAGAATATTTTAGAAGGAAGAAACAGTAGATATGAGAGCAGTTCCTCCCCAGTTTCAGAGGGAAGTGTCTTCCCACAGTAGGGAAGAACTTTATGTGACCCAATACAGAAAGTGTTGGAGAGGAGTGGTTGGGGGTCACTGGGAAGGGCCACCTATGGAGATGGAGACAGAGTCATTTCAAAATACTCAAATCTCTTTATTTCTATTTCTAGAACACCACAAAGAGAACATGAGTCCATGGCATTACTTGTTAATACATCCATATATGAGTGATTTATCTATATAAGAAGCCAACAGAGATTTTCAAGCTGAGTGTAGCAATGTGGGGGAGGAAAATGTTTCCCTATACCTAACTCAGTTTTATTCGCTGAGGCTTTGTAAATTGGACTCAAAAAAGACAGATTAACAAGAGAAAAACAAACAGAAATTTAGTAATGTGTGCATACACGTGGAAGTATCCAGTGGTGAGTAACTCAAAGGGGTGATTAGAGCTTGGGTCTATATGGCATCTTAACAGAAGAACAACATATTTTTGGAGAAATGACAGGACAAAGGAAAGATAACTGAGTTTCACGGGGGGCAAATTGTGGGAAGGTAAAAAATGGAAGAACTAATGGACGATAAAGGGTAGTTGGTAACGTTTGTTATGTTGGTTCGTCTGGTGCCATCTCTGGGCTGATAAGGATCTAGAGTTGTCTCTAGTGATTAACTTCTGTCCTTCCTGGAGGAGAGGAGAGGGGAGGCATATTTACAGTTTATGTCCTGCTTTTAGATAAATAGGGGGAGGGCAGAGAGCTTTTCTTGCATCTGCTTTTTCTCAGTTGTCCTCAGCTCAAAATAATCTTTATGCCAAGTGGCGTATTTTGTGGTGGCATATTCTGCTACCCTCTAGCAATCAAATTCATTTTTAGGATAATGAACTGCAGTATTCGTGCAGAAAGCACTAGAAGGAAAAGAGGGAGAAGTCCAGTTAAGAATTCTCTTAAGATAATAATGCATCTATTTTCTGTGTTTGTTTCTTAGGGACCATTTATTCTCAAGACTCAAAAGGCTAATAATGATTTCTGTGGAAAAACACCACCTTCCCCAAGTGCTTATGGATTTAAACATCATCTTAAAAGACAGAGAAGCAGAAATGTGTGAGCTGAAATATAAAGGAGAAGAAATGTGTTTCTTAAAACATATTTCTGTTTTTTAAACAAAATATTTTTAAACAAAAGAAAGTGGTTTGTTTTTTAATTTGTAGGAAAAATTAAAAATGCAAATTGCTGAAGTGACTCAGAGAATGCAGCTGTATAAGGATGGTTGAATGGATTTATTGATTGTTGCTTGGTGGAGCCCAGGGCTGAAAGCTATTTAGCCAGCTTGAGCAACAGGAATTGTCCTTATTATGCTACAACAACTATTTGTGTCCTCAACTCTTTCTTCCTGCACTCTATGATAAACTCTAGTCATGCGCTTAACTTGGGTAACGGTTATAAAGCCATGAACCATGTGGTCCAGTCTCGGAACGTACCACAGTTAAAGACAAACTCAGAAAATGAAAAGTCATTTCAAAATACTCAAATCTCTTTATTTCTGTTTCTAGAACACCACAAAGAGAACATGAGTCCATGGCATTCCTTCTTAATACATCCATATATGAGTGATTTATCTGTATTAGCAAATTGGACCAGAGTGAACAAAGTATGAGGAAAGGGTTATTCTTGAGAAGAGGGTCAAGGGGAGGTATAGGATAAGGTGACATATAAGTTTAGTCTTTGGTCTGATAAACTCTACTTCACTACATTTTTCATACTGGGTCAATGAGAGTAAAGAATCTGAATGGTCTGTTAACGTTTTCTCTCACTTCTTTAGTTAGGGGTAATTTTAGTTTCCTTAAGTCCTTGGTTGGGGAAATGAAGAAAGACAATTTATAAGTAAATTATAAAAAAATGGTTAAGGGATGCCTGGGTGGCTCAGTTGGTTGGGCGGCTGCCTTCGGCTCAGGTCATGATCCCAGCAACCTGGGATCGAGTCCCACATCGGGCTCCTTGCTCGGCAGGGAGCCTGCTTCTCCCTCTCTCTCTGACAAATAAATAAATAAAATCTTAAAAAAAAATAGTTAATATTTTTTGAATGCTTATTAAGAGCCAGGCATTTTGTGCACATTATCCTGTTTAATCCTCATGGAGACCTTTGACATAGACTGTTATCTCTACTTTATAGGTCACGGAACTGGCTGGAAAATGTTTGAGTAATTTGCTCTCAGGTTGGTGGGGTTAGAATTTGAACCCAGTCATTTTTAGTCTAGAGTTTGTAATTTAACAATTGTGTTGAGAAAGTGTTGTAAACTTTTTCTTCCACACTAAGTCCCTGGAATGGGATGAAGGGAAGAGAGAAAGACCATAAAATACATTAAGGTTATTGTCTTACTTCAAGATACTTCCTCTGAATTGTTAGCTTTTTTAAAAAATGAGACTAGGGGCACTTGGGCGGTTCAGTCGGTTAAGCATCTGACTTTGGCTCAGGTTATGATCTCAGAGTCCGGGGATTGAGTCTTGAGTGGGGTTCCTCACTCAGTGCGGAGTCTGCCTATCCCTCTGTTGCTACCCCCATTCCTACTGTCTCACTGTCTCTCTTTCAAATAAAGTAAAAAAAAAAGAGAGAGAGAGAGAGACTAAAATTCTTATGAATATGAAGATTGGCTAATTTTAGACCTTTACTGATGGCTAATAGAATGATTAAGCAATAATAACATCTTTGGGAAGAAATCACTTTAAACACTCTTTTCAAATTAACACACACTTTCTGAATACCAGTTTTACCCTGTGTTTTGGAATTCAACAAAGAAAGAAGTGTAAAACTTTGATCTTTTAAACAGGGATAGCATAAATAAAGTATGCAATCCATTCCATTGTTTATAGCAGGCCAGTTAATGTTGGCTCTCTTCCCTGTGCTCCTTGGTGAATTTAAAATCTAGTTGGGGAAGCATGATTAACATATGCGATATGCACATGAGCTAGTGAGATAGGACTAGTATAGGCGATACAAGCTATATTTTAAATAGAAGTGAGTAGTTAGGTAAGGCCTCCCAAGGGAAATGGACACTAAACTGAGATTTCACCATTTGGTAAGATTTACTTGGATTTGAGAACTTATTTTAGGAAGATAAAATCATTTAAATGTATACAAGATTAAATATGAGTTTAGGGGAACATTGAATATATTTGATTGGCTGAGTTAGACTCCTTTCTTTAAGAAAAATTACATAAATTTCTAGCAAATGATAACATTTTAAGTCTTTTTACTCCCTAATTTGGGTTAAACCGCATAATCAAGATAAATGCTTTGGTGGCACATTATCCCAAGTGAATTAAGCATTATGAGTGGAGACATCTGACCCCAAAAGAGCTTTTGAAACAAAACAAAGGTGCTTATCAAATGTTTGGTTCTACTCCAAAGAAACCTCAGAATCTGGCTAAAAGGAAATATTTTAAACATGTTTCTTAGGATAACGGCCCAGGTTTTAGGATTCTTCTAAGTCACTTAAAGAAGGGGCTGTCAAGATAAGGACATTATCATAGGACTATCTGATCAACTCTTCATTTGCCCTTACAAATATAAACCTTTCCCCTTGTCCTGAATATTAAATCGGTGGTCACACACAACTTTCACTACGTGATAAATTACTCTGGAAGTCACATACAAATCAGAATGTACGGTTTGAAACAGTGATTAATGAAATACCACTGAATTATAAGGCAGCAACTGTCTATAGCCACACATTTTTGTTATTTTATAGTCTTGACAATTCTTGTGTATTTTTAAGGGAATCATTTTTAAAAATGAAAATCTAAATCTTGGGAGTGACTTTTTAGTTTAGAGGAGAAAATTGGATCTTGCTAAAGCTGAGATATATAGTCATTAATCCCGCTGTAGTATATCTTGAAAAGACAACAGAATTATACTTCGACGTTCTTATCAGCATCCTCTATTATGCAAACTTGCCATATTCTGCATGGTGCCTAGTACATTCCACAAGAGAGAAGAGCCAAAGATGATAACATTTTAATGACATAGGTCATATGAATTTATTTTTGACACAATGCACATTGGATAAAATATATAATCTTATTAGAGCTAATTGAAATCACATGCCAAAAATGGAACTATAGTTCACTGTCTTTAACTTGTCCAAGTGCCATTTAATACCAAAAATATTTCACAATTAACTTGATTATTTATATATTGTGTATTGTGTCTAGTGAGAATCAAATGGAATGATGTATATTAAAATGTCCTGTGCATTAAAAAGGAGACTAAAATAAAAGGCTTCCATAATAATAGCTTTGGCTAGTGTGTTTTGAAAGAAAAATGTGGTATACAACTAATACTTTTTATTGTAAATCTTCCTTTAGCTATCTTGTTAATGACTGGTTCCAAATAACTGGCTTTATCAAATCTATTGGTACTGTGACTTTCAGAATAAAAATATGAAATGAAACACAATAGACCTAAAGTTAAGATACTTTATTTTTTCCCTCAAAGTAATTTTGAAAGAAAGGTAGACACAATTAAAAATTCAGTTAAAAACTGTTTAAAATGCACTTTATCCATATTTGAAGCGAATACCTTAGGGTAATTAATGCCTCATTTTGGTCTCTGCAAACACATCGAACACAGAGTGCTAGGAAATTGTTGGCTCTCGAGTCTCGATGTCATCACTTTTCAGATCCAGCTTCTGAAGAATATAATCATTCTAAGCACAACACAGAGAAAATGGCACTAGTGGTCATGACTATGCACAAAAAACAATAGTATTGACTCTCTGGTCCTTAGATGGAGACAAGCACACTTGGCACTGGTATATGTCAAATTCTTCTTAGCTCAACTTAAATTGAAAAGCGTGTTTCCCAACACATCTGGGTTTGCCAGATTCCACGGCCCAAATTTCCTTAATCCTGGCCAGTAAGCCTATTGATTTTTCTCTTGCTACATCCTCACCCACGGGGCTCCTTCCAGTTCCACACTCTGGCTGAAGTCTGGTCAGCAGAGCATTCTGACCTTTGTGACACAGTCCTGGACACCCTGATCTTAGTGGCCTAACCTCTTGGTCAAGGAACCTCTGACCTTTGGACCCCAGTCTTTCAGGAGAGCTGAGGCACTCCACATTTGAAATCTGACACCTGCCAATTTTACAACCTCAGGGCGAAGGGCACTGGGCTCTAGGTGGGCAGTGTTTTGCTTGATTAATAACACCAGCTGTGCCACTGTCTTAGAGGAAGAACAGCTATATTGTTCTGAATGCAATTTCTGGCTCTTCGAAATTCTCCATGTACAGGAACTTCTGTCCTTAAATTCAAGGACTTTGTTAAAGGGGTGAGCAAACCCAGCGGGGAGTCCTCTTTGATGTGCAGGAGCTCAGATATGCAAAAGTCTTGATCAGCAAGTGCTTGAAAAGTGCTTACTCTTCTCCCAGTTGGGATTGGCCATTAACTCACTTCTAGGCATTCTCAAGTAAAACTGTTTTTCTGGTTGCTTCAACATCAGTCAATGAGAGGCTGTCCCTCAGCAAGTGTTAATAACATTCCCCCCAAAACTGCCAACGTGAACCCCTTCGGTGTTAGCTCATTAGCATTTGTAAGGGACAGCCCCCTCTATCCAGGAGGAGTTCCTAGATGCGACAGGCTTCTATTTGTTCTCTTTGCCTTCAGATCTCTTCTGGCTTCACTGGACGCTATACCCAACTGTGTTTGAAATCTTCACTACTCACTTTCGGTCATTGGCTCAAGAGCTGGCACTGGGGTCCATGTCCCATCTTGGTGACCGCCTGCTCGTCATCATTTCTCACCAGTATTTCTCAACATTATTATCTTGTCACCTCCCTCAATTACTTCAGTGTCACTTACCTGCTCCTGGCATCATTATTTTTACTTCCAGTAGGTTTTTTCCCCTGCATTCTGTGACTTCCATTTGCATTACACTCTTACATTTTCAAATCCCCTTCTTCTTCTTCTTCTTCTTTTTTTTAAGATTTTATTTACTTATTTGACAGACAGAGATCACAAGTAGGTAGAGTGGCGGGGGTGGGGGGGTGGGAAGCAGGATCCCTGCTAAGCAGGGAGCCAGATGCGGGTCTGGATCCCAGGACTCTGGGATCATGACTTGAGCCCAAGGCAGAAGCTTAATCCACTGAGCCACCAGGTGCCCCATTCATACCCTCTTCTTCCAGAAACTCTGCTGACTACGCTGAGCCACATTCAACACATCCTTAACATAAATATACGCCAATTTACTTTATTCGTAGGTATATGAAATTTTACTTTTTATATTTAAGCCATTCTTTGATAATAAAGACGAAATTAATTTTCCAAGTCATACTGCATTTCTTCACATGTCACTTTTTTATCGTAATGACAGCTCTCTGATACCGATGTATTTATTTTATAGAGGAGAAAACTGAAGCGTAAGAAAATGCCATAAGATCACCTGTGTGGTCAGTGTGGGGTTGGATGTGAACTCAGATTTATCTAAAAGCAGAACATAAGCACTTAATTACTCTGTTGTGCTTCTGGCTACTTAAGCACCAAACCCTTATTAAGCATCTAGTAGGGACCAGACCCCACAACCGAAGGCTGGAGACAGTCACAACACAGATCCTGCCTGCCCCCATGGATATAATGGGGACAAATAGATAAATGGTAAAATGTGTGGAAACACAGAGGTAAATAAGGAAGACTCAAAGAAAGTGACAGATTTGAATCTGAAATGGAAAGAAAGAGCTTGTCAGGCCAGTGAGGGAAGGGGGTGGGAGGAGGTATAGATAGAAAAGTGTAGAAGGAAGAAGGGTCTTGATACCCTCAAGAACACAGGGACTTGGGTCAGGATTAGCCACAGATGAGGCTTCACAGGCAGAGAGGATTACATCCCAAAGGTCTTGTGTAAAGTCTGAGGGGGTTGGACTTTATCTTCTGACATCTGGTTGCCTTTGTTAACACGTACTTTCTGCATGATTTTCTCTACTGATTAAATTGTGAAGGCTGCAAGGACAGGGTCATTATCATCTCAATTGTTTGTGTTCCCACCTGGATGATCCTTCAGGCAGAAAGGGCTCCATCTGGCCCCCGGAGACCTTGGATTCCTTGCTGCTTTTGCCTAGTGTAGGCCTGGTACCATCAAGGAGCACCGGGTACCCTTATTCTGGAAGTCTCCAGAACATGTGGCGTCCCTATTCCATAAGTTTAAGTGACTGTCATTCAGCCATGTGATGCTTATGGAATTTGTAGGAAAGGTGTGATTTAAAATAGAAAGTGAGAGAGCCCCAACAGGGTATTTAGAAAAGAGAGTGAAACCAGAGGGGATGAAACTGAAAGATACAGGAAGAAATAGAACAGGGAGTGGAGGGAGGGAGAAACATCATAACTGATATTCACCAGCTTTGCTATGGCGAGGGGTGTTGTTTTTATTATTATTAAAATAAGACCACTCCTCAAAAAAAAAAAAAAATAAGCTTTAGGAAGGAGGTAATGTAATTTGAAAAGTGAGAGGAAAATCAGAAAAGAAATCCGGGAAGTGGGATCAGTACTTCTGTGAAGGGAAGCTTACCTCGGGTGTGCTTTTAATCTGTGATAGAGACATTATCCCTTCTTGCTAATGAAAGGGGTGTGCAGTCTTAAAGGTTTATAACCATGTAGTTTGGGACGCATGCTGCTTTAACTGTGAGAAGAGATTTCTTAGTGCTGTGTGTTAAAAGACCCTGGAAGAGATGGAACTGTAGCATTCCAGAAGCACCCTGACCATCCGTCCACCTCACGGGGGATGAAGGTGTCTTTGACGTTCAAGTTTTTGGGGCTTGATGTAGGAAACGTGGCATTTTGTCCTCTTTTACTCTGGAGTCTCAAAACAGTTCTGTGGAGTAATACAGACTTGGGAGGTTGAAAAACAGGACATCGGTGTGGCTTAAAAATAGTAGAGAAAAACGAAATAGCTATGTAGAAGACCTTCAATGACAAAGTAATATCCAAAGGTTTGAGATCGAATAAATGAAATCATGGAAAGTAAATGTTTCAAAGATGCTTGTATGCTGCCCAAGCTCATTCTACTGCTCGCTAGTAGAGGGACCCTGGGAGCAGGGTCAAAACGCTAGCTTCTTTGTTTTTTTTTTTCTTTTGTGTTTTTTTTTTTTTAAGATTTTATTTTTATTTATTTGACTCAGAGATCACAAGTAGGCAGAGAGGCAGGCAGAGTGAGGGGTGGGGGGGAAGCAGGATCCCCGCCGAGCAGGGAGCCAGATGTGGGGCTTGATCCCAGGACCCTGGGAACATGACCTGAGCTGAAGGCAGAAGCTTTAACCCACTGAGCCACCCAGGTGCCCCTAGCTTCTGTTTCTTCATTGGTAAGAGAGGGGTAAACATGGTACCTCCTTTCGGAGCTTCTGTGAGAATTAAACACATCTTCGTGTGTAAACCAGTTGGAAGAGTGTTGACACACAGGAAGCCCTCACTAAACATTAACAATTGCTTTTACTCTTTTTTTAGTCTCCAAATCTCTTGTGACAGTATAAAGATTTACAAAAGAGGTATTCTTTGAGTGCATAATGCAATTGTTTCCAAGATGATTAAGTTGATAGTTTGAACAGTATTTATGTATTTAATTTTTTAGTAGCTGTGTGTTGGTATCGGGTGTTTGCATTTTTTTTCTCACTCTAATAATATATATGTTCTTCTGCCCCCTTGTCTTAGCCCCAAGGCAAATGGTAGCACGTATAGAAAGAGAGGAGAGAGCTGACCACTACGATATTAAAATTTAATACATACACACACATACACATTCTAGAAGAACATTTCTCATCCCAAGACACTTTGTTCATCACCCATTCTTTCCTGTCAGCTACTGAATCAGGAAAAACGGGGTGCCCAGGAACCTGCTCTTTGAACTTACGACCTGATGATTCTCAGGCACAACAAGGTTTGGAACTAAGTGTCCTAGATGCGTCAGTTGAACTAATGCTGGATAACCAAAGTTTTGTATGCTCTGTTTTATAATATCTATTTGGCCCTTAACATATAAACTCCAAATTCCAATCCTTTAGAGTACATTGATTTTTTTTTCCTTTTTATAAATCAGACACTCTTGGTGGAAGGTGCAGTGCAGCTGTCCATACAAGCAGTAAGACATGTTTATGGGCTCAATCTTCAACACCGTTTCACCAATTTCATCAGGGATTATGTAACGCGGATCTCATGACATGGTTATTTTCCTATAAAGGACGGAAAGGAAATCTTTTCCTGTAGTTCAGCAGAGGTGGGTCTTGGTGCTGAGCTAACATTTTCTGTGCCTCTTCATGATTTTGTCTGTGGGCCATGTCCTGTGGAAATGTTCCCAATTTAAGTATTTGCCTCACAGCCATCCTCTGCTATCACGGCCAGTGTGCACTCAGCCCCCCAAACAGGCACGGCCCTTTCCATAGAAGCCTCCGCCTTCAGAAGGAGCTGTCTTTTCTGTGTCTCATGAATGTGGTCTAACTGTTCCAAGCTCTCCTCCCTGACCTTTGTCCTATTTAGTGGAGTTCAATTCTCTCCCACATTTATTTAAGCTAATGATAGAAGCATTAAGCAAAAGTTGAAAAAAGGGACAAATGGATTCATCATGAAAATGCACTGTGCCATAAAAAAGGCCATACACCAAGATGCTATTCACAGTGGGTAGTAAATTTATGAAACTCATTGCCTCGCAGTATTATATAGGCTATTATATATAAATAGGTTCAAGAAGCTCTACAGCAGGTTATTAAACAAAATTGGGATGCCAGGGGTGGAAGTGGGCAGGCTCATCCCTTACCTTCCAGAACACTCTGGAAGTTGGCGGAACATTGCTCAGCGTCTCTGTTACAGAAGTACTTAACTTGGGTGTATGTGTTTCCTGTGGCTGCTGTAACAAATTTGACCCCAAACTTGGCAGCTTAAAACTACAGAAATGTATTCTCTCACACTTCCGGAGGCCAGAAGTCTGAAGTCAAAGGATTAGCAGGGCACACTCCTGCCAGGGGCTCCAGGGAAGAATCCAGCCCTCTTTCAGCTTCTGGTGCTTGCCTTGGTATTCCCATCCCTGCTTCTGTCTTCACAACACATCCTCCTCTGTGTGTCAGTCTTATAAAGATACATGTGATTACATTTATGATCTGGGATAATCTCTGAGATTCTTAATTATGTCTTTTGCCATGTGTGATAACATTCCCAGGTCCTGGGGCTTAGGATGTGGGTGTACCTTCCTGGGGGCCAGTGAAGGGAGACATCCTTCTCCTAAGCACTCTAGAGTTTGTCTTGTTCTTCCTGTGTCTCTAAAATGATAGGGCCATGCCCCTCCAATCATGTAGTTGCCATCACAGGACTATCACCTTGGACTTTTGGTCGTTACCCTCCCTCTTCCCTGCAGCAGTATGGGGTATTGGTTCTGCTGGATGTTGCAAAGCTGTTGAATGAAAACAAGAGTAGCTGCATATGTTTGAGAAACACTGGATCCAGACTAACACGTAAGAGCACTTCTCAGAGACTTGCTATACCAGTCCATCTTTGTGATGTTCCCAGAAGACAATATAGTCTGTTCATTTCCCAAACGCACAACCACAAACTCCCTAGCCAGCGTTCCCTAGCACACACTTTGGGAATCCATGCTTTAAAGCTAATGCTTATGAGAATAATGTTTAGTCAACCTTCATTGCTATTTTTCTTTCAGGGGCCAGATGTCAGTCTAGGGCCCTTCCAGTCACATTTACAGGTTGTGATTTCCTCACCGTTATTGGAATTAGTACAAAATGAGCTTAAGTTTTTGACTTAAGTCTTTGGCTTAAGTTCTCTCTGGATTTGAGCAGATTTTCTTTCTTTTGAGTTTCCTGTACAAGTCAAGAACTTACCCTGGAGCCATCCAGCTACTATAATCTAAACATATACATCATCCAAGAAAAACCATATATAGGCTTCTGGGATTTTGCTGGCTCATTCTGGGTAGAGAGCCAGAGCTGCCTGTAAGAAACTCCTGGGTACTCGTTTTGACTTTTGCAAGTCAGGCTGCCAAGTTTACATCTTTTAGAGATAGAGCAGATCTTAAAAAAGAACACTATACCTATTCCCCTAACATCCTTTTGCTTTCTCTTGGAGTCAGGTAAGAGAAGATGAATATTATTCTATCATAATAAGGTTGGAATAGTGTTAAGTCTTTGATTTTCCTTTTATTTTAAAAAGTTCTTTATAAATGCTTTTGTATTTTCTTCACGTCATCATTCAATAAATACCCAGAGGTACCAGCACCTGAGGTCAGTGTGGGTTGGGGAATGATATGTAAATCTGGATGAGATTCTGTCCTGGCTTTAAAGGCAATCTCAGTTTCACAGAGGGCATGCAGCATGAGGGAAAGGGATACCTCACAAAACACACTCAAATAGCAGTGTGAGAAATATGAGATAACACTGGAAAGGAGAGAAAAATGAATGCTGCTTGGAAATGTTTTGCAAACAAAAGTAACATTGACACTGGGTTTTGAAGCATGAAGAGAAGTTCGTTAACTATGGAAAAGTATAATCTGTGATACAAAAAACTATATATTTAAAGGAACAGAGTCATAGATGGGTCTGGTGTACTTGGGGAGTGGTAAGAAGTATAGAATTATCAGACAAGGTAAAAGGGCTATAGAACTGGAAAAGGAGAAGTTGAAGAGGTAGGCTAGTGTCTAATTGGAAGCATTCTGATTGCCCTACCGAGAAGCTTAAATATCACTGGGCAGGAAATTGGGAATCTTTGGAGGGTTTTACACAAAGGAGTGACGTGATGAGATTTTGATTTTAGAAAGACAATTCTGAAAGTTAGGACACATGGAATATTTTCTTTAAAGGGAATCACCTGCTAGATTACTAGTAAAGAAACTTAATAACAGTCTGTTTAAAATGTGAAGAGGGCTTGCATGAAGGCAGTGGCATTTGAGCTAGAACTAATAGGATTTATTGACCGCACGATTGATAGTTCAGTGACTGAGGGAGTGACTGAGGCCAAATCCAAGACTTCTGTCTCAGTCACTTGGGTGCATCGTGAAGATAATAAACAAGACAGGCAAGGAAAGTTGCTGCTTTGGGATGAATCCTAGGTAGGAGTAGATAGAGAGGTACTAAGTTGTAAATAGGCAGGGAGATAATCTAGTCTTTTGTGGTAGAGTATGGATTGGATTCTCTCACTCGCCTTCCAGTCCACCCCTTTGCCTAGTTACCCAATAACCTATACTGTATTATAATGTAATAGTGATAAAAACTACATTTCCCAGACTTCCTTGCAGGGATCCATCAAACATACACCCTTGAGGTTTGTAAGATGGAGTGGACATCCTGAGGTGGATACTATGTTCCTGTTACTTCCGTTGTTTCTATGGGCAAGCACAACCTTCAGTGTTCGTTCCTTCTGTGGCTGTTATAGCAGAGTTGCCAATGTCCAGTCTTTAGTTCGATAGTGTTGAAAGGCATTGTGGGGACATTCAGTTTGCTGACAGAGGTTGTGGGAGAGGTAGCATGTTGGCTCTGGAGCTAGCAGCCTCCTGCTCCTCCAGTCTTCTGATCATCACAGGGGCATTATCTCCCAGGGAAGAATCTCGAGGCTTGCTCTGGAAGTCAGTTTAGGGCCCATGCCTCCAGTCTTTCCACAAATCTTAAGCACCAAGATCTTCTCTTTTTAACACACCTGGAGTGGGTCCAGTTATCTTCATCTGATCTCTAATTCACCTTTCAAATGGAAAAATACTTCATAAGAGACTTCTTTAAATGTTGTTCTTATAAAATCTTTAGTCCGTTTGGCATTATACATAGCTGACTGCTACTGACAACGTACAGTCTTCTCAGCTGTAAGATTATGATGGACATGACCTTGTCTTAAACGCCTTTGAGTGCCCGGTGCCTAGAACAGGGCTTTGTACTTGGTGGTGTCCAATAAGCTCGTTAGGTTTCATTGCATTTAACTGAATTGAATGAACAATTTGTGCTTCTCCTAATAGTGTCATATAATACAGTTGGCAATCTCCCTGAGTCTGATAGTTGTTTTATATGATAAATTGCCATATTGTTAGTATCCAAAATACTTTGATCTTAAATTTCTTCAGAATTCTCAAATGCATGCCATCTGGCTTCAGTGACTCATGGAAATTTAATGTCTTGAGTTGTATTCGCCACCTGTTGTTTCTTTTTTTATATTTATGCTAGTGAATCATCTTTGTTTTCAATGGAAAGTATTCTTTAGTAAAAATTTTACATTTATCCTGTCAGCGATGATCACTGATTGAGTGATACAGAGAAACAATTCAACCTTCTCTGACCCTTAAATGCTCCTGTCCTCTCTAGTGATGTGACTGCATTTTGAATTCCTTAGGAATGTCCAGACAGATCTCCTTCAACCCTCAGACTATTCTTACAGAAGAGCGGTTTTTTCTTCTGGATTTTATCTGAATTTGATTGTTATAGGTTCTCCCCTTTCAGCATCATTTAAATCTGATATTCTAGGCCAATATTACTGTCTCTTCCTTATGTTGTATTTTTTTCTCATGGACACTAGATGATTTTAGTACTTTCTATAGCAAGGTGACTTCAAATGGCTCCCCAAACATTTCTATATACTAGATCAACTAGAGGACATAAGGGGATGGACATAGACACTCTTCCTATAACTTGTAGCAAGGAACAGAAACCCAACTCAAACTAGATAAAAGATAAGTGGAATACATTAACAAAAGTACTGAGATAGGGAGGGCTTCAGATATAGTTCAGCTGGAGTTCTTGTTCCATTTTCTTGTGATTTTCTTGATTCTGTCCTCTCTGTGTTGGCTTCATCTTTGGGTTTTCCGAGAGTTGCGAGACAGCTATCAGTCACAACTGGAGTTATAGCCTGCTGTTCCACATCCATTAACCAAAATTCCCAAGCTTTGCCTTCATCTGGCCACCCTCTAACAGCAGGGATGGGTCCCTCCCTGGAGTATCTGTATGAGGTGTACTTCATGAGTCTTACCCAATGAAGGAAATGTGAAGGAACGTGGGGAAGGAAACTGTGTCTCTTCTTCCCATGACCCAGTTTTACCATGGTCTGATCTGGACTCCAGGAGGCCAATTGGGCATATTTCCCAGTATCCTCAAGGTCAGAATAACTTCCAATATACATCGTTGCATCATTTTTACTGTATATATTTTTCCCGTTTCCTCTGTTAACAATGCAAAGCTTGAGGGCAGATTTCATCTATTTTATACTTTTTTGTTGATGCTCACCAGCTACAGCAAAAGTCTCCTCACTGCAGGAAGCCAATAAATGTTCATCATCTACATGACATTCCGATTATGTGGGCTCAGAACAGTGCAATTTTTTTTATTTCGTTTTGTATAATTCTTGACTTAGGCTTTACCTCTTTTGTCCCTTTGAGCCAGAAATAGGGAATGAATTATTAACCACATATTAAATCCTACTGTATGCCAGGCATTTGGTGGGGGCTTGAATGGGGAGTATAACACATGTAGTATCTAATTAAAATAGTAATGAGATAAATTCAAAACAAAAGTAAATGAATGATGTTTTTTTTCCCAGATCTGTGCCTCTCCTATTACTTTTAGAATTCTCCTTCCTCTCTTTGGTGCTGTCTTCATTATGAAAGCAAAGCTTAGGAATTCTGTTCAATGGATATGACAAAGCACCAAAAAACTCCTGTTATGATAGCCAGATTCCCAGTGCTATCCTGTGGGTTATCCCCTGTCCTTGCTTTCTACAGCTGCAGTTCACTGGCTCTGGGAGGGCTCCTTCATCTACCAGTTCATCAAACCGTTATGGAACATGATCCCATGAGGATCCCAAGATAACTGAAGTACATGTCTTGCCTTTGAGTCTTTAAAGTCTAGCGGAAGGCTTACATGTGAATAATAATGTGATGTGTGCCAGAACACGAACAAGCATTGGATAGAATCCAAGCTCCGGAACAGGGAAGTCAAGGAAACTTTCTGAGACACAGTGAAGACCATGAATTTAAAAAGAAAAAAAAAAAAAAAAAAAAAGTAAAAGTCAGGTGAAAAAGCATTGCAGTGAGAGGGAACAGCATAGCTAGAAACCATGTGAAAGAACCTAGTTTATAGGGAAATACAGATAATTTTCCATATCTGGATCATTTAGTGAATATGTAAAATTGTTAAGAACAGCCTCATTTTCTGTGTTCAGATTCCAATGCTGTGGTTAAAGTTCTTGGTGATCCGAAAGTCACCAGTTGACACCAAGGGGAATGTTTTTCCTCACAAATATAGGAGGAAGCCATACTCGGAAAAAGCCTGGGAGTATCTTTCTTCTCAGTAGGAAGAACAATTTTGTCTCCAGAGCCAGGCCTACATAAAAGGAAGCCTATTAAGGCAACTCCTTGCCTGGGGTGAATTGAGAGGATTTCTCAGCAAAACATCTTCCCAGTGGGGTCTCCTTCCCTTTCTCTCTGGCCACAAATTCTCAACAGTCAACTCACTAAGTGGTGAGGTCAATAAAAGTGGAACATCCTCTTCTATAGAAAGTCTTGGTGATAATGCAGCCTGAAGAGCACATTAGCCTAGATTAGCTCATTATCTTTGAGATGAACTTCAGAACAATTTCCGTTCAGTGGAAAAAGGAGGATGAGATCACAGGGTACAAGGCTAGGCAGAGCCAGGAGAGGAACAGAAGGTATCCGTTCTGCTCTCTCTTCTGTGGTCAGTTGGGTCCTTAGGTCTTGATTCCTCCTTCCCCACTTTTAGTTCTTTCTCTTTTGTAGCAGGCAGAGTAATGCACCCCCTCCTCCAAGATGTCCACATCTTAATCCCTAGAATTTGTGAATATGTGCCCTTCCAGGGCAGAAGGGATGTCTCCAAGGTGATTTAAATTGAGGAGCTTCAGATGGGGAGATTATCCTGGATTCTTCAGGTGAGCCCAATGAAATCATAAGTGTCCTTCTAAGTGAAAGAGGGAGGTAGGAGACTCAAGAGATCTGTTGGCAGAAACAGAAGGCTGACATAGCCATAATCTAAGAAGTGTGGGCAGACTTTAGAAGCAGAAAAGGGCTCCCCTAGAATCTACAGAAGGAATGCAGTCCTCCCAAACCTTGATTTTAGCCCAGAAGACCCATTCGGGATTTTTACCTCAAAACTATAAGATCATAAATGTATGTTGTTCTAAGTCAGCACGTTTGTGGTAATTTCTTATAGCACTGTAGGAAACGAATACATGTCTCTTCCCTTGACACCCCTGGCTAAGGAAGTCAACCTTTCCACCACCCACCACCATCCTCCTCCGTCAAGTCCGTTTAGGGTCTTTGATTCTGTGGGCTGATGCTGGGATATTGTCTCAGGGTCAAACCTTTCCCAGAGCCACAAGTCAAATGCAAGTCACATTACAGAGAAATATGAGAGGAATGGAGGGCCTGTGGTGATCGAGTCTATGGCACACCACCAGCAAAGTGTCAGAAGGAACAGGGACACCACAAAAGAACATTAAAAAGAACATTAAAAAGACCATTAACCAGTTCTGTGCAGGAATGGAAGGACTTGGATGGGGCACGAAGCAGGGATAGCCAAGAACATTTCAGCCTGACTGAGACATGTGTATTTTTGTTGGATTCCACATCTTGAGGAACACAGTGACCCAGGTGTGAATGTACGGTGATCCTATCCTCCACCGTTACATCTTTAGATAAATCAAGAGAAAATAAAAAGAATCCAGAAATGAAAACTTAAAAATAATTGTTTTAATGTATACATATATATTTGGCTTGAATTTGTGGAAGCCCACATTATATCCAAAAATACCTATTAAAATTTTCACACAAACTTTATTTTCCACCTGACAGTGATACGGAGCCAAACTCTATGAAAAGTCATCCAAAATGAATCAAGTTTTGACCATAAATACTATAAAGGAGGATTTTTTTTTAAATTTCCCACAGATGTGCACTAATATATGCCATTTTTAGAGGACATTCATCTTCCTTAGCTTCTTACTATCACCTTAAAAAGTAGCTTGGAAAAACACTTTTGTTACCATTTTGCAGGAAACTGAGGCCCAGAGAGTTTAAGTGACTTGCCTGCAGACATAGACTTGTAGGAAGGAGAAGCTAAAATTGTAACACATATGATTACCTCATTAAATCCTCACAGCATGAGATGAGGCAAGTAAATGGTATTTTTTTAATTTTAATATTTGGAAATTAAAGCCAAATTGGTGAAACAACCGAGTTAGCAAAATGCAGCAACATGGAAGGGGTTATGACTCATTGCGTTTTCATCCCTAAGTACCCGAGATGTCAGTTTTCCTTCCCTCCTAAGAAGCAATTTGTAAGATGTCTTGGCTTCTTCCCTTCTTCTGGAACTAAATCCCAAGTAAAGTGCTGACAGAGGATCCAGCTGGGGAGTTCAGTGACCTTTGCTCAGCTGAGAGGCCCACAGAATCACCAAGGAGACAGGTTCTGGGTCAATGCCTGGAGGAACCCCTTATTAACTGCATTAACTGCTCTGTCCCTTCTTCAAGCGATGACTGGAGTCTCCGCAGATGGTGTGAGTCCCGTTTCTGAAGTCAGTTGAGAGCACAGTCTAGTGGGGAGGTCTGTGGGAGCAAGACCTGATGTGTACCGTGAGCCTCATATTTGTGATGAAAAAACCAGAAGGGGAAGATTCCGCTCTTTGACAGTTTGTTCCTTGGGTTACCACAGGTCACGTTAAGAGAGAATATCAATTCAGGAAACCAGTTCTCCCTCAAGTTGGCCTCCTCCATATTCCTAGATAGCATGGGTGTGTCCTCCGTGGCTCCACGTCAGCACTCTTGGAACACTGGTTCTGCCAGGTGGTCTGTGAAGGGGGGATCTTGGTAAAATAAGTTAAAAAAGGCTACCACTATGACCTCACCGTTTAGACTCCCAAATGTAATAAGCACATTACAAGCTTTGTTTTACCAGGAAGAAACCTATCTCAAACTTAGTTGATCATGGAACACGAACTCTCTCCCACCCCCAGCCCCACCGTAAAACCAAATAGAAACATAATGTGAGAAATCTTCTCTTAATTTATCCTTAGGGTTTTTTTTTTTACCCTAAAATATTTTAGTAGGATTTCAGAAGGAAGAAGGTAGAACAAAAAGGAAGAGAGATGAAGTTCTTGCCATTCTGTTGTTGCCTCGAACAAAAATTAGGAAACATCTTCAGTTCTTGCCTGGCAATGTGTAAGATGTGTAATATTCTCCTCAATGGACTGCTTTGGGGATATTGTAGTTATCACTAAACTTTACTGAAGTGATAGAAAATAAAACTAAAACAATCCAAACACTTTGAGATGAGATGTTTTATTTTTCAGAAAAGAATTTAGCAAATAGCATGTAATACTTTGCCCATTTAAAAGACGAATTTTAGTCAAATTCCTGTTTTCTTCAAATCTTAGATGGAGCTTAGAGGCTTAATTTGGTTATGTATAGCATTGAGAGACAATCAGGATTTTGCAATAGCTGAAAAAAAAGAGAAGACATCTGAGGGATGAGTGATGTGAAAGCCATGAGAATATAGACAGTTTATTTTCTCACAGCCTAAATACATTGAGTACTTTTCAAAGGCTGGCCCCATGGGAGAGGTAAAAATGTATTTACTTAACTGCTATATATGGGATGACATGGAAAATATATTTTTGGGGATCCTGAGGTGCATGCCAAAGATTGTCTTCCTATGTCTGCTATTAGTCAAATTAGTTAGCTTAAAAAGTAACCAGTAGTTTAGAATAACAAGTAACCCAGTAAGATTATACTGTCCATTGACATCATTCAGTAGTTTCCTCTCATCACGTGCTGGGGGTTAAGAGAGACACAGTGTGTGAAAAAAGCTTGTGTATCCTTTTAGCGTCTTTGAAATATGAATTACTTTATTCACTCGGTATTTAACATCTGCCTTGAGTGAATATTATATAGGATTATACAATAAACACATCACTACTGACCTTGTGTTGTGTTGAAGTATTTACAATCAATCTCTTAAGATACAGACCCAGGAAGTTTGAGGATAGTGTTTTTGTTCAGGCCTGATCCTAGGAAAGTAATACAGAACATATGAGTTCAAACTGTTATTTTCAACAAGTGCTTCCCAGCCTGAAATGAGAATCCCATGCCTTTCCTTTTAAGACCCAGCACAGTCTGCTTTCTCCCTAATTCCAGGCTTAGTTCCCATGGCTCCGAAGCAGCTAGTCTCTGAGCCAGCCAAAATCCCTGGGACACACATTCCTCCTGTCTCCACTTCTGCAGCCGCTCATCGGCCGGCTCTCCAAACTCACCTCTCACCATCTGAAAACTATTACTATTATTAGAGGTTAAAACATTCGCCCCAGGTCACCAAGCAAGGAATGGGAAAAGCTAGCAACTCAAAACCTGGCACTAAGCCTGCAGTCTTCACAGCTTCACTGAATTTGTGAAAAGCTGAACGCGTGATACTGACAGAGCCAGACTCGAACCCAGGCTCTGTGGGTTCCAGCACTGTGACTGGGGGGTACATATTTGGTCCCCATAACCATGAGTTTGCTTATCTGTAAAATGGAACTGATTATAGACCTTCCCTCATAGATTCCTATAAAGGTTAAATAAGAGGATTCTTATTTGGCTTTGTGCCTGGTCTGTACTGAGGACCTCAGAAACTCCAGCAGTTATGTCTACATCTTTATACTATAGGATTTCTCCTGCTCTACATATCTATACGTATCCCCTGCACCCCCACAGCCAGAGTGTATGAATCCTCATGGGGAGAAAGGGTCCTGCGTTTTGTCAAACCTGTCTGGAGCATTAACAACAGTTCTTGAACTTGGGAGAGGCTAAATATATATATATATATATATATATATATTTAGCCCCTTTATTATTGGTATCTAATTACCAATAATTACTGTTATTCCTTGTCTTAAGATTTTCTGGTGGCTCATTAAGAACACTACCATCAAAGCCTTACGTAATATAATAGTCACCTATCCTTTGATAGGACGGACACTTCTCAATAATATAAACATTTTAAGTAATCCTTTGGTATTTTGCTAACATTCAGTAAATATTTTTAAATGTATCTTCCTATGACACAATAGTATAGCCTAAGAGCTTTTAATACTGCAACTTTCAATCTTTTTTTCATGCCATAGGAAATGTTTGGTTAATATTTTATCTTAGCTGAGCTAGTATGGTGAATTAATTTAGTGCTCACATGGATACATACCACATGTACTTTTCTAGGTGTTTCACTATCATTTAGCTTTAGCTAATGGGCACTTAAAGTCTAGCTGATTTTTCCCCAAAGACTCATAGTCATCTATAACGTTCTTGAATAATTGGGCTTTAAGTGGAAGTTAACAGGGTTGACTACTTTCAGAAATACGCAGAAATATTTTTACTAGTTTGAATTTAAAACTCATATCACTCTTAAGATAGCAAGTATTAAAATTCTCCCCTCAAAAACTGCAAGTTAATCAATACATAAAATGGAATGACTTGGATTTTTGGTATTAGAAATTATTTATACAAGTCCTATTTTTATACAAGTATTATTCCATATCATTGTAGTTCTTCCATTAAAACAACAACACCACCTGAAGCATGCAAACAGCTACCAGAATAAATCAGATGTATCATGAAGACCTTTAAGAAGCCTTATTTTTGGGATAGTCTCGTTTCAAAGTCCACTGTTGATTTCCCCTCTAGAGCCCTTTCCCTCTAGATCAGCATATATATGTTGACATTGATTAATTGTCTAAGAACTGGCGGATGATCATTTGTAAAATTAAGTCTTTCCTATATTCAACTGTTTTTAAATCGAAGTCAGTATTTCTTGCAGTGGTGACTGGCGTCTGGTGGAGAGAGACTGGAGCGTTTCCACCACATAGCCCTTCTCCATTTTGGGAGTGGTTTCAGGGGAAGGTGAATGGATGAAGGCAGGAGAATATTTCCAACTAGTATCCACCAATTTCACAAGAAATTTCTTTCTTTTTTTCCCCTTTCCTTTCCTTTTGTTTCCTTTCCTTTCCTTTTTGTTGTTCTTGTTGTTGTTTTGTTTTAGGAGGAATGACCCACCAGACTCCTAGAGCAAAATATCAGTAACCTCATATTTGTTACCTCTTACATCATCTCCTCCAATAACCACAGCAACCCTGTGAATTTGGTAAGTTATTATCACCCTCATTTTACAGTTGAAGAAACTAGAACTAAAAGAAGTTAATTTATGAAGATCACACATGATTAAATGAAAGAACCATGACTCTAATAGAGGTCTTAGACTTACTACTTTACTTTGATGCATTTACTACTCTGCATATTGCCTGAGCTTTTCCAAAGAAATGGAAAATAAAATCATTGGTAATTTAATGGATACATCTTTAATAGTATTACTAATTGTAATTGTGCTACATGATAATAATGGCATAACAGACAAGTAGTGCACATAAATGACTGAAATTAGCATGACTTTTAAACATAGCCATACTTAGTATTTTTGGCAGCTAGAAAAAAGGGAGAAAAGAAGAGAGCAGAGTAAGGAGCTGCTACGATTTTCTGGATCTGTCACTTACTGTCTGGATTTGGGAAACTGAAGGCTACAAAATTCTATTTTTCTACCTTCCTATCAGAGTCCATTGAAAATAAAGTTTCTGCATTGCAATATAAGACAGAGCAAGGGCTCAAATCAAATCCACTTTTGTTTTAGGGCAGGTTAATTTCATTAGCGAAGGGTTGCCTGCACCCATCACTAACTAGGGTTCTTTCTTTCAAGTAATTCAGGAGCATTTTTCTCTGAATCATTAGAGTGAGCATGGCCAGAGTTTGTCGAGAACAGGACAACCAGAGTTGTTCCTAAGATCAAGGTAAGATTTTCTAACATCTAAGAGAGAGGTAAGAGAGGTAACTTTGACAACCTGACATCTGAATTTCTGTTTCTCCACCCACCCTCACTGGATACACATAAGTCTCTGTTTTTTAAAACCCCGTAGTGAGAAGTTGAGCCCTCATTCTGTTTGAAACACTGCCCTGAAGCATTCCAAAGTTCTTCTGATTCCAATTATTTCTTTAAAGATTTTATTTATTAGGGAGAGAGAGAGAGAAGGAACAGGGGAAGGACAGGGGAAGAAGCAGAATCCCTGCTGAGCAGGGAGCCCAACGTGGGGCTCAATCCAAGGATCCTGAGATCATGAGCTGAGCCAAAGGCAGACGCTTCACCAACTGAGCCATCCAGACGCCCCATGAGTTCCCAGTTATTTTAACCTCAAAGAAAACTCCTACCCCCTTAACATAGACCAGGATTCAGCAAACTAAAGTGTTAAATGGTAAATGTTTTCATCTCTGGTGGCCAGACGGTCTCTGTTGCAACTACTCAAGGTGCACGTTGTAGGGTAAAAGCAGCCACAGACAATATGTAAACAAATGAGCACAGCTTAGTTTCAATAAAACTTTATTTACAAAAACAGATGGCAGGCTAGATTTGGCTGAAAGACCATAGTTTTGGTGATGACCTCTGACATAGACCATCTCCCTCATTATACCACGTTCTAGGGTCAAAGTAACAAAGAAGAGGAAAGTAAACGGACACGTGGTTCTCATTTAGTCAGTATGAGAGCACCCATAACATGCCAAGCCCTGTGCCCCATGCTGTGGATTTAGTGGTGATTAACTCAGACTTGGATCCTGGATTCATGCTGCTTCCCTTCCTTCTTCCAAAGGAGGAACAGTACTATCTCATCCCAGGATGGCAGTATTCCAAATTTGTAACTCACTTCTTTTGCAACAGTATACATGCTCTGCCAAGAAAGCTCTTGGTAAACTTACAAAGTAATCAAAGTCTGCCTATCCACATTCCCTTCTCATTCTTATCTTGTGCCTTATCTCTCACCCCCAGGTAATCCGTGCCTTTGCTCTGTTGCTGAGTCCCTCCTCTTTCACACTCTTCCCTTTCCATATTCCTCCTTGCCTAAGAAATCTTCCTGATTGTTCCAAGACCAACACAAAGTCTTTAGAGTCTTAAACTGAACAATTTAAATGCATTAACACCATGGTATGCATGAGACAGATTTTCTTGTTTAAAAGGCAAGCTTGTGAGCCCAAATTACACCGCAGCTGGTATGATCAAGTGTGCATCTCCATACTTTGCCTAAGCTGTCAGGGATCAAAGTTCCTTTTTTCCAGGCTTGATAGAAATTAACTTGAATCCTGAATAAGGAGAGACTCTGGTACTGTTTTCAGTTTTCTGGAAGAAGAGAGAAAAGAGAGCAGAACTGCTGATTAGGGGAGGTACACTCAGTTCAAGGCCTACCTTGCTTTGCCAGCTGAAACAGAAGGGACATGACAGATTAATTCAGGCCAACACACAGCTTACTGGGAAGTATGCGCTAATAGAGGAAAGTGGAATTCACCATTTAAATATGTCACAATAAAAAAGTGAATTACCTCTACCGCCTTGTCATTTCTCCCCCCCTAATTTTCCAAGGATCATTTTTGTCTGGAGATCGAGGTAGTCAACCCTGACTCATTTGAAAATTCAAAGGCCTTTTGGACTGTAGCCTAGGTTTGGGGCAATTGATGACTCTAGTCGTGTTAGATGAAAAATATAAATTTCAGTGAATACTTATGAGTGAATAGAAAAACATCACAAACAATTTTTGTTTGTAGAAAGAGAGGTAAGAGTCTGTCTGTATTGGTCTAAAAAGAAAAGCCAATAGTTATAATGTTAGAATAAGAGGATAATGAGGTATATAAAACAAAAAAGGGAGTCTATAAAAGTCAATCAGCTTCTATAGGCTTGATACACACACACACACACACACACACACACACATACACACACAGGAAGCTTGGAGTAGCTCTGCATTTCAGCAAACATAATAGATATTGGCCTTCAGCCTACTCCATTGCATTTATTTTTCTCTAGGGAGTTGTTTTTATAGCCTAAGGAACTGGTCTAAAAAGAGTTGGGGTTACTTAAGAAGTGATGATTTACTATTTAGTCCTGGAAGAGCTGTAATGGCTTGGAAGTCTAACCTGTACCTGGCTCTATCTGAACGAATTCATCTCTTTTGTGTGATAAACATGTTCACGGGACAACAATGAAATGACTGGGCTAATTATGATAACACCTGACACCGGTGGAATAAAGACAACTTAAAGTTGGATTCAGCCTAGTGAAAGCAAAATGAGGGACATATTGAAAATGGAAAGTAGAAATTCACCAGGATCTTTTTTCCCTGCGGTATGGAGTCTCTCATTTCTTCTTCTTTATATTGATCTCCTTTTTCTCTTCTATGTGAACCAAGGATTATAGCCACTTTCATGCTATAGATGCCCTTAGCCCTTTGAGGACACCTATGGGAAAGTGCGTTCAATTTATTTATTTATTTATTTTTTTTTTAAAAAGATTTTATTTATTTGTTTGACAGGCAGAGATCACAAGTAGGGGGAGAGGCAGGCAGAGAGAGAGGAGGAAGCAGGATCCCTGCTGAGCAGAGAACCCGATGTGGGGCTTGATCCCAGGACTCTGGGATCATGACCTGAGCCAAAGGCAGAGGCTTTAACCCACTGAGCCACCCAGGTGCCCCAGAAAGTGCTTTCAATTTATAAAATACATTATACAGAATTAGAAAGGAAACCAAATATATAAAACACCATTATAAAATATTAAGTTTGATTTGATTTTTTAAAATGTTTGCAATTTATTAATATATGTGCTTCTTTAAAATATAGTCAATAAGAAGATGTGGCAGTATGTCAGTAATTACCATAATTCCAAAACAAGGATAGATTTTTTGAGGGTCCTAACATAAAAACATCTGTAATTTCTACTGGAAATAAAATCATAGGTGTTGCTGGTACTACTATAGTTTTGCCTAAATTCATGATATAGTTAGAAGCTGTGAAAACCAATGTAATTTTTTTTTTCCCCCTTCCATGTTCATGAGCTCCCTGAATTCTCTCCCTGGATCAGATACCTGGGCTGAGGTTAAAAAGTGCTGCTATTTATTGTCTTCCTTTTTATCTCTGTACAAATTGGGAAGTGACGGACTGCTTAAGGGTTGCAAAATCCCACATTCAGAGTCTCAGCAACTGTCCAATGACTAAGTGACCCCAGCCAAATCCCTGGAAGAGTCAGTCTGATTGGCCAGGGGCCATGTAACCTTTCCTAGTCCCCAAAACAATAGAACCAATGCAAAAGATCCTGTTAAGGAAGTATCCTTGACCCACTCTTTTGGGGAACAAGGAGAAAGAGAATTCCAAAGGGAGCGTAATGTGTAAGACAGACATCCTCAAAAAGAAATTTTACAGATATGAACTTAGATTCTTTAAAAACAATTTGAAAATTCCTTAACTTTACAGATACAATGAGGGAGTTCTCCTTCATTGAGAAGAGAAGTTGTCTGCGTACAAAAAAAGTTCAGATATTTTAAATCTGTTACGGCACTGTCCGACAGAACTTTTGGTGGAGAAAGACATATTCTTTATCTGCACTTACAATATGGTAGCCACCAGTCTCATACAGTATTGTGCAATTTAATGATTGAAAAAGTAAATTTTAAATTTTATTTAATGTTAATTAATTAAAATTTAAATTTACATAGCCAAATGGGGCCAGAAGATACTATAGTGGGTAGCCCAGCTGTAACCTGTTAAATCACTTTCCTTGTAACCCTGACACTCTAGTCAAACTATCAAAGAGCTACCTTTCTGCGTCTGACCTTTGTTGTGACTGTTTTGCCAGCAGCCAGGCATGCAATTACAGTCTGTCCATTTCTCTAGGTCATCCCACATCTCATATGTCTAGCTCAAATCCCACCTTCTCTGGAAGTCTTCTATTATCAGCTTAGCCCTCTGAAGTCTTAGGGCACCGAATGTTATAGCACTCATTGGGACAAATCACATGCTACTTTCTATAGATATTTATACTTCTAAAGATTTTATTGATTTATTTGACAGAGAGATAGAGAGCACAAGTAGGCATAGTGACAAGCAGAGGGAGAGGGAGAGGCAGGCTCCCCAACGAGCAGGGAGCCTGACAGGGATGGGGTTTGATCCGAGGACCCTGGGATCATGACCTGAGCTAAAGGCAGATGCTTAGCTGACTGAGCCACCCTGGTGCCCCGTACTGAAATTTATACTTTTAAAAACGTTTTCAGTTTACCTTCAAGTAGAGTGTATGCTCCTCTGCGGGAAGAAATGATTTCTAATATATCTTTGAATACCTAATCTTGTTATGTGGATTTTCAGTGTGGTTTTGTTGAAGATGAGATCAGTAGATGATTTGGAAAAGCACATGATGCAAACAAAGACCTAAATCCACTAGAGCAAAGAAATCCAAAGGTAAAGAATCGCTATGTGGAAGCAGATAACTGAAATATGTTAGATCAAAGAGAAGACAATACATTATTTGGTGCTATTTTTAGGCAAATAAAGTATTCTCCTTTCATGGATGAGACAGCCAAGCTCTAGTGATGTTGAATAATTTACCTAGGATCATATGTCAATAAAGGATGTAGGGGAAACTGGAACCCGGGTCTCTGGCATTCAGCAATGTCTACAAAGCAGAATGCTAGAAATATTGGGGAGATCTTAAGCAAGGGAGAGGGGCCAATGGAAGAAGACAGCATGGGGAAGATTCATGAAGAGAAATGCAAGAGAAGGTTTATGATAGATGTCCTTGGTCTGTTCAGGTTGCAGAAAACCTAAAAGGTAATGTCCACAAAATCAACAGAAATTCAAATATCTGATGAATAAGGGAGTCCTTCTGATTTTAAATGCATGAATCCAGGCCTAATAACTAGATATGCCTAAGATATCCGTCTGTGCTCCGTGGTCTCCAGGTCACATTATTTTACCTGATAGAGAGACTCGGGGTACATACCTCACTCTGTACTTGCATGCTAGGCTACAATGAACCAAGCATGGATGGGAAGCTTTGCCAGAGAAGAAATTATTTTTTTTTAAAGATTTTATTTATTTATTTGACAGATAGATCACAAGCAGGCAGAAAGGCAGGCAGAGAGAGGAAGGGAAGCAGGCTCCCGCTGAGCAGAGAGCCCGATGTGGGGCTCGATCCCAGGATCCTGGGATCATGACCTGAGCCAAAGGCAGAGGCTTTAACCCACTGAGCCACCCAGGGGCCCCAGAGAGAATAAATTGTTTGACAGCATTTCCTATATGTTTTTGACATGAAAATTGGAAAGAGTATAGGAAAAAAATGATTATGAATGTATGGTATGTAGTTCATAAAGGAGAAATCACCCATCCACCTATCTTCTAGGCAGTCATAGCATCACGGAGAGAAGATAAAATTCAACACTGGCTAAATAGCATAATAGACCCCATAAACCCACTGGACACTTATACAACTACCACAAAGCTATTCTATCAGATCTGATCCATTTGTCTTCTTAGAATAGAGATAAATAGGAGACAGAAAAAGGAAACTCTTAGATGAATAGATAGATAGTAGATGGGTATTTAGAGAAAGGAGACTCAAAAGTCAAAGAATTATATTACAGATGCCCTTAATTTGTTAAGAATGTGATATGCTAAGAATGTTCTTAGTATCCACAGGCTAAACAAAGTGCTGATTAAAACATTTAGACTAAAGTATCGCTATTATACAAAATCATTCTCAACCTTTAATTGGGAGAATGTGCTCAGTAATCTTCTTTCTTTCTTTCTTTCTTTCTTTCTTTCTTTCTTTCTCTCTTTCTTTCAGTAGGCCTCACACCCAGCGTGGAGCCTAATGCAAGGCTTGAACTCAAGCCCCTGAAATCATGACCTGAGCACAGATCAAGACCTGCACTGAGATCAAGCGTCAGAAACTTAACCAACTAAGTCACCCATGTGCCCCTTGCTGAGTGATCTTTTAGAGCAGCTAGTGTTTGAATGTTCTTACGGAATGCCTACAACGTTGCATGAAGACCCCCAAGTAATAACGCACTTCACATGATGCCAAAGCCGGATGGTTTTCATGGGTCACAGCCCACTTTTGCTACTTAGTCATAGACTGGGAAAATTTCAAGTCATTCCATAAGTTCTTGGGAATATGTCTGATCATCTTTGATGTGAATATATTTGAAAGCCAGCTATCAAAAGGAAAGAATATTTAGGGACATTAGGTAGTTCTATAGAAAAAGAATAACTTCACCTACCAAGGAGTCATTGTTTAAGAGAACCAGCCTATAAATGAAATTGATGGAGAATAATTTCCAATGGAGTATCAATGAAGAGTGAACTTGTGAATCAGGAAAAGTGAAAATGAAATTTTGGCAAATAAAGGTGAACATGTATGTGTCTTGCAAACCCAGTGTTGTGCTTTTAGCAAAAATGTTAGCGTCATTTTGATAAACACAATAATGAATAAGCATGATGTGCTTATGATATGCCAAATCACTTTGCTAAATCCGTTTGAGGGTGATTTTATTTAATTCGTACCATGACCTTATGTAGACTATTTCTATTATTTTTATTTTTTATTTTTTCAAATTCTATTTATTTATTTATTTATTGAGAGAGAGACTGAGAGAATGATTAGGAGGAGGGGCAGAGGGAGAAGCAGACTCCTTGGAGAGCAGGGAGCACAAGGCTGGACTCGATCCCAAGACCCTGGGATCATGAACTGAGCCGAAGGCAGAGGCCCAACTGACTGACTGAGCCTCCCAGACACCCTCTATTATTTTTATTTTATAGATGAGAAAACTGAGATGAGATAATTAGGCAGATTTCCCACAACACATGGGAAGGGAGGAGCTAGGATTTAAAATCAGATAGGCAGATTCTCAGTACCTATACTCTTGGCTACCATGCTATGCTATAGTTCATACCTTGAAAGCATCAATATAATAATCTAATTTTTATCAAGTTTAAGTAATATACAAAACCTTATTAGAGGAAAAAATTGCATGAAACTCCTCATTTTGAAAAGTAATGACTTCCAAACCTAAAATCACATTCTTTGAAAGAAGCTGTTATGGACCGAATGTTTGTGTCCTCCACCAAATTCATTTATTAAAGCACCAACCCCAAGTTAGTAATGGAGCCTCTAAGGAAATAAATAAGGCTAAATGTAGTCATAAGGGTGGGACAATCCTCTGATAAGATTGGTATCCTTATAAGAAGAAACCCCAGAGAACTCTCTCTTTCTGTGTGTATGCACTAAGAGAAGGCCATGGGAAGATGGGGAGAATGTGGTCATGTGCAAGTAAAGAAATAAAATAGGTCAGCACCTTACTCTTGGACCTCAGCTTCCAGAACTGTGAGAAAATTAGTCTTTGTTGTTTAAGACATCAAGTTTATGGTATTTTTTTATGGCAGGTGAGCTGACTAAAACAGAAGTTTTAAATTGTAAATTCTTCCTTAAAAGAAGGAGTTACATGGGTTTATAACCAATAAATTGATTTTGAAAGATAATCATTGAGGGGCATCTGGGTGGCTCAGTTGGTTAAGTGTCTGCCTTCTGCTTAGGTCATGATCTCTGGGTCCTGGGATTGAGCCCCATGCTCAGCATGGGGTCTGTTCATGCCCTTCCCCTTGCTCAGGCTCTCTCTCTCTCTCTCAGATAGATAGAAAAAATCTTATAAAAAGACTTTGAAATGAAAATCTGAAATAAAAAACTTCATAATCTGTCTATTGTTGATAAAGTTGCTATAAACATTAGGGTGCATGTGTCTCTTCAAGTCAGTATTTCTGTATCCTTGAGTAAATAGCCAGTAGTGCAATTGTTGGATTGTAAGGCAGTTCTATTTTTAACTTTTTGAAGAAATTCCATACTGTTTTCCAGAGTGAAAAGAGCTCAAATGCTCATCGACTGATGAATGGATCAAGATGTGGTGTGTATGGGATAAATAGATGAGAAGTACATAGACACATAGATGTAAAATGGAATATCACTCAGCCATAAAAAAGAATGAAATCTTGCCATTTGCAGTGATGTGGATGGAGCTAGACAATATTATGCTAAGCAAAATAAATCCATCAGAGAAAGACAAATACTGTATGATTTCACTCATATGTGGAATTTAAGAAACAAAACAAATGAACATAGGGGATGACAAGAGAGGCAAACCAAGAGACAGACTCTTAACTATAGAGAACAAACTGGGGGTTGCTGGAGAGGAGGTGGGGAGGGGGATGGGTTAAATGGGGGATGGGGATTAAGGAGGGCACTTGTGATGAGCACAGGGTGTTTTTAAGTGATGAATCACTAGATTCCACACCTGAAACTATTGTTATACTGTATGTTAACTAACTGGAATTTAAATAAACACTTGGGAAAAAATAAAATAAAAACATCACAGAACTCATTACCCATCCCCTCTCCCCTTAGAAAATGTGTCCTTTAAAAAAAAAAAAATCTTGAAAAAAGCACCTCAGTGGCTCAGTGGGTTAAAGCCCCTGCCTTCGGCTCAGGTCATGATCCCAGGGTCCTGGGATCAAGCCCCACATCGGGCTCTCTGCTCAGCGAGGAGCCTGCTTCCCCCTCTCTCTCTCTGCCTGCCTCTCTGCCTTCTTGTGCTCTCTGTCAAATAAATTAAAAAAAAAAAAATGTGTCCTTGATTCCCAGTGTTTGTGATCTTCTTAAGAGAAAGCATGGGCTAACTAACCATTACCAGAAATCTTGTGAATAAGCATTTCATATCATCCTGCCTCCATTCAAAAATTAATATAGGCCAATTATTTCCAAGTAATGAAGAAAAACAAGTACACACATAGACTACCCCAGCATTTCTGAATGTTTGAGGTAGAGACCTCCACTCATAAAACAAACAAGCAAACGTATAGTTCTTGTGAAGAATGGAGTGTCACATTTAGTTAAAATAGAAGTGAATTCAGAAAATTTTTAAAGTGTAAATTTCCCTTTCATTTTTCACAGATAAATTAGTGTACAGTTATGGTATAGTCCACTAGAATATTTTATTTCCTCCTTAAATGGAGATGATTTCAGTGTTGTATATGTTATTAGTGGTCATTAAGAGTATCAGAGAAAGTAATCCATGTGAAGCCTCGAAAGCTTTCAACTTCTATCTAAATGCTAAGTTAATTATTACTACTGAGTTGTTTATTCTCAGTGACCAACACCACATTTTGAATTTAAATCATGTGTAGCTTATTGAAAGGAAGTAATAATCATGTAAGTTTGGAAAACAAGTTCAACATTTCCTGAATGGCCACACCTAGTATTTTTGACAAGGGAACACGTCATTAAGTATATTTAGTGACAAAAACATCCATAAAAAGTACAAGTTTTGTTAAGAGCCTAATAAAATGTTATAAACTAGGCTGACAAAGGATCTATTCTGTGGATAGAGTGGATTGTAGAAATTTTAATCATTTAAATGTGGCAGATTTCTGCAGAAAGGAGATACTTAATTTCAATGTAACCTGCATATGGCAAGCGCCTGCCATATGAAGTCACTCTACTGGCTTCTGAGACATTAAGGAAATATGTTTGTAGATCTGCTGTTGGGTTGTTTCATATGGTGAGATTGGGTGGTAGTGGGGAGCGGCATGTATGGAAAAGGTCCCAGGTGGTCCATCTGAAACTTGGGACAAAGGAAATAAATTCAGAGAATGAGAAGGAAAGTTAGAGAAGTGAGTTGGGGGAAATTGGAGGGGGAGACGAACCATGAGAGACTGTGGACTCTGAGAAACAAAACTGAGGGTTTTTGAGGGGAGGGGAGTAGGAAGTTGGGTGAGCCTGGTGGTGGGTATTATGGAGGGCACGTATTGCATGGAGCACTGGGTGTGGTGCATCAACAATGAATTCTGGAACATTGAAAAGAAATTAAAAACATAATTAAAAAATTAAAAAAAAACTAATGATGTCCTATATGTTGGCTAATTGAACATAATAAAAACAAATTTAAATAATGGAATGTTATCCTTATATGCCTACTTCAGAGATAATCTTGCCAGCTACAGGCCTGCTTTGCAAATATGTAGCTCATGCAGTAAACAGTGATCTTTGCTTTCTGAGTCTTGATACCCAAAGCACCCGGTATCACTAGTGATGAACTAGTACCCTAACAGAAAACTCACATTACATAACTTTCCCCTTCTTCCTTAATGCTGAGTCTCAGAGGTACATTAAATCTGGCTCTTGTGAAATTAAAACTACTCCTGTTTTTATGCAAAAGAGGAAGGAATTTCCTTTCAACAGAAAAAAAGATGAGAGAAGAAATTCAAGCATGGTTTTTGCTTAGGTGTGTATAAATTCTATATTGTCATCTTTATTTTGCATCCGGATGACATTCTTTGTTTTTAGGCTCTCATTGTCAGCAGGTTTGTTTTTCAAGTCTCTTAAGCTTTCAAAATTCTGACCACTGGCTTTTGTGCATTTTTAGCTTTCAGCTTCTCTGGGAGCGAGCTTGGACGGGCTGTTCCTTCCACCCAAGCCATGGTTCTCAACATCAGAGTTCAGTCTTCAATCAAAATGCATTAATTTGCATCAATCAGATCTAAGTGGATAAATTCACTCTCCAAATGTGGGTAAAATGGGGCACTTGGGTGGTTCTGTCAGTTAAACATCCAGCTCTTGATTTTGGATTTTGGCTCAGGTCATAATCTCAGGATTGTGAGATCAAGCCCCACATGGGCTCTGTGCTCGGTGTAGAGTCTGCTTGAGGTTTCTCCCTCTTTCTCTCCCTCTGCCCATCCCCCAGCTCTCTCTCTCTCTCTCTCTCTCTAAAATAGATAAATAAATCTTCACATGTGGGTTAAAATAAGATGATAAACTCATGTAATACGTTGATTTTAAGATACGGAGTGCCCTAAGTCCATATTTGTAATGGGAACTATCAGTGTTGTTAGATGAAATAATTATGTAGGGTTCTTATGCCAGGAAAGGGAGGAAAAAGGTTTGTTTCTTTGTGTGTTTTTTTTTTTTTCCATAGTTGTCAATTGAAAATGTGTGGTGTTGTAGCTGAAACATGAATATTTTAAAGTAATAACAAATGCCTGTAATTCTTCTTGGCCAGAGGCTCCAGGCATGCCCTTAATGGCAATGAACCATACACAGTGAGAGTCTATCTCATGGTGCCAAAGAGTTAATTATGCTTCTCTTAGATTCTCAGGATGTGATTGCCTTTATTATATGTTCTCTGCCCCTTCCTTTTGCATAAAGTGGAAGAAACCCCTCTGCCTGCCTTATTAAATTGTTTCATTTTAACCAGGTGCAATTTTCTTTTCTTTTTTTTTTTTTTTTTTGTATTCATGAGTAAGGTTTGCAAAATCAAGTCAAAGAATAATGATGCTCTAACTTATGCTTCCCTCATACTTTCGTATTATTTCCTGGGGTTCATAGTGTAAACATAGCCCCAAACCCAGGGGGCACTATTCCTAGCAGTGCACTGGAGGAGAGCATCAGGCTTTCTAAACTCTCTTTAGTTTGTAGTATACATTAAGGAAAATAAATGCCATTGAGAATGCCTAATGGAACTGTCTGGCTCATGCTGCTTAAATATAGTCTGATAAAAAATTAAAACCAATTTATCAAAATGGTAAAACATTTGGTAATTTGGAACACTCTTAATGTCCATTTAAAGTGCAATAGTCAGTAATTTATTCCATTCTGGAGATTTCAAGTTATCAGCATTTAGCACAATTTATAGCTCGTTCTTAATTTTGCTATTATTTACTTTAGCAAATAGGGGGAGCCTTACTTGGCAAAAAAAAAAAAAAGTAAAACAGTGCTGATTCTCATCTTGTAAAGTACTTCAGAATAAAGATTCAATGTGGAAAACAAAGTGACAGTTTGCTACCATCAAAGCAGAGTTTTAAACTTATTTTATGTTAGCTTTTAGATGAGTGGTTCTCATTCTTTAATAGCTTGAAGAACCAACTAGGGAGCTTATTAAAAATGAAAATTCCTGGCTTCTAGCCCTAAGGATTCTGATCACAATGTCTGGAATCGGGCCAAGTAATCTGAACTGATTTTTAACAATCACCCCTAATTGATTCTCTTCCTAGGGTATATTTGGAGAAAGACTCATTGAGATAGAAGAATCTGCGCTTTTTGCACATGATATTTATTTTATGTATGAACTACTGATTAATAGGGAGAGTAATCCTAGAATTAATGAGGTTGATTATATTCAACTTTCAGGATATACATGATCTTCCAAAAATTCAGTTTGGGAAGCTGTTCCATTTTGTATTAACATTCCGAGTTTTGTCACTGAGACCAAACCAAATTCATCAAATCAATAATTCATTTAAAAGGCTTGGTATACACTCAAAGCTATAAATATTTAAATGGGTAAGGTGATTTCCTTCCCTTAGATAACATAATTCATAGGGAAATACAGATAGTGGAACATATCATCAGAAAAATAAAAATAAATGTAACAAGCAGCTAATATTAATATACACTGGAAAGAATAGGCTGCTTTACTGAAAGTAATATTCTGTTGTATCCCAAAGACTTTCTAAAGAATATGGCTTTAGGGAGTCCACACAATGGTGAGGTTTTATTCTGGCCATGCATTATAATAATATTCATTATTATGGAACAGAAACCAAACCTCACTGTGAATATTTTTTTTACTTGAAGTGAAGTCAGCATGTAATATCGTATTAGTTTCAGGTGTACAACATAGTGATATGATAGTTGTGTATTTTGCAAAATGCTCATCACAGTGAGTGTAGTTACCATCTGCTCATGGTGAATATTTTGGCATCAGAACTGAACATATTCTGAATAACATCATTTTATTTTATTTATTTTAAAGATTGTATTTATTTATTTGAGAGAACATGAGCAAAGGAGAGGGACAGAGGAAGAAGCGGACTCCCCGCTGAGCTGGAAGCATCACATGAGGCTCCATCCCAGGACCCTGAGTTCATGACCTGAGCCAAAGGCAGATGCTTCACCAACTGAGCCACCCAGAAACCCCTCAAGAACATCATTTGAAATAACCCCATTATTTCCATCAGGGAACTAGAGCAGGTGTCATTATGAGAAGAATAATTTGTACAGTGAAGAAGATAAGTCCTGTTCTTCTCATGGGTACGAGTGGAGGATCAATGAGATTCCTAAAGACCTTTATTCAAGCTTGAAATCTATTGAGTTGATCATAAGGAAATGCAGGATGTTAACCAGTAGATATTATCTTAGATTCAAAATGATGGTCTGAGTAGAAATTACAAGAAGACTTCTCCGTAGTCCAATATATTCCAGAGGGCATAGGGGGCAAATCAACATTATTACAAGCAAAAACACAGTGCCACATGTGGCCACATGCATAGGACAATAGAAAAATGTCATCTACGTGTGAGCAAACAAAGGTTCTAGAAAAAGGAAAGGCTGAAAAGGAAATAAATCCATGCACCATCAAGTTTTAAAGCTTCAGAGCAAAGGTTCATCTCCAGCTCTTGGCAGATTTTGGCAGAGAAAGATAGTTCTGAGTGATGAGTGAGAAATTGGAGGAAAGAAGTAAAAAGCAGTTTCTAAGGAATTTTCGGCCTAAGGCATTCCAGGTCCTTAAAGATGATTAGACTATAATAGGGACCTTAACAAGTTTCATGTTTTCTGATGTGCTACCTGAAATTTAAGAATCTAGAGTAGAGGGACGCCTGGGTGGCTCAGTTGGTTGGACGACTGCCTTCGGCTCAGGTCATGATCCCGGAGTCCCGGGATCGAGTCCCACATCGGGCTCCCAGCTCCATGGGCAGTCTGCTTCTCCCTCTGACTTTCTCCTCGCTCATGCTCTCTCTCACTGTCTCTCTCTCAAATAAATAAATAAAATCTTAAAAAAAAAAAAAAAAAAAAAAAAAGAATCTAGAGTAGAAGAACAAAGAAAATCAGTTAGAACCTAGTTCTCCATCCATTATCCAGGTTAAAAAAACACAGAATCAGCCTACTGGTGCTGTTTATGTTTCCAATGAACCGTTTCAAATATTCAAATGACATCAATACTGGTTTCTGGAGAAACTCACAGACATTAATAGGACCACCAAAGTGTAATGCAAACTTCTGAACGTATGTCCTACTCAGGAAAGTCTATTCTTCAGTTCGTTTCCACAGAGCTGGAGAAAGAAAACATAATTTACTGTGATAGTTGGGGAAGGAAACAAAAATTTAACGAAGGCTTCTCATGGGCTTCATATCATGCTACGGGTTTTATCTATTATCTCTCTGGGTAGGCTAATGATACTTGTGAAGTGTGCTAAAAGATGCGAGAGATAGTAATAATGGTTTCTAGATGTCCCAAGGTTTCATAATGAACGTGTCCTTTCAAGTTACTTTAACAGTTCGACTTACTAATCGTTGAAATTAAAAGTCCTTTTCCTACCAGCCGACCCTGAGACAAGTCTACAAATACATTCACATACACACCCTTGTCTGTTTTTATCTGCACACCTTTCTGGAGAACTATGTAACTGTTGTTAAAAGCCTTGGAAAACACAAAAATGAATACCTGGAGTCTTTTTGTAACTTTCTATGTGGCAAGGAGGGGAGGAGGGTGAGGACAAATGATACAACCACACACAGTATGGGTTTACTTGGGAAACTTATAAGCCAAAGATGGACAAGGAGTAGTGTACCTCTTCTCTCCCCATTCGTCAGAGAAGAATGTGGTGGCTTCCAGGGCAGCTGGACTCACAGGAGCTCACATCCTGAGACACTACTTCTTACAGTGTAACCAGAATGACCCCATCAGCCTGGGTTCCCCTGAAAGCATCAAATGCTTATGTTTATTTTATATTTTAATTTCACTTAATTAACATATAATGTATTATTAGTTTCAGAGGTAGAGTTCAGTGATTCATCAGTCTTAGAGAACACCCAGTGCTCATTACATCACATGCCCTCCTTAATGTCTATCACCCAGTTACCTCACCCCGCCAAACTCCTCCCCTCCAGAAACCCTCAGTTTGTTCCCTATGATTAAGAGTCTCTTATGGTTTGTCTCCCTCTCTGATTTTGTCTCTCTTTATTTTCTCCTTTCTTCCCGTATGATCCTCTGTTTTGTTTCTTAAATTTCACATACAAGTGAAACCGTATGATAATTTTCTTTCTCTGACAATTATTCTGCTTAGCATAATACCTTCTAGTTCCATCCACCAAATACTTATGTTTAAATAGCATATTTGAGAGTCTGAATCCATGGAAGCAGGAACAAGGGAGAGGCAGAGAAATCTATGGAAGGAAAAATGACCCAACCTGAGTTCTTCAGTTGGCCACTGCTATGGCTGATGAGCTGCTCTGTACTATGGAATGGCCTGAGAATCCACATGACACATATCTCGGAATCATCTGCTGAAAGGGAAATAAAAAAGGAAATATTAACACATCGGCTTTGGTCTCCAAATGGCCAAGAACTGTCCCACGTACCCTGCAATTCTTGTTACTCGGCTTCTTTCTGTTAGAGGAGCTCTAGAATAGGATCGAGGGACACCTATCCCAGGCCTGAGGGGAGATATTGTGGGTCGCCTCCGTAAGAAATTCATCAAAGCCATGACTGGATGTTTTGGCAAGTTTTTGATATTCGCAAATTTCCCTTCAGGTGGAGGACTAAGCATTTTGGCCTCAGTCACTAGCAGGTTAATTGCCAGCTGTTACAGCTCGGCTCCTAGAGACTTAAAAACCGATGGAAAGTCATGACATCTGCTCAGTGAGGGGATCCACTCCTGGAAATTGGGGCTTAAAGTGCAGCCTTTCCTGATGCAGTGAATGGGGAACCCCAATGCATTATATCCAATGTCAAGTAGTGACGAAAGTGTGCCCAGGAGTGCCTTTGGAAGTTCTGCTTGGCACTTCATGGTCAGATCTAGATATTTAGTATGTAAATTCATTCTAAAATCATTTTTTTAAGTGATGAGAACTTGTTAAAACATGTTAAGGCAAAGATTAGGAATAAAAGACTGATGTGGTTTGCCTGATAGTATTTACATTGAACCTAGTTCTACATTTTATGTTCATGAATTGTAAAGGAAAGTTTATGTTTTAATTTTTTTTTTAAGATTGTATTTATTTGAGAGAGAGAGAGTGTGTGTGGTGTGCAGAAGAGGCAGGGAAGGGCAGGGCAAGGAGCCCTATTCAGACTCAATCCTGGGACTCCAGGATCTTGATCTGAGGCGAAGGCAGTCGCTCAACCAACCGAGCCACCCATGTACCCCTAAAGGAAAGTTTAAATGGAGGGAAGATTCTCCATATCCTGCTTTGCAGATGGGGATACAGATGTGGGCCAAAGGGGGCTGTTGAAAGCCTTCTTTCCTCTCATATATTATGAAAGGTATAGCTGCTTTGAATTTTTGATATCTCAAATGAGAAGAATATGTCAATTGTGAGCATTTTCTATTTAAGGAGTTTTGTTTTGTAAAGAAGATTGTCTATTCCTGATTAAAAACATTTTGCATGATTTATAGGTTTTCTCCAGACTGTGACCATGTACCTGATTTACTGTAACACTGAGCTATGTTTTGATGGCTATAGTTCCATCTTGCTTTTTTCAAAAGACCCCTATCATCCTTTCCCATTCTTGTACTTCCAATCACTTGGCTTAAAGCACTTTCTGGTATGTTCTTGTGGTGTAGAGTCAGTCCAATTTTTCTTTGTTCAACATAGCTTTATTTAAAATACCTTGTTTCCCCCACTTACTCCGCTCCTCTTTTCCAATTCTTATGGATAATATGACTTAATCTAGGCTCTTTCAAACCCTGCTTCTGTTCAACAGGAAATACATAAGATGATGGAGTCCAAACATTTTGTTCAATGAAGGCAGGGTCATTTCTGTTGAATGCCACATATGGGAGTCAAAAAAAGGAGGCTTCCATCCTTCCATGGCTTCTTTCAACAGATTGTTGAATCATAGCATGCATAGAATATGCTATTATTCTGGGGCACCTGTGTGGTTCGACTGGGTAAGCTGATTTGAGCTCAAGTCATGATCTCAGGGGGGTGAGAGGAGCAGGCTCTGTGCCCAGCAGGGTGTCTGCTTGAGATTCACTCTCTTTAAATTTTAAAAAATTAAAAAATTAAAAAATATATATTTTTTAAAAAAATTAAATCAATCTTAAAAAAAAAAAAAGAATGCTATTATTCTCTGTGCTGTGAGATATTATAAAATGTAAAAGAACGGAGTCCCGGGAAGTAAGCAAACTGATGTTGCTAACCCCATTTTGTCAAGGAATTTGGGTGTGGGAAATAACCAGCGGGAAAGCAAGTGGGGAAAGAAAAATAAGTAGGAAGACTCCAAGCAGATGTTCAACACAGCAGGAGCTAGCATTGTAGACCTGGGATCCAGCCTGTAAAAAGAAAGTGTGCAGTGGCTTGCATTTTGAAAAGAACCCCAGACAGGAAAAGATTATACTTTGTGGCAAAGACACAACAGGGAGACCTAAATGAGATCATGACTATGTTCCTTGTGGAACCACAGAGAAGAATTTGGGGTTAGGAAGCCCATTAGCCGATGACATGCCTGGGAGTCATACTTAGCTACTGCTTGGGCATTCGCGGTGGACTGTGTTTGTGTAGGTAGCTTATTAAACTCTGAATTGCCCTTTTCATTTAGCATCTTTTATGTAGAAAATTATTTACACAGCAGTCTCCTTTTCTCACATTTCAGACACCAGCTATTTCTTAGGTTATAGTAATTGTATAAGAACAGAAAATTAACTGGTACAACTCATTTTCAGGATTTCCTCACTTTTAATTAAACCTAGCATCAATATTAGAAAACCCACAAGAATAAAATAAAATAAAATTCCTTTTGCTAGTAAAATGGATTTTCAAAGGCTTTCAAGTCCCTTAAGGATTGGAAGCCCAGAAGACATGAAGTCTTATCATCCTGTATGCTAGAAAGGGCCAAATACCACGTGGGAAGTTTGAGAGTGTTCTGAACCAGCAAAGGAAAGCAGTCAAAATAAATAAATAAATAAAATAAAATAAAAACAACCTCTCATCCACTTTGCAGTGAGAAAACTATCAGACTCCCACTCAGAGTGCACTTCTTTGTGGTCATACAGAAATACAATTCCAGGTCCAAAAGTAATTGAGTTCCAAAAAGGGGCTTTGCAAGAATCATATCACATGTGAGCTGGGTCCAAAATCAGGAGGTTGATGTCTAGGTAAAGAATGTGGAAAAATAAGGTCTAGATGAAAATAAACTGAGAGTCAGCAGTTCAGATTATGAGAGGAGAAAGTCCAGAGAACAGGGGAAGAAATGCTTTCTATGTTGGGCCATGGGGATAAAATGATAACTTGTCAAACTGCTTACTAGGTGATCAAAAAAAAAAAGGAAATTCTCTGGCCAAGGGCAAGGAACCGATCAGACCTGTTACCAGACCAGGGGATGCTATCGGTTACCCACTGCTCTGAGTATGTTCTTGACCCACTCCATTTAAATCAGCACCTTCCTTCTCTGTGTTGTATTTTATTTATAGCGATTATCTCTGTTTGAAGATTTTGAGGATATTCACTTACTGCTTTATGGATTCTTTGTTTCTTCATCTTTGAGGTGAGTTTTGTACTGGTTACCATGTACTGCTTATGAACAGGGCCCAATACATTGCAGTGGTCCATAACTGTTCAATAAATGGACAAAAAGTGAAATGAGGATTTTGCAGGAACAGTCTTGCCATAGCATCATTGTTGCATCATGTTCACAAGTGAAATGTAATGGAAGATGCTATTGTTGATTAAAGCTCAGATGCGCTCAGCAGACAGAGAGCTTGGGAACGGAAGCCCTCTGACAACAGCCCTGTTTATGGTCGTGCACAGTGAATTTCAATTCATTTTGCTAATATAATAAGGATGGAGTATTAAATATAACTTTGGCATAGCCTTCCTCGGTTGACTTTTGGTGGTTCTTTTTCTCCCAAAAGAGAATTCATTATGGTTAGGGCTAAGGTTAAGGAAAAGTTGTCCCACAATGTTTGACACAAAAGTGTTTGAACTTTATGTCTAACTTTTCAGAAACAGTAGCATGCATTCTTTCCTTCCCCAGCGCTATTACCACGGAATTGATATGGTATATTACAAAACATACAACCTGGGACACCAAGGTGGCTCAGTTGGTTAAGTGTCTGCCTTTGGCTCAGGCATGATCTCAGGGTCCTGGGATTGAGCCCCGTATCAGGCTCCCTGCTCAGCAGAGAATATGCTTCTTCCTCTCTCTCGGTGACCCTCCTCCCTGCTTGTTTGTTCTCCCTCAAGAAAATATGAAAATAAAAAACCAAAAAAACCCAAAACAAAACAAAAAAACAACCTTTCTCCAAAAACTTGGATATTTCTATATAACTCATTTTTAAAATGTGTTCAACATGAAGGGATTATTTGGATCTTGAAAGTGCTTTCAACCCAAACTCATTTGTTCCCAGTCCCTTGGATTCCTTCAAGAACTCTCTCTCTCTCACCCTTTCCCTCCTTGAATTAGAACCAATGTTTTATATCTAATGTCTTCTAGATGAGATATACATTGCATGAGGGCAAGGACATTTTCTAGTTCATTCCCTACTTTGCCTTCAGTGACATGGTGAATGCACAACAATGACAAATTCCAGATAAATGAAGGAGGAGCTAATGGGCTGTTTAAAGCTATACTTCCTGGAACATCTGGAGTATGGTAGAGCTCAGAGTCTGTGTCTTCATTGTGTGTTTTGAAATCAGTTTTTATTAGTTGTTTTAGTGGGGTCATAAGCTTTTTAAAAATTTAATTCTAATTTGATTCTATATTTTCAAAGTAAACTATTGCTGAAAGCTTATAGTAGTGTCTATCCTCCTTTCCCGTTACCACAAGCTTATTCACCACAGAGATCTTCCTTTGGAGATAAGAAATACCACCTTTCTTAGCTTTTCTGGTACTGGTATCTTTCTTCCTAAGTAGTATACAATATTGTTTGATATTGATTATTAACTTTTTTTTAAAGATTTTATTTATTTATTTGATATAGTAAGTGAGCAGAAGCAGGGGGAGTAGCAGGAGGGAGAGGGAGAAGCAGCCTCCCCGCTGGGTGGGGAGCCCAACTTGGGCCTTGATCCCAGGAACCTGGGATCATGAACAGAGCCGAAGGCAGACACTTAACCAACTGAGCCACCCAGGTGCCCCTAATTATTAACTTTAACCATTATCCAACTCTTTCACAGTTTGGAAATAAAGCCACAGTCAATGTCATCATTAGTGTGACTAAGGCAAACACTATTCACTGTTGAACCAAGTAGCATGCTGTATTTATTCTGCATTCCTATAGAATTTTCCCTGGAATTAATAACATTTTTTCTCCTGTTTTCTTAGTTTATCTTAAAATTATAGCTAAGTCATCATATACTTTCTAGTAGCTATCCAAAATATTGCCTCATTCAAATCCCCATGAATCCAAATCTGTTAATCTATCAATTTCTTCTTCATCTTTATTTCCACTGGAAACTTCTCTCCCGGAGTCTTCTGTCCAGTCTGGAAAGGCTCTACTCTGTGAGCAGGCTTCTGCCCAGCTATCATCTTGGATACTTTGCAGTCTTTGGAGAATTCCTTTTGCTCCTCTCCATTTTTGATCCCTCCATTCTGGATTGGTTTCCTGATTATGGGTCTTCTACCTTCTTGGTTTATCCCTGGTTACAGATGGAATCTACCATTAGCTTCTGGAGAAACAGAGTATGAGAGATGAATTTTTTTGAGACACAGCATTTCTTAAAATGTTTATGTCATTTTTAATATTATATGTAGGTGATAATGTGTTTGGATGGAGACTACTATGTTGGCTATCATACACATTAAAAATTAGAGAGCCACCTGGGTGGCTCAGTGGATTAGGCATCTGACTCTTGGTTTTAGCTCAGGTCATGAACTCAGGGTCATGAGATCAAGTCCCAAGTGGGACTCTGCACTCAGTGGTGAGTCTGCTTGAAATTTCTCAACCTCTGCTCTTCTCTCCATTTGATCATGTGCTCTCTCTTTTTAGAAAAATTGAAATTCATCACGCTGCTGTCCTCTAGCATTTTACGTTGCATTTAGAAAGCAAAAGCAATTTTTATTCTGATATTTTGTGTGAACCCCCTTTTACTCTGGAGGGTCTCTTCTTTATTCCTCCCCCTTTTCATGTATAGCTTCAGGCACTTGATGGTAGATCTTTTCAAAATGGAGACTTACATCCTTCAGAGGTGGGAATTTTCTGGTTTTCTCTATGGAACTCCTGTTAGTCAGATGTTGGGCCTCTTTGCTTAATTATTTTTCTTTCATCTTTTCACTCCTATTGGTTATGTTTTTGTATTTTTGATCTTCCAATTCTCTTGTTGAATTTTTATTCAGGCAATTATCTTTTCATGTTTTAATATCTATTTCTTGTTCCATGAATGTTTCTTTTTATGCATGTTGGTTTTGTTCCATGGGTTCAATACTTTTCTTATCTCTCCAAGGATATTAATTACAGTATTTTTTTTCTCCCTGAATTTGTTTTGATTCTCTTCTCAGTTTAATTTTAGAAGCTTTCTGTTCTTTGGTTTTGTTTCTAATTAAGATCAAGGCCCTAAAAATTGAATAGGAAGTTCTGTGGGTGTGGCTTGTGTTTCTGCACTGCTGAACCTCCTGTGTTAATAACCATGACTGACTGGTCAGCTTCTACGTTGTAAAATCCCCAAATGTCTGTTCCTCCTGGGGTTTTCTGCGAAGCCATATAGTACAGTATATTTTCTGTTTCACCTACTGGTGGAAATTGACATGGCTACCAGCTTTCTGGAATTTGGTGAAATGGGAAGCCTCAGATCAAAAGTTTATTAATCCAACTTTAACTTAATTCTACATATCCCTCTAGTATGGTACCTTGCTGTCTGCTGTGGCCTATGCCTGCAGGTGTGCTACAAGTGGGATAGTTATTTGAAGGTTCTCAGAGGGAGTGTGGACCAGGGATGTGGGGTTAATTGCTCCCTCGGTGTTTATTCAAATACTCTCCTCGATCTCTTCAAATTATTCTTAGTAATTCCAATTCCTAAGGCTTTCTGGGTTGTCAGGGCCAAATGTGTTCGTAGATGCATATGCAAGATTTTACTCCTTCCATTCCTCTAAGATAGTCCTCTGTGTCTTTCAGTCTTTAAGCATGATGGCTTGGGGTTACAGATACTGACTGATTAAAAAAAAAAAAAAAAAAGATATCCAATTTTCTTGTTTTAATCTATTTGTTTTTGTTTTGTCTTCATGGATTTTAGGGAGTTGGATTTTGAGAGGAGAAGTGATATTTTGTCTTGATTCTCCCAACTCGAAATCATAAATCTGGTGATCAAATTTTGAGGCATATATTCTTTTTATTATAAAACTTATCAAAATGTATCTTTAAACAGAAACAAGACAAAACCAGAGAAGGAGATAAACCATAAGAGAGTCTTAATCATAGGAAAGAAATAAACTGAGGGTTGCTGGAGGGAGGTGGGGTGGAGGGATAGGATAACGGGGTGATGGACACTGGGGAGGGTATGTGTTGTCATGAGCCCTGGGCATTACGTAAGACTGATGAATCACAAACCTGTACCTCTGAAACAAATAATACGTTATATGTTAATTTAAAAAGAAAATTACTATTAATTGGTACTTGGCAAAAATATCATAAAGTAAATTAAAATATTTCTATTGTTTGCCAAAAGCAAACTTGTCCTATTAGGGAAGTCAAGAAAAAAAACTGATGTCCAAACATTTCTGGTGGGTATTGAGTCCGTGTAGAGAAAGTTAAATAATCTTTCTGGTTAATGTTATCACATTATCCTGCACTAATGCCAGGTTCCCCATATAAGTAAGTGCCTGCCAAGATAAACAGAAAGTTTACATAGGGCAGCTAGGCAACTCTCACCATTGGATATTTCTGGTAATACTCAGAAAGAGGCTTTTTTTTTTTCCTCTATTCTTCATGCAGACTACTGACACCTATCCTTGAAACATTACATTTTATAATTATTTGGGTGAGAAAGGAACAAACATTCAGTGCCTACTCTGTACCATGTATAGTACTGTGCCTTATGCATTATTATTGTTATTATTATTATTATCTCCTTATTTGTCAGATCTTTGTTACATTCAAATTTATGCATTTTTAATGAGCTTTGAGGGAAGTACCTGGTTTCTGGTGAAATTAAAGAGCTTCCCATTATTTACTTGAATTATTTCTGGAAAGAGTTTCACCTGTGGCTGCCTACATTCATTTTATGATTTCTATAGTTTATATTTTTATTTTTTTCTGAATTTGTTCATAATTCTGCACATAAATCTTTTTTTTAACCCATACTCTATGGTAACTGCACACTCAGCATTGTGCAAAATCCCCATTGCTCATCTTCCTACAAAAACAAGGAATCTTTGTATCCAAAGGGGTCTTAAAAGAGTTGGTCAGAGTTCAAAACTAAGCACAAGCCCTCACTCAACTTTGATGAAAAGCCCGAAAACCCCCATTTTTGTCTAAGCTGCAACGTGAAAACACACACATACACATACACCGCAACAAATGCACGTTTCTAATCACTGCACATTCTCCGACTTTTGGAACAGAGCTGCAGGGACAATGATGAGTTCTTCTGAGGCTCATTGGGGCTCTATCTTCAGCACCTGCTCCTGAGGTGAGCCCGCCAGACGGGAAGAGAAGGTAGGACTGATTCCAAAGTGTTAGTCTTTGGCCAATCACTAAAGTCGCAAACCCTCAGGGTGAGCTGGAACCACAGATGCACGTTAGAGGTTCATCCCTGCGTTAAAAAAAGATTCTGTGAAAATAGCGGCTGGTCCCGAGTCCAGCAAGCATGGAGAGCAAGAATGATAAGTTCTCCATTTCTAGCGACTTTATAAATATAGGACTTGCTTACCACAGACTGCTGACCTTGAATTCCCTTCTTATGAGTATGTTTGTAATTCTGAAAGAGGCCTCACGAGGCTGGGGGACTACTCACAGGGTGGCTATTAATAAGCCGTGCTCTGAAAGTTACAGTAGTCCAGAGCGTGCAGACAGGTGTTTCATTGCAATACAGTCACGGACTGCTGAAGAGGTCAGGTGCATAACGTCCACAGCTTTGTGTGAGCGCAGTGGAGTGTGGGTCTGTGTCCCTGTGAGCACACACACTTGTGTCCACATGCACGATCCCTTCACACGTGCTTTGAAAGTACTCGCAAGATGTGCATTTTGTAGTAAGTGATGCTCATTTAAGAGTATGGTACAAAGGAAACCAAAACTTGGTTTCCAAAATCATTCTAATTTTCCTGTGTTTTCAGCAATGTCAATGATGCTACTGAATAAAATAACATTAGGCCAATCTATTTTTGTGGCTGATGTTAGGGTCAAGACCAGCTGTCTTGAGGGAAGCAACATTTGGGTTGCCTGTTTAGACTGAGTTTATCTCAAAATGTAGGAAAAATAATATAAAATGTAGGAAAAATAATATAAACTCAGTTTACCTCCTAAAGAAAGTCTGTCAATAGCATCTTCATACTTAGAGAGTGGTTTTTCAATATTTAAAAAACTGTTGTCCAAATTGCACATTTCATAATCAAATAGAGACAGAGCACCAAATATTTTGACATAATGCAAACATTCGCAGTAAGGATAAATGGGTGAGTTTTGTTTTTCACCCCAATTTCATGTCTGGATTTATAACATTGCCTTCCATTTTATTTTTCATTTCTTTTATCTCTGTTTTTTTTTTTTTTTTCTCCTTCTCTCTCCTGCCTACCATCGCCTCTCAGTCATATTATGTAATTAAATTCTAACGTGAAGAGCATCTTCAAGAAATTATATCCTATGGCCTTTCTTAAGGTAATTCAAACTTTTCCGTGGCCAAAAAAGAATCGTAGGCTAAATTTATGTATGTTCCCAGAGAGAGGAGAAACTATTTTTTTCTCTGTCCCCTTCATGAGACATTTAAACGAGTGGGTAACAGGTGCTACACGCCAGGAACACACTGTACCCTGAATATTTTTGTAAGAAGCTGTTCACTCTGGGGAAAGCATTTCATTTCTAAGTCCTAGCGAATACCACCTGTGCTTGGTCAGTCACTGGTGCCATAGATACATCCTTGGTGATGAAAAGGGATTTTATTGGACTGTGGGTAGAATTGTTTCTTCAAATACTTGGTGGGGGGGGTAGCTGATAAATTTCACCTACCATGTTGGATAATCACCGCACGTCCTTGGAGACAAGATATCACACACGCACTGTGAGCGGAAGGAACAATGCAAGATGGAACAGTGTACGAAACTTGCGTCTTCTTTTCTTCTGGAAAAAAGTCTTTGCTTTTACTCTTATGAGATATGAAAGTTGGCTGTGCCAAGATGATGGTGCTCAAGGAGGAAAAGAAAATAAAATTTGAGATAGAAAGAAGAGAATATTGTTTAAGACGATCAAGGGAGGCAAACCGACCTGTTTCTTGCATTAACCTCAAAATTAGCAGATAACATCTCATGGACTTGACTTAATAAAGGCAATTTACACAGCACTATGGATAAGAAAAGAGCCTCAGAGACAATATTTGTAAGCCATAAATTACTAATACATATGTACTTATGATGAATAAATTATTTTGCAGTATGATGAGCATGATCTTGTTTTAAAAAGAAAAATAAAATCCGGGTTTTTGAAGGAGGATTAACTCCATCCGCCCCTGAGGTTACATATTTTTTCTTAAGTCATTTTCATGGCCTCGAGTCTTAAGTACGCTAATGGTTAGAACTAATATGCTCGTCCATACACAGCATCATCGTACCCGCCCCCACTGCCCCAGACCGAGCTGGACTGTGATTCATATCAGTACTTGAAGAATTTCCCAAGCCTGGCAAGGCCCTATTCTCCTGCTCTACCCTCTCATCTCCCACCACCCTGGGTGTGCGAATTGCTCTCCAGGTCCAAGAAGCACGGTGCTGGGTTTATCAATTGAGAGATCAAATTATTTTTCAAGAAGAACTCTACCGAACACCACCTGTGAGTTAATGCTCTCTATATCTACATGTTAGCTTTTTAACAAAATTATGCCAGATGACCACCGCCGCATAGATTCTGACTCGGAAATTATTGGGATAAACTCGATGGTGGGGAGGAGTTTGTGTCAGTGACAGTGGGTTCACACATAATACTGAGATCTAAAACCAGAACACTCCAGGCCTGACCCCCATATTCGTTCAGCTTATATTTTAAAATGTGTATTTCCAGTAGCCTTGAGGAAATTTCTACTTAAATGTTTCATCGTCACTAGCATTAAATTCGTCTTTCTCTCCACTTGGACCTGTTTTCCTTTTTACCTATCCCACTTTGTCAAGGATATTGTTATCCTTCTAGTTTTCAGGGCAAGAGGCCAGAAATGGGATCATTTTTGCTGCTTCTTGCCAATACTCTCTATGTCCCACCTTCTATTAAGCCTCACATTCTTATCTTTTCCAAAGATTAAATTAGATGTACTACTCTGTGTGCGTGCAGTTAGCTTATAAGCTCCACTGGGCTTTCAAAGCCCACCAGCTGTCCACCTCCAATCCCCAGCACACATTCTCTGCTTTCAGGGGGCCTCTTTGCGCTGTCATTACACTTTGTGAAGGCTTATCCTGCTTCTGGAGCTTTCTTTATACTTTTCTTCTTGCCTGAATTGTCCTCCCAGATCTGACCCCAGATCTGACCTCGCAGATCTCTACCCAGATCTGACCATTTCCTTTTTTTCTTTTTTCTTGTTTTCTTCTTTTTAAGAGGCAGCTTATGTTTAATGGGAAAGCTTAGTACACTCCAACACCAGGCACGGCCTGCAGTCAGGGCAGCAGGGATGGGCAGGTGACTCCCACGGAGCCTCACATGGAGAAGAGGATGAGGAAGGCCACCATCAAGCAGAAGGGCCCCCTGGCCTCAGACAGGGCAAAGCCCAGAATGGCTTCGAAGAGTTGCTGCTTGAGAGATGGGCTCCAGGCATCGCCAACAACCAAGCTGCTGAACACTGTTCCAATGCCAGTCCCTGAACCAGCCACACCAACTGTGGCAGCTCCAGCACCCATAAACTTGGCAACTGGGTCAATGTCCCCAGGAGACAACACAGGACTGGGTGTTGGGCCATTGGAGTGGAGAGCTGCTGTAGGGTGTCCGTTTAGATGGGATCACTGGTCTACTCAAGAGGGAAGCAGACACAGGCCTGATTGCACCCCTGGTACAATGGCGGATCAGAGCCAGAGGCGTGACGGAGCCGTTGATCTGCACGTTCTGGTTCTGCATTCCCAACGCCCCACTGTCCCTGCTTGGACCCTGGAACTTGCCCAGCTCGAGGTGACTCTGACAACTTCCTTTTGTTACCAATTCTTTTTCCACTCAACCTAAACATTGTGGTTGAATCACTTAAATGCCCCATTACCAGCACTCTCAATTTCTTTCTTCTTTTTCTTTTTTTTTTTTTTAAGGCATATCCACCCCAGCCACCCCCATGAAAATATGCAACCAAAGATTAATCTACCCATTCTTTTCATTTATAATCATTCTTTTTCTTTACTAGTTGTCTCTGAACATCAGCATTCACTGAAATGGGGTTGAAGAGTAAAACTGCCCTTGAAGCCAACGGGCCTTCCATACCGCTGGGTAATTCTTTCTCTCGCCTCTCATTATGACTCTTACATTTCTTGTTGCTGTTCTGCAGGTTTTTTACATCCTTCTTCATAGCACTCATTCCGTTTGCATCTTCCTGACCCCTAGAAGTTCACTCTGTTCTTCAAACTGAAGAGCGACTGTTCCAAGCAGCTCTCCTTTCTCCCTGGCACCCTGGCCTGACCATGGAACCCATCCTGAACCATCTTCCCTCCTGTCTCCGAGCAAGGTATCCCTTTGCCTTCTCTCTATGGCATTCTTTCCCCATACTCTAGGATATTGGTTATCTTGTTGTAGTTATTTTGCATTTCTTTTGCTTTTTTCTCCCTGAATCCTTCCTCCAGAGTATATCGATGTGATCCAGTCTCCCTCACCCTCAAAAATGTTTTATCTTATGTCTACGATCTGGCTTCTTCTCTCATTACCCTACTGAAATTTTTCTTCCTCTGACCACAAATGACCTTCTAATGGCCAAATCACATTTTGCTCTCACATTACTGGATTTTTTTCTGTCGAAGCTGATGCTTAATATTGTATCTCCCATGGATTCTGGGTACTATTGTCTCCTGGTTTCTATTGATGTACTGTCCTTCTTCCTTCTCTTTAGCCCACCCATTGCACTGTGGTTTGTTTCCTCAGTATTTAATGGGTACTCTTCTTGACATCTATTTATTTTCTTTAGAGTCCCATCTTTATCCCAAATTATATCTTCTTTTTTTTTAAGATTTTTTTTTTAATTTATTTGACAGACAGATCACAAGTAGGCAGAGAGACAGGCAGAGAGAGAGAGGAGGAGGAGGCAGGCTCCCTGCTGAGCAGAGAGCCTGATGTGGGACTCGATCCCAGGACCCTGAGATAATGACCTGAGCCGAAGGCAGAGGCTTTAACCACTGAGCCACCCAGGCACTCCCCCAAATTATATCTTCTATTCCAAGCTGTATTTTCGTATATAGCTGACTGCCCAATCTGTATATCCAAGCCTCTTCCCATGTCATTCCCTTCAGTCTGTTAGAACTTTGTCTTAAAAAAAATTTTTTTTTTTGTCTCATATCATTACCTCATTTAAATATCTCTGGTGTTTATAGGATTAAGGCCAACCTCAAGCGGGGTGGGAAGCCCATCAGTATCTGGGCTCATATTCTCTTCAGGACTGTATAGTGTTCTTTAGCCATACTAGAATTCTTATCATAATCTTTCCTTCTGCTGTATTTGTGTTATTAGCTTTTTCCCTTCATGAAACAAGTTTCATGACCATGTCTAAGACTATATAACCCAGATTGAGAAATACTAATATCTGACTTTTTTCGAGATTATTTTGTTGGTATCCTGGTACAAAAATATACCCTAAGAGAATCAGTTTTTATTTTTGTTTTTGTTTTTTTCCCTCTGAAAAAAAATAAAAATGATCATTGTCAAACATCCTGAAAACTTCAATATGGAATAAGCAATAAGGTGCATCTTTGAACCGAGTATTGGAGAAAAGTTTTACCTTCTCAGGCCTGGCGACTTCCAGGAGTGGGTTTGATCTGGCATCCTAGGTTGGGTTTCCACAGTTCAAACTTTGATGTGAGAGGATTTGGGTGAAAGTGGTTTATTGGGGGGAAACTGGAAAGGACACAGGAGATGCAGGATGTATGAACAGGAAAAGCTGAGCAAAGGTATGATTTCAAGTGAAGTGCAAGCTGGGACTTGATCCTGTGGGTAAAATGTCCCTCACACAATGTCTTTCTTGAGGCAAGGGATCTGGAACTATTTCTACTTGCAGCAGCCTCCAGTCATTGGCTGCATGCTGGATGAAAGTGGGAGCAGAGGACTTGTAAATTCCAGATACTTCCAGTTCTGCTTCCGTAGCCAAAGAACAATTGTCTGGGAAACCTGCAGGTGCAGGTGGTTAGGAGTAGAAGGCAGAGCTGTGAATGCACATTTAGAACTGGCAACAGAAACATGGAGAACATGAATAATCTCCACTATTTCTGGTTATGGAGAAGCAGAAAAGGAACTAATAATCACAGAGCTTGCCCTTTCCACTGCAAACAGCAGGAGTAGAAGAACAGAGAAGTGACAGCTTTTGGAAAAAGCATCTTTTAAGATTCCTGGACTCAGTTCCAACATGTGTAAGGAGATATGTGTGTGTTGGAGAGGGGGTGTTTCCCACACACAAGACACCAAGCAGTTTTCCGATTCTAGAAAGGATATCCACGAATTCAACTCAATTCCAGCACTTTCTACTCAGACACAGCATCAGATTTCATAGGTTAAAGTTCAGTCCTATAAGACTGCCCCTTCTTCCCACACCAAATGCCAGTCACAAGCCCCAGGCATTTACCTGTGCTTCTAACTAACTGGCTATGGACTGGATGTTCCAGTGACTTTTCTAGAGTTCCATTAATTTGCTAGAGTGGTGCATAGAACTCAGGGAAACAAGTTTCCATTAGGTTCCATTAATTTGCTAGAGTGGTTCACAGAACTCTGGGAAACAAGTTTACCAGTTTATTAAAGGATAGGATACAGAATACAAATCAACAGCCAGATGAAGAAATACATAAGATGAGATCCTAAACAAAGGGGCTTCTGTCTTCTGGAGCATGGGACCCCCAAGAGTGGAAGATCTCTGAAAAAGAAAAAGAAAAAAAAATCTGAACTCTTGGGTTTCTATGGAGGCTTCATTAAATAGTCATGTTTGACTAAGTCATTAGTCATTGACTGATTCAACCTCTAACTCTTCTTCCCTCCCAGGGACCTGGGGGGTTGAGGTTATTGGAAAGTTCCAACCGTCTAATCACATGGTTAGTCCTCCTTACAGCTAGCCCCCCACCTTGGGTGGGATATGGAAGTCACCTTCATTTGTAACAAGATCCCCATGAAGACCAAATATACCTGAGAAATATCTCTTTGGACACCAGATTACCATTATAAATACAGTGGTCATAAAACATTATATTGCAAACCATCTTCTGGAACGTAGCAAATTCTCCCAGCCACATGTGGTCATGCCTAGTCCGACTAGCAACTGAGAAGTTGTATAAGACCTTGACCCCTTGGTCTCAAATAGAGGAAATGTCATGGTCACTGGCAGGCCAGTGTGCTCAGCAGAACAGAGACTTTCTGAAGGTCATTAGCAGCAGAGCAAGAGCACTGGGACAAAATGAGCAAGCCTGAGATGAATGGCCCAGCAGAATCATTTCAAAATGCATGCAGAACACTATCATGGGAAACTCACAAATACTAAGATATGGAAAAGACATTTTGAGTGAGACCAGTCAGTAGAATCTCTGGAACAGGTTAAAATTTTGGCTGCATTCTTTTAAAGTCCTGGTGACAGATGAGGATCACTGGGCTCTAAACCTCCAGCAGCTGTGGGTAGTTAATCCACCAATGATCAAGGAGATGGAGCAATATTAGCTCATCTTCTTCTTGGGCTTCAAGACCCAAGAACAATGTCCCAATTTGAATGAACTCTTTCCAACCTCCCCTAACCTCAGTTTCTCCCTCTTCCTTGCACAAAGAGCACTCAGCTACTTAAAAAAAAAAAAAAAAAAAAAAAAATTATTTATTTATTTCGGGGGGGTGGAGAGCGTGCATGAAGGGGGAAGGGGCAGAAGAAGAGGGAGAGAGAAACTCAAGCAGACTCTGAGCTGAGTGGGGAACCAGACATGGGATTCGATCTCATGATGCTGAGATCACACCTGAGCCCAAACCAAGAGTCAGACGCTTAACTAACCGCATAACATGAAGGTGCCCCTCAGCTACTTTTATCACAGAATTTGCTGCACCCCACTGTGGTGGTCTGTGTCTGTCTGACCCAATAAACGCCTTGAGGAAAAGACCTATTACTCATTTCTGGTCCCCAGTATTTAGTGTAACATGTGGCAAATATTACAGTCTTAATAAATGTTAGCTGAGTGTATAAAGTATGTAGACACCTGTTTTTCATCCTCTTGGGTGGCAAAAAAATCAATGAGGGGCTGATAAAAGCTATGAAACTTCTTCCCATAAAAATGCACAAAACCAGAGAATTTTATATACACTAATCTAGGAGAACTGTTTTAAACAGAAAAGAAAAATCACAGGTTCTAGGGGAACCCATGTCCTTCAAACTCAAGACCAATAGTAGAGGTCCTCCAAAATTTTTGAAATCCTGGTGTGTTCTCTTACAGTAAATCAATGGAAAACTTAAAATCAGTGCGAGCATTAAGGATTTAGGAGCTCGCTCCCAAATTACATGCACCAGCTACTTTGGAGGAAGTTGATAGGAATTGCAATTAGTGTGAAGTGAAGCATTGATGGGAGCCAAGCAAGAAAACAGAAGAGAAGGAAATGAACAGACCTTTTAATGAACAGAGAAAACAGGCAGAATAGGCACATTTGGCCCTGAAAATGAATAGTGGAGGGTGACAGTATTTTCCCTCAGTTTTATGTCACACTCTAGGCCACCATTTGACTACTGAATGAGTCATATCTAAGATACCTTAGCAGATGGAGGCAAAACCTCCTTCTTACAGATTCAAGCTTTTTCATGTACCCCTGGGAGCTCTGAATCCCCATTTCATTCCTTTAGGCTTAAAATGTTTTTACTTTCTAGGTGTTGGCTGCAGAGCCAATGAGATTGACATCATTTATCTAAAGAAATAACTTCCAATATTCATGTTCAATGCATTCACATTGCCGATTTTTGAGTCACTGGGTGGTCTGTTAAACCACCCACTTTATCATTACACTTTGATTAAAGCGTAATGAGATATTTTGCACATGTTAAGTTCTGGCTAGTAATTATCGATGAGCTGATTGTTGATTGAAAGCAGATTTAATGAAAGAGGTATCAATTTATATACTTTATTTCTAATTTTGAGATAGCTTAAATCTTACCTTGTCTATGTCTCTCAATAGATCACCCTGTAGTTTCCCTATGCAATCTGAGATTTTACTCTGCAGTTTAAAACACACCCTCAGCTAAATGCCTGAGGCAGAATTAGGCAGCATCCAGTTAACCAGATAGAAGCAAATTTCAGTAAACAATTATTTAATGGTAAATTGAAAATATAATCTACCAAATAATAACTATACCTCTCCTGGCCACAGAAATTCATTCCTTCTGTTTCACCATGTCCTTAAAATTTCTAAATATATGGAAAGAGCGGAAGTAAAAAATATTCAGGTGGGCAATAATAATCTCTTTGACAGTTTATTAAAACTTACCCACAAAGATGAATTGAATAAAAATCAATTTCTTACCATCAATTGTCATTTAATTGTTGTTAATGTGCTTTTCATATATATTTGTTTGAAGTATAATAACGTTTTAAGTTTCTGATTGTTTATGATAAAGTAGTACATTTCCTTGACTCAAGGACTCAAATGTTTCTGAAATTGGGATGCAGTTTACTATCTATATGGATGCATAAATGTGAAAATTGTCTTTAAATTGATGATGAATTGTTCAGTTGATGAAATCTCAGAATGGAGGAGATGTGGTAAAAGAAGACTGTTGGGTCTTCCAAAAACATTTCTCAGAGATGGTTTCTTTTAACAGATAGTCCACAGCTTCTATGTTCTTGATCCACTTTCTTTCATTTCCCATCAAAATTAATTGGGGGGCCTGGATGGCTCAGTTGGTTAAGCGTCTGCCTTCAGCTCAGGTCCTAACCCTGGGGTCCTGGGATCGAGCCCCACATCGGGCTCCTGCTTTTCCCTCTCTCCCTGTCCCTCCCCACTGCTCATGCGTTCTCTCTCTCCATCAAATAAATAAATAAATTCTTAGAAAAAAGAACTCATTTGTTCAGGGAACAATTAAACAAGGCTTTCTGAGAATGGGGTCAGAATGAGATATATTTGGCTTTCTAATCCTGTAAGAAATACATGCATTATCAATTGAATCAATGTGAGGAGATGTGCCATTGTCACTGATTTACAAATTTGCTTTAGGAAATCACCTTCATCCCTGGCAATGTTGCCAAATGGAGTCAGACTGAAGTACTCAAATAAAACTTAAAACTTTCAAACAAGATCAAGACCAGAAAGCTTCGTTTTAGCACCTGGTCACACTTTTCCTCCAAACATAAATCTATTTGTGTTAGAATTGGCCAAAGGGTTTGTCTCATTAAACTGTATTCAAGTGAAAGTATTTTATCAGTGATGAAAAATAAAATGTTATGTCAAAGTTACTTAAAAGGTGATGGGTGGAATGAAAGTCATTTCATGAAACAATGTGAAAAATGAAAAAGCTCTCTTTGATCATAGTTCATAATTGAAGGTTATTTCCATTTCCTAGGTAGTTATTTTGGCAATTAAATCAACTCCAAAGTTTTATCTCTAAAAAAATTAATTGTATGTTGAAAAAGTGAATTGGGATAATGTACTCTGGAAAGGTTAAAAGAGGTTATTCCAAATGTTATTTCAGTAACATTAGATTTGTAATCGTATGCAGAGAAGTTTAAGGTATTAAAAGAGTATAAGATGCTAAAAATGTTCTCTGTATAGAAAAAAATACTTTTTAGTTTTATTAGTAACAATTCTTCTGAGTGAATAAATTTATTACTCCAAACTACTTATTTAAATTCGTGTTTATGAGGGTGATACCAGTCAATGCTGCAATGTATCACATTGTTCATAAATCTCTTTTGATTTATAAATTCCTCGGGGTACTGATATTTATATTGTTAATGCTTTTTTGGAGTGTAACTGATAAAAAATTGCATATATTTAAAATTCACCAGTTGATAGATTGTACCACAATTTGATGATGCTCTGTTCACTTTTTTTCCCAGTCTTTTTTTTCTCTCCCTGCTTCATTTTGAATAGTTTCTATTGCTGTGTCTCCAAGTTCACTAGACTTTTCTTCCATAGCATCTAATCTGCAGTAAAACCAACCAGTGTATTTTTCATCTCACACATTGTAGTTTTCTAGAGAATGTCTCTGTACGTTCAGTTTGGGTCTTTTTAAAATAATTTTTTGGCCTTAACTCAACATTTTGAACTATGGAGTATTATCTTAATTGTCTTATTAATACCTGTGTAAGTTAATTCTAACATCTGTATCAGTTCTGGGTCGGTTCAATTGATTGAACTTTATCACCAACTGTATTTTCCTGCTTTCTGTGCTAATCATCTTTGATGGGTTGCAGACATTGTGGATTTTGTCTTATATGATGCTGGTTATTTTTGTATTCCTATAAAAGTTCTTGAGTTTTGTGCTAGGGCATGGTTAAGTTCCTTGGAAGTGGCTTGACTTCATCAGGTCTTGCTTTTAAGAATCATTAGGTGGGACCAGAGTAATGTTTACTAGGACTAATTATTCCCCACGACTGAGGAAGGGATCTTCTGAGCTACCCCATGCCCTGTGACTTATGAGGTTTGCCAGTATGGCTGATGGGAACAGGTGCCATTCCAGGCCCTGTGTGAGCACCAAATGCCATTCTAATCTTTTCAGATGATTCTTTCTGAGCCTCAGATAGCTTCCTTCCATGCCTGTGCTGATTAATACTATGTTGAATGCTACTTGAGAGGAACCTTATGCAGACTTTTGTTTTTTTTCCTGATACATCTCTATCCTTTCCTGTCCTACGGCTAGTGAACTCAGGCTGCCTTTGTCCCTCCAGACTCTATCCCTCTGCCAGTTCCTCCTGGGCCCTCTCCCCTATCCTGCAGCCTGAGAACATTCCCAAAGCAGTAATTTGGGGTCTGTTATGGAGCTCATCTCTCCAGGATCACTTCCTTTGTTGCCTGATGTCCATTGTTAATTCATATATTTTGTCCCCTCTTCTTTTCCTTTGGTTGTTTTGGGTAGGAGAGTAAATTCAGTCCTTGTGACTTCATCTTAGCCAGAGGTAGAAATCTACATTTCCATATCATATACACACACATATCTGTATATATGAATTCATATATATATACATATATATGAATTACTGTATTCATTATATATGTATATATATAATATGCATGTATATCTGAGTACTGTATTATGTTTTAATCCAAGCCAATATCAACTATCTAAAATTTTTAGGGAAAAGTACTATTATAGACTTTCTAATCTTATAGGAAATATTATCATGTATTATCTTGTTCAAAAGTTTTGTTTGGATGTTTCAGTATGACGTTCAATATGAGGCCTTCAATATGCCTTCAGTACGAGGCAATATTGAAAAGCATGAAGGTGGTTTACTATATTATGATATATAAAATCACTACTCTTTTTCTGTGCCAAGCCCCTATCCCAGTGTGATGGGATAAAAATTGGTATATTATTTTGACCAGAAGAACTTTAGTGGCTTTGAAATTTTTTCAGAGTTTCTTTCCTATCCTCTCAATCACCTTTTTGTTCAATTCTCTTCTTCAAAGGTACCAAATCTCCTTTATAATAATTTGTTATAGTTATGCAAGAGAATTTGTTAAACCTTGCCCATTTTAGGACATGCTTTCATAGGTCCTCAGTAGACTTTTTCTAAGAACATAAGGACTACTGGAAGAAAAAAAAATATTGAAAATAAATTGGAAAACATTTCAGTTATTTTAGAAATGGCCTCTTTATATAAATCATTTCCCTGTGCCACACACAAAAGATATCTTTAATAAGGTCCTTGTTCTTGAGAATCACTGTTAGAGGATACAAAAAATATTCTTTCTCAAGAGTGGTTAAGTGGGCTTCTAGGGTTTGATAATAAAAGCAGGACTATTCATGCATAATAGAATCAGACTTTTTTTTTTTTTTTTTAAACATGCCTTCCTTTGCTATTCTGGACAGGTGTTTCCATAGTGCAATTTAAACTACAAAAATGGCTCATAATTGCCAACACCTAATTTAACATTCTGAAGCTAATCATAAAACAACCTCCCCTTTCACAGGAAAGACAAAGTCTCAGCTGGGCTTTAAATCCTGATTATATGACAAGGTTCCAATTGAAATTTTAGCTATCAACCAAGTGACCTTCAATGACCACAAGCTGGGAAGCTTGGTAACTAATCTAAACACATCTCTAGGCAAAACCCCCACCTCAGCGTTAGTTTCCAGACTCTTGCATTATTCACTTCATGAAGAAAGCAGAATATGAAAAGCAAATGATTGTAGCAACCTTCAACCCTCAATTCTTGAAAGGCCAACAGCAAGCTGTGAAAATATTCCCATAACCCTACTTCCTGCATGGGAGCTTAGGACACTGATAAAATGTTTATGTTGTCAGCCCACGTGTAGCAGTCAGTAATTACTTCTGCTTTTAAGAAAGAGTTATTTGAAAAAAAAAAATCTTGCTCCTATGAAAATAAAAGAAATCCTGCACTCATAGCCACTTTCAGATCATAATAAAGTCACGCTTAGTTTTTTTTACTTCCAATAATCCTCTTCAGCAACTTTCAATTCGAAAGCAGTTTTATTATTAATAATTTTATGTAAGGTTTTTCTTTCCTTCATAAAAAAAACTCCCATAACAGAGTTTCATCTTTTTTTTTTTTTTTTAAGATTTTAGTTATTTATTTGACAGACAGGGATCACAAGTAGGCAGAGAGGCAGAGAGAGAGGAAGAAGCAGGCTCCCTGCTGAGCAGAGAGCCCGATGCGGGGCTCAATCCCAGGACCCTGGGAACATGACCTGAACCGAAGGCAGACGCTTTAACCCACTGAGCCACCCAGGTGCCCCCAGTTTCATCTTTATAAGACTTCTTTTTCAATTACATTAAAAAACCAGAATCCTGGCATAGTGACATACAATCCTGCGGGACAAGAAATACTTTACTCCTATCTTTAAGTAAGATTGGTAAACCCACTGGCTCTTAATTGCTAAACCATAAATTTCTTGAGGGTGATCCATTTTTTAAACCAAGTTTGTATTCTCCACAGTGACCAGAGGGCCGCTTTGGACAAAGCTAACACTATTAAACATTTGTTGAATAAATGCTGGGCTTTACTAATACAATGAATGAACGAATTGATTTTCTCTATTCCTACAGTGATTATGTCCCTGAGATATTTTTCCCCCTGATTTGTAACTTTATGTCTATAAAATTTTGCCAAAGGCTTATGATTAAATCACACTTAATTATACATTTAACAAGGTGTCTATCCTTAAACTGAATTCAGTTTTGAATTCAATTGCTTCTATATTGAATTCAATAACATTTTGTAAAACAAAACAGGAAATACCTCAAAAAATCTGTATCAAGTAAAGCAGTGCATCTGTAAGTTTTATTTGGGTATGCTCAGACTTTTTCTAATATAGATTTTGGCTGACTTACATAAAAAGACTTATACTTTTTATTGGAAGTAGTTTTATTGGAAGAAGTTAGAAGACAGAAGGTTAAGAATAAAGGAAGATACCAACATGCCAACCACAAAGGCCAACACAGTGGGTGTGATCATACACAAAAATTGTCTGTATGCTTCTTGGCAGCTAAGCCAAAAAATAAAAAAAATAAATAAAAATAATAAAAGCTAGAGAGAAGAAGAAGGAGGAGGAGGAGGAAAAATACAATGGGTTACATAACTCACTAATAGAAAAGAAGAAAATTTACTACTGTCTCAAAGAAGACACATTTTTTCTTGGTACTAAACTCAGAGCAAGTTCTCATGTGGGTCTTAGGTAGGGAACATTGAGTAATTTAATGGACAATGTCCTTATACCAATTTCACAGCAAATGCAGAAATGGGCCTCATGTGGCTCTTTCTTGTAAAGGCCTTCAATAAAAGTTGAAGGCATAATATTAAAACACCAGGGAGGAAGACAGTTCTGGGAGGGACCCAGCAAATGAGATGCCAGCATGTGTTCAATCCTGATCCAAAGGTAGAACTTAGGATGCCGGCAGTTGTAAAAGACTTAAACTGGTTCTTTGCTGAAGTTTCATATTTGTTAGGAGCTGGAAGCAGTGGATTCTTGAGATAACCCTCAAGTGAGGGTTTTGAGGTTTTGCTGTTTATGGTTAAGAATAGACTTGTAAGATTTAGAATCTATACAAGGAAATGAAAGACCAATATATAATGAAAAAATTCAAAACCTGAACCAGTGTTGGGGTCTGAGTCTCCTCACTCCACAAGATGGTGGGATATGAAGGGGTTACTCTATATGGCAAGCTTCTTAGTCTTTTTCATCCTTCTAACGGCAGGGTCAAGTTAAACTGTTTTCACTAAGACTTGGGATAAATTCCCAAAGATTTGTTCCATAAGTCAACAATCTCTTTAAAATATCAACTTGAGATTTCAAAATACATGTGCGTTATTATTCCATAAAATGTTTGTATTTGTTTTAATATGAAAATAATGACAGCATCAAATGATGATGAAGATGTGGAGAAATAGGACTCTCATTCACGACTGCTGGGAACATAAAATGGTACAGACATTTTGGAAGACAGTTTGGAATTTACTAATAAAACTAAACACGTTCTTACCATATAAACCAGCAATCACACTTCTTGATATTTACCTCAAAGGAGTTGAAAAGTTGTGTCCACACAAAAAGTTCCACATGGATATTTATAGCAACTTTATTCATAATTGCCAAAACTTGGAAGCATCTAAGATATCCTTTAGTAGATGAATAGGTAAATGAACCACGGTGCATCCAGACAATGGAATGTGATTTGGCATTAAAAACAAATGAGCAATCAAACCATGAGAAGACATGGAGGAATCCCAAATGCATATTACTATGAAAGAAGCCGAGGGCTATATACTGTATGATTTCAACTGTATGATTATTCTGGAAAAAACGAAAGTATGGGGATGGTAATAAAATTAGTGGTTGCGAGGGGTCGGGGAGAGAGAGGAATGATTAGGATTTTTAGGGTACCAACAATGCTCTGTATGTTACTGTAATAGTGGATACATTTGCCCAAACTCATAGAATGTACAACACCAAGAGTGAACCCTAATGTTAACTATGGGCTTTGGGTGATAATGATGGGTTTATTATTTATTTATAAATATTTTATTAATGTACTTTAGAGAGAGAGTTTGTGGTAAAGTGGGGGACCCTCCCTCATAGGGAGAGGGAGAGAATCTCAAGCTGTCTCCCTGTCAAGTACAGACCCTGATGTGGGGCTCAATCCCATAATCCTGAGGCCACGATCTGAGGCTAAATTAAGAGTCAGATGTTCAATCAACTGAGCCACCCAGGTGTCCTGAGAATGATGTGTTTAAATGTAGATTCATCAGGTGTGACAAATGTACCACATTGGTGGGGGATGTTGATAATAGGGGAGGCTATTTTTGTGCGAAGGAAAGGGATATATGGAAAATTTCTGTACTTTCCATTCATATTTGCCATAAATATAAAGCTCTTCTAAAAAATAAAGTGTATTTTAAGAAATGTGTTAAGTAAACTGTAAGAAGAGATAAGCCTTGTTTATAGACCATCTTCGAGTATTGCCTGGCCCACTTCTCCAATCTGAGTAGCACAGCCAGAGACAAGCCAGTAGTTGTACCCTGAGAAAATGTCAATGCACGCTTCCACGCATCCACTACAGCCCTAAGTGAAACCAGTTAATGTTGTAGAGAGCTGAATTCTGAGTATCATCATCTCCCAAATTATTTTCCCAGAAATATCAGTAGAAAATAACTTAAACAATTGCCCTGCTGTGGGGATTTGAATGAGTCCCACAGCTTGAATGTCCATGAAGAGAAATAGCTTCACTTTTTTCAGATACGACATCGAGTCCCTCTTGCTGATAATAGTGGATGAGCAGGGATCTGAACCAGTCAGCTTGACTTTAGAATCTTTCTTTTAATGTGTATGCTAAATTGATTTGAGATTATTCTATTTAAAATCCTTTGGTTCTATAATCTTGAGTTACTTCAAGTCTCCATGTGGCCTAGAACTTTCTTTGTAAGTGTATCTGGGCCAAAACCGTCTCAGGGTCAGACTGTGGATGTGCAGCCATTCTTGTTCTCCTTTAGCACTCTTACTCTCTCCATTTCAGTGACTTTCTCCAGAGTTCATGGACTTTTTTTTTCTCCTGACAACTTTACCTCAGGTCTGTGGCATCATGTCCTCTGAGACACGTCTCGTGTCTCCATGAGATCTTTCCTGCTTTTACTCCTCACTCAGGGCTTTACCATATATGTTCTGAGAGGAAATCTTGGACTAGCTCCTTTTTTACTGCAGGCCATGCCATAATTTCTAACCAGCCTAGTGGTCAGTGCCCTGATCTGGTCTTGTCAGCAGTGGCTGGGAGAACTGGCATTTAGTGTATGGAAAGCCGGGTTATTCAAGAAGTAATGACGCAGATGAGATGTTTCCCTCCAAGGGGAATGTGTGTGACAGGCTTTCTCAGGCTTGGCATGTCCACTACAAAGCTGAAGCAGATGTTCTATCGTTCTTTTGAATTTCTTTGAAGAGCCTGGTTTGTTCCATTACTGCGTGTCCCTTTTCAAATTTATCTTGGCAAGTCACTGTTAACTTATTTATATGGGAGGTGACACTGCTTCAGTGGGTATCTTCAGTGGCTTGTCCAGGTCCCAAAAGTTCTTAATCAGTATCAAAAAAACCTTGAACACTTGAAAAAAAAAAAACCTTGAACACAAACCTTGAATGAACACTTGAAAGCATTTTCAACTGTTAGAATGCTAGCATTAGTCAATATGAGTTTTCATGCTGGCTTACTCCTTATATACTCAGTTTCTAATTTACAAAAAAACAAAAGACAAAAAAGCCTCTCTTTGTTGTGTGAGCTTTTCCCATTTTCCAGACAGCTATAATTTTACATTTTTCCTCTTTGGTTATATTCTGAGTTCACAAGGACCATCCCTACACTATTATCTCAGATGGTCTTTGTTTCTGTTCTGTGACCCACCATCACTGTCACCCCTTCCTCCCTCCGCTGCCATCTCTACTGGTTTCAAATGCCTGCTGTCCTTCTAGTTTTGCCATTTTAGTGTTTCACATCCACTGAGGTATGTGCTAATTTTGTATAGAAATAACATTGAATTTGCACACAGACAAGTCAGTCATAAGAATGAGATGAGTGGTTTTGTCTAATACCTATTAGAAAAATCTTCTGTGTTTTGGAAGCAATAGTTTTTTTCACAGTTGCTTTGCTTTTGTTTGTGCTGACAGAATTTTACTTTCAAGCAATGAAAAAAAAAAAGATTAAATGTGTGTGCTTAAATCTGAAACTGTTTTTCAGAAAATGATATACAATTATACTGTTTTTTTTTTTTAACCAAAACCTCATGTTAAGAGGATTATCTTTTACAAAAAAAGTCGTTGATAAAAGTTCTAGAGGCTACATACTTGGGAGGCAAATACTACTTCTTTCATGGGAAGAACAATGTATAAACTTATGTCAGCTTTCCAGTAAAAACAATGGTTATCTTGCTGATATATTGGGTGTAAAAGACTCTATGGAAATACTATATTTCTTCTGGGAACATACTTATTTCCTTGCAAAGTTTCTTTACAAGTGTTCTTCTCTGTCTTGTCACTTGAGACAACTTTTTATTATACTAAACACTTTAAGTTATGCAATTTTGGAACAGCAAACTCTAAGAACAACAACCAAATGATGTGTGATATTTACTTGATTAGTTGGTTATATTGTATTGCTACCTTGCTGGAACATTTAAAACTACTCTTTTACTCTCAAGACTTCAATTGCCATAGTGTCTTACAATGAATCTTCAACATCTATCTTAAAATATATTTATAGTACATATTTATTTAAACTAATTACTTACATAACTATATATATATAATTATATATAACTATGTTATAACCAAAATATACATCTTTCCTCATTTTTGTGAGGTGGAATATATTTTTTTGTATGTCTGTATCTTAAGACTTACTAGTTTGTATAACTTAATCATTATTTGCCAAAAGATTACAATTTCAAGGGCATTACTGATATTTCATATGGTCAATTTTATTTAAAAATGTGGTCAATTTTAATTTAAAATTAAATCCACTTTGGAAATTCTGTCATATGTATTACATTTTAACAGTGAATTTAAAAGTAAGAGTTTAAAAAACACATTCTTTTTGAAATAGGAAGCTATAAGTGAAATCACACACATCACAGCACTAGTTTATAATAGGATGCCCTCATTTTAATTATTTTCAGAATATGAATTAAGCCATTATAGGTGATCCTTTTAAAGGTGGGCTCAGGAAAGATGGGAAACATTTTTATAGCCTTAGAGAAAAGGGATTTGGTCATTTGGAAACACACCATTAAAGACAATCCTAGTGACAATATGGAAAAGGCAATTGCGCAGACCTTTCCAGAAGAAATACAGAGGATGTGAGGTCAGGAAGGAGGAGAGAAAGAGGTTCAAAGCAAGGCACATCTGGGATTGTTAAGAACAATCAGAAGCCATAACATAAAGAAGACAAAAGGTGAATGTGCCTCAGTCCATTCCACAGCCATCTGGCTCAACGGACTTTAAATATTGAGCAAGCATTGTTTCAATGACTTCTTTTTTTCTCTTTCTGATCTCAGCTACTAGAAAACCAGTTTATACAAAGTCAACCTTTTTGTGGCATCCCCATTAATTCAGGAGTAGTGCATTTTTAAAAATTTTCCAGCCTGGGATAGTCTTAACTTCCTACTTACTGGATTCTCTGTGTCCAAGACAATTTGTAGCTCTCTAAAATTACAGATTGTCATCCTACAGTGACTTAACTGAGAAAATTTGGTGTTTGTCCCATAAACAAGCAGTAGGCATTTTAACCCATGAACAAATGGTTAAAACAAATACACACCTGATTTTTTTTTTCTTAATATTCAGGATGAAAACAAGTATGTTCTTTTTCTAAATCTATGAAGAAAAATGGTCCATTATCCATGAGAAGAAAAATGCAAATTCTTCTTTTAGATAATGTGAATCAAACATATGAGAGTATCTGTTTAAAAATAATTAATAGATTTATTTATAGCATAGTTTCAGATTTACAGAATAACTGAGCAGATAATACAAATAATTTGATACACCCTTTTCACCCCTCACAGTGTTCCCTGTTATTAACATCTTGCATTAGTGTAGTTCATTTGTTACAGTCGATACCTATTGATGCTTTATTATTAACTATAGTTTATTATTTACATTAAGAGTCACACTTTGTATTGTTCAGTTCTGTGGTTTTAACAAGTACATAATAATATGTATCCACCATTACAATTTTTTTCCTCATGTCACTCTTTTATTTTTATTTTTTTGTTAACATATAATGTATTATTTCACCACCCTACAAACTCCGTGTTTCACCTACCTATTCATCATCTTCCTCTATCCTATCTAAACTGTGATGACCACTGACTCTATAGTTCTACCTTGTCCAGAATATCATTTAGTTGATATCATAGTTGTAATCTTTTCAGACTGAATTCTTTCACTTACCAATATGCTTTTAAGGCTACTTTATGTCTTCATAGTTTAATAGCCATTTCTTTTTATCACCAAAGAATTCTTTAAATATGCAAAATTTATGAGACCAAATATAGCACTGGAAAATAAGGATACTTAAGTATGTATCTTTAAGGAAAATTGAGTATCAAAAAGTTGTTTATTTCAGATGCCAAGTAATTTTCAAAGATCATTAGGCTCAACAAAATTCTTTTTTGTCTGAAAAATTTATTAGCCTTATTTAGATTTTCCAGTACCACTAACATGTTTCTAAGTCATATTCAATTCCTTTCTTACCCATCTGTAATACTTGGACCATCTGGTAGGTTCCATAGGCTGTTATACCCCATTCATCAGAAGGATTAGCCAATAATCAATATTCCATGTATCCCCAAAGCCATGAGAATTGGTCTGCCTCTTCTCTGTCCTTCTGTATCACTTTGTTCCCTCCTCTTCACACCCCTGACTTAGACATTAATACTCTAATTTATCAGAGAATTTTTTGGGGGGTTGGGATGAATAACCATGAATAACCATGAAACAGCAAGACATTTCTCTATGGCTGTTTTCCCTTCATCTCATCTTATCTGTGGTTGATGATCAGTTGTTTCTAGAGTTCTCCACAAATATAAATTTCCACTGAAATGAAACACACAGGAAACTAAACAGAAAGAATTAGAAAAACAATCTTTCACTGGATCTGATGTCTCCTATTTATAAATACTCAGGCATAATCACTTAAATGAGCATTTTTTAAGGCCAGTGTACTTATCATAAAAACTTCTCTGACTTGTAATAAAAAACTATTAAAAATAATCTGATTTTCATGTGCTTATGATCTAAACTATATACAGTAGTAGTTTTTGTTTTCATTAATAGGAACCAGGTCGTTATACAAGTGTTTCTTGAACATATGTTTGAGAAAACTATTGTAATGATCTAGGCAAGGCTGCTTTATAACCACCAGACTGGAATAAATTTAGTATCCTAGAAAATATAATTGGTTAGTGTAATTAAAAGTTCATCTTTCTTCTAAATAACTTGCTTAAACAGAAAGACATCTTGTAAAATGGCTTAGATCCAGTATTTTTGCTCTGCTTCCTTTTTCTAGGAAGCATATTGATTGTAATTTTAGAAATAAAGCTATTTAAACAAAATCAATTAAAACAATATTAAGAAGGTCATGCACATATTTATAAAAATCAAATAATCTGTTAATTAAAAAGCACAACCCATTAGTAACGTTGAAGCTTGAAATTTCCATGGTAACAGTTTAAAAAAAATTAACAGCACACATTTTATTTACTTTGAAAAGAGATAGATCCAATAAAACAGGCTGATGACCCAAAACAGGGTGGGTTTATAGTCATATGTTTGGGTTAGTAAATTGAGAAGTGTCAGCAAGATTGACAGGGAAAGTAGACTTGAAGTCCCAGCATATCCCTCTAACAGTCATGGCTATTGCATTGGGAAAATATACGTAATGTTAAATAAGCTACTTATATTTTTTACAGTTTTAATTTTCGACATTGCTACATAGGCAAACACTGATTATTTTACAAATACAGAATTGCCTCCATAGTATCACATTTTTTCCCCTTTGCAGGAATTAATTGTTAGGAATGCCACATTTTCTCTCATCTTTAGCATTACTTTTAAAGACATAATTCCCCTGGCCACCCCCAGGGCATTTTCAAATTTTCCTTGTCCCCTCCCTTTTTAATCCCTTTGTATGCATTATAAGTAGTGAATAATAGTTTCCTCTGTTTATCTATCCTTTTTTCCCCTTATTTTCAGTTGCGCTGAATATGAAATTATTGTCCTCCTCCCCCAGATACCTGCAAACTCTGCTTGTATTCTGATTTTATCTGACCCAAATTCTTGACAGTCAAGTGTACAAATAATTCAACATATGTATGTCTATCACATATATTCTCAACGTTTGTTTATCAGTAATAAAAATGAATATCAACAAATCAATGATGCCTTATGCGGAAAAATCATAAATGTAAAGATATATAAGTTCCTTAGTAATCTTGGCTCTCAGGAGGCATATGAGTTGTGGGGGAGATGTTATGAATGTAAATGAAATTATAGCAAACAGCATGGGCTCTGAATAATCAGTGTTTAGAGTGTGGTGCAGAGCAAAAGAAGAGAAGCAGAAGACAGAAGAGGGAGAGGCTTGTTCAGCACTGGACGATTGGGGTAAGTCCTGCCGAAGGAGGTGGGCTTTCCTTTGGGTCCTAGAGAATGGGTGCAATTTAAATAGCGGGAAAACAGGAGGAAAAGGAGTTCTCAGAATAAGCACAGAGGGAACCGGGACAGAGAGAGTGTAGAAGTTCAGGATGTCTTGCGGACACTGAAGAGATGGGAACAGAAAGTTCATGTCAGGCCTGGGTGAGAGATGAGCTTGCAAAAACAGACTGAGACCGCTTTCTGGCAGATTCTATACATCAGGCTAGATAGTCCTAGTGATGAGCATCAGACGATCATTTTGTTGGGTTCTTGGCAGGAGAATGGGTTATCCTTGGGTGGGTTAATCAGACAGTAGTATGAAGCCTGCTTTGCCAGGGCAAGATTGGGGAACTATGAAGAGGGAATTGCTGAGAGGCGGTGAGGAGGGGTGGTCTTAGCACTGATTAGTCTTAGTGATGTTGAATTCGAGGTGAATGACTAAGCAGTCAATTAAGGTGGAAATATCCATTCGAAAAATTGTTTTAAGAGAGAATTTAGATTTAGAATTCATTCCAATTAAGAAAGTTTGACCAAGTTCCTCTCCTGCCTTCAAGGTCTAAAATTAAGCCATTAAAGGTAATGGCTAATTGAACAGATGACAGCTTTAAGGGTGAAAAAATGTAAAGAACAAAAATTGGAGAGAGGACTGGATCCTGAATCTAATGTTCTCGTGGGAAGAGGAATCATTAAAGGAAATAAAGAAATTGTGAGAGAAATAGGTGGACTAGAAGAATGTAGCCTTGTTGAAGTTATGCAAAAAAGGGATTGATTGACCCAGTTAATACTAACATCCACCTGTCAGAGACTAAGGTAGAACATTTGTTTCATCATGATTTTTCACTACGTAGTTCACACATCGCTAGGAAATGCTTCATGTAACTGAATATAATTCTCCTCTGCCAACAAGTATCAACATACCCTGTGAACTGTTGCAGAGTGATTTATAATGTGAATAAGACGAGGAAAGTGTGTTTTCCTTATGCTTGTGGATACACGTCAGTCAAAACTTTCAAAAGCCTACCCTCAATGGCATGAAGAACTCTGGAGCCATGTTTTCTTCTCTTTCGTATTTTGCGAATTTCAGAAATCAGCTATTAATCACAGAGAATACCACAAAACGTGATCATATCTTTTTTAATCCCTGAGTCCAAAATGAGAATTTGCTGAGGCAATGCTCTGTCCATGCATGCCCGGATGTAGATTTGGTCATGATAAGAGAGTAAGGAGTCAGTTCTGCAGAAGGGTTGCTCTTGGCACTCTAGCTGGATGCACCTGTGCATACTAGAACAGAGGGAAAAGGTAGGAAAAGTAAGTAGATTTGGATTCTGCGGTACTGGAGATTGTGCAGCATGGTAACTGGAGTTGGTTCCATTCATTGTCGTCCAGAATAGAAACCACTGTAGTAATCCATCAACCCTGGGAGTGCAATGTACAATCCTAGCTAAGGAGTAGTGGCTTCTCAGAATAATGTATTCATCCCTTGGGTTAAAGGTAAGAATGAAAAAATTGCTGAGGTTAAATTACCATCACCTTGCCCTGATGACTTAAAATGCTAGAGGAGGGCTGTTATTGGGCATCTCTCCTGCTAACATTGCTGAATCCAGTTGAGAATTTGGGAGGCTTGTTACATAGCTGAAGCTATCAGTTCAGCTCAGTTGGGAGAATCCTGGACCAGTTCCAGTCTTTCTTCTGCCTCTGGCTTAGCTGCGTGATCCTGAGCAAGTCACTGGACTTGCTATTTTCCCCTGATGTTCTCGGGAAAGAAAAAGATATGTCTATTCCATGGTGAGATACAGGAAGATTCTTTTATTTAAAAAGTAGAAAACACAGTAGGAACAAGTCATTTTCAAAAGTGTTCCTGGGTTTAGGAAATACATACTTACTTTCCTCCAAGTTTATTTAAGATCAGTAATTAAGAATATATATTTTTTAAATTTTGTAAGAGCTCTTCAAGGAGAAATTTGCCATTTCTGGAAAATGAATGTGGTTCCAAACTTGGAATCATATTTTTAGACACTGCAACCTGGTTTCTCACCAAATGTCCACAGCTTCCTACTGGACTTTTCATGCTTTTCACTTTTTGTTGTTGTTGTTGTCTTTTTTCTTCCTTTTGGATTCTCTTTCCCTCCCTCACTCCCTCTCTCACTCTCTCCCTTTCCCTCCCCCATCCCATTGCCTCTGCCTCCCCATCTCTATTGTAGAATAGTTTTTATTTTCAGACTACAGAGGTTCTTTGTTTTATCTTTAATGATATATAAAAAAGTACCCTTTGAAATTAATTCTGAAGAGCAGAAATCACTGTACAATTTTATGAAAGGTAAGTCCAGCAAAGACTAGTTCAGGTGAAGTGAATATCACACTTAAATTACCTAGAATTTAGTTTAGGACTGAAAACTAGTAGGAATAGCACCATCTTGTAGTACATCCAGATTTGGAAAGGATTTCTTCCTTTTTTTAATCAGGTGATAGTTACTAATAACACTGATCATAGAAAATGAGATTTTAGCATAGAATATAATAAATAGTAGAAAATGTCAAAACTTCTGAAAATCTGCATCAGTCTGCTAACTACAGAGAGTTCATCAGAGTTAGCAGAGATTTGGAAACTTTGGAAGAAAGTGTATTCTTTCCTAAGCAGTACAAGCTATACCCCTGAGGGAGAATATTGGTTAAAGAGACTTAAAATTGTATGATTTGTGGAATATTATGCAAACCCGACTACAAGGTGATCTATTTTCCAAAGAGAAGATCCTAAAAAAGGCTTTTGATTTATTTTGTTGTGCTTGGTTTGCCAAATCACATACATACATTTGGGGATGTAGTTTAAAAAGCTATTTATAAAATTTAAAATTGTATTTGGACACACAATTTTAAAATTGCATATTATTTAAATGATACAGTAATGAACAAATGCTACTTTTTTCCATGTTCTCATTCCACGAAGCAGCTATATTAAAACTTATCACTTGCATGAGTATTTTATAATGCCTGAATATAAATAAAAGGGTTTTTTGGAAATTATCTTTTAGAAACCAGTGTCTTTGTTATAAGTGGAACCACTTGGTAGGTCGTCTAAACCAAAGAATTTGTCACCTTTCTATCCAAGTTGTTGGAGATATCTCTTTTACATCTTATGCATAAGGTGGCCATTGGAAATTTTACCCTTAGCCACAAATATCCATTTGATAGTCATCATTTCAACAACTTAATTATTAATACTTTACTTTTAAAAGTAAGAATAATTATTAAGTATGCATACATTTATTTGCCACATTTTACGAAGTTAATTCCATCATTAATTGAGTTATTTTGGGTTAGTGGACCTTTCTGAAATAGAATTTTATTGTTAAAATAAGAGAAGTCCATTTAATATTTGAGATTCTATTAGATGACTTTCTTGTTTCTGAGGAATAATTTTGAAAAAAAACCTCATCCTATATTCAAGTATACATGTTACTTGTGTTTTTTAGTGACTGGGTCTATTGAGGGTAATATAATCAGGATAACATATTTGAAATATCTTCTGAAGCATATATTCTCTTCTTGTTAGGCAATTTCAATCCCTGTGGTTAACATTGCCATAGAGAAGGTAAGGTTAATTAATCAGGCCTAAGCAGCACCAGCATAGGGAAGCTCCACCAACTGGAAGAGGAAGTGGGATGACCTGATTCCACAGGAAGGTAAGGAAGAAGGTAAGAGTGAGAGGAGGAAGGTAACACCTGAAGTAAGCAAGGAGAGCTCTCTTACTCCCATCATTTGCATAAAACCCAAAGACAGAAGGGCATAGAAACATTCATATAAGTTTTGTGGAGTCCTAGACATGTCCTAGGGATGTTCTCTTTCAGAGAAGTTGTCTCTTGGGAGCCACATTCAACATGGCATCAGGCAGTAGAATAGAAAAAGCCAAGGAAGGTGATCTGAAGAAAAGCTTCACAGAGCTCTGTGCACTTCGGGTGAAAGTGAGAGAAAGCAACTCAGAACTCTACATGGAAAGGAAGAGCCAAGAGAACCCAAAAAATCTGGGGTCAAATTTTATTGGCTAAAGCATGTCACATGGTTGTATCTAACATCAAGGGTACATAGAAGTGTAATTTTGCCATATGTCCACAAGAAGATGCAGGAACAGTTGGTGAACAGTGCTAATGGCCACCATAATTTGTAAGCCCTCTGTAACTCTGCATTATGGTTTCAACATGGACAGGATGTGAGAAATAGAAAAGATATCAGTGGCTAAAATTTCAGCATAATTAATGTTACAGTTTGTGCCACCATATTCTTACATTTTTAAATAGAACAGCATCGATTATTCAAAGTTCAATTAAACTAAGAGAATTCATTTTAGATCAGGAGTTGGTGAACTTTCTATGTGAAGGGCCAGACAATACATTTTTTTTTCAAGTTTTTATTTAAATTCCTGTTAGTTAACACACAGTGTAATATTAGTGTCATGTATAGAATTTAGTGATTCATCACTCATATACAACAGTCAATGCTCGTCACAGCCAGTGCCCTCTTTAAAACCTATCACCCATTTAACCCATCCCCCCATCAACTCCCCTTCCTTTCTTACATCCTATACAAAAATAAACAGGTAATAAATATTTTAAACTTTGCAGATCATGTGGTCTCTGTTGCAACGACTTGATTCTGCTATTGGAGTGTAGAATCCAGGACAGCTGATAGGCAGATGTATAGGAGTGGTACGTTCCCATACATCTTTACTTAAGGACACTAAGTTTGAAACTCATAAAATTTTCATACATCACAGAGTATTATTCTTCTTTTCATTTTTTTTTCCAATCAGGTAAAAATGTAACAACCATTTTTAGCTTGCAGACTATACCAAAGCAAGATGGTGGGTGGCACTTGGCAACAAAGGGATCTTACATTGAGAATTGAAATCATACAAAACTATTGGAAGGAATGGAGGAACAGTCCTGGCTTCAATGACCAGGAACAATAAGCAGCTCCAGAAATTACTCTGCCTTTGCCATGAGCAGGTAAACCACTATCACAAATGCAGGAAGCTGAAAAATCGCGAATCTGCTGCTAATTGTGCTGACTTCCCAGGCTGGAGTCCCAGGCTCCTGGGCCAGGATCCAGAAATCTGCCACTGCTTTTCTAGGAAGCTGCTGAATCAGGAATTCACCCACCATGTTGGGAAGTCTCTGCCATAGCTTCCACCTTGGCTTAATCCTTGCCAGCAAAACGTAGGCCTCAGACTTGGCTTTTGCTTACACTTGATTCCATTTCTCAACATTCCTATATGCACATGGTGGAACCCAAATCATATCCTAGTGCCCAGAGAGTCTGAGAAATGGTTTTAACCTTCCAGCTACTACGTGTTAGCAGGGGTTTCAACGGATATTTGACAAAACAATTAAAGGTATGGAATATAGCCCAATGACAGGGAGATGGACTCAATTAAGATGACTTCTCTGGCATTTCCGAAACCTTCCATGAGCTCTCAGGAAGTCTAAGTCCTCTGTAGAACTCTCACAAAATAGCATAATGGTAAAAATGATTGACTACATCCTCTTCCCACCAGTACCACCGCCCCCAAACAATCACTTACTCCCTCCCACTGAACTGTGAATTTTCCACAGTTGCATAAAGAGATTTGTGTCATCATGCTTATGGTGGCCCTGTTTGAAATAGCAAAGAAAGGGCTTGTTAATACAAAAAAAGGTAAAGATTTTGGTGTAGACGTGTTATAAAACAATTGAAAGAGGGGCCCTTGGGTGGCTCAGCCAGTTAAGTGTCTGCCTTCAGCTCAGGTCATGATCTCAGGGTCCTGGGATTGAGCCCCACATTGGGCTCCAGCTCTACACCAGGCTCCTGGGAGCCTGCTTCACCCTCTCCCTCTGCCACTCCCCCTGCTTGTGCTCTCTTGCTCTCTCTCTCGCTCTCTCAAATAAATAAATACAACCTTAAAAAGAAATTAAAATATGGTTATAGATACTGACATGGAAAGAGGTCCCAGACAGATTATAAACAAAGAGTTCAAGAACAGTTTATGAAGTATGATCCTACTTTAGGAAATATAATTTTTAAGTGCATTATTATCTTTATGGATTAATTCTCATCTTAAATATAATTCAAAGGTATAAATAGAGTTGATAGAAGAATAGAAAATAGAAAGCCAACGTTCTCTATAATCCTCATCTCCTAAAATAACCTGGATCAGTTTTTTGTTTTTTGTTTTTTTAATGTATATCACTTTTTTTTTTGTACACATACAAAGTTTGGATTACATTTTTAAGCGAATTCAGTTTTGTTTGAGATGCACATTTTTATTTTTAGGAATAAAATTTGTTGTGTCAGGGCTGTACTACTTAGGGACTTTTGTGGTACTCTGAATTTCATTTTTCTACCAAAAACAGCCATAGGAGGCCACTGATTCCTTCACAGATACCTTTCCTCTGGGCTCACATATAGGACTGACTTGTTTCATAAATGTGGGTTCAGTTTTACACAATTTTATTTTTTTATTTTAATTTTTTTAAAGATTTTATTATTTACTTCACACACAGAGGGAAAGAGCATAAGCAGAGAGAGTGGAAGAGGGAGAAGCAGACTTCCCGCTGAGCAGAGTGCAGGACTTGATGCCAGGACCTGAGATCATGACTTGAGCCAAAGGCAGTCGCTTAACCAACTGAGACACCCAGGCTCCCCTACACAATTTTAAATTGTAACACGTTTCAGAGGCTATTGTTTTCCACAAGAACTGCAAAGTGCTATTATTTGCAGTGCAAATATGACATTTAATCAATCCAAGACAGGCAAAGTACTTGTAAACATTAAGCAAAAAACTGATGATGTATCTCTGAGAAGCACTACATTCTGCTAGGTCCTGCTTGAACACTTGTGTTATTCTCAAAATATAAGACTTCTAGACAAAACACTTCAATTTCCTATTGTTGAACAAAAAGAGAATCTACATAAAATAAGTGTAGGAGCTATTTCCATCATCCCTTAATACCTTCCTGAGAATATCTCCATCACGGTCTCTCCCTGTGTGCATGGGTCCATCATTGCTTTACGTGAAACAAACTATAAAACATATGATAGGTTTATCAGTTCTGCTACCACAACATATTTATTTTCTACTTGAGCAAAATATACATAGATGAATAAGCTGTCTGTAACTAACTATAAAAAGCACAATGTCCAATAGCAAGTAAGTCTAGAGGTAATAAGACAGTTAAAGTAATTATAGCTAAACCTGACGAATTTTGAGTAAGTGAAAGGAAAAGAAAGCAAAATGGAAAAAGCCTGAACAGTCAAAAGCACATAAGCAGTGGTTTTCAAACCACTGGGCCTTAGAACTTCTTTATACTAAAAAAAGCATTGAGAATGCCCAAGTAGGCCTGCCAGATAAAATATAGGATGCCTAGTGAAATTTGAATTTCAGATAAACAATGAATAATTTATTAGCATAAGTTCATCTCAAATATTACATGGGACATATGTATATTAACAGTTATTGATTGCTTATCTGAAATTCAAATTTACTGGGTGTCCTGTAGCTTTATTTACTAAATCTGACAACCTTACCCCATTTGGTTATATCTGTCAGTGCTTTCCATATTATAAATTAAAACTGAGAATTTTTTTTAAAAATCTGCACTCACTAATTCATTTTAAGATAACAGCAATAGACCTATTCCTGAAACCACAATTTTATGAAAAATAATTACACTTTCCTTAAAAAACAGTGAGAGGGCTGGAATGGTTTTACATTTCTGCCTATCTCTCTGACATCTAGCTTAATAGAAGACAGCTAGACTCTCGTACTAATTCTCTATTGAATCTCTTGCACTATGTTGTCCCATTTAAAGTATCTGAACAGGGGTGCCTGGGTGGCTCAGTGAGTTAAGCATCTGCCATTGGCTCAGGTCATAATCTCAGGGTCCTGGGATCAAGTCCCACATCGGGCTCTCTGTTCAGCAGGGAGCCTGCTTCCCCCCTCTCTCTCTGCCTGCCTCTCTGCCTACTTGTGATCTCTCTCTGTGTGTCAAATAAATAAATAAGATCTTTAAAAAAATTTAAAAAAATAAAGTATCTGAACAAAACATGGCCTCACTCAGATATATAGTTTAGAAAAAGGAATAGTATTTTAATGCCTTTTTGGATAACTGTGGATGTTCTCCTTTGATCTATACCCCAAATCCATAACTGATAATTTCTTAGAGGTTGGTTGCAATAAGGAATCAGAAACTACAACAGGTTTTCATACTGTCACAGTAAAATCCATTTATCTGTCTAGCTCTTTGAATAGATATTCTATCCTTGCCATGTGACATTATGGGGCATGAGCCATTTGGGAAATAATTGGCTTACTGATATATGTAGTTCTTTCAAATGATCTTTGTACAGTATCAAGAGACCATGTTGGTTAATATTACCACCAATCGCCTCAGAAGAATCTTAAACATTGAGAAGGTATTGGGTTCAAGGTGGTAGATTTATGTTTTCCCAAATACTAATTATAACTTGAAAATTCATATTGTGTCATTGGCAACAGATGCTAATAGTTTTTTTTTTTTCCCTAAAGTTAACGGACACATTTGTTTCTTTTCAAGATGTTTGCCAGAGACCCAAGTCTGAACAATCACAGTCCGTCATTTTCTCAAGTAGAGACGGTACTCCCGTTAAAAAAGCATCACGTTCAGTTTGGAACACAAACATTTTCCTTTAGACCACCATCAGACTTAGGCAGAAGTACTTTTGTGTGTACTTCAATCTTCACATCATGATATTAAAAAATATGTATTTAGGGTAGAGATTTAATTGGAGTCATACTTAATCAAAGTGATTCTTAAGGGAAATTGACTTTCTTTCCTGCATGGGTGTGTGATGGTAAAGACTACAACGATCCCTTGTGCAATTTGGTGCCTTGATTCATGCCAAGGTGCCAGGACCGTCACTTTCTCACTGGCTGTTCTGATGTCAGCCCAGTGAAATGGCAAATGGCTTCCTGGTATTATTATAAATATAGTTATGACTTTGTGAACTTCCTGAAAACATCTTGGGAATCTATAAAATTGTGCATACCAGGCTTTGAGAAGCACTGCTTAAAACAGCAGCAACAAAACCATTCTGTTTTCAAGACTACTTTAAAGAGTAGGTAGTTACAATACACAACATTAGTATTTCTGTAGACAATAATTAATGACCAAACCAACATAGTTTCTTTAACATTGACCACCCAGCCATTTTCTTCTTTTCATAAGAAGATGCCCTTCTTCTCTCTTACTTTTATAAAGATTTACTTTTTTTTTTTTTTTTTTTTTTTTGGGAGAGAGACAGAGCATGTGCACATGCACGCAGAATGGAGGGAGAGGGCAGAAGGAGAGACAGAAAGAGAACCCCAAGCAGACTCCTGCAGAGCCCCAGGTAAGCTAGATCTCCTGACCCTGAGATCATGACCTGAGCCGAGCCCAAGAGGTGGAGGCTCAACCAATTGCCCCACCCAGGTGTCCCCAAGATGCCCTTATTTTCTGTAGCTTCAGTTTACCCTCTCCTTCTGTTAAAGTACCACCTTCTCATTTGGTCCTCTACTCTTACATGTCAAAAATTCCTCTCATTGGCATCTATGTCCAAAATAAAATCACATATGAGTGCAAGGAAAACCTACAATGATTCAGGAAGGTCTTTCTTTGTTTGGGGTTGCATACAATTTAATGCTAGCCATGTCCCAAGGCCACAATGATGTCACAGCAGCCAACCGACTCCATGGTTAAGTTTCATCATCCCCTTGCTTCAAAACTTGTCCAGTAGCCTTATTGTCCTGATGAAGTACAAATTCCTTAGCCCAGTGAATATGTTTCTCACATCTTGGTCTCAATCCAGCCTCTCTTTTACTTTTCTTGTTAACTTTCAAAGGGCACATGTGTGTGTGCGCGCACACACACACACGCACACACACACATAATTTGCCCCAACCACTTGCTATTTCCTAAACGTACATTTGACTTATAAGCTTCCACATCTTTGCACATGTTCTCTTTTCTGTCTCAGATGTTCCCTCCAAATTCTGATTTGCCTGGCAAATTTCTCCCCAACCAAGTATTTACTTATAACTTGTCTTCTCAAGGAGGCCCTTCATGAACACCTTTTCAAAAATATCATCCCCTCCAACATTTCATTTCCTTCTTCTTTGCTTTGTCTTTCATTCTCACTTCTGACATGCAATACAGGGTACTTATCTTGATCACCTGCTGCCTTATCCACTGGAATGCGTGTACCACGAAGGCAGAGACTTTTGCCTGTCTTGTCCGCCATTATATTTTCTGCCCCTACTGGTACTTTCCAAATATTTGTAGGTGCTCGATAAATATTTATGGAATGAATGAATGATTTCAAACTGCATCTCCTCTGTTAGCTCCCTCCGCCTCACTAAGGCAATTGAATTGCACTTTTTCCTCACTATTTTCATGATACATACAGCATTCTACTGTGCATCACTTTGTTTTGACCTTATTTATTTTTAAAATGTGGTGTTTCTACCAGATTGGGAAACCCATGACATATATAACTTGATTTATTCATCCTCAGCTGTTGGCACATGCTGACACATAGTAGGTGTTTTGGAAACATTTATTGAAATGAAACTAAATGGAGCTCCACGAGGCAGTTAAAATGAAAAATGTAGACTAAATTGAAGTTCGCATAAAATGGCATGTTTGATACAAGCAGCTATTTTAAGTGAAAAAAAAAAAAAAAGTACTGAACGGCTTTGAAAATATGGCCAGAACTACTATTCCCACTGAAACTAATGGCGCATGCAAATACTCCTTTTTGTGTTAAATATGGTTGATACTAAACTGGGCTGTCATGAACCAAAAGTTTTCCAGAGATCCTGTCTCAGTGCCAGGGGTCTTCTCTGCTTCAGATAGCCTTCTATCCCTCTTGTTCTCCTACTCCCTCCAGGAAAGAAATTCTGATCTGACTTAGTTGTCTTGTTGCTTCATAGAGCTGTTTTCAGTCTTCAATCTCTAATTTCTTTAAGGGATAACTTTCTTGATTTTAAAGAATTCAGATACCAGCCACCTCGGGAAGGGGATATCTGTCAGGATCTTTCTTCTATTAACCAATGAAGTCATACCATACAAAGGTTCTTTTTAAGGATGAATCTGATTTATTCCATTGATCAGTCATGACGAAATGTTTATATCTTCTCATGCCATTATCCACATTATAATAAAAAAGTAGACTTGAGAATGTTACCCCAAGTTTCAAAAAGCACCCTCGTGGTTCAGTTACATGGTTAACCCAAGTCCTTCAGAAGGTAGAGAATAGATTGCAGGAGTGAAAGTAGGGGTTGGGGGAGATTGGAGTGCAGAAGGAAGAGCTGAATGAGCCCTTTGAGGACCCAGAATGTTCTGGGAGTTTGAGAAGATGGAATAGTACTGGAAAGAGTTCAGAGCCCAGCAGCCTGGGGCCAAAGTTCAAACCCCTGACCTTTTATTTTCACATGTGTCTGTGGGAAAGCATCTACAATGAAGATTGAACTAAATAGTTTGCCCCCCGCCTTGATCCTGATTATGGAAACAGGAGAAATATAGTGAAAAAAAAAAAAAGAGGAAAGTGAAAATTTAAGGCTTGACTGTATAAAATTAATAGTCATTTATGTAAACTCTGTGTAGTTTGTTGGCTTTTCATATGATAATAACAATGTGCCTATTACTAAATGTGATTTATTAACCACTATAAACTTTAATTTGATTAGAATTGCTCATGCTTGCAGAGTCTACCATTAATAAACAATGTCATAATCAGCCCACAACTTTAAAGAACAGGTGAATTGTCACAAAAGGACTCATACTTAATCACCCACACCAGATAAAATTTTAATCTTTTGTGGGAAATGTTACCAGTAGAAGAGGGCACATATGCTACATATAGAACTTCCGTATGTTGTCTGCATTTTATGATGCCTGGTAAAGTATTTCTGGCTGACCTTACTGATCTGGCTGATCCTTAGGTTTCTGTGACTCAAATCCTTGAGAATACATACCTATGTCTAAAGTGGTTTTCTAAGACATCCTCAGTGGGGGCAAAATACGGTCCATAATATGAACTTTGTTATCCACTTCATCAACTTCCAAATATTTCTCATTTATCTTTTGATAACTTTTACCATCAGAAATGTGTGGTGTAAAATGTAAATTCTGTAGTCAGTACTAATCTTGGCATGGTGTGTGACAGCACTATTTAAATTCCTTATCAAGAGAGTAAATGCAGCTTTTAGAGAACATTAAGGTGTTCACATTTTCAGAGACCAGTTTTCAACTGTGAACATGTCTGCTGGTACAATAATGATCGAGCTCATTGGTCCATCAAGCTGTATCCTTCTGTCTGAGGCAGCTTTTCATTTGCATATTGACAGAAAGGGTGACCTTCTCTTCTGACCTTTTAACCCCAGTGAAGCTAATCCTGCCTTTACTTAGAAAAAGGGGGTAGGAAGGATCCTCTTGCTTCAATTGTTTTCCAAATTTAAGAACAAGGCCCTTGTTGTTTTCACAAAAATTAAGATAATTAGCACAATTAATAATCACCAATTTAGAATTCCACAAAAAATCTAACTGCTTTGTTGTGCTGTATAAATGTTATTAAAATCAATTGTCATGGAAGTAAAAGAAATACATGAACAGAATTCATTGCCCATCAAATCAATAAACAATAAAATGCAGTGGTTAAATAAGACATTGCCTTTTACTAAATCAAACAACTTGATTTTTCCCCAACAGCCTTAGAAGACTATTGAAGCCAGACATAAACTAGCTGAAAAGCTTACTTGTGGTTTAGAATAAAAGGCAAAAATCCCTCCCATCTATCCCTGGTGATTTAACCTTTGGAGCTCATAATCTGAAAGAAGACAAAATGCCCCAGAAGAGACATAACTGGCTGTCATCTTTGGTGTATAGTCAAGCAAGATGAACTAGATATAATGGAAAAGCCTGGAATCTTTTCATCTATAATAAGAGAAACATAGCCACTGAATGTTACTGCTTCTCTGAGCATCATTGTGGAGTTTGGCAAATGCCCACAGAAGCTGAGTTTACTTAATATAACTAATAACAAATTTATGCATTAACAATGCATTGATTTACAAAAAGGGAAAAGAGAGTTGTTTTATTATCTATCATTGGAAAAGATATGTTTTTACAAAACTGCTGTAAACTCCTCTCATTATTTTGATTAATTTGACTTTCTGATGGCTCTACCGAGAACAATTCTTTTATTTTTAAGGAACTAGAGTGCTGTTATTAAATATATCAATCAATATCAGGGATCATGGAAATGGATAAAGTGAATTTTAATTTATTCAATTCAACACTCTTATTAGGAACAAAAATACATTGCTTCAAAAAAAGTCTTACATTGTTTTTAGGTTTGGATATTTTATAAATGCAAATCAGACATTTATGTGTTGACAATTTATAGATTTGACTGGAAATACTTGGTTTGGAAAAATTCAAAGAAAAGCTCTGAATAAAAAGATGGTTAAAATATTTGTAACATAGATCACTCATATAAGCAAACTCAATAGATAACCATATTTTCTTTTTTCTTCTTAACACTAAATGTCCGAAATTTAAACAAATTTTAAATTAAATTCTGTCTTAACTTCTGCCAAAACCTCACTCAAAATTAAGTTTCTGGAAAGGCTTTAATGGCAAATATTGATTGATTAAGCACCCCCCTTCCCCAATTTTCACAGTGCTATTTTATATTTATTAACATTAATTAATTGTCATCTCTTCTTGCCCTGCCTGAGATAGTTCATATCTTCCCTTCCTTCTTTTTTTTCTACTTATTTAAGTAGAGACATCTACTTAAATAAGTCTTTGGAGCACTTTGGTTATTTACTTATTTATTTATTTTTAGCACTTTGGTTATTACTAGATATTTTTGGAGGCCACATTAACACATTAAGACTAATAAAGTGGCATTTACTAAATTATGCGTCAAGACAGCAAACCAATTCTGTCTGAAAGAGAATAAAATCATTTTTGCATATATCATCCAAAACTGATTTTGACTGCTATTGCCACTTTAAATTTGATGATTAACGAGTTCATTTTTCTTCTCAAACTTTCTAGAAAGTAGATGAATCATATGGACTTTTAAGTGTTCTTTAACTTTTATTTGGAAGTTACCACTTAGTACAATCATGGAAAGAGAATGTTTTTGTGTTGGTAATTATGCTCATTTACCACTGAATCTAATCTCTGGGAATTGAAAATAAGTTTTTCAATGAATATTGTATTTGTTCAAGATATTAGAATTTGAGAAGAGCAAAATTCTGTGAAATGTTCTAATGTATGGCTACATATTTATTATTCTGCTGATAATGGAAGAATAGATGTGTTTGCCCTTCTTGCTAAAATTTTGAGAATTCTAATCATATACCCTGCTTGTTATGTTCCCTCATTATTAAACTATGATCACTGAAGAACTTGAAGTTGAAACAAGGCACTTACAAAGTGAATAACAATTGGTATTACACATATCCTGTCTTTTGTTTTTGATCCTAATCACTCTGAGCTTGGGGTTGCCTTATGAACAAGTAGATTCAGATTCAACATCCTAATGCAGTAAAAACTAAATCACATTCATGTAAAATGGAGATGTTCCCAGAACTTTATGACCAGACATGTGGAAGTTTGCATTCTTGGCTCTGATATGCAGAGCTCTCTGTAGAATGAGCAGCAGACAGATGATCTCTCTGTAGAATTCATTGTCAGAAAATTATTAGTTGGATTGATGATACTGGTCCCAATCTTCCACAAAACTGAAGCAATTTCCTCAGTGCAATGTGCATTTTCATGAGTCTGCTTTAAGTTTCATTCTGTAGCATCAAGGGGAAACCTTATGAGGCATTTCATGTAAATCAAGAAAACTTTGTGTTTTACAATATTTCAATACATATCAGTAGTCAGTATAGGAATATAGCTCTTGGAATAAGAGCTCCATTTATTTAATATATTTGAAAATCAACTGAAGGAAATCTCTTTAATCATGTCTTGCAAACTGTGTTAAAATTTATTGTTTTTATTTCTTAATAAAAAAGCAATGAGGTTCTCATTGTTAAAAGTTTAGAAAACACAGAAAAAACCAAGATAATAAAATTCAACCATAATCTGTCACTTAAAGATCACTACTATTAATATTATGTTACTATATTCTGGTATTTTTCTCTATATGTACAGTCTATATACCCTCGCGCATCCATATTTGAAGAGGAAACTGTAAAAACTGGATATTTGTGATGAGTTGGATTCATTTAGCATTTATTCTCCTTTCCAATAACTCCTGATTCCTTATTTCAATATCACCTCACCATTGTGTATAGTCTTGGTGGGATCAGAAATCAAAAAGCCTTTTCCTCCCCCAACCAAGGACTGGCAGTTGGCCCAAAATGGAACAATTAGTCTCTTTCTTCCGGGACTTTGGATCTTAAGTGAGTGACAGAAATATGGGTGGGATGGGGCTGGGCATAGAAAACATTGGCACTCGTTTGTCTTGATAGACAAGTTGGGAAAGATAGCTAAGTAAATCCCTGCCCTATTTCCAGTCCTATCTCTATCTTACCCTGTTTCCTGGACTCCTCTGTCAGGTCGTTCTTCCCTGTGCCATCTGTAAGTGCCTGAGACAAAGCTGGTTTTTGTGTTTATAGTCAAAGAACCTGATCCACGGAGTACACAATTTTATCAACTGTTTATTTTGCATCCATATATTATGACTATAACAAGTGCATATGTATTTGCTATAGTAAACTCTGTGGCAGTAAACATCTTTACACATAAATATTTATGTGCATCCTGGATTATTTCCTTAGGTTCAATTTCTAGAAGTAGAACTACTAGTCACTTTAAAGTCTTCTTATTTCTTTTTCTTTTTTTAAAGATCCTTTTTTATTTTATTTATTTAACAGACAGAGATCACAGGTAGGCAGAGAGGCAGGCAGAGAGAGAGAGAGAGAGGAGGAAGCAGCCTCCCTGCTGAGCAGAAAGCCAGATGCGGGGCTCAATCCCAGGACCCTGGGATCATGACCTGAGCTGAAGACAGAGGCTTTAACCCACTGAGCCACCCAGTTGCCCCTAAAGTCTTCTTATTTCTATTGATCAATAATCCCAAAGAATGGTTATTCCAGGGTTGCCTGGTGGCTCAGTCAGTTAAACATCTGCTTTCAACTCAGGTTATGATCCTCGGGTTCTGGGATGAAACCCGCATTGGGCTCCCTGATCAGCTGAGAGCCTTCTCCTCCCTTTCCCCTTTGTTCTCCCTGCTTGTACTTTCTCTCTCTCTGTCAAATAAAAAAATAAAATCCTAAAAAAAAAATAAAAGAATGGTTATGCCAGTTATGAGAATGCCACTTCCCTATACTCCTTCCAAAACTATCCTTATTTAATATTGCAAATTTAATAGGAAAAATATTTTATATTTTAAATTTGCTGTTCTTAATTACCAGTAAATTGAGATTTTGCATCTGTTGTTTGACCATTAAAATGTCTTTGTTGAATCATTACTTGCACATATTCTTTACTTATGTTTCTTCCATTACTAAATATGTTTGTACCTTATTTATTTGTAGGAGTTTTCTATATATTAAATACCTGAGCCTTTAGATTAAGCATGCTGCAAATATTTTCATAATTTGTTATTTGACTTAATATTTTAAGTATTTTTTGGCATACAGAAATTAAATTTTTAAATACCTTTCTTAATCTTATCCCTTTATGTTTCTATCTTAAGAGCTGATCTTAAGCCTTCTTCACACCCAAATACATAAATATTCACCTTTATCTAGTTGAAACAAGTCTAGCTTATTTTAAAAGATTTTATTTATTTATTTGACAGAGATCATAAGTAGGCAGAGAGGCAGGCAGAGAGAGAGAGAGAGAGAGAGGAGGAAGCAGGCTCTCCGCTGAGCAGAGAGCCCGATGCGGGGCTCAATCCCAGGACCCTGAGATCATGACCTGAGCCAAAGGCAGAGGCTTAACCCACTGAGCCACCCAGGTGCCCCAAGCCTAGCTTATTTTAAACATAACTATATTTTATACACATCTTAAACCTACCTTATTTTAAAACTTTACTGTACTTGAAGTAATTTTTGTATGTTATATGAAGTAAGAATTTTTTTTATCTGTTTTTTTTTTTAAGATTTTATTTATTTATTTGATAGACAGAGATCACAAGTAGGCAGAGAAGCAGGCAGAGAGAGAGAGAGGAGGAAGCAGGCTCCCCACCTAGCAGAGAGCCCGATGTGGGGCTCAATCCCAGGACCCCAGGATCATGACCTGAGCCGAAGGCAGAGACTTTAACCCATTGAGCCACCCAGGTGCCCCTGAAGTAAGAATTTGATTGGGTGGCTCAGTTGGTTGAGTGGCTGCCTTTGGCTCAGGTCATGATCCTGGAGTCCCGGGTTGGAGTCCAGAGTCAGGCTCCCTGCTCAGTGGGCCGGAGGGGAGCATCTGCTTCTCCCTCTGACCTTCCCCCACAATGCTTGCTCACTCTCATTCTCTCTCTCTCTCAAATAAATAAATAAAATCTTTTAAAAAAAAAGATTTTATTCTTTCTAGATGGTAATAGAATACCCCAATATATATCCGTTGATCAAATGTCGATATTATGATTTAAATAATCTTATTTTAAATACCTCCTTTATCATATAATGCCTTGTTACATGAAGTGTGATTCACAGAGCAGGAGCATTAGAATCACCTGGGAGTTTTCTAGAAATGCAGGATCATAGGCTCTACCTCAGATATACTGAATCAGAATTTGCATTTAAATAAGATCTCCAAGATTTACAGGTATCTTCTTGTTAAGAAGCACTGGTTTCACTTTCATTCATTCTCAAGTCATTCACCAAGTAATTCATTTCCTTTTAGTACAACCTCATTATTTTGTTTTAATGACTATTTTTTCTTCTTTAGTCTTGAGATAAAATGTCTAATCACATGGTCAAATTCCAGAAAGGATTTCTTTGTTTTTGTGTGTGTGTGTGGTTATTTATTTATTTTTTTTAGAGCTGCATTGACATGTCATAGATTTGTAAAAAACGTGTTCAAGAAGTATACTTCTATTCCTAATATGCTAAAACTTTTTTTGTTTCCACTAGGATTAGATCTAAACTTACTGAGAGCCATTTTAAGATCCATTACAATGATTACAAAATTTTTCTTTGACTCTGATGAGACATATTACACTAAGAGATTTACAAATAATAAACCACCAATACATTCCTAAGATAAAATCTATTTGACCATAGTTTTTTAAAAATACATTTTTATAGTCTCTAGTTTTTTAAGATTAAAAGAATTACAGACAAGTAAGATGGTTTTGTAGAACTTTTGTGACGGGTGTGTGTGTGTGTGTGTATACACATGTGTATGCCATTATTGCCAGATTTCATTGTCAGAGTTATTATGGCTTGGTAACATACACTGCAACAATTTTCATGTTTTAATATGCTTTCCCCAGCATTTTATTATGAAAAAATTCAAACATACACAAAAGTATATAAAAATTGTACTTGAATGCTTGTACAGTAACTACCTAGATCCTGCAATTAATATTTTTATAGTTGCTTTATTCTCTATCCATTCATATTCCTATCCTTTTACCTATATTTTATTTATTTTTTTTTAAAGATTTTATTTATTTATTTGACAGGCAGAGATCACAAGTAGGCAGAGGCAGGCAGATAGAGAGAGAGGTGGAAGCAGGCTCGCTGCTGAGCAGAGAGCCCGATGCAGGGCTCGATCCCAGGACCCTGAGATCACGACCTGAGCCAAAGGCAGAGGCTTTAACCCACTGAGCCACCCAGGCGCCCCTACCTATATTTTAATTTGTTACTTTTCTGCTTTTTTAAAATAAGTTTCACATATCAGTACACTTCCCACTAGCTATACCAACATCCATTTTACTAAGGTTCCATATTTGTCTCTTTCTCCTTCTGTAAAATTTACACACAATAAGATGCATAAATATCTCATCCTCCTCCCCCTCCCCCTCCTCCTCCTTCTTTTTAAATTAGGCTCCGTACCCAGTGTGGAGCCCAACAAGGGGCTTGAATTCATGACCCTGAGATCAAGACCTGAGCTGAAATCAAGAGTTGGACACTTAACTAAGTCACCTAGGTGACCCAAGATGCATAAATCTTTCTCATTCCATTCAGTGGGTTCTGACAAATCCATACAACTATGTAACCAAATCCCCCAACAAGATACAGAAGATTACCATCACCTCAGAAAGTTAACTAGTGTCTCTTTTCAGTCATTCTCTGCCTGTCCACAAGAGGCAACTGCTACTCTAATTTTCTTTCCACCACAGATTTGTTTTGCCTGTTTTAGAATGTCACATAAATGCAGTCATATAATATGTACTCTTCTTTGTAAGTCTCCCTCATTCAGCAAACATTTTTGAGCTTCATTTTTGTTGTTTTTTATCAGTAGTTTAATTTGTAAAATTCCTAGCTAATATTTCAGTTTTTTGGATATGGTACAGTCTGTCCATTCTTCTGCGGAGAAACACATGTTCTCTTTCTACACTTTCACTAATATGAATAAAACATCCATAAACATTCTTGCAAAATTTCTTTGTGGACCTGTGTTTCCAATTTCTCTTGTGAAATACTCAATATTTCTGTTGTGAAATACATTTTGAGCAGAACAACTGGGTGATAACATTTAATTTTATAAGAAACGGCCAGGTTTTGCGTTTTTTTTTACCCCAAAATAGTTTTTTTATATTTTATGTTAGTAGTTGTTTTAATATTTATGCTCTTGCTAGCAATATATAAGAGTTCTAGAAACAAATCCTCACTGACACTTGGTGTGGCTAGTCTTTTTAATTTAGGCATTCTGATTAATCTGTAGTGTTAAATAAACTGTTTAAGCAGTTAGTTTTGGATATGAATTATATGTCCCTTGGAAGTTTGAGGAGTAAATATCCCCAGAAATGACTTGATCTAACAACATTTTTGGAGTCAATTTTGGAAACAATTTGGACATTCTTGCATAAGTGTCATTGTTTTCTTAACTCTTGTTGAGATATATTTTGGTAATTTTTCTTTTCATGGAAAATTATACTTTCAATTTTTGAGTTTATTGGTATGATTTGTACATTTTATACTCACAGTTTAACCTTTATTGTATTTACCCTATATAAATTTTCAATTTTTCCTTTCCATAGCTAAAGCCAACTAGATTTTTTTCTCTTTTCAAACATAATTTTAAAATACTCAGTTTTTTCCTTCATTAAAAGCTTTGCTTCACCTTCATGGTGTTTGTTTTACTAAACCCAGAGTATGTATACTCTTACCTTTTGTGGAACAAAATATCCTTCAAATTTGGAAAATAAAATACTCAGTTTTATACTTATATAGCAATTATACATTATAAATTAGTGGCTATGACCACTTGTTTCCCCGTTAAGAGACCAAGTTTGCATCTATACTAATTCCTAAATATATGACCTGGAAAAATTTAAACTTTATAAATCTATCTTTCGTCATCTATGATGAGAACATAGCTCTCATGTAAAAGCACTATTGTATTACGTGAGATCAATCTCATAAAATAGAGTGCTTTGCAGGGTTCAATAAATGTTAATTTCATTCTATTTTTGTTTTCTTGTTCATATGTTATTTATTTTGTCTTTAGCTTCATATAGTTTCTCCTGGTTTATTTTTTCTAGAATTTTGAACTGGGTGCTTTGTACATTTATTTTTTGTTTGTGACTGAAAGCATTTAAGTCTACAATTTGATCTCATCTTATACATTCTGGTTGCCACTCATTTTTTTAACTACAATACCTATTTTAATAACCTCCATGAGAAAGACTGGGGAAGAGGTGGTATGAATTATAACCTTTATTAAAGTAAAATAATGCACTTCCTTTATTATTTACCTGATATTACTTCATAGATTTTCCTTTTAACTCTTTACTATATTTTTTGTAGGTATGCTTTTGAAAACATCTCATATTTGGACACTTTTAATCCTTTTACTTAAAACTTCTAAACCAAGCATTTATCTTTTAATGGTTGAGTTTAATTCATTTATATTTTTGCCATAATAGTGTATTTATTCTTTCTGCTGTTCTTTATGCTTCCTAGTGATTCCCTTAATTTTCTATTTTTTAAAAAGATTTATTTGTTTATTTATTTGTCAGAGAGAGAGAGAGAGAGAGAGAGAGCGCGCGCGCAACCAGGGGGAGCAGGAGGCAAAGGGAAAAGCAGACTCCCCACTGAGCAAGGAGTCTGATGCTGGACTTGATTCCAGGACTCTTTGAGCCGAAGGCAGATGCTTAACTGACTAAACCACCCAGGTGTGCCTCTTTCTTTTTTAATCTTTTACTGAAGATCTTTCTTTAGTTGAGTGTATCAGATGCCTCAACTAATGCTATACTTTATTCATTGCTCTTTGTGGGGTTCTATTTGATTTATTTTATTTGCCCTTCAAAACTTTAATCACTAATCCCCACTTTGTTTTTATAACCCAACAATGACTCTCATGTCCACATTATATGTTTTTGCAAAAGCATGTGTTTGTAAATTAGAAAGGGATGTTTTAGGTTTAATAAGGTTTAGGTAGTGTGTTGTATATTTTATGTGCCTGTATGGGTTTAATTTACAAGAATAGTAGCTCTTACTCTCTTTCTTACCTTTTTTTAAACACATTTTTAAACGCATGTATTCATCCCGCTCTCTGTCCATTTAGTTCATGGCTTCTGAAAGCTACATATTATTCCATCATGGTCACCAAAATTTAAATATCTGTCACCTAGTGATGGATGCAAACAAATCCACTAACAGTTTTTGCTTTGTTTTTTCATCGCTTATTAGAGAGCCTGTGGAATATGCTTCCAGGAGTGAAATGCTATGTCCTAGTGAATACATATCCTTAATTTTAGTGAGTAAGATCATATTGTTCTCCAGGGGGCCTATACTTGTTAACACTTCAAGCAATAGTACAACAGTCTTTCCACATCCTGAACCAATGTTTGGTATTATTTGTGTTTTTATTGCCAATCAGGAAACCATTAGCTGTCTTTTCTTTTTTAATTTAATTTGCATTTTTAAAAAGATTTATTTATTATTTTAGAGAGAGAGAAAGAGAGAGAACACAAATGCGGGGGAGGGTGGGGAGCAGGAGATTATCCCTAAGCAGACTCCCCACTGAATGCAGACCTTTTGTGGGCTTTGATCCAACGACCCATGAGATCTGAACCAAAACCAGGAGTCAGAAGCTTGACCAACTTAGCCATCCGGGTGCCCCATAAATTTGCATTCTTGTGAACACTAAAAAGTTTGAGAATTTCTTCAAACATTTGTTAGCTACTTAGGTTTATCCCTTTGTGCATATTCTATATTTTTTGTCCATCTAAAAAAAAAAGGTTTCCTATCTTTTTATTGTCAATTTGTAGAAATGCTTTCTATAGTTTAGATTAGATAATAATCACTTATTTAGGATTCTAAGTATGTCTTCTCCTGGTCTATAACTGGTACGTGGAATGCTAACTTCTTCTTCCATGTCTTTCATTGCACAGAATTCATCAATTTGGGGTGTTATGATTTTGTGGTTTGTGGTTTTTGGCTCTAGTTTAAGAAACTTTCCTCCACAATCATAATTTCTTTCAGGTCACAATCATAATTTCTTAATCTACTATTTGTGTTCTGTCTGACCTATTACATGTAAGTTTTTATTTCTGTGAAGTTTGTTTCTCTCTCTGAGTCGGTTTTCCCAAAGCAGTTACTAAATAAGCCACACTTTCCTTCCTGGCTGACAAAGCCACCTTTTCTGGGCATTTCTGCTCTCTATTCTGTTTCACTGGTTGTCTGTTTGTTCTGAGCCAGTATTTCAGTAGTCATCACTATGTCTTACTATCTGGTAAGGCAATAAATCCTAATTTGTTGCTTCTTTCTCCCCAATATTGCCTGAGTTCCTAATTTGCATTTAGAATTACATATACATGTAGAATAAGTTTGTTTAATTTCTCAAAAAATTTTGGTCATGTTTTGATGAAAATTTTTTGGGACTTGTAGGTGGGGAGAACTCACACCTTTAAAATATGAAATCATTCTATACAGAAACATGTCATCCTCTTCATATAATTATCTTCTTTATGTTCTTTTATAGTTTAACTCATTTGTTCTTTGAAAGAGTATGGACTCTTGTTTTATTTCATTCCTTGAGAGATCTTGTTAATATTATGAATTGTATCTTCTTTCTTTCTCTTTCTCCCTCCCCACCATCCTTCCTTCCTTCCTCCCTTCCCTCCTTTTTTTCTTGCTTGCTTGCTTCCCCACTAGTTATTTCTAATTTAGATTAATGTTACTGAATTTTGAAAACTGCTCATTCACTTGGTCCTTTCCTTAATTTTACCCCTGGATTTTATAATTTATTGATTCTTTTGGGTTTTCCATGTAGTTGATCACATGTCTTTTGTAAAGAATGATATTTTTACCTCTTCCCTACCAATACTTACAGTCTATTCTGTGTGTATATGACTAAATGCCATGGAGAATTATCTAGTGCTATATGAAGCAGTAGAAATGTAATGATCTTCCTTCTCTTGTTTTGGTCTCCCAGAGATTGCATCTAAATTTTCTGTCTTAATGTGATGTTCTCTCTTGGATTTGTTACATTGTCTGTATCATGTTAAGAATACTTCATTTTATATTTGATTTTCTGAGTCTATGTCAAACATAGTGAAATTTCTCTAATAATCTTTCTGCATCTATGAAATAATCACATGACTCTTTCTTCTGTAACATATTAATGGGCTGAATTAGACTGACAGATTTTTTTTCTGAGGTTAAAATAGTCCTGCCTTCCTAGGGTGAGCCCTCTTTATCATGATAGGTTAATATTGTTATTATTTAACTCTGGATTATATTTAGCTATTATTTTAATTAGAGCTTTGTATTTTTGTTTAGAAGAGTTATGGGCCCATATCTTTCTTTTTTATGTACTATCATTATCTGCTTTTGAAATCAAGGTTACAGTAGTCTGTCAAAATGACTTGGTCAGTGTTTCCTCCTTCTCTATTTTCTGAAAGAATTTGTAATAAAATATGGATTATATGTGCCTTAAAATTTTGATCAAGTTTGCCTATAAAATTTTCTTGGCCAGAGTTTCTTTATTTTAATGGGAAGAGAGGGAAATTGATTATTGTTCAATTTGTTATTAATTTATTCAAGATTGTATTACTTTTCTGCTAGTTTTCACATGTTATAATGTACAAAAGTCTGTCTATTATGTGATTCCAAATGTATTAGTTTATAATTCTTTCTGGCATTTTATCATATTTTAATTTTTTTTATTTATAGTTGTTTATCCTTTTTCAATCTTTATTTTAACATGCAGTATAGTGCTAGTTTCATGTGTATCTTATTTTGATTTTTAACCTCTCCATCTTACCATTTTCTATAGTTTAAATGCAAGTAAAAAAAAAATCACTTCTGGTTTTATTTTCCTCTTTATTTTTCCTTCTTTCTTTTGGTTTGTTTCAATGTCATAGTTTTCTGTCCCTTTCTCCCTGTTGTTTTTTTTTTAAGATTTTATTTATTTATTTGTTGACAGACAGAGATCACAAGTAGGCAGAGAGACAGTCAGAGAGAGAGGAAGGGAAGCAGGCTTCCTGCTGAGCTGAGAGCCCGATGCAGGGCTCCATCCCAGGACTCTGAGATCATGACCTGAGTCCAAGGCAGAGGCTTAACCCCCTGAGCCACCCAGGCACCCCCCTTTCTTCCTATTTTATGGGTATAATCTGTTGCTCTTTTTTTTTTTCCAAATTGTTCAGCTAGTCATTTGCCTATTCGGTTTTTAGTGACTATTATTTATGATAGCTTACTTAGCATTAAATTTTCTGCTAATTACTGCTTTGTCTTTGTTCTGTATTTTTATTGATATTTTCTTCTTTGCATTAAAAAAAATTCCTTATAGGTTATTCTTTAACCTATGGATTATTTATTGGTGTCTTTCAGCTTTGCAGATACGGGGTTTTCAAAGATATTCTTCAATTATATATTTTTAATGGATTACATTGTGATCAGGGAATACAACATCTGAATAAATAATTAATTCATTAGTAAATTAATAATCTAATAATTTAGATTATTACTAACTAAATAGTCTATGAGCTAAATAAGCTCAGAGATTAGTTAAATCCTTCATAAATTGTTTATTTTTAAGTTCTTCTTAAAAGAACTCAATGATACATTTTTCTTTTTTTTAAAGCATTTTATTTATTTATTTGACAGAGAGAGAGAGAGCACAAGCAGGTGGAGTAGCAGGCAGAGGGAGAGGGAGAACCAGGTTCCCCACTGACCAAGGATCCTGATGCGGACATTAGTCCCAGGACCCTGGGATCATGACCTGAGCCGAAGGCAGAGGCTTAACCGACTGAGCCACCCAGGCGCCCCAGTGATACCTTTTTTAATGCAAAATAATGCATGGACTATTTTTCTATTTGAAGAGAACTGTGCATTTTTCTTATTTAAAAAAAATTTAATTTAATTTAATTTCTTTTCAGTGTTCCAGAATTCACTGTTTATGCACTTCAGCCAGTCTCCGTGCAATCCGTGCCCCCCACACCCACCACCAGGCTCACCCAACCCCCACCCGCCTCCCCTCCAAAACCCTCAGTTTGTTTCTCAGAGTCCACAGTCTTTCACGGTCTGTCTCCCGCTCTGATTTCCCCCAACTCACTTCCCCTCCCCATCTCCGCATGTCCTCTGTGTTATTCCTTATGCTCCACAAGTAAGTGAAACCATGTGATAATTGACTCTCTCTGCTTGACTTATTTCACTCAGCATAATCTCCTCCAGTCCCGTCCATGTTGCTACAAAAGTTGGGTATTCATCCTTTCTGATGGAGGCGTAATACTCCATAGTGTATATGGACCACATCTTCCTCATCCATTCATCCGTTGAAGGGCATCTTGGTTCTTTCCATAGTTTGGCCACTGTGGCCATTGTTGCTATAAACACTGGGGTACAAATGGCCTTTCTTTTCACTACATCTGTATCTTTGGGGTAAATACCCAGGAGTGCAATTGCAGGGTCATAGGGAAGCTCTATTTTTACTTTCTTAAGGAATCTCCACACTGTTTTCCAAAGTGACAGCACCAACTTGCATTCCCACCAACAGTGGAAGAGGGTTCCCCTTTCTCCACATCCTCTCCAACACTTGTTGTTTATTGTCTTGTTAATTTTGGTCATTCTAACTGGCGTAAGGTGGTATCTCAATATGGTTTTCTTTTGAATCTCCCTGACAGCTCATGATGATGAACATTTTTCATGTGTCTGTTAGCCATTTCTATATCTTCTTTGGCGAAGTGTCTGTTCATGTCCTCTGCCCATTTTTTTGACGTGATTATCCTCTTTGTGTGTGTTTGTGAGTTTGAGGAGTTTTTTTTTTTTTTTTAGATTTTGGATATCAGCCCTTTGTCTATAGTGTCATTTGCGAATACCTTCTCCCATTCCCTGGTTTGCCGCTTTGTTTTGTTGACTGTTTCCTTTGCTGTGCAGAAACTTTTGATCTTGATGAAGTCCCAAAAATTCATTTTCCCTTTTGTTTCCTTTGCCTTTGGGGACATGTCTTGAAAAAGTTCCTGTGACCAATGTCAAAGAGGTTACTCCAATGTTCTTCTTTAGGATTTTGATAGGTTCCTTCCTGCCTCACATTGAGGTCTTTCATCTATGTCTTTATCCATGTATCCATCATCTTTGTGTATGGTGTAAGAGAACGGTCGAGTTTCATTCTTGTACACATAGCTGTCCAATTTTCCCAACACCATTTATTGAAGAGACTGTCTTTTTTCCACTGAACATTTTTTCCTGCTTTGTTGAAGATTTTTTGACCATAGAGTTGAGGGTCCATATCTGGGCTCTCTACTCTCTTACACCGGTCTATGCATCTGTTTTTGTGCCAGTACCGTGCTATCTTGGTGATCACAGATCTGTAGTAAAGCTTGAAATCAGGCAACGTGATGCCCCCAGTTTTGTTTTTCTTTTTCAACATTTCCTTAGCAATTCCAAGTCTCTTCTGGTTCCATACAAATTTTAAGATTGTTTGTTAAAATATCTATACTGTCTAGAGCAATCTATACCTCAAAGCCATCCCAATCAAAATTCCACTGGCATTTTTCATTTGTATGGTCAACTTTTTATATATTTTGCACAATATATATTAGTTCAAGCTCATAGATTATTTAGTTTAAATCCTTTATAAATTGTTTATTTTTACCTATAGATCTATGCACTTCTGAGTGAGACATTAATTTCTAACTACAATTGCTCATTTATCTACTTCAGTATATCAGACTTCTGTCACTATATATATATATATATATATGAAAACTCATATAAATTATATTATGTATATAGGAAGGGGGGAGTATGTTTATGTTGTTAGGTACATATATTTTAAAGATCATTATATGTTCTTAATCTACTTTTCCTTTGCCAGTATCTTACTTTGTGATTTAGTTGAAATTTTTTATTAAATTATATCTTTATATACACCTTTTTAAATTAAAATTTGTTATCATTACTTTTTGTTCATATTTGACCATTATATCTGTTCCAATCCCTTTATTTTCAGTCTTTTTTGCATATTTGTTCCAAGTATATCTCTTATTGATAGCATTTTACTGGATATGCTTTTTAAAAATACAATCTGAGAATCTGCCTTTTGATTTGAGAGTTTCAACTTCTTATATGTCTTTTTTACTCTATTAATATCCACTGATCCTATCTCTCTCAATCTCTATCAAAATCTATCATTTGATTGCATCTGTCTGTCTTCACCACCATAAGCCTAGACCAAGCTCCTTCTCACTGGACTCTTGGTAATAACCTCCTACCACCTTTGTCACTTCCACACTTCCTCCACCAATGTCTGTCTCAATTGGAAGCCAACAAATGTCTTGTTAAACATAAGTCAGATCACATGAAGCCATGCATTGCAAACCAAACCCAACCAGCACCCCTCAACTCCTTCCCTGGTTTATTTTTTCTATAGCATTTGTCATTCTTAATATTCCATACTCTTTTCTTATCTACTTTATTTATTGCAAGTTCCTTTCATTTGAAAGTTAGTAGACAAACCATAAGGATTTGTTTAAAGTAATGGAAAATTGTGATTACTGACTTATGAGGACTATTTCTGCCACTTATTTCATGTTATTTCCTTACCATACTTTCTTTTTTATTCTTTAGTTTTTGCTGAACAGTTTTTTTCCTACTGGATTAAAAGTTTATATCCTATTTTTATTCTTCTGTTGTTTTCCTTCTCATACATTTGCCTATGAATTCCCTAAGCTTATCAATCTCTATCATTTACCCAATATTAGAGAAAAATCTTTGCATGATCTTTTACCTCTTTGGTCTCCTTCTTTTCCTCACTGGTCTTATTTTTACCATGTTAGAATTTTCTAGAATTTTAGCCAAAACTATGTTGTATTGATTAAAGTAAACTTACTTAGCCTTTTATTTACTTAACTCTCTATATGATTTTCAGTGTCTTCTTGGGTTTATTTCCCTTTTCACTGGAATACTGCCTCCAAAATTGTTTTCATAAAAGGTTTTGTGAGCATGACAATACACTTTTTCATGTTCACATTTCAATAATAATTGAGCTAGATAAAACATTTTAGGTTCACATTGTAGTGATAATCCAATATCTTCTTGGATTACTCTTACTATTGAGCACACTGATGGTATTGTTTCTTGTCCGTTTGTAAGTGAATTGCTCTTTTTGTATCTGAATATTTTCTTAACATTTTCTCTTGGTCTCTAGTGTGCAGTCCAATATGTCTAATTGTAAGTTGTAAAGGCCCTTTTCTGTACCTTGTCCCTGGACCCTCTAAGAGCAAACTCAGAGGCCAGCATACCTACTATTATAATTATGCAATTATTTCTGGGTTCCAGAGCAACTGTGATGTCCTCCCATGTCCAAGCTAGAGCTGAGCTTGCACTACTTGGTTGCGTAATATTCTGCCCATGGTAAATATGAGAAATCAAAAAGAGCAGAACTAAATTGTTCTCCCTTATTGATCACCTGTTATGGCTGTCAGCCCCTTTACATTCTAGTTCAGACTTTGTGCCAGGACAAAACACTTCTCACTCCAGAAATTTCTTCAAATTTTTACGTTAATTCCTCTAAGCCTTCAACTTCCTTTCCTCTTTGTGCATTCCCAGGATTAGGCAAGACAAATAAATAAAAGTGAAGTTAAGTAGATTGGAAAGAAAGAAGTTAACCGTCTCTATTTGCAGGTGACATATAGACCTGTGGAGTAAAATTGAGAGTCCAAAAATAAATCCATATGTCCATGGTCATTTGGTGTACCACAGTGTGCCAAGACCACACTGTAGGAAAAAAATAGTGTTTTTAATATGTGTGCTTGGGACACTGGATATCCACATGCAAAAGAATGAAATCAGACCTCCACCTCACCCTATATATAAGAAGTAATTCCAAATGGATCTAAGATCTAAATGTAAGAGCTAAAAGTATGAGTCTTACAAGTAAAAATGGGTATAAATTTACATCACCTTGGATTAGGCTATGGTTTCTTAGGCCACCAAAAGTATGAGCAGCAACAACACAATAGATAAATTGTACTTCATTAAATTAAATACTTTTGAGGCTGAAGTGACACTACCAAGAATGTGAAAAAACAATCCACAGGTTGGGAGAAAATATCTGCAAATCATATAATTGGTAAAGGTCTAGTAATTAGAATATATAAAGAATGTTTATAATTAACAATAAAAAGACTAATAATTCAACCAAAAATGGGCAAAGCATCTGCATAGACATTTGTAGAAAGAATATATAAAAGGAATTAATAAGCACATGAAAAGATACTCAATATAATTCATCAGTAATCAAAACACAGTGAGATACTTCTCCACACACTCTAGGATTGGCGATGACAATTTTTTTAAAAAGAAAAAAAACACAAGAGTTAGTAAGAATTTAGAGAAAGTCAAATGCTAATACTCTGCTGGCAGGAATGTAAAATAATGCAGTTATTGTGGAAAATAATTTTGTAGTTGCTCAGAAAGTTAAACACAGAATTAGCAGATGCTCCAACAGTTCCACTCCTAAGTATATACCCAAGGAAAGTAAAAACATATGTTCTCCCCAAAACTTGTGTACAATGTTTGTAGCAGCATTATTCATAATAACCACAAAGTAAAAATAGCCTAAGTGTTTATCAGCTGATGAACGAATCAACAAATGTAGTATGTGTCTACGATGGAATATTATTCAACCACAAAAAGGAACAAGGTACTATTAAATAGTACAATATGGAGGAACCTTGAAAACTTTATGCGAAGCAGAATCAGCTAGATGCAAAAGGCCACATGTGAGAACAAACAAATTCTCACACATGGAAAATAGATTAATGGTTGTCAGAGAATTGTTTATGTGTGGGTGAGGTGTGATTGGGATGGAAGTCTAATAGATATAGGGTTTTGGGGGGGCTGTTAAAAATGTTCTGGAATTAGATAATGGTGATTATACAATGTAGGGATTGGGCTGAAAATATTTAAATTGTAGAGTTTAAAACTGTGAATTTTGTGTTATGTGATTTATATCAATTTTAAAAACGTTTAAAATATGATTAATTTTGTGTTGTACAATTACTTACACCTTCCTTCACTATGTCTATTACTATTATAAGTTACGTAAGAGCTAGAGTACCCTTTTATTTTTAAGAATGGCCCTTTCTCAAACACACTACTTAAAACCAACTCCCTACAGTCTCATTTTTCATTTTCAGAGAACAGCTTTTCAATCTCCCTCCCATATAGATTCCTAGTTCTTTAAAGATGCCATAAATATATATATGCTTTCTATTAAAAATTCAGTGATTCTAAGTATCTAAGTATTTATTTTTCTGAACTGTTATTGATAAGTGCCTAAATAACTTGCAGTAAAATGTTTATCTAGTTAGTTACCAAAGGCGCTATGAAAATAAGAGTCCTACATAGTGATGGGATGAGAGGAAGAGTGTCATTTTCTCCCATTTGATTAAGAAAGAGATTCACATTTTGAATTACTAAAGATACTATAAAAAGAAAAGAAAAAAGTTTTAAATAATTAAGATAAAAAAGATAAATGATTGATTAGTAATAGTAACTCAACTTTACTCATTTTAACTAAGGTAGAGTTTCTTACTTAGAGACATCAATAGTTAAATGTATTGGGGTAAAAGTTAGAAGATGGTAAAACTTAGCTCAAATTCTGACCCAAGGGTATCTACCTACCTGTTCAAATATTGGTTCTTTCCTTTACCCAGAAAAGACCTAAAGCCAATGAGATGTGTCACTTTTCCAAGAAGGAGCATGCCACAGTCACCCCTCATTGTCTTGCTCCCTTCTACTAACTCTATTCAGTCCAGCAGTTTAGGGTGCATTCATTGCAATTGGACTGTTAAACATGATGTGAACACCCTTTGGTGAGGAGAATTTCTCATTAGTTGAGTCACTGCTGTAGATAGTCCATCATCTGAGGATAGAAAATAAAGGGGGTATATACTCTCTTTCCATGTTCCCAAAGCCATCAGGGCACTGGCCCATAAATTAGGCTTAGATGAATGGATGATGCAGTGGGGTCTTTGATTCTTGATATATAGAGATGCAAAGATGAAAAAGCAGTTTGAGATTGTCCACAAAAGCCATGGTTGAATTGACAGTCCAATGGGCTGTTATTACCAGCCTATTCCTTGGAAGTGATTTTGGCTGTGTCCTTGGCCATCTACTCTTCTTTTGTTCTCACATGTTTCTAAAGCTCAGTTTTCAATTTTTCCTTCCGTTCTGCCAGCTTCTTGATATCCTTCCAATAAATTCCTCTTCTGGAGTTTGTTTCTGTTGTTCTCAACCAAGAACTTTCACCATTACAATTGCTAAATCCTGTTTTGTTTTGTTTAAATGCTATCAGTTTTACTTCCTAATTAATTTTGAAACCATGCACTTGACTCAATCTCCATCCCCACTACTGGTCAACTCCGAGAGACAGGACCTGCCTCTACCAACTTTTTTAAACTTTTTTTTTTTTTTTAAAGATTTTATTTATTTTATTTAACAGAGAGAGAGAGAGAGAGAGAGAGAGATCACAAGCAGAGAGACAGGCAGAGAGAGAAGGGGAAGCAAGCTCCCTGCCGAGCAGAGAGCCCCATGTGGGGCTGGATCCCAGGACTGAGATCATGACCCAAGCCGAAGGCAGAGGCTTTAACCCACTGAACCACCCAGGCGTCCCTCTTTCTAACTTTTTAGCCATTTTCCACACTGTGGCTGGAGGGAACTCTTGAAATCATAAACTGATCATTTCACTCTGCTTACAACCTCCAAAGGCTTCTTCTTGCTCTTGAGTTAAAGACCAAATCCCAGCGTGGTTTGGTCTCTAACCTACTTCTCCTGCACCAATTTAACACTTTACTCTCTGTGCTCCAACCTCCCTGACTTTCAGTTTTTAGGTGAATCGTGCCGCCTCCTGCCACAGGACAATTACCTGGAATTTATTTTCATTCACTCAATAAATATTTGAGAGTGCCCTTTTCCCCTAGTTAATTTCTACTCAACCTTAAAATCAAACATTCTTTCACTCCTCAGTGCAAGCCAGTTTTCTTTGTCATAAACCCCTGTTCTTTTTCTTGAGAGCCTATGGGCAACATTTGTAATTGTACACTCTCCAGTATGATTTTATGATGGTCTGTCACCTTCACTGGTCTGTAAAGTTTTGGATGATCAACAGTCATGTCTATTTTTACCTCCTCTGTGTGTCCAGTATCCAACACAGTGCATGGAAACTAAAAAATAAATGTTCTATTACTAAGGCTTACATAAAATGTTCATCAAACAATACACTGAATATGACTTAGATTTTAGAGGGCCATTATTATATTTCTAAAGTCATATCTATAGTATATATATAGTATAGTATTCCTTTTTGGGAGGATTCTCCTTTGCTAAGTTTTGTGGCTTATTGTTAGATTTCTAGAAGTAAATGTTTTCCTGCCATCTGTGCTCTCATTCATGCTTCCTTTGCCACATTAATTCTTGCACTGTGGGTTTCACACAGAAAGCAATGTTTGAGATCATGTATTTTGACTTTACGTTTCTCATTTTAAAGCCAATCATCTTAAATTCCTTCTATAGATTTCTAACCCGAACTTTCACTAAGAAAAAAAAGTGCATATCTGAAGAAAAAGAAAAAATGGCAGTCTTCCTATTGAAGATTCTTCATCCAAGCTAGACATATAGAAATATCCTCTCTCCCTCTGAATTTTACTTAGTCATAAGTTTTTAGCTTGAGTTTCGATTATAAGAGCTGACAAACATTTAATGCCGAGAAAAATATGAATGGCTGTTTCCAAATAGCACACTGTTCTTTGGGAAAGATCACTTAAAATATCAAATTTATTTCAGCTCCATTATCAGTGGATCTGAAAGTCTCCTTTGGGTCATTCATCTTTGGGATCATTACTTTGATCCATATATTGGCATTTAGATAGGTGGGACAGATGGACAATATCTAAGAAAAAAAAATACACATGTATAAAAATGCACCCATTATATCCCTACTAAAACATTAATGATAAGGGAAGTAAATTTAATGTGTTCATTTTTATAAAAACTTTAAAGAATTCATGATTAATTAAAAGTGATATATAAATCATGCTGTTTGCTAGCACTATTGACTGTGCCGTTCCCATTCTGCCAAACTTAATATAAAATTAATTGTTAATTTTCAGGCCAGTGGCCTGCTCTTCAGCAAGACATATGCTGATTGTTTAGACATGAGTCAGTGAAATATTAAACTTCATAATTGAGGTCTCTCTGTGATGCCTTGAAGTAATTCTCAAGATTTGACACTACTCTCAGTATATAAGTTTACTCCTTTAAACACTGAAAAGGATGTTTTGAAATATAACTTTTAAGACACGTTAGGCATCAAGTCTATTTCACATTCAGTTGAATGGTTACTATTTCAGTAAAGTGCACTCAGCATTTAAGAGTAGTGTGACCTTGTAGGGTGGCAAAGAATGGCTTATCTTTTGCACAATCACACACAACTATGGACCAATCTAAACTTTTCTCACTTCATAATACTCTGGGTTAGTCTGACCTTACATAAATAAATATAGCATTTCAACAGCCTTTCACATGCCTCTTCTGGACAGAACTTCAATCTGAAACAGCCACCAAACTCCAAAGTAAGTGATGATTAACTTAGGGAGTACTTGGCTTTATCTTCAAGGAGGTTAACATGACCTCGAATAGCAAAATGATATTACTTACGTATATTTTATGCATTTCATGCACTGTTAGGATAATGGCTATTTCATTTATGAAGGAGGCTAGACTGAAAAACCTGGCCAATAAATGTTTCTCTGACATTGCCCTCCTTGAACCAGAGTCTCCAACCTTACCAAATTGCTTTTTATTTCTATTATGTTTTTGCTTAGTAATAAGGCACAGTGAATCTTTCATTACATAGAAATATAATTCCTTTTCTCCAGGTAAAGGAAAAGCATTATTTTCCAATATTTTTACCCAGTGAATGACAGTACAGAGACCTTATCTTCTCATATCTCTACAGGATCTCCACAGAACATTTCAACTCACTTAACTAGGCTAGTGTCCGACCTTCTCTTATGCAAAGCACATTCTGGCCTCTGTGCTCCTATCATTCTCATTACTTGGGATATCTTCTTTCCCCCTGACATTTTCCTCTCTGCTATCTGTAGATATTCAACATTTTTCCTGATTTTCTTTGTACCTCATTATCATGATGGACAAAGCCTATATTGGGAAACACCACCATAGCTGCATGTAAACAGAGTTTCTTATGCTTCCAGAAATTCAGCTCTAAACCTCCTCATTTATCTTTTACTCAGGAAATCAAGTTGGAATATGAATGAGAATGTAGTTATTTCACACCGTAAATTCAATCTATTGTTTTTGATGAAACAACTGGCAAGGTTTTGTAAATTATTTTTAGCAGCAAATCATTTGTAGCCCATGTCATAAGTAGTGCATCATGATGTTGGTTGGTTGGAAAGCACTGACCCAGTCAAATTCAATCCTGCTTATTTATCGAGGCCCAAGTCAAATCCACTGTAATGCAGAATATATCCATTCATTTGTGTATTCATTCACTGAATACTTATTCATTGCCTAGACCAGACAGTGTACAGGGTTTTAGGGCTATAAAGACAGATGGAAAAATTTCCTGTTCTCAACACAAGCAGGCTGCACTCCCAATTCTCCTTCTGTGACAGATACTTTTCAACTTTTGAGTTGAGCTTATATAACACCTCAGAATCCTTCTGAACGCAGATTTTCAAACAACTACTAGCAGTCTATTAGAGAGGGCTTAGAGATAGATATTTCCACTATAGTTAGACAGACATGTAAACATATAATTAGTAAAATGTCAGTTGTAGAGTCAGGTAAATAGTATCAGAGCAAAACTTTTATGCCTACTCATTAATTTAAAACATACAATTTTTGAAGAGCACCATTAGATTCTGTGTGCGAGTCAAAGAAATAGTCTCTGACTAGAAAGATGAAGAATTTAGAAAAGGAGATAAAATGCGTACCTGAGCAACAGGCGTACACAATGAATACCCTTGTAGGTACAGTCTCCATTTATTACTTCCATTTTCTCTTTTCCAAGTCATTATTTAACGCTATCACACTCTGACTTGTGACTTATACTTGGATCTCAGTCTTGCTGGCACCAGGAATCCCCTACTATTTCCATGTACAAAAAAAAAAAAAAAATCTTTAAATCCTGCATTTCATTAGATCTTTTTCACAGAATTTCATATTGTAGATTATGTTCTTTTTGAAAATGGCTCCTCTGTTTCTAAACACTATACTTCTGGTTTCCCTCTTAATCTCTCTGACAATTTCCATTCAGACCTATGTTTTGATTTTTGTTTTCTTTCTGCTCCTGATATTTGGTGTTCTTTGTGATTTTCCAGTGCCCTCTCCCTCCTCTTGAAATATTATACTTGGTATATTTTCTCCAGTGTCAGGGTAGCTCCCTGAATAACTCCAGTAGGCATCATTCATTTCACAGTCTAAGTGAATGATGCCTCTAGTATTGTACAGAGCAAAGTCTGTGAGGCTGAACACCTACTAGCAATATGTCTCTGGTCTAGGGACTCCAGTCTTCTTTCCTGATTTCTTGCCATGGTTGATTTCATCAGTTGCATGAATTAGCCACGTGTTCAGTTTTATCTATATAATCACACTCAAACCTATATCTCCAGTCCTGAAAACTCCAAAGTTCCAGATTTGTGTTTCTAGTTTTCTACCAGACACCTCCACCTGGAAGTTGTAGAGCTTCTCATTTAGATCATATTCCAAGCTGTCCCCATCATCTAAGTCTTCATACTTGATCCCCATACTCTATTAATATTTTATCCATGAATGCCATCATTCATTTAGTTCCTCAAGCTAGAAATTTAGGAGCCAGCTTTGACTTTTCCCATTCTCTCCATCCAAATCCAATCAATCATTATGTCTTGTCAGGTCTAACTCTGAAATCTTTCAAATCTGTCACTTCTTACCCATTCCTCCATATTTTTATGTATAGAACACAAATGACCTTCTCCATCTTTCATGTGAGTCAGGCTAGCCTTAATGAGCCTCAATGCCACTAATTTTTTATGCCTATCCACTCTTTTGCTTATTCTCACTATTTTCTGAAAACCTGTTTTTACATCCATTGTTTTCTTTACCTGAGTGATGTTTCTTACAAAGTCTGAACACAAAAATAATTTCCAAGTTTCAATTAAGATGTTTCTTCCTTTAAAACTTTCACTGATCTTTTCCTAGTTGGATTCTCCTCCATGAAATATTATTACCAATTCTCTTCTTCTGGTTTCCACAGTGTTTTATTCATGTTATTAGTAAACCTTTGTTAATAATCACTATTTGCAAAATACTTGTTATTTTTTATTAGACCATAAATTCCTTCAGATCAGGAACCAGAAGTCTTACTCATCTATGTATCTTTAGAATATAGATAAGTGAGTAACACATAGAAGATACTCAATAAATTTGGGAAGGGATTAAACTGCTCTCTTTTATTTTTTTAAATTCAATTTATTTTATTTTATTCTTTTCTTTTTTATTTCTGTAGAAAGAGAGAGAGCACACACAAGTGTGGGGGTTGGTGGAGGGCAGAGGGAGAGAGAAGAGAGAATCTTAAGCAGTCTCCATGCCTCGTGCAGAGCCCTACACAGGTCTCTGTCTCACAACCCTGAGATCATGACCTGAGCTGCAATCAAGAGTCAGAGGCTTAAAGCAACTGAGTCACCCAGGTGTCCCTAAATTGTAGTCTTAATATTTAAAGACCTGAACAGTTGTTTTTTTTTTTTTTAATAATAGTAGGTAATTCTTATTCATACCCCTCAAAAAATACACATTTTAATGCAAAAATGTTTGGGAATGCTATTTATGAATGTAAGGGGAAATTGACAAAAAAATAAAATTCATGTATAGTTCCTGAAACTCACAACTGCCGTTAAGCTACACAGTGATTTGAGGTGGTATTACTCATTTTGTCTGTTTGTAACTCTTAATAATTATAAGGACAGAAAGGCGATTTTGGCTCTTGCAACTTGACTTACTTCTATTTTATGCTCTCTCTGCTTTGGCTCCACAATTTTGAAAACAAACTACTCAATAAACACTATTTATGTCTTAAATATACCTTGTAATGAATAAATAATATTTATGAACACACACATCCTTTGTTTATCAATCCAGCCTGTTATTTTGTCCCTGAAAATGGATGAGGAAAAATGGATCAATTATCAATTCCAGGTGTTTCTGGAGCAGAATGCTGTTCTGCTAAATCTAGATTTGCCCTCATTCCGCTTGTCAAATTCTGCTGCTTGAACTTTCAGCCTTTCTCAACTCAACTTTTGTTTGTCTAGGTCTTCAACTTGATTCAGTTCTCATTCTACCTTTAAGCAATATTTATACCTCTCACAGTTGTTTTCTTTTATTTGTTTTATGTAAGTAGAATTCAAGGAGAAGTAGAAGAAAGATTGAAGAGAGATGCCTGTCTCTTCGGGCACAGAGTAGAGGGGAGAAATGTAAAGATTGGATCTGGAGGATCAAATGGAAGGTGGGCAGCACAACTAGTTTGAAGGACCCAAAGAGGCCAGTGTGTCTGGAATTTGGTGTGTAAATGGGGAAACAGCAGGAAATGAGAACAGTGAGGTACAGCACCAAATCATGTAGGGTCTTGTATCCATAATATGGATGTTGTAGTTTCTTCTGAGTGATTTGTGAAGCCATGGCATGTTTCTGAGCAGAGGAGATGGCAAGGATACAAACAGGAAGACCATTTGGGAACTGTTGCAATAATCCAGGTGAGAGATGGTGGTGGCTTGCACTAGAGGAACTGTGAACGTGGTGGTATGACTAGGGTCAGACTCTGCATGCATTTGGAAAGTTGAACTGTCATAGTTTACTTATGTTGACTGTGAGAGGAAGAGAGCATCATCAAGGAGGACTCCAGAGTTGGTGACAGATAGAAGAGAGTTGCCATTTATCAAGATTAGAAAGACTTCAGAAGTTGTAGGTTTCAGAAGGCTCTTAGGCATCTAGATAGAAATGTCATATGGGAACTTGAATGAGGTTGGATCTAGGAATATAATGTTGTCATTGATCAGAAATAGAAGTTATATAAAGCTATGGGACCAGATGTGATCAGCCTCTTGGCTGATTAAGCATAACTGAATAACAGTACCCTAGTGCTGACTCCTAGGTAATATTAGCATTTAAATTTTAGTAATGCAAGCAGCATCCAGCAAAGAACACTGAGAAGAATATGTTACAGAAGGATTCCATTGTGCATTGAGTATAGTTGGATGGTATAAGTTGAAAACAATTTGAGTAAAAAAAAAAAAAAATCCTATACTTATAGTGAGAAAAAATCAGAATATGAGAGTCACTGATATATTTCATTATTGTGGAAAAATTTAAAAGGGGCAGAAATATATCTGATGACATCTGGGTGGTGATTAGGACATAACTTTGGTATTATTATTTTTGAATAGTATACTCAAGTTAGTTGTTATTACTACATTATATTATATTACATTATTTGTTGATTATTCAATACTTTTTACATAATTTTTGAAAACAGTTTGATCAAGAAAATATCTTGAACATAACCTGACCCCCAAACTGTAAGTATGTATTTACTTTCATTTACAAATTAGTTTACGTTCATATTACTTAACACTTTTGATAATAGGAAACTATTTGGAGGGCTAGTTCTAAAATTGTTCACGTGTATCCTTAAAACAGAATAAAGGTTGCAAAGATGTTTTCTTGTAAGTAACAAAGAGCGTTTATAAGATTCTGCCACTTTCCAGGATATGATAAGCAGAATAATGGCCTTCAAAGATATTCATGCTGTACTCCTAGGAAACTATGAACAGACAACCTTACATAATAGCAAAAGGGACTTTACAGATATGAATAAGTTAAGGACTTTGAGATGAGAGGGGATATCCTGAATTATCCAAGTGAACTCAGTGTAGTCATTATGAGTCCTTAAAAATCAGAGAACTTTCCTGGCTATAGTCAGAGATGTAAAGTTGCTGACTTTGAAGTAAAACCCCAGGTTGGGCTCCATGCTAGGTATGGAGCTTACTTGAACAAAAAAAACTTGCTGACTTTGAACATGGAGAAAGTGGGTCCTGAGTCAGGGAGTGTAGAAGCTGAAAAAGGGAAGGAAATAGATTCTTTCCTAGAGTCTTCAGAAAGGTCTAAAACCATACCAACAACTTGTTTTATCCTAATGAGATCTGTGTCAAACTTTTAACCTAGAGAAATGTAAGATATTTAATTTGCATCATCTTAAGTTATGAAGTTGGTGGCAATTTGTTATAGCAGTGATAGAAAAACTAATACATAATGTCATGATTTAAAAAAATTTTATCATGCCATTTGAATGAAGAAACAACCACAATGGTGAATTTTAAGATTTTTTTTTTTAATTGAGAAGCAGTTTCCTTCCTCATGTTCAAGTGCAGATGTATCAGCAACAGCCTGAACTCTTATCCACTATACCCTATTGTCCTAAGAACAGAGATACTTATCTTGTAGATGAAGGAACAGAAGCTCAGAGACTAAATACATTCATAAACTCACCCAAGTAATCAGAATGTTCCCAGTCCTAAAACCCATCTGCAACCCACCCCTGCACATTGCCTTAAAGGCTTTTCAATATTCCCTTGTCCATATATGCTTATAAAATTCAAATAAATCTGGAAGTGGAATGGTTATTCACAATTTCTTTTTGATCGCCTGATTTCCTCTTGGCCTTCTGCAATAGTGGGTACATTTGCATGGTCATCTTAACAGGAGAAAGGAACAAACAAATATAGTCTAATCATAGTAGCCTGCTGAAGTCAAAACAAAATTGTTTGGCTTCTGAGAGCTTCTGCATTTCATAAGCAAAAAATTTTAAGGAAAGAGTAAAACCAGTGATTTGCTGTAAAAAAAAAAAAAAAAAGCACATATCAGCCATGTTGAAAGATGACAATCAAAACTATCTTCTATATTTCCTGTCCCTTTATTTTTTGCTAGTGGGGGAGGGGAAATGATCAGGGCATCAGGTGTAAGTTGCTCATAAAACTAATTAACAGTCCTTCGGAGAGCCATACTAGCCTCTGTCTTCTGTCCAGTTACTGGAAGGAAACTGGGTGACCAGGTGGTTTTTCGGTACTATGCCTTTGCCAAGGGCTGCTGGAACTTGGAAAAAGACTTTAACTCCTCTCTTCCAGATCCTCAACCTTTCAACCCATGTTTCTTTTAGTCCTCCTAAGCCTCCTTCCCAAGGCTAGATTTGATCATGGAGAATCCAGTATAAGGCAGCATGTTAATACTACCTCTTGAGTTCTAAGGTTCAAATTCAGTAAGTTGTAGTACAACCTGGCTATCTTGCTTTTGTAGTAAGAAGCCTAGCTCATTTTTATTAATGGATAATGGACTTACCTAGGAGATGTTTGAGGAACTGCAAAGATCAACCAGGGTCCATCTCTCTTGGTTGTGTCGCTTACTGTTCTCCCTGGTGGAAGTGGCTTGTATTTCAGCAGGACTGTTAATTTCCTGCATCTAAGGAGCATCCAAAGTTCAATGAAAGTAGCTGGAAGTGAAGCATTTGACAATAAGGAAGTGAGAATATTCGTTTGTTTGGGCTATGAGGCAAGTTCAAAGATGGAGGCTTTTGTTTTCTCTAACCATGATGAGCTGCTCTGGTTTCATGTCGAACATCAGGGTTCCATGCAGGATGTAAACATTTCCTGCTGGCCAAGTCTGTTTCTATAATGGTAACCCCATAGGTGCTGTGCTACTTGCACTGTAATTGTGCCAAGAGTTCCTGTATTCAACAGGGGAGGTTAGAAGTCAGTCTGGCTTCGCAGCTGTTTTGGTAAGAACTGGCTTTCCAGGAGCTCTGGAAACGTGCAGTGGCGCTCCTCAGACAAACATTAATCAGTTGGTCATCACCTCCTGGGGGCATTGTGGAGTTGTCTGGAAGGAAGCTGCAAACATGCCTCTCTGTGTTCGGATGTAATGGTGGGTGTGTAGGGGTGCTCATGAACATTAATTTTAAGAAGGCCATTATGGAGTATAAGGTCACTATAGAATTTCATTTTATAATTTGTGCAGACAGCCATTAAGGGGAAAGTAAACAGGAACTGAAGCTTTAAACGGTAAGTCTTATTTTCCCCCTTAGAAATGGTTTATCTTCATTTTTGATGGCTCTCAATTTGGCACTGGTCCCCAACACTTATTATTCATTTTCTCATTTCTCTTGTCTCTCAAGTAGTTATTGATTTGTAAACAAATACATAAGTGCAAGGAAGATGGAGAGATTTTGATTGAGAGAAGTCCTGTGGTGAAAAGAAGAAACATTTTGCCTCTAGAGAAAGCCCCCTAATGGAGCTGTGTAATGGGTTTGGGTTTTCATACTCCAGGCCTTCTTAAATGGGGGTTCTGTCCATTCCCTTAGAGTTTCCCTAACTTGTGTCCAACAGATAGTATGAGCTGTCGTTGATGAACCAAATTTAGACTTTGTTCTGTGATCTAGATCACAGAGTTGACATTGAGAATTATGTTCTTTCCCTTGATAAAGGTAACCAGAAATGCCAGAACAAAAGGAGGAGATTTTAAAAGTACTTGAAAGAGAAGATATCCCATGGGCTTTTCTGCCTAATAAGGTGTGCTGTGCACATTTCTTCTCAGGAGACAGAAGAGAGCTTTGAAAAGAAGACAGGGTATGGGTAGCACCAATATTTTAGAGGTATCACAACATTCTAAGCATAGACAAAACTGAATTTTTTAACCTATAATAAATGCACCACATAAATGGTGAAAGTTGCTTTTTTTTTTTTTTTTTTTCCAGGATGAATTATCCCAGTCCCTTGATTTCTCTGGGAGAACATACATGAGAAGTTGCATGTTACAGGAGACTTTTGAGAGAAGTAAAGCCAATAAAGCAGCTTCAATGTATCTCTTAAACTATCCTCACCCCAAATATGAATGAGGAACAAAATATATAGTTGTATCCACACAATTGTGTCTTTTTAACAAGAGATAGTAAGAAAAAGCTTCCACCAAAAAATAGCTTTTCCATTGACAGTCGTTCAGCATATACACTAACATCCTGTGTGTTACAGTCATTGATGAAAATCGTTGAAGATGGCTCTTCCCTGGGCCTGAAATGCATACTTCTTTGTAAATAGCATTTCTCATTCATGGCAAAAAAACTTAAGTCTCTTGCTTTGACATAAAGTTTAACATCTGATGATAGTGATAGTCCCCAGTTACGTGTGGCTACTGACCATTGGAAATGTGGCTAGTCTGAATTGAGAGATGTCGTAAATCTAAAATAGGCATAGGACTTCAAATTGCAAAAAATTATATTTTTATATGGATTCCATGTTACAATGGCAGTAATTCAGGCATATTGGGTTAGTACAAATATTATTAAAGTGAATTTGTTTCACTTTTTAACTCAGCTATTAGAAAATGTCAGATGACAAATTTAAAATTACAAGGGTGGCTCACATGACCCTTGTACTGAGCAGCCCTTACCTAGAGGCCGGTCCTGGATATTTGTATCCCTACAACTACACACACTGAAGTGGCTTTAAAAAAAAATAAAGGAAACAAAAGAAATTTCAACCCTTAAGGTGAAACAAAGATGAATAGAGTTTAACTTGGATATGTGGAGACGAAAATCAAGAGAGAAGTGGGAGCATAGAATTAGGGGATGCAAAAAGATTGGAGGAATCAGGGGAATAGGGGAAGGTGATGAAACACGAATGTGAAATACCAAAAATACTGTAGCATGTGCGGACACACACACACACACACACACACGGATATACATAGACACTCTACACAGAGGGCTGCCATCTCAGGCTTTGTCTCCCTGGTCTGCCCACCCGTCTCTTACCTGATTTCCAGGCAAGTTCATCAAGGTCATGGACTTTGGCACCCTTGCTCATGAGATGTCTTCCTGAAACTCCAGGTGGGCACTCACTTGAATGATATAAGCTGTTATTAAATGTATTTCCAGCTTTTTATATCTACTGAAGTGGTCACTGCCTACATGCTCATTATTCTTCTCTGTCGGCTTCCTCCATGTGCTGTGTATCAGCCAAAAGAATCCAAGTCTGAAAAATCAAAGTAATGTGACAAATCTATAGTCTCATATCTTATCTCAGTCTGAACCTTCAAAGTTATGTGGAAGAAATAGCATAAAAATTGATTCTACAAAGATACTCAAGCCCTCATCTATCCTTACATGGTCAGGATAATAAAAATATATATACCATCCAAATATAAATTTCCATGGCTCCCCTGGCCTTGGAGGAGAGAAAAACCATAGTTTTTAGTTTTATGGATCTGCTCGCATTCACGAGCACCAATCCTGACGAAATTAAACAATTAATCTTTTAATTGTACAGGAATGTCAGTCAGTGGAGTAAATACAGCTCATTCCACTCATGCTCAATGAAAGTTATCTACTGTGAAGGATTAGCTGCCACGTTCAACAATAACGAAGCCCTTGTTTTCCAATAAAGAGGTTAATTGGCTTCAGAGAAAATACATGTACAGAGCACATAGGCCTAATATTGGTTTTGCAAAGGCCCTGTGCGAGGGATGTTAATGTTTCCTGTTTATTAGCTGTTTTACAACAATCTGCCCTTGACCAATAATTATGCTTACATAGCTGATGCTAATACGTGTCAGTGTGATAGGTATTTAACGTGGCCTCTCCACCTGTGTGCAGCTGAGTTTGTCATCATGCCACATGGTCCTCAGTCACCGCTCTCCGGGTCTTTCTTTCTTTTCTTTCTCTTTCTTTTCTTCCTTCCTTCCTTCCTTCCTTCCTTCCTTCCTTCCTTCCTTCTTTCCTTTCCTTCCTCCCTTCCGCCTCCCTCTGTCCTTCCCTCTCTCTTTCTTTCTTTCTTTTCTTTCTCTTCCTCTCTCTCCTTTCCATCCTTCCTTTCTTCCTCTTTCCTGGTTTTCTAAATGTAACCGTCTGTTCTGTAGGTTTAACTATGTGGTTAAAAACTAGAATAATTGAAGTCAGGGATACTTTCTAAAATTTTTGAAGGAAATTCACTAAGTGTCCTTCACCTATCCATTGGGGAAGTGCTTCTGGAATTGTCATAGCATCCAAATCACTGTGTGTGTGTGTGTGTGTGTGTGTGTGTAGCGGGGGCGGTGGGGGGTGTCTTGTTAAACTGAAGATTCTGACTCCATCAATCTGGGGAGGGGTCTGATGATCCACATTTCCAATAGGCCCCCCCGTCATGCTGATGATGTTGGTTCATGGAAGAAAATTTGAGCAGCAAGGCATCGGGTTCCTTGGCATCTCATTCATCATAATCACTCACTGATATTTGCTGAAAATCCAGGCAAGTTACTGTTTTCCCGCTAGCAGCCATGCTTTTTATTTACCTTGAACGAGCTCACAGAGCTTGCATATAGTGTGGCTCTGAACACAGAAATCTTCTATTAATTTTGTGAAGGAATTTTGATCATTAGATGATAATTTACTGAGGCCTGTTTTGTCCATAAAGATTCTCAAAATCACATGTACCAGTGTTAAAAACAAGAAAACAGGGCCCAAACGGAGTTATTTATGCTAAGCCCCACATTACCCAACTGACACTCACCTAAGTACAATTTTAGCGCTCCCAGAAATGGAATCTTAAACCAGCCAATCAGGACTCGCCTGAGCAGACTACTTAGTCAAACTGCGTGCTAGACCCTTGCTTTTCTGGTTGCAAAGTTGGTTGCAACTCGTTGTATGGCCTGCCGTAACTTCCTGCTCCCTGCTCCCTTCTGCCTGTACAAGTCTTTAATTTTGGGCAGCAACTCCTTTCTATCTGCTAGACTGGAAGCTGTCCGATTTGAATTCATTTTTGCTCAAATAAACCCTTAACATTTTTAATATGCCTCCGCTTATCTTTTAACAGTAGCGTATATTGAAATAGAAATTTCGGGACAATAAATGCGTTAACTCCTTCATTTTCAGCCTTTCAAACCCTAGCTTCCATTATCTGACAGTCCCACAAAATATTTACTCCAGTTTGCTCAGCTCACCCCGTTAAGACGGCAAGTTAACTAAGTTTCACACAGTTCTTTAAAAATCCTCCTCTGGGGGCGCCTGGGTGGCTCAGTGGGTTAAAGCCTCTGTCTTCAGCTCAGGTCATGATCCCAAGGTCCTGGGATCCAGCCCTGCATCAGACTCTCTGCTCAGCAGGGAGCCTGCTTTCCCCTCTCTCTCTGCCTGCTTGTGATCTCTGTCTGTCAAATGAATAAATAAAATCTTAAAAAAAAAAAAAAATCCTCCTCTATTATAAACAGGGCACACGAAGTTCATTAATGGGGGGGGCAAGATAAAGGAACAGTAACAATCTCTGAGACTTTGAACTTCAAGAAAAGAAGGGAGCACTTCCCCTCGTTCAAGATTTTTGATGGCTTTAGGAAATATTCATACTGGGTTCTTAAAAAAAAAAAAAAAAAATGACCGGGATAAAGAAGATACATAAAAAAAGACTGAAGGACCATCACCAGGCTGTTTTCATTTCACCATGCAAGTTTTCAGCGACAGCTCTAAACTAGCAACTTTTCAATTAAATCCAATCTGTCATGGTGGGGAAAACAGTGCAGCCGACAGGCCCTGCAAAGAGATTTGGCTGTGAGCGGCCAACTTAGCACTTTTCACTGACAATAAGCTATATTTGTTTAAACCATTGCTTAAATAGCGCTGCATATTTTTATTCCTTTGCAGGCATTGATACCATTAACTTATACGGACACAATTAGGCATGGCAAACTGAGTCTTGGAATCTCCACTTTTCAGTCTTTCTCGGGGCTCTGAGTTTGTCTTGGTAGTAACGCACAATGACAGAACCCTCTTTTCTTCCCTTCCTGCTCTCCCTACCACATTGGGAGAAGTTTGTGTCCTTGAGACTGTTGAGTGTCCAAATCATCCCAGTGCCCGGTTCATGGTCAGGGCTTGAAGGGAACAGTTTGAGACAGAGGGAGCCACTTCGAGCATCCCACCACAAATCTATCACGATATAAAAAGACAGGAAATAATGCATCCCTCCCTGCTTCCAACGCTAGCGACGCGACACCATTGCTGTAGTATAAACACCTTCTTTTCAAGGTTGTTCTTAAGAGCTGTGGAATTATACCTTTCGAGAGATTTTGCATTATTAACAAGGTTTGTATTATTAAAAAACATAGTGGTCACAAATTGATGGCATCGATATCTCCTGGAACTAGACATGAGCTGTGTTTGGTTAGAGACCATCTTATTTGTATTGGTCTAATAATCAGGACTTTCTCTGCTCATCACACTTCAGCAACTTGGATTGGCTCTATCATCAGTCCAGGAGCTTGAAGTACCAGAACCCAGCCCCCCGGGGGCTCACCACTCATCTCCTGTCCTACTTCACTTCTCTCACTCTGTCTCTCTGTCTTTCTCTTCCTCTTACTGTGATTTCATTGACCTGAGGTTTTCTGGCAAATAAAGCTGCACGCAAACCTAAGCCTGCAGGTAGAACTCACTTCCTTTCCCTTTCATTGACTCAGTGTAATGCAGTCCTCGTGGGAGGGGCGGGAGCCTATCTACTAGTATTTTATTGAGGGCAGCTGCCCTGTATTCCTTCAACTGCTGGCTGTCCCTTGATTTAATTCAGAAGTGAATCAGAGGCTTGCCTCCCTTCCATTTATGGGTTTTCAGCTTCGGGAAATGCTTTAAGGAGTCAACAAGCTTTTCTTACTGTTCATGTGCTGATTATAGAGTTTGTATCTGTTGAAGGTTTACATTTCCATTATGGGACTCTCGGTGTGTGCTCTCAATCCGTTGTGCTTGGACAATGACTGGAATTTTTTTTTTTTTTAATTTGTTTGACAGAGATCACAAGTAGGCAGAGAGGCAGGCAGAGAGAGAGAGAGAGAGAGAGGAGGAAGCAGGCTCACTGCTGAGCAGAGAGCCCCATGCGGGGCTCGATCCCAGGACCCTGGGACCATGCATGACCTGAGCCAAAGGCAGAGGGTTCAACCCACTGAGCCACCCAGGTGCCCCAATGACTGGAATTTTTAAAAATAAAATCTTAACCAGCTAGCCCAAGGGGATGAACTCCGCTCTTTGGAACACGACGTTGCTTGTGAGCTCAATGCCTGACTAAAGCAGAGGGAAGAAAGAGAACTTCACGTCGATGGTGCTGAATTTTGTTGGAGAACAGACAGGCTACCTCAGCAAGGCAGGCCTGGAAACATGGGAAGCGAGGAAATTACATGATTTCGGGGTCTATTTCCTATAAGGCACCAGAAGGGCTATTTTAAGAAACTAACATACCAGTGGGTGATGCTAAATGCTACGGAGGAACTTGCAATAGTTTGCACATATGGACTGACTGTGTGGCAGCATATATAAATATTTCATTTGCTAATTGTAGTGAGTTTTCAGATTGCACATGAACAGAAGGACATATGAGAAGTTCCAAGAACACTGTGTAACAGGACATACAGCTGAGGTATAGTTCTTTCACACTTGGCGAGCATTCCGGCTCAGCAAACACAACTTTTTCTATAATTCTGTAATTAAGCTTAAAATATGTAAAAATCACCCAATTGAGAAAGTCATGATATTGGCATGTTCAAAGACCAGTGCCAACTAGAAAGTTAAAAACTGGAGCCTAAAAGTCATCAGTCTCCCCAGTGGCTTGATGTTATTTGGACTCGGTTGGCCGTTCAATGTCTGACTTCCCCTGGACTAGCTGCCCAATACCTCTCATTTTTATTTCGGAGCTTAACTGATGAGCTGCTTAGAAAGGAGACCAAATGGAAAGCAAAATCATAATTTAGAAAGTTACAGAATCTCTGAAACTTGAACTATTAAGTCAACTGTTTATAATTTTTGAAGCAAAAATAATAGGATTAGAAATGTTTATAATTGGAAGGGAAGGGATCATAAAAATAATGTAACACATCTTCCCCTTTACAGAGGATTTATACATAAATCTCTTACAGATAAAGTCATAACTCTGCAAAATCATAACTCTAGTTTGTCAGCGCCAGGACTAGAACCCTTACTTTCCAGCTTGTTAAACTGTCCTGATCATTAGGTGACCTTTCTCGTTTGTCCTTAAGATAGAATTTGGGAGGCAGCGTAGTTGAGTGTAATGAGTCTCGGTTTTTGAATCAGTGGTAATTCGAGTTTAAATTCTGAGTTAGTCTCATTTTCTTTATCTAGAAAATAAATAACATTACATCTCATCTCCAGATTAGCCATGACGTGTGTATACTGCCACAGACCTAAGAAGTTGAGGTACTGGGAGCTCTTATTGGTACTCTCATATCCTCAAGGCGAGGGCACTTTCCACACACTCAGTAAATATTTGTCAATTTGCCAACAAACGAAGGAATAAATGGATAAGTGAATAAACGACAGAACACAGAAGAATGAGAAAGGGAATGAATGGCCACGGAAAGAATCGCCAGTGAAAGATAAATGAAAAAGAAACCTGTGAATGTTTTCTTGGGGTTCTTGCAATCTATTAGGAATGCTTTGTTTCCCCTTTGATGTCACTCGTTCATCAAGTTTGTTCTTTTGCCTTCTGTAGCACTTGAAAACATGACCCAGAAAATTGAAAATCAAAATGCACTAAATCACTCAAAAATGTGTATCAGCTCAGTGCAACCTCAACAGGAAAATCTAATTGAACACTTATCCAAACAGACCTTTGTCTGCCTTCCTTGCACCAACTTTCCAAACTCAAGCACAAAATCTCTCCTAGGAATGACCAATTTCAATTTACCAAGTAGTGAAGGACAACATGGCCCTGTGCCGGGATATTCTTTTTTAATTTTTGAAATTAATGTACACAAAATTATTCTTGCACCATTTCAACAACTTACTGAATCAGCCTGCCTGTAAAAGTTGGTCTTCAAATATAACCCTGCTAAAGTGTCCTTTAGACCAGAGGAACAACGAGAACAAGGAGAGGTCAGCAGTTCCCTGTGGAAATGCTTAAAAGAAACAGTATCCCTTATGTTCCAAAGACACTGAACTTTCATTAGGAGAGGTCAGGATGAGCCCCCTGAGTGATGGTAAACAATTTTTCTGCTGAGCCCTCCAGCTCGGCCCACTCTATAGCAAGTAATGTATCCAGGGGACCTTGTGTGGGAGGGATTGTTTTTTACTTTCCCAGTCTAAAGATGGGAAAGATGTTGAATATTCTCTCTAATACTCTGTTAGCGCTCCAGTTTTTTAAAGCAAAGTAATTATAGGCAGAATAAAATGACATAGAGTAAGTCTGTATGGAAATTTGTATAAAAGATTTAGAATCTATTGATCCTTTTCTATCATAGAAGAAATACTTGCATATATATATATCTATATCTATATAGATATAGATATATATAGATATACAGATATATGAATGAGAAGAACAAATATATAAATTCCCCATACTCTAGCCCATCAACATAAAATCAGTCTTGGTTATTTTTTTGTTTTGGTCACTTTCTAAAAAAATTGATATTATGGAGGCTTAATTTGCATACAATAAAATGCACCCTTTTTAAGTATACAATTCAGTGAGTTTTGAGAAACATATGCACCAAAGCAAACACCATCAAGTCAAAAAGTTCCCTTAAATTTCTCGGAATTCAACTCATCATACTCATCCTGGCCCTAGGCAATCACCAGTGTGGTTTCTGTCATAAACTGGTTTCCCTTTTGTAGAATTTATATAAATAGCATCATAGAGTATATATTTCTTTTTGTATGCATCTTTTACTCAGCATGTTTTTGATACTCACTTACGTCGTAGCAAATATCAGAGACCTGTTCCTTCTTGCTTCTGAGAAGTATTCTGTGGCATGGATATACTATAATATGTTTATTCACCTCCTGATAGACATTTGTTTTTTAGTTTCCTACTATCACAAACATTTGTCACCAGTCTTCATGTAGACATGTGTTTTCATTTCTTTTGGAAAAAATACTTAGGAGCTGAGTTGCAGGGTTGTATGATAATGGATGTTGAACCTTATTAAAAAAAAAAAAAAAGCAGAAAAACTGCCAAATTGTTTTTTCAAAGTGATTGTAAATTTTACTTTTCCTATAATGAGATAACGGTTTCAGTTGTTCCAAATCCTTGGCAACATTTGGCACTGCCATTATTTCAATTTTAGCTATTCTATTAGGTGTATAGTATTTTATTGCTGCTTTTTAATTTGCGTTTCTCTGATGAGTAATGATGCTGAACATCTTTTCATGGGCTTATTGGCCATTTATACATTTTCGTTGGTGAGTTTTAAGTTCATATCTTTTTTTATTTTAAAAATTGTTTGTCTTATTGAGTTATAAGAGTTCTTTATGTATTCTGGATATAAGTTATTTGTCAGAAATATGTGTTGTCAATATTTTCTTCCAATCTGTGGCTTGCCTTTTAATTTCTAAATGGTGTCTTTCAAAGACCAAGTTTTTAATTTGTTGAATTCTAATTCATCATTTTTTTCCTCTTAAAACTCATGTTCTTCATGTCCTAGGAATTTTTGCTTACCCAATGATATAAAGATTGTGCATCCTATATTTATTCCAGAAGTTTTGGCAAAAACTCTAAGCAACACTTAAGCTATATCTCTTAAAAGTTGACGTTTTCTTTTCATTTATATTCTTTTTTTGTTGTTGTTGTTAATGCTTAATTTCTTCTTTGACTCATAGCTTCTGTAATGGTTAATTTTTTTAGGTCCCCAGGTATTTGGGGATAATTCCAGAGATCTTTTTCATCTAGATTTCTAGTTTAATTTTGTTGTAGTTGGAAAACGCACCTAAATGGTATCAATCATTTGAAATATTAAGCCATTTTATGGTCCTATATATAATCTATTTGGTGAATGCTCTCCCGGAAGGAAAAGGCTAAGAGAAACAGAAATCTCAATACTTCTTTAACTTTACAGGATGTTTACTTGTTTTAATCTTAAATACCAGTTATCGAATAACAGAGTATGAAGTTAAAATTTCTTCAGAAGCACACATAATAATTCTAGGAATAAGAAATTGGTCTGTAAATAGCATCACATGATAAATATTTGGAGATTTATCTCATAATTTCAAGAAATTAACAAAATTAACTTCCTATGTCTAATCTCATATTCGAATGTATTGACTATTTTTCTATAGGCTATATAATTTCGTTCTCACATCTTTAAATAATAATATTACTTTACTAAGTAACCTGTCTTTCCTATAACTCTTTCTAAAAAGTATTCTGAACATTCGGCAGAAAGTTTAGATATATAAGCCCAAGAGGAAGCTAATCGAACCAGAAAAGTTGGGAGTTGACCAAATATGTTTATTTCATATAATCTCCACCAAGATTCTTTCCTTGTCAAGAAAAATTTTTAGCAAAATCACAATCATGTAACTGAAAATTCCTACTTTGCCAAAATGACCAAAAAGTAACAACAGTTGGAGATTGAGTGAACATTCTACTAGATTCCCAAAAACTTCAAGGATAAAATGGGAAGATATGGGAAGAAATGATGAATAGTAAATGAAAGGATATTTTTTCTTGAGCAGATTGGAGTCCTCAGTGGACCCTAGAGGACTGACAGAACAACAGAACAGTGTGCTACACAAAACCATAGGTGACCACCATGGGAGATGGGATGAGGCAGTGGAAGCAGAAAAGGAAGTGTGGGTGCCATGTTGGAAGAGGAACAATCTTTGGGCTTGGGAACCCACCATACCTCATCTGTTTTTCTGATGTGTCAGTCAGGGAGTCTACCTCAAAGTACTGGTAGATTTTCCCCTCTTTGAATATTTCTTTGGGGTGTTCCATTGATGCCATGCAATTATATCTGTTAGGAGTCAGCAATATTAAAAGGTTTGTATGGCAAGAGGGAAATGAGAAAGGACTTTGCTCTACTTTTAAATTCAAATTAGCTTCCTCAAACCACAGCTGGAATTATTATTTTTGACCTTTCTTTAAATCATAATAGATATCTTTGCAAATTGCCATCATCAAAGTTGTCAGGGCAGCAAGAAAAACATTTCTGTTTTACATGGCGGAAGACATGATGCCATGATGACGGTTTGCAATGATTTGGGGGCTTCTTTACTCATGGTTTTTTCAATACCATTCAATTTTTTTAAAAATTTCAGGCTGATCACAAATATGTTTAACTGGCAAAATGCCTTGGTTTTTGTCTTCTACTCTTTTCTCTCCTGATTACGTGTGAATTCTATCTTTCTTTTGGGGGCCAATCCAAGTATTACTGGAAGTAATGCCTATGAACCTATAATCTAGAGTGGCTTTTAATGCTGCCTCTTTTCCAGGAACCGTGTTCTTTTAACCCTCACCGCAACATCAGCAAACCCCTGTAACTGGTGAGAAAAAAGTTTAGATATACTGCATTAGGTACACAGTCACACAAATAGTAAAGAATCATGTCTTGGATCCAGATCCTATTTGACTCCAGTCAAGACAAGACATGACTAATCCAGTCTTTCATTCAATCATTTGTTTACTCATTCATTCACATTGAGCCCTGTTGTAGGCTAGGCATTATTCAAGATACTCAAGGTATTCTGGATATATAAATATGAATTAAAAAGCAGACCTTTCCATTAAAGAGTTTGTAATCTTTGATTAATTAAATTAAAAAGAGGCAGCCTTGTTTGTGTGATGAAATTACTTCCTCTTACCATTTAATATGCCTGAGTACATTTATTTAAGTATGTTTTTTAAAATTGCACTCTCTTTTTTGGCTTGTCTTTGCAACTAAGATAATAGTTACTTTTTAAAACTGGAGAGCAATTGTACCTAAGTCTGTGGATATTTAGTATGGGAATGGTTTCAAATAAATTTCATCACATCAAGTTAAGCTAATAATTAGATTGATTGGAGAGCTACTAAGAGCCATTTCCTTAATAAAATAGAAAAGGAAAAGAGGAGGAGTCAAATAAATAGCAGGTATAGTGTTTTTCAATCCACCAATCAGGTGGCCTGTGAAGTATGCTTGTTTGTTTTGTTTGTTTGTTTTTGTTTTTTTGTTTTGTTTTGCTTGTTTGGTTTTTAACACCTTTATTGAGATATAATTCACCTCTTTGCAGTCTACTAATTGAAAGTATACAATTCAATGGCTTTTAGTATATTCACAGAGTTGTGCAACCAGAACCACAATCAATTTTAGAACATTTTCCTCACCACAAAAAGAAACATGGCATCTCTTAGCCATTACTCCCCAATCCCTTGGTATCCCCGAGGCCTAGTTAACCACCAATCTACTTTCTATCTCTATAGATTTGCCTATCATGGACGTTTCATATAAATGGTATCAGAAAACATGGGGTCCTTTATGGCTTCTTTCTCTTTGTATAACGTTTTCAAATTTCAACCATGTTATACCATGTATCAGTACTTCATTTCTTTTTACTGCCAAAAAGTATTACATTGTATGGATGTAACACATTTTATAAACATATATATATATATATATATATATATATCAGATATAGATAGATAGATAGATAGATAGATGTAATCATTGATTTGTTTCCCTTTCCAGACTATTATGAGTATTGCTGCTATGAACAATCATGTACAAGGTTTTATGTGGTCATAGATTTTCATTTCTCTTGGATATATACCTAGCATGGAGTGGCTGGTTCATATGGTAATTCTATGTTTAAACTTTTAAGGAACTATCAGATTGTTTTTCAAAATGGCTACATCATTTTACATTCCGAGAAGACATGTATGAGGGTTCAAACCTCCACATCCTCACCAATTTCTTATTATCTGTCTGTTGTTGTTTTGTTTTGCTTTGTTTGTTAACAGTCATCCTAGTGAGTGTAAAGTGCTATCTCATTGTGGTTTTAATTTGCATTTCTATGATAGCTAATAATGTTGAGCATCTTTTCAGATGCTTATAAGTCACTGCATATCTTCTTTGGAGAAATATCTATTTAGATCCTTTGCCCATTTTTTAATTGGGGTATTTGAAAGCCTTTATGATTTTTTTTTTTTTAGCCCTCTGTTGTTTCACAGAACCCAGGGTACTCGACTTTCAAAGTGTTGCAGGCTCCAGGGTGAATGGTCAAACAGCATTCCCCTTTGTCTTGAAGGAGATTGGCTTATAAAATTTTACAGTAGAGATAATTTTATCAACCTATTAACCTTCATGTGTGTGTATAATAGATGGGACTTTGACACAGCCAAATAAACAATTCTAAGTAATTTTTCTTATTTTCTACATGAACTTTTCTAATTGACTACTGCAGAATCCTTCTCTTGCGAGGACCACCCTCACTACCCAGTCCCCCAGGCCTTTGTACCTCATCTCTGCTTGAAATGCTCTCCTCCCAGTGATATGCACCCAGCTACCTCCTTCATGCCCTCCAGTTTTATGTCAAATGTCACCTTTTCAGCGGATCCTTACCTGACCACTCATCTAATTTTTTTAAAGATTTTATTTATTTATTTGACAGAGAGAGATCACAAGTAGACAGAGAGGCAAGCAGAGAGAGAGAGGAGGAAGCAGGCTCCCCGCCGAGCAGAGAGCCCGCCGCGGGACTCGATCCCAGGACCCTGAGATCATGACCTGAGCCAAAGGCAGAGGCTTAACCCACTGAGCCACCCAGGCGTCCCACTCATCTAATTTGACTCTCAAGTTCGTCCCCTATCATTCACTATTACATTTCTAAATTATAATATTACCATTATATTTTCTTCAAAGCTTTATCATGATCTCTAATTATATATTTGTTTGTTTCCTCCTTTAGTCTCATTTCTCTTAAGAATGTGACAAGAGAATTGAACCCTCATCTCTTTTGTTAACCCTTCTATCTGTGGCATGGAGAACCTTGCCCTGGAAGTAGGAGATTCTCAATAAATAGCTGTTGAATCAAACAAAGCCTCATTTGAGATCCAGAAACATTCATGTTAAATCCTGATTATAAATGTGAGTTAATAGAATATGAAAAAGTTTAGTCAAGTCAGAAAAAAATGACTACTGAATGTGAGAGTAAATGCTGCTATGTGTCAGGCATTTACAAAGTGCTTTATTTGCATTATCTTTAAGTGGTTTATTTTAATTACCTTTTGGGGAAAATTAATTGGAATGCAGAACAGTGTCTACAGTTTGAGATCTACTTCTATATTCTGACACTATCTTCAGAAAAGAGATGACTAATGCCAGGATTTAGAATATGTGTTTTCAAGTCTCAGTTCCAATACCAACAAGCTTTTTTTGACTTTAACAGATACTTAACTTCTTCTGGCCTCAGTTATACACCTGTCAAATGTCAATGTCGTGTATCTACCTGATTCACATGGTTATTTTAATGATAAAACAAGAGATTTGAAAATGTAAATGTGCTGTGCAATTGTAGGGTACCACAATTATTATTATTGTATATATTCATTTATTTAAAGAATCATGAAAACTTTCTTACCCATCTAAATTTCCTTGCATTTTACTCCTTGTTTTCTAAGATATGTATTATTTATTCTTCCAAATATTTTTTATGGAACTTTCTTATATCCCAAAGGAACTCAATGTAAAATGTCCATGATTAATTAAGTACAGTGGTATAATAGAGTACTTCGGGATGGAGGGCTCTTTCATTTAATGACCTGACCTTAATATACAGACAAAACATAGAGGCTTGACTGAGCAAAATTCCTGCCTTCAAATTTCAAGTCTACTAGTATATATGTGTTAATATAAAAGGTGTCAATCTCACTGGCCTGTTTGAAAATATCCTCCTCCTGGATGCACTGTCCACATTTTGGTCCCCTGAATAAAGTCTCTGTATAATTAAAAACTAGAGTCATGGAGCCAGGTGCTTTTTGTATTTTTTACAAAATCTTTTTTTTTTTTTTTTTTTAGTTTAAACTCTTCGTGGATTGAGCAGCCCTTACCTTGTCATCATAATCTGCCTTTGGATGGAAGAGGAAAGATTTCCATCTGCCTCATGCTTTACAGCAACGCCCCTCGCCTCTCTCTGATTTGTTTACCTCCAAGACCACTGCCAGTGGTCGAGAGAATCATTTGTGGAATAATCAGGCAACTGGGATGTGATGTGGACCTGCCATGTAGAAGTCAGTGTACTCAATGTTTCAGCTACCCTTTTACATTTTCCAGAGTAACTAGGTGGAAAAAAAGCAAAAAAGGGAAACAAAAGCATGAATCATTTTTTAAGGTTTTTTGGTTTGTTTGTTGTTGTTTTTTTTTTTTTTTTTTTTAGAATTGTTTTTAAGGTTTTATTTATTCATTTAACAGAGAGGGAGAGTACAAGCAGGGAGAGCAGCAGTCAGAGTGGGAGGGAGAAGCAGGCTCTCTGCGGAGTCAGGAGCCAGATGTGGGACTCGATCCCAGGACCCTGGGATCACGACCTGAGCTGAAAGCAGCTGCTTAACAAACTGAGCCACCCAGGCGTCCCAAGGTTTTTTTTGTTTGTTTAAACTGTCTTTATACCTGTTGGAGATGACAGGGGAGGGTTGATCTAGGGAGAACTGTTATTTCTGTTATTTCTGTAATTAAAGATGCAGAATCAAAAGAGAAGAGCTATTGCTCAGACTGGGTCTGAATTACATATCATCTTTAATTATTGGTCTTTTTTCCTAGTTATTTTAATGTTTTATTAATCCTGTTCCTCCAAATACCTTCTTCCCTTTACAACCACTGAAGGAATAAAATGTGACAATTTGTTTCCTTTTGTGCTTAGTGGATGGCCATTCTTTCACACTATGGGTCAACATGACCTTAACTTAGTTTTATTATGTGATATCTATAATTGTGTCTTATCAGTGCCTCCTACTCTTTGGTGTTTATACAATTTTTAAAGAATTAATGTGGATTAGTGGACCTTAACCCTTACTAGCAGAAAATCAAATTATGAATTCTTAGCAATTATCTGCTTAGATTCTTCTGAACTGAAATTATGAAATAATTAATCACTCTACTGAAAGGGGGCAGGATAGAAAGTGAAGAAATTAACGAGTAGGGTAAATATGGATTCACTGATCATGTCAACTTTAAATAGCCTCTTAACTGCAAAAAACTAAAACCTGACTGTATCACAATATTGCTAAGGAAACCAGTTAGAGGGACACCTGGGTGCCTCAGTTGGTTAAATGACTGCCTTCAACTCAGGCCATGATCCCAGGGTCCTGGGATCAAGGAGTCCCTCATCTAGCTCCTTGCTCAGCAGGGAGCCTGCTTCTCCCTCTCTGTCTACTCCCTCCCCCCATTCACTTATGCACACACACATGTGCGTGCTCTCTCTCTCTCAAATAAGTAAATATAAAGCCTTTAATAAAGAGAGGAAACCAGTTAGATTGTATGAGGGCAAGACAGAAGTTATTAGAACATATTTATAAACATATTATATAATCTTCTGCTTGGAGATACATATTTTTTAAGTTTTAATTTAAACTCCAGTTAGTTAACATAAAGTGTAATAGTTGTTACAGGTGTACAATATAACGATCCGCACCTCTATACACCACCAGTGCTCATCCTAACACTTGCCCTCCTTAGTCCCCATTGCCTATTTAACCAACCCCCACCCAACAACCCCTGCCCCCATAACTGCTTGGAGATACTTTTAACATGAATGATTTTTGCTTCAGTGTTTCTTTAAGTGTGATCAGCAGCAACCTAACCTCGGAACTTACTAGGCACATAAATTCTCTGTCCCCACCCACGCCTACTGAGTCAGTCTCTGGGGATGGGCTCTAGCAACTTTTTGTCAACAACCTCTCCAAAGGATTCTGAGGTTTGAAAGCCACAGATCAGCCCATTGATTCTCAAGCTGGTTTTACATAAGAATCACCTGCAGAGCTTTTGAAATTACAAAGGCCTGGGTTCCACCCAAAAACACTTAATTGAGAATCTTGAGAGTTAAATGCAGGCATTGGTGTTTTTGACCCTTGTGGAGCCTATCTCTAAAATCTGACTGCACTTGATAGTGATACTGGAGAAACTTCAAAACATTATGGATATCAGGGGCCCCACTATATAACATTAAATATACAAACCTCCAATTATAAAATAAGTTCTGAGGATGTAATGTACAGCATGGTGACTATAGTTAATAATACCGTATTATATATTTAGACGTTGCTAAGAGATCTTACAAGTTCTCATCACAAGGAAAAATTTTTTTAGAAAAAAAAAAAAATCTATGGGAACGAGATCTGGAAATTGGTATCTTTTAGAAGCTCCCCATATAACTGTCATATACAGTCAAGGTCGAGAACCATTGCTCTACCAGAAGCCATTCGAATGGATTAAATGATCTCTCTAAGTCTGTTCTCTTGATGCAATTTATTTTTTAAAGTTTGTGCTAAAAGATATAATTTTATGTGCACACTTTCCCACTTACCGCGTTTTTATTATTTTTTTAAGATTTTTTTTTAATTTATTTGACAGACAGAGATCACAAGTAGGCAGAGGCAGGCACAGAGAGAGGAGGAAGCAGGCTCCCCGCTGAGCAGAGAGCCTGATGTGGGGCTCGATCCCAGGACCCTGAGACCATGACCTGAGCCTAAGGCAGAGGCCCAGCCCACCGAGCCACCCAGGCGCCCCCCTTACTACGTTTTTAATTCAGTTCAATTTTTTGTGACCTTGTGTTATTTTTACTTCCTCATTGGGGTGCATCCCCTAATGTGATCCTGTTGTCAATGATGAGGAGTGAATGCATTAACCACCATCGATGAAAAGGAAAGAGTAGGGTCAGACATGCACAAGGGGTGAAAGCCAACCGCAGGAGGAACTTTCAGGTCACAGGATAATTGACACAGTGCAACAAGCTGTTTCTTGTTAGAGAAGCCATAGCCACATTTGGAGAAGAACAGGAACTCTTAGGATCTCTGCTGAGTTTGACTCCACCATCCAAAAGAGCATAAGGTGCAAATAAGACACAAGGTATCTTTGTCTTCCCATTTTAATTCTGTAGGTTATTGGATATCGGGCAAAGCATACAGACATTGATATTTACTTGGTCTCTCTGGATAAACCAGTCAACACATAGGTTACTTAAAAATAACATACTATTTTGTTTTGTCTCATTGGTCATTCAGATTTCAGGGAATGCTTTCCCAAAGGACATTTTCAAAGATTTTTTTGGTGAATGGAATAAACTTTCTGAGTTTGATGAATAAATGCTTATCTAGATCATCTTCGACAGTTACCTCTTGTTAATTTCCTGTTTGGAATCTACCACCAATGCTCTACTGAGAGTGGCTCTAGGGAACGCCATTTCTCCTCTATTCACATTTGCCACTACACTGGTCTCACAAACCAGTGTCACTGCCATCATCTAACAAGCTGCTTTGCCCCAGTGTTTCCGACATCTGATGCCATCCTACATACACAACAGCCAGAGATAATCAGACTAAAGCCATGTCCCATCACATCATTAACCTGCCAGTTCTCCAAATTTCCATTAGGATAAAGTAGAAGTTTATTTGCATATTTTGCATATTTTAAATCTTCCCCAAATAGATGTAACCTCTCTCTCCAACTTTTTTTATGCTGGTCCCTGAGCAAACTTTCAGTTCTAGTCAGTTGATTATCTCATTCCTTCCCAGATAGATAAAAAATTATTCCTATTGCTATAATATAGCAGCTCATGCCATCCTTTCCACTGCCCGCCTAATAGGGATCTATCCAAATTAGATCCCTAGCTCAGAGTTCAGATGAAATCTCAAATCCTTCATTGTAGTGTTGATTACTCTTTTAAGGTTCTCTGAGTGATAAAGCTCACTACTATGGCACACACTGATCTTTCCTCTTCTGCCCTCTTGGTAAAACTTAAGTCCTTATCACAGATGTCAGCCCTTGTCTTTTCCTTGAGTAAAGGTGCTCACTCAAGCTCCATTCTCCAGAACTCTTTCTTCAGCTTTAAATATGTTCATTTATCTCCTAAGTAAATTGTAACTTTCATGATGGCAGGGACTCACACTTTAATGTAGAACTAACTTCAAGGTAGGCACATTGATATGTGTTTTGCATGGATTATTTAGATCACTTAATTATACAATTTTAGGATGCAAACATTATTATTATTTGAGCTTATCAGACAAGGACAGTGAGATACAGAGGTTTTAAAACACTGGATATACCCAAAGAAAAGAGCCACTGAGTAGAAGAGCTGGAATTCCAATCCACCTGTCATTCCAAAGCCTGTGTTTTCCTGACATCCAAAGTCTTCCACTCTTTAAATCTTTATGACTGAGTTGAAATGATTTAGACTTTGAAATCAAAATTCCTTTTTAAGAAGCGAGATTTTTATGTCAAATCTTTCTCAGGCAAACAGAGCAACAGAACTCAATTAAGAAAAAAAAAAACACGTGAATTTTCTTAAGTAGATAAATTAATTTCCAACTCACTAGAAATGGTTAATGTTGATGACCGTGGCATATCGCCAGCATGTAATGAGTCTGAGAAATCAAAACCTTAGACGTTGATCAAGCCAAAACTTTGAGCTGGCGAAATGATTATTAGGAAGGATAGAGAGAAGAAAGATGGAGGGGGGACTTTTCCAAGGTTAATTACAGAGCAAACATGTAGCAACAAGGCAGTGAGAACAAGGAGGTCTGGAATGTGCCATACGTTGAAGGGCTGGGACCAACACATTGCAGATATTGTGCAAATACAGCTTATTATTTAAGACACATTACCCTCTACATTCTCTAAAGGTCAGGGTCAACTTGATACTTGGACTTTATTTTCATTCTTTGTGAACTTACAAATGGTCTCTTGAGTACCTCTCTTAGTCTCTTGTTGCATAGTCTGTAGGTACTCTATTGAAAATATTCAGATTAATCATCTAAATTTGTCCAGGCTCTGGCATTTTCTTGGCATTGTGCCAAGTGGTAAAGAAAATGCTTAAATATAGGATATATATGGGTATATATATCCATATGTAGATATGGATATATAGAGGTATGGATATATACACCCATATATTGATATGTGTATGATGTACATATCCATATATGTGTGTATGTATACATATACAATATACATATACCTATGATATACGTATGTATATATGCACTCTATATACCTCTCTCTATATATATAACTCAAAAAGATCACAAGCTCTCTAGGAAATGATACTATTTACTAAGCATGTATTATATGGTAAATAGGTGTATATTTTCTATAACCTAATAACTCTGCAAGATAGGTAGTAGCAACTTTAAGACATTTATATTGATTTTTGGAGGATAAGAATTTAATTCAGAAATGCAAAAAAGAGAGTTAAAGAGAGAAAAGACATGAAAGTGTACTGGGATGTTTTGCCCATGGTACAGCTATTCCTGCTTAGTAATTTAAGACATCTTCACTCTCCACAGGCAAAGGGAACTCCTTTATTGCAATGGGAGGGGACAGCCATTCCAGTGGTGGCCAAGCCACAAGCCTGTAAGAAGTCACTGCACTTGGACTATCTGCTAGGTATGGTTCCTGCTTTCACGCTGCTTCCATGAACATATTTTTATCATAGACTCCACAAAGTACATTTCAACTTCTTTTTTTTTTTAATCTAAAAGGTAGATGAAACAATTGGATATCTATCAAACTTTGAAACACAAGGCCCCAAACCAGGCCAAAGCCAGAAAGGACAATAAAGACTGGTAGAAAATTCACTCTAAGGGAATACAGATTGTGGACCAAAAGACTGGATTCATCACCAAGACACAGGTGAGGCACTTTCCAGGTAGGTACTCAGCTGCTATGGAAATTCTCCCTACTCAGGCCCCAGGATGATTCTAGAACTCAGGAGAACTCAGTTGTGTACTTTGAAATTGCAAAGGCCAGAACTCAACAACACTGATAAGTGTCCCACAGAATTTGTGCACCTGTTTGAGGGAGGAGACCTTTACAAAAAGACCTGTGAATCAGCCACAACCCCCATCCATCCAGCTGAAGTGGTCAGGCTTGCAACACCTTGGAACCACAGGTCCCTTCCACCCATCAGCCCCATGTCTCTTTCTCTTCAGGGCAATTTCAGTTGAGATTGCACAGGCACCATTACAGTTACCCCCTTACCGAGCCTTCTGAGCAAACTGAAGCCCTGTGTATTTGTCTAGAAACTCAGGACCCTCTCTCCCTCACTACAGGTAACAATTCAAGCTCCTCATTCCTATGTATGTCTTTATACTATTACTACTTACACGTGTGTACCTAATAATAGGTACCATCATTCTTCATTTTAGAACATGAGGCATTATCAAGACTTTAGATTTTATTCTGGAGAGACAGAAAACTTTTCAAACATTTTAAGCCAAAATGTGGTATGAAATGACTGACATATTTTAAAGGCTCCCTCAGGTCACCATATCTATAATCAGACAATAAGAGGGTAACAGTACAACCCAGGGGACCACGAAGGAATTGCAATAATCTGGGTGAGAGATTGAGCACTTGGGCCAAGGGAGCCATTGTGGAGATAATGAGAGGTGGTCATATTTTGGATATGTTTCAAAAGCAGAAAAGTCAGGATTTGCTGGCAGATGGGATGTGGGCTCAGAGAAAGAGAAGAGCAAAAGATCACACCAAAGGTTTCAGTCTCCATGTTGAAAAGGACAGATTCACCATTAAACCAGATGGGGAATACCGTGAGTAGAGCAAGGTTTAGGGGGAAATGAGGAGTTCTGGTTTGAAATATCCAGATAAAGATAACAAGCAGGCAACTAGATGTGTGAATCTGAAGTAAAGGGGAGTGTCCAAGCTGACAGTGTAAACTTGGGAGTCACCAGGATATGGATGGTATTTTAAAATATGAACATGACCAGGTCATCAGAATAAATGCATCCAGAAAAGAGGTTGGAAGACTGGGCCCTGGGGCACTCCAGTGTTTGGAGGTTCACCTACCTCCTGCAAGTCAGTCCAGAGCTGGGTTTTATAGTGGTAGACAGGATTTTCTATTTCATAATAAGATACTGGTTTAACCTTAGTCACTTATTCAACTAAGGTGTCCTTAAACCACCCTAGATTAAATGCTTAATATGTCATAGTCTCAGACTATGTGAGTGAGTAACATTTTCAACCCCACCCCTCCCTGCTCCTGACTTAAGTGAGCCTGATGAATCTTCCAAAACTTCAGACATTTCATATAAGCACTCTTAGACTTCTAGCCCATTTGCTTCCTCATGGCTTTTTTCCCTCTCCTCACTTGGCATTGTCTTTCACTTGTACATATTTGCCTTGTTCGTGAGCCTGGCTCTGTATTTAGCTTTCATCTTGTATTTTATCTCCATATGCATTTGGATCAGAAGAGGTATGCCAAAGAGTAAGCTTACTCTCTACCTTGATCTTTTGGCTTCTACCTTTTGTAAGCATTCAATACATTTGGCTTTTCCCTTCTTGAATACTTCTCTGACAGTGGTTTTTATTACACTCACTTTCCTGATTTCTTTTTGCCTATCTGGATATTTCTTTGGCCCTTTGCAAGTTGTCTTCCTCTCCTAGCACTCTAAATGTTTGAATTTCTTGGGGCTTAATCCCAAACCCACATCTTTATGATCTACACTCTTTCCCTAGTCCATCTCGTCGATATCTCCAGTTTAAAATAACATTTTAAGATGTCATTATGCTGATGACTTCCATATTTATCATCTCTCTGCCTGACCCGTCTTTTAAACAGCAGATTTTTATATTTCGCTGCATGTACACTCAGTTCCTGGAAGCATCCTAAACTTAAATTCTCAAAAGTTAAATTTTTGATAGTTTCCTTCAATACGGTTTCCTTCCAGGGTTTCTGATTTCAACATTCCCCCAGTGGTTTATGCCAGAAACATAAACATTGTGGACATGCATCTCTGATGCTTCCTTCTCCTTCATGCCCACAGTCAGACCACCAACAAATCTTGCCAATTCAATCTCCAAATATATATGTCAAACCCATCCTTTTATAAATTAGATAAGAAAACCCCCAAAGTTCCGTGAAACAACATGAAGTTAATGGAACCCCCTAAGCGTTGCAAGGTAAGTGGGTGTCATTTGATGTTGGATGTAGCAAAATAGAAGTGTCATACCTAAATCCCTTCCTTTTGGATCAGAAATGTAAACATTTAAGGTTAGAATGGATCCTAGGGACATCTTGCCTAGTCAGTGTCTTTGTCATAAAAAACAAAAACCCAGAAGGTGACTATCTGTTCCAACTTCCTACAGTTAGAGTTGAAAGACTCGATACTAGCACCTACCTCTCCTAATTCAGTATGGTGTTCTTTCATGGAGCTATACTGACCGGAAGTCATGTCTGGGCTCTGATAAGTATGAGGCTAGTGCCATACAAATATTTTTCGTTGCTATTTTCTAAAAAGTAATTCAAAGCTGGTTTTGTAGAAATTTTCAGTTCTGTAGTAGTATAAATTTAACTTTGTCTTAGCATAAACATGATTTAATTTATGAAACACTGATCCGAAAATGAACAAGCAAATTAGCAAATAACTTGGCTGAAATACAGCTCAGACTGCAAATAATCCAATTGCTTGTGGTTAATGGTATTTGGATATCTGTGCAAGGTCTAAGATATTGGAAGAAAACTTCTGGGAAAGCAATGGCCTTTTGCCATCACCACCTCACCCCGCCCTGGACTCTATTACTGCTTTCAGAACTATTCTCCCAGAACTACACGCTTCAAAGATCTGAGATTATCACCCTTTATTTGATAGGGAAGATAATCCTGTTGATGTTTCCTGCAACCAAATTGTCTACAAACCTGATCTACTTAAAATAAAATATGATAACAAAATTGTGCCTTTCAGTCTCTGAAGAACCCAATAATAGAATGAACAAAATGTAATTGAGGTAATCTGAGAAAAGATTAAGGCAGTTGATGACAAAATTATTTCCTTACAGAATAGAGTTGTATTGATGAGTGAAAGCTCAAATTCTCCATTCTTTACCTGAGTTGAATCCTATTATTACTCTAGTTTAAGTAGATCCTTGCAATTAAACTGTCATTGATATAAAACTTATTTTTAAATGCTAAGCATGAAATTTTAGACAAATAATACTTTTTATAGGAATGAAAGTAAAAAACTTTGTAATAAACAGCAAAATTAAGCCTACTTCTCCAAGATGAAATTGCCTGAGACTATTTGCAAAAGAAGATCCATTGAGACAATAATAAACTTTATATTGCCAAATATCTAATTTTGGCTGTGTGCTTTTAAATCTTATGGTGTGGATAGCCAGGGTTAAAAACATAGATTTTAGATTCATGAAGATATGGTTTAAACCCAGCCTCAGTCACCACCTCAGGACACTGAACAAACCACTTAAAATGTTCATGCAAATGCCCAGTGGCCCCGCCACACAAAACCACTCAGCATTACCTGAGGTCATCTTACTTCCTTGGGTTTCCACACGCTTGTGCCTGATGCCTCCTTTCTCACTCTTCTGAAGCCTACACCACTGCGTCACCTGCTAACTGTCCATCTGTTAAGATTCAGTTCACGTGGTACCTCTTTCAGGAGCTCTCTCTGACCCAACAAAATTTAGGTTTGCACCCAGTATAGCTCAGTTCTAAGGCTTATTAAACTCTGTTTCAACTCTCAGTTGTATTGTCTTATGAGCTCTTTCAAGGCAGGGATTTTGACATTTATCTTTGCATCTTCCACACCTACCATGGGGCTGGGCCCACAGTAGGTATGCAACGTATTTGGCAAGTTGAAAAAGGAAAAGCTGAAAGTAGAACGGAGCCAGAGAAGCTAATGAAAATTCACTGAAGTTAGAAAGCTCTTGAACTCTAGCTGGTGATGGTAAGTGCCTATGGATTCACAGTCACTTACATTCAGCCAGTATTAGGAAAATAAGGCAAAGATCAGATGATAGAAGTTGCAGGTTACTCCTCGCTGTTCATTTTCTGGTCCCTTGCGGTTGAAACCTGTAGTATCTAGCCAAGCTCTCTTTCAGGATAACTCCCGGGCCCATCTTGTGATCAGTTGTTGTGTGTGTGTGTGTGTGTGTGTGTGTGTGTGTGTGTGTTTAAATTCATTCATGGCTTGCAGTGACAAGAAAATATAACAGGTTGCAAAATATCAGACGCTTCAAATCTTCTCTCTCTTTTTCTTCACCATAAGCCACTGAAAAATGTTTCTTCTCTATGGGTAGTAAAGCTGAATAACCAAAGATCTGACTCCAACATCAGATCTAATCCTGAAGCCTAATCATTACATAAAGAATCAGTGAGTTTATGAGACAAGTTTAATTGGGCAAATAAAGAGTCCGTGAAGAGAAAGCAAGTATCAGCCATCAACTATTCTGTCTTAGAAAACAGAGTATGTGTATGGGTTCTCCTCAGTTGCAGAATCCATCGCAGCCATGTAAACATTCCATGCTAATAAGGAGACACTTGGGCAGAACAGCTATCTATGTGTAATTTAAAAAAAAAAAAAAAAAAGTGCCTGAGGTAAAGTTACTTACTAAGGTTTTCCTACACTTTAGCCCTTGGGAAATCATTTTTTAAAAGTTAAATAAGATAAAGTAGATTGAAGGAAGTCACTGTTTCAAAATGTAAATGCGTGACATTTAGCATCTGCATTTCTTTAATGAGTGAGAATTATGTTTCACAATGTTCTGTTAATGCTGTTATGCAGATTAGTATAGACCTGGGGACCAAAAGAAATAAGGCCTAGCCTAAAGAAATGAATTAGAAACCAATTAAAACAACTGTCAGGTTTAGGCTATGAAGCCCACTGCCCCCAGACACGTCCTTATTAGAAATGAAGAGAAGCAGGTGAACATGTTTTGCAAGAAAATGTACTTTTTCAACTTGACTATGAGACATTTATTAAGTAAGATTCATCCTAATTTCAGAATAAAAATCAAAGTGCTGAAATCTCAATATTAGGATAAACTAAAGCAACAAATAACATTAGAATCATGAACTATCACTCCTCTTTGTTAACTGACTTTTAGAGGCCTGAAATTTTATCTCCAATTTTATTCTTAAAGTTATCATTTAGGAAACAGAAACATATACTTCAATAGAATTATAATTTCCTCCCGTTCCTCAAGTTCCCAATTCTTAGTTAAGGAAGCACTTATTTCCTTGTTCTGTAGCTCCATTTGAAAACTTGGTCAGGAGTGGTTTTTCTGGGTCACACAGCTAGGAAAGGGCTCTTTTCACATGGTCCTCGGAGATGCTGAAAGATGCTAAGGACACAGCGTGTTTGCAACAGCTGAGGGATCCGTAGATCAAATTAGGCATCTCCGATTCAAGTTAAGAGTGCAAGAGGGCTTCGGAGGGCATTTTCTCCTGAGATTTCAAAAGTCTTGGGGCATATACTTAAGGGCAAGGAGGAGAATAAAGAACAGTTGTTTTTCCATCTTACCTGCTCGATCTGGAAGCACGTGGAAGAAACCGGGCATGCTTAGTCTGGAGAAGTATTGGCCTCACAGGGACATGGTACTATTGCCAACTGTGTGTGTTTAGTGGAAGAGAGGGTAGACCCTCTGTGTGCACGCTTGAGAAATAAAACAAGGATGATGGAGGAGTTACAGAGAGACAGAGTTGTTCTCATGACGCAGAAGACTTTCCTACCAGCCTGAGATGTAAGCTTCCTTTGGAAATTGTGGTCTCATTACTGGAGGGGATTCAATATTGTCTAAACAGCCATTTATTGAATATTTCAAAAAGGAAACTCCTATGGGAGTAGGGCATGTTGACCTATTGTTCCTTGAGACTTTTTTCCTAACAATAATAGTCTCTATTTCTTTGAAGAGTAAAGTGCTATGCAGAAAACTTTTGCTTCAGGTCATGGTGGAGTAACTAGTACTAGATCAGCCCTTCTGATATGAACAATTTATTTATTTATTTTTAATTTTTATTTATTTTTATTATTAAATAAATAATAAATTTATTTATTTATTTATTTGACAGAGAGACAGAGATCACAAGTAGGCGGAGAGGCAGGCAGAAGGAGAGGGAGGAAGCAGGCTCCTTGCTGAGCAAGGAGCCCGATGCAGGGCTCCATCCCAGGACCCTGGGATCATGACCTGAGCCGAAGGCAGAAGCTTAACCCACTGAGCCACCCAGGCGCCCCAAGATACGAATAATTTAGAGTGAACAAAATACACAAACCAACTAATTTTAGACTTTGGACAAAAACAAATAAACAAGCAAACAAACAACAACAGCAAAAAAACATTGCAAGACTGTGATCTCTGAAAGGAGTGAAACGATGAGATAAGCCCTGTGATGTCCCCAGGTTTCTCCTTGGAGGCATTCTCTAGGCTGTGGTGCAAAGAGGGGGAATCCAGTGAGAACCACAGCAACCTCCCTAAATTGAGGAAACATAAAGCAGCACTTGGGGAGGGTTAGGCAACTAGAATCTGTGGGGCTAAGTGGAAAGGAAAAAAAAAAAAACTATTCAGAGAAATAACCCCCCAAATCTGCAAGGAGTCTCAAGTTTTTGGTAAATGTTAAAAAAAAAAAAAAAAAAAAAAAGTTGCACTGACTACAGTGAGATGCTACAGTCAAAACAAAGAACTCCTGGAGAAAGAAAACTCATTAGGTAATGATAAACTGAAAGTCTTCGTCTGTTTGGGGAGTGATAACAAAATACCAGGAACTAGGTAGCTTATAAATAAAAGAAACTTATTTTCTATAGTTTCTAGAAACTTATTTCTTACAGTTCTAATAGTTTTGAGTGTCTTAACTTACACCAGCATCAAATCAAAAGTCTAAGTCAAAGTCTTATCTGAATATTATCTAAGTCAGATACCGGTAATAGGATTCATCCTGAAGCAAATTGCTTTCCAGGTGTGAACGTATGAAGTCAAACAAGTTGTGTGCTTCCAAAATACAAGTGCAGCAAAGACACAGGATAAATACTCCTTTTCTATTCCAAAGGAAAACATTAGAAAAGAAGAAAGAGGTAACAGGTCCTTAGCAAATCCTAAACTTTATGGTCCACTGGAACAAAGGTCCAGCCTTTCAAACCCATTAGACAGACTGTCCTGCCCCAACAGCTTTCCAGGTCACAACTTCTATTGCACTTTGCAGCTCTCATGGATTGATCACATGCCTATGGCTCTCCCAGGTGGGATTCTGGGGGTGGCCCCACCCCAGAGTGTCGCCTCTGTGCAGTGGTCTCCCCCTTACCCACAGTTCCAAGCAGACATGTCTTTCAAAAGCTAGATGGAGATAGTCATGCCCCAATGACTCTGCTGGGTGGGGGTTTGACCCCCACAGCTTTGGGTGGGGTTTGTCTGGCCTGTTGAAACCCAGGCAATGACCCCCATTTTTGAAATTGATGAGGCAGCTCTAATGACCTCTAAATCACCTTTGGGATCCTTCTTCCTCTGTTATAAAGAATTTTGCACATTCACAGCTCAGTAGCTTTGTGGTTCTGTCCTATAAAACCTATTGAATCTGACAACATTCCTTCAATTCTTTCTGACTCCTTTCTCCTGAGTTTATATTGGCTGTTTTCCTGCTGGGGTGACTGATTAAGTTTGCTGTTCACACACATATGCATCTTCTTATCAGAGGGTCACTTGGTCACACTCTTAGTGTCCTCTTCCAAATACACTTTCTCATTTCATGCAATAGGGATAGGCTGAGAAATTTCTAAAATTTTAAATTCTGCTTCCTTTTTGGTAATTCCATCTTCAAGTGATTTTTTGTCCTCATTTTACTATTAGCATTCAAGAGAAACCAAGCTGCACCTTCAACCCTTTGCTTAAAAAATAGCTTCAGCCAAATATCCAATTTCATCCCTCACAAGTTCTACCTTCTACAAGACACTAGGACACGAACACAATTAAGCCAAGCCCTTTGTCACTTTGTAACAAGGATGGCATTTCTGCCATGTTCAATAACATGTTCCTCATTTCTGTCTGAGATCTCATTAGAATGGCCTTTACCATCTATATTTCTACCAACATTTTGTTCACAACCACTTACATATTCTTTAAGAAAATTCAGGCTTTCTCTATATGTCTCTTTTCCTTTTGGGCTCTGAAGAGAATTGAATTTAGGGTTTCATTCATGGCAACAAGGGTTTGCTCCAGCTTGTACCTCCAAATCCATCCAGCCTCTATCCATTACCCAGTCCAAAGCCACTTCATCATTATTAGATATTTGTTACAGAAGCAACCCCACTTCTTGATACCAATTTTCTTTCTTAGTCCATTTGAAATACTATCACAAAATACCTCAGACTGAGTGGCTTACAAACAACAGAAATTTATTTCTTGCAGTCCCAGAGGCTAGGCAAGTCCAAGATCAAGGTACTAGCATGGTCATGTTCTGGTGAAGTCTTTCTTCCTAATTCATAGGCAATGATTTCTCATTGAGTCCTCTCATGATGGAAAGGGCAAAGGATCTCTCTAGAGCCTCTTTTAATAAGGCATTAATCTCATTCATGAGGGCTCTGTCCCCATGACCCAAGCAACTCCCAAAGTCCCACTTCCTAATACCATCATATTGGCTATTAGGATTTCAACATATGAATTTGAGGGGACACAAACATTAACACCATAACACTGAACGACAATTGAAACTTGCAGACCAGAAACACATGGAGACATTGGAGTTCCAACCAGCCAGAGTGGCACGAGCTCACTGAATATATTGGGCATCCAGTAGAGATACCGAAGCTTATGTGTTAGATGTAGAATTAAAGGAGTACGTTGGGGCGCCTGGGTGGCTCAGTGGTTTAAAGCCTCTGCCTTCGGCTCAGGTCATGATCTCAGGGTCCTGGGATCGAGCCCCGCATCGGGCTCTCTGCTCGGTAGTGAACCTGCTTCCTCCTCTCTCCCTCTCTGCCTGCCTCTCTGCCTACTTGTGATCTCTGTCAAATAAATAAATAAAATCTTTAAATAAATAAATAAATAAATAAAGGAGTACGTTAGTAAAAACTACACTAGACTCACCGTAGCAAAGCATTCTTTTAAAGCTTGAAAAGATCAAGCTGTTCTATAAGTGAATTGCCTGCTGAAGTTGAAATAGATTTTATATGTATAATCAAGCCTTAAAGGAAAAGAAGGCAGAAATTGAAATTGTATATTAAAATTAGAACATCTAGAGCTGAAAAATTCAATATCTGAAATGAAAATATTTCTAGATAGTAAAAACAAACTATACACTGCGAGAGAAAAGAGGAGGGAATTTGATGATAGAATAATAGAAACTAATCTAAGAAAATAGAAAAAGAAATGCTGAAACAAACAACTGAACAAGCAAAGCAGAGACTTATGCCCTGTAGGATAATATAAAGCAAACTAACAAGCATGTAATCAGATCCCATGAAGGATTCAGGGGTCGGAAAACATAAAGAAAAACTGAGCAAACATTTTTTGTATTTGATGAAAAATATCAATATATCGATCCAAGAATATCATTGAATCACAAGAAAATAAACACAAGAAAAGTTACAAGCCATATCAAAATAAAATTTCTTAAGAACACTGACAAAGAGAAAATCTTAAAAGTAGCCAGAGGCAGGGTAGCAGGGAGGTTGGGAGGGTGAGGAATAGATTACAAACAGAGGGAAACAGAAAGAATTTCTTACCGGAAACACAGCAAACTAAGAAATGACAAAATGATATTTTTAAAATGCTGAAAGGAAAAAAAAAAATGTATCATTATAATTAAATACTATATCCAGCAATTAAATATAGTTCTCAAAAAATAAAATTTAAAAGATTTTCAGAAAAAAATAACTAAATGAATTCTAAATAACTCATAAGTCAAAAGAAAAATAACAAGAGAAATTAAGAAATTTTCTAAACAGAAAGATAATGAAAATACAACATACAAACTTTATAAGATGCATCTAGTACAGGGCCTAGAGGCAAATTTATAGCTTAAATGTCTACATAAGTAAAGTAGAAAAGTCTAAATGATCTAAGCTTCTACCTTAAATTGGAAAAAGAAAATCAAAAGAAACATAAGGTAAGTACAATGAAGAAAATGAAATCATAAAGATAACAATAAAATCAAAGAAATGTAAAAAAGAATACAATACAGTAAGTCATCAAAAGCAAAAGTTGGTTTTCTGCAAAGATCAATCAAGCTAAAATTTACATGAAAAGTAATGAATAGTCAATAGCCAAGAAAAGTGAAATAAATTTCCCACCAGAAATCAGGCTTTATTATAAAGCAATAAAATACAACACTCTATAATTTTAAGATAGGCTAAAACAAAGAAGCCAATGAAGCAAAATAGAAAGTGCATAAATAAACCATTAAAGGATATTCAATATAAAAGAGAAGTGCCATTTTAGATCAGTAGGGAAAATATTGATTATTAAGTACAGAGTGCAGGAAAAACTGGTTAGTCTTATAAGAAAACATTAAAGTTTATGCCTACTCCACACCATGCAAAAAAAGTCAATTCCAGATCTATCAAAAACTTAAAAGCAGAAAGAAACTGCAAAATTTCAGAAGAAAATATTGGAGATTATCTTTAAGAACCTCAGGGAAGGATTTTTAAACAAGATATAAAAAAGCATAAGCCATGAAAGAAAAGATTGATGAAAAAATAAAATGGAACCCCAAAACTGGTAGAATATATTCCTGATGAATAGGATTAGCAAAGAACTAGCATCTAGGATATTTAAGAGGTCCTAAATATTAATAAGGAAAATACAAGCAAGTCTCTGAACAAGTTGTTTGCAGAAGTGAAAGACATTCATATTCCCAAGAAAATATTAAAAAATGTGTTCAAAATGAAAAAAAAAAAAACCCCTCACAATGACAATCTATTTAATGATCATCGATGGGAAAAAATTATAGAGTTTTATAAAAGCATGATGCACTTGGAGCTATCCTTGGTTGCTGGTAGGAATAAACACTACATCCACCTTTGGGAAAAAATTTAGTGATAGCTATTAAGTTTGAAAACATGTAGTAAAATTATATGATAGCCACAAAAATAAATGTATCCTTAGAAGAAAAATACTTAAAACAAATAGTAAATGGAGAACTTAAACAAAAGAAGTGCAAAAATTTGTTTATTCAAACAAAAAATTAAATTAGAATGGTAACTTTATTTGAGAAAAACTATGAACCGCATATTTACCTTGACAATAATTACAGTGCACAATGAAGTTTCAGTAGAGACAAATTATTATATGCCAAATAACAGATTCAAAGTAGCAGAACAAAATTCACTTTAAAAAAGGAGGAAATTTAGAGAAATATAATTTTTTAGTTTGGGAAATATTAAAAGAGATCAATAGACTTTATCAATTCAAATACAGAGAAATTAACATAGATCATTGACTATTAGAGTTATTAAACATCAGTTTATTGATATATTGAAATTTCTACTTTAAAAAATTGAACATGCTTCTTTTCCAACATATATTTTTTACCAAATTTACTCATGAGTTATATCTCAAAGAAAGCTTTAAAAATTCAGAATCTAAACAAAACTAACACAAACAACATTGGCAGAGAATATAAAATTTACCTACAAACCAATAACCTCTATATGTATAGACAATGACTAATTAGCAGTTGCTATAGGAAATTTCTTTTACAATTTTTCCCCTCTGTCCCAATATTTAGGAATAAACTTAACAAGACACGGGCAGAATGTATATGATGAAAACTTAAAAACATTTCTGATAAAGACAGAGATTGAAATAAATGGGAGGAGGTACTTGTCCTTGGATAGAATGCTTTCCATGATCATAAAGATATCGTTTTTTTCAATTGAATGTATAGATTCTGTGCAATCCCCCCCCCTTCCTCCACACACACACTCCTCATCAAGATGTTTTTGAAGATTATATGAAAAAATAAACATGAAAGAATAGCTTGGAAAGTTCTGGAAAAGAAGAAAAATAAAGAAAAAGTCACCAGGACGGCCATTTGGAAAAAAGATAAAACTGGATTCCTACCTCCCACAATGCACCAGAAAAAATACCGAATGAATCTGAAATGGAAGTGTACATAATGAGACCATATAACTACTAGCAGAAAACACGGGCAAATTTTTTATAATCTTGGAGCAGAGGAAGCCTTTTCAACTAGATTCGCAATCCAGTTGCAATAAAAGAAAAGACTGGTAAATCTTACTAAGCAGAAACAAATCACATATCAAAGAAACCATAAGCCAAACCTAAAAAAAAAAAAAAAAGACACTGCAAAAAAAAAAAAAAAATCTCAGGTGTCATAGAGAAAAGACTGATTTCCTAATACATAACACGTGTTTCACTAAAAAGGAAAAAGTATCAAAAGCTTAGAGAAAAATGGACAAAAAACCACAGAAACATAATTCCGGAAAAAGGACTTCTCTCTGGTGTTAATAAGTATTCAACTTTACTCACAATAAGAGAAACGCTAATTAAGTCTGCTGTGTGACACAATGTCTTAACTATCAGACTGGCACAAATTTTAAAGACTATCACCCCATTCTTGGTGAGGCTGTGGAGAAACTGGCATTCACAAATTGCTCATGGGAGTGCAACACTGTACAATCTCACTGGAAGGACTTTGGCAATGTCTAGCAAAACTACACGCGTGTTTACCCACTTTTAGTAATTTTACACGCGTGTTTACCCACTTTTAGTAATTTGCCTGAAGCTGCTGTCCCACAGATACAAAACCAAAGTTACATATTCATCATTATACATGATAGCAATATGGAAAATGACCCAAAAGGCCATTCATTCATAGGAGACTGAGTAATGACAGTAGAACCATAAAACAAAGGAGTGTGAAATCACAGAGAGAGAGAGAGAGAGAGAAAGACAGAAACTGATAGGGAGTTATTCAAAGCTACATAGACAAAAAGCAAAGCATAGGGTAACATGCTTCCATTTTCAGTGAGAGAGAACAGACAATAAGGATATGTATCTGTTTGCCTATTTTTGCTACAAGAAGTTTAGGAAGAATAAACCATAAATTAATGAACTGGGTGACTGTGGGGCAAGAGAAAGGTCTAGTAGGGACAGCACTCTAGATAGAACTGGAGACAAAGGTTGATATTCTTACCATGGATCAAGCTAGCCCTTGTGTGTTGTTTGCATGTTTGTTTGTTTGTTTTTCCCATGATGCTTTTTGTTTAATTGCTCTTTGCTGCCTCTGGTTCTCCAGTTGCTACTTAACTACGTTTTTCATCCTGGCCTCCCTGCCCCCACAGCAAATGATACATTTCTTTTTATTTGGACTTGAAAAATAAGGTTGTGACTCTTTTTTTCCCCCTCAAGCAGAATTACCCTATAGGATTACCAAAGCAATTTTCCCTTTTCCTTTCCGTTCTTTCCATGCCAGGTTTATATGTGTTGAGAAACACAGAGAATTTCTCCAGTTGTGAAGAGCAGAAACTTAAAATAGAGTTTGTTGAAACGTAGTTGAAATTGGAATCCAGGAGAGCCGGGAAGTCATCTGTGTTTTTTTATAGGGTAGTGAAAAAAAAGTAATACCAAATCATTCAGCTAGGAGATAACACCTAATTTTCTCTTTTTCTGTGAATATTTAGGGGTTATTTCCACACAAGTAAAATACATTTGAAAAATGATCAGCAAATTCAGATAGTTATATGTAAGCTCAAAGAGTTTTTGCTCTCTGCTTAAGTTTTGCCCATGTATTGATTGTGGCAAACTGCTGGTGTGGTTAAGAAATATTCTCTGGGAAAAAGTAAAATTGCTATCAGGGATAAGGTGCTGAAGAGAAGATTTTTGACCAATTTTTCTTTAGCCAGAAAAGAGCCACTGACAGCTCACCTGGTGAGCAGGTCCTTCTTGGTATCGTATGTTTCTCTACCAAGGAACATTCTGGGGGGGAAGACATGTTGCCTGCTGAGGCCTTTAGTAAATCCGAACTCCTTGCCCCTGCCCTACAGGACCTGTCTCTACTTCTATCTGGACACTCTCTTGTATCGTGCTTTCCCTATGCGCTAGCATGACATTTTTCTCAAACATACCACATGTATTACTACCTGAGGCCTGTGCCATGGCTCTTTTCTCCACCTGAAATGTTCTCACATATCTTGGCGTGGCTGGCAGCTTCTTATATTTCAAGTGGCAGCTCAAAAACTTGCACCTCAGAAACCACCCAGCCAACCTCTAGGCATCCCTCTGCTCCATGTTATTCTTATTCTTTTTTTTTTTTTTTTTTTTGCAGGTTCTTATTCCTATTTGAAATTGCCTGATTATAGGTGCTTATTTTCATATCTGTGTGTGTCAGGGTCTACTAGGTGTGGTCTCCAACAGGGTGAAAACTGCATCTGTCTTGTGTACTGCTGGCTGAAATTCCAACTTCCAGGACAGCACAAAGTTGTCCCAGATCACAGCCTGTAGTAGGCCTTCAGTAAGTACTTGTTGAATGGGTGACTGGAGGCATCACAAAATGCCAATCTTTTAAAGAGTTGTGTTAGGTAGAATAATGATTCCCTAAATTATCCATGTCCTCATCCCCAGAACCTGTGAGTATATCATTTATGGCAACGGGGGCTTTGCAGGTGTGATTAAATGAAGGATTTTGAGGGAGATATGATGGGTCCAAGGTGATCACAAGGGTCTCTATAAGATAGAGTCGGGGGAATCAAACTGAAAGAGATTGGAAGATACCACACCATAGGCTTTGAAGATGGAGGAAGTGGTTACCAGCCAAAGAATTCAAGCGACTTCTAGAGCTGGAAAAGGCAAGGAGACCAATTCTTTCCTAGAGCCTCCAGAAGGAATGAAGCCCTACTGACACCTTGATTTAGCCACACAAGACCTGTGTCAGACTTCTGACCTCTGAAACTACATGGTAATAAATGTATGAGTTGGAAGTTATTAAACTGAGGTTCATTTGTTACAGCAGCGATAGGAAACTGAGTTGACCCTGCCCAATGTATTAGTACCATACCTACATTAGCTCTGTGTAGTAGGGTTTTCCAAAGAAATAGAACTAGCAGGGTGTGTGTGTGTGTGTGTGTGTGTGTGTGTAAAAAGAATGACAGAGACAGAAAGAAAAAGTTATTTTAAGGAAAAGGCTCATGTGATTGTGGAGACTGGCATGCCCAAAATCTATAGGGTCGACCAGCAAGCTGGAGACCTGGGGAAGAACTGATGCTGCAACTTGATTCTAAAGACATTCTGTAGGTAGAATTCCCTCTTCCTAGGGGATCCTGAGTCTTTTTTTTTTTCCCCCCTAAGGCCTTCACGTGATTAGACGAGGCCCACCCACATTATGACATGAATCTGTTTGACTCAAAGTCTATGGATTTAAATGTTAATCTCATCTAAACAAAAACTTTCAGGCAACTTCCAAACCCATGTTTAGAAAGAATACCTAGGTACTATGGCCTAACCAAGTTGACACAAATTAACCATCAGGTCAGAGAGAATGCTACATGGCTACTATCATCTGTCACTATGTTATTGTTGCTGCCCTGATGTAACTGTTTGTTCTTCAGGAGTCTCAGGGACAAAAAGTACTTAGAACAACAAAATCAAAAATAACAAATTATTTAAGCAACTTTTCTCACACGGCATCCTCCACTGGGCTGGTGACATCTAGGTTAAACTACATGTTTTCTAAGACTCAGTCCCCCATGTAGAGAATCCAGGCTTTCAGATTTCTTCTCGAATGGGGAATATGAGGAAACACCAGTAAGCTCCACATTTCCACCCACATTTTAAGTAGATTTGTATGGTGGGGTTTTGTGTGCATGCATGTGTCTATGTTACTCAGAATCTTCCTTTTTTATTTAGCCAAATTATCTTAATTGGCTTGGAAGGAGCAAAACCTCCAAGATATTCTGGTATGATTTTGAAGCTGCTGGAAGCCCCCATATGAAGTCTGAGAACGGAATGGACCTAGAAGAAGTAGATGGATAGATAGAGGCAAGTGTACATCTGAACATAAGTTCTACCTGAAGCCAATGCTATTCCTGGACTTCTTAATTATCTACATCAATAAATTTCTCCATTTGCTTAAACCAGTTTGAGTTGAGCTTTTAATCATTTTCAAGTAAAAGAGTAATGTTATATTAAAGTTAATTCCTTCAATGGTGTTTTGCAAAAGCTAGTAGCTAGTGTGACATTGGCTGAGGTAAGGAGATAGGTCTATAAAAATTTCTGGCTAACATGTAAAATAACTCCCAGGCCCCTGAAAATACCAAAATGAAGTAGGTTCCAAAAAAGCATCTTGAAAGAGCATCTTCCCCAGTACCCAACTCTTGAGCAAGACAAGGCACAAATGAAATCCTTCCACAGACTGGAAACAGGAGCGATAAGAAAAAAAAATGATGGGCAATGATCTCAGAGAATAAAAACAAGGTCAACCAGACCAAATGACCAAAGTTTTCCCTGTCAAGGCAATGAGTCATTGCTTTCCCTGCCCCTAGACTAAGATGCATACCATGACCTGGAATTCAGTGTGCATTGTTTTCTACCCACCCTGCTTTCTAAATAAATGTTTTGGTTACAGTTACCTTGTCCTTTTTCCACCATTGTTCACTGCATGTGTTGAGATGGTTAAACTTACTAGTTAGTCATGGGACAACAGACTACCATTGTGCACTGAGTATCTTGGGCTAGTTAAACTTACTCATTAACCATGGGTCAATCAACCACGAGCACCAACATCCTAACATGACTTGGGAGGGCTGCACATTACTCAGAGATGTTGCACTTGAAGATGGAAACATTAACTAGATGAGACCTTGAACTCTGTCCCTTTGAGGTTTCACGTTTGGGAGAAAAATGAAAGGAATGTATGGAGTTTTTATGTGTTGTTCTTGCCACTCACTATTCTATTCTCTCTTCTTATGGCCACAATGCCCTGACTGTCCCACACTCAGCTTGGGTGCTTGGCAGGAAGCTTACTCTGCCTGTCCTTCAGGGGTGCAGTGTGGGACCAAAGCTAAGTCATCTGTTCATTCCACTTCCCTGGTCATAGTGCGTGGGCCACAGACAGAGATACAAACCAAGGCTGCCTAATCAGGGCAGTGAGACTCAATTCTCAAACTACTGAATGGGGAGGCAGACTCTCTCTTTTGTGTGGTTGTAAACCCGAATCTTCTAGGGAAGGAGGTGTGGTGATGAGAGAGACAGAGAGAGAGTTTGAGAGAGACAGAAAGAGAGAAGCCAACTCCAAAGAAACAGAACCAAGAAATAAATCTGGCGACATCATCTGAACCAGGACTCAAGCTCTCCTCAAAATAATTCTCTCCCCAAACAAATATATCTCTAGATACATCAGTCATATATTATTAAATACTTTTGGCTTACGTTTTCAGTTGCTTTCAAACAAAAGTATTCGCACTAATAATAACCCCCTTATCCTGTGGGAGTAACTTTTGCTAGGAAGGCTGAGAAAATGAAGCCTTCTAGAACAAGAGACTCTCCAACCTGATATTCTAACTGCTGTTCTTCACCGTAGTTGAAAATCTTGGTAGCTGCTTCCATCAACATCCTCCATGAGTGAAGGACTTATCCTTTCCAGCTTTTGGTGGAATCAACTCGCAGCCACGCTTGCCTTCTCACCTTCACACAAATGAGCTTAGCATGGTCCCCTCTGCAAGTGATTGCTACAATGCCATAGGGCGGGGGAAAATAAATTAAATGCTTGTTTTTTAACCTGTAAGTTGTTCATTAAGAACATTGGGAAAGAAAGGTTTGATGATTCTTAGAATTTTAGAGCTGGAATGTAATTTAGCATTTATCTACCAATCCAAATTTATGATTTACAGATAAGAAGTTCATTGAATAAACCATGAAAAGAGAAAAGAGAGTATTGATTAAGATTATGTACAACTGTGAAAAACAAAAGCCCCAAATGCATCTTAAACAAGATGGATGATATTTTTCTACTATCTGGACAGAATATGAGGATTAGCGGTCTTGATGGAGACTGTAATTTGCTCACTAAAACACTATACCCTTCTTCTATTGTAATAAAATGGTCACTGGGCACAGGAGCTGATTGCCCGGCTGAGAATTTCTTAGCTTTCCCAGCATGCAGGTGTGGCCGAAAGGCTATGGTCTCACCCAAACCATGTGAGCAGAAGTGATAGGTGCCTTCTCTCATTGGGTGTGTGCTCCTTGTGCTTTTTTCTTTCCCCTGGCTTGACATAGTAAAAATTAAGCAAGCTAGAAACCGCATATTTAGAATGGCAGAGTGACCTAACAGTCTGGGTCCCTGGGTGATTTTTGAGACGCTTGGTCTTATCCAAACCAGGAAAAGGAAATCAATTTCTAATTTGTTTTAGCCATCAGAGTGAGGGGCTCTTTTTTCTAAAGAAGCATGGCTTTTATCACAGTTAATACAGCAGCCCAAAGCTAGCATAGTACTAGTAGGGTATCTGAAATCACAAACCTTTCAATACTGTTAATTTACTTCAGTTGATTTCCATTAAAGACATGACTCATGACCCAAAATGGTTATATAAGCACCCACCATTAGATGTAAATTTCAAGCAGCAGGAAGGGGTGGAGGAAAAATATATAAAAGATGATACTTTCCCTTTTTAAAAGGGAATTTTCCAAAATACCATGCTGGGACTCTTCTTGACCCAATCAGAAATGATCAGCAAGGTCTTTTGTCAAAAAAAAGGCAATATTCAAGGTCTGAACATGATAGCCTTGCCTTAAACACCATTACAAATTCTTAGGCATAGCCTGCGTACCCACTGGTTTCTGTGGGCGTGAGAGAATATTCTGATTTATTCTTCTCTAAACATGAATTGCCTCTCATGACAAAAGGCAGAAGTGTCACATTTTCTTTTCATTTAAATGGATCTTTTTCTTTATATGAGAATCTCATGTACAATAACAAATACAAATTATGCTCCAAAATAATTTCTTAATAATAATACTTGAACCTTTATTTCCATATTAATCATCCACTATGTATAGCCCTCCTGCCAGGTGTCAGGTGCTGCTCTAACACCTGGCATCATTCACTCATTTAATCTTCACAAGTATCTTATAAGGTAAGTCTTAGTGATTCCATCTGACTCATGAGAAAGTCGAAAATCATAAAGCGTAAGTATGGAATGGGAGTAAACCCAGTGTTTACTGCAACCTGGTGTTCCTTCCCACTTCTGTGTTCCATGAGGCCAAAAGATGACTTGCACCTCCTTCCCACAAGTCCCTCTGTGATCTCTCTAGCTGCCCCATTTCTCTCAGCCCAGAGCAGCTCAAAGAGTTCAAATGCATTATCACTACCCAGCTTCAGTTTTAGGGTGCTGTAAATTTTAAACTCAGTTCTTCACTCTGGCCCATACTCGGTCATCCTTTTTCTTGAGAAAAGACTAGGTAAAACATTTCTTACCTGATTGCACCCTCTTCCACCCCATGAGGTGCAAACCTCCCAGACACGACAGAGACAAATTATTCAGTCGAGTACAGGAGAGCTGACAACAGCATTGTTCTCAGTTTCCCAGGACTGCCCTCCATCGTGTGCTGATGCCGTATTCTGGGGCTGTCCTGGTAGGGGTATAAATTTTACTACCCCCAGGAGCTGCCATGAGAGCTTGTTAAACAAGACAAGAATTATCATTTTCCTTCAATATGTCTTCCCTTTGGAAATGCTTTATGGCTGACTTGGGCATTTCCCCTAGCAACCCGTTCTCTCTTTTAGGGAAATGGAGATAAAATACTTGACATTTATTTCATGGAGTGATTCGGAATAATATCACGGAAAATTCTGAGACATTTCTCAAGCTAGTTGGAGGGAACATGGAGTGGACATATTTCTGAACCCCCAATGGGTAGTCTAAATGCATTCTTCGCCCTGACATATTGGCCAGATCAGTACCATGTGGCCATACTCTGTATTTGCTGAATAGACACACCAAATGTATATGATCTGGAGAAGAATAGAAAACTCTGGTTAAGATTGAGTAGAAGACACAGATTCCATACTATGACAAACTTCATTTCTCTGACCTGGGTTGGTTTTTGTTTTGTTTTGTTTTGGTTTTGGTTTTTTTTTTTCTGTGCTCTGGTAGACCTTTGACCCCTGTATGATTTTTACTACCTTAAATGACAGCACCTCTTCAGGCTAAAAAAAAAAAAAAAGGAGAAAAGCAGTTCCTGGGACATTTTGTGTACATTTAATTTACAAATATGATGCAAACTCAGATCTCCTATTCTCTCCAGTTACAAAAACATTTGAATTTTAAAACAAAAAAACTTAAGACTGACTTCGAAAAACAAATGAAAGCTATCTAAATGGTCATGAGATAATACTGACTAGATTAGATGTCAGGCTACATTAAGCCTGGGCATCCCCAACTTAACATCAGTACTTAAATATTTTAGAAGCTCTGTAAACTCAAACGCACAAAAGCCAACTCATGACCTATCCCATCACATCTGAAATATCCCCATTCTTCCCTGTCTTTGAAAATGCCATACCACCCATCTGGTTGCATGCCCAGAAGTCCTCTCTCCTCTGTATTCAAGCCACCATCAAGTCCTTTGATTTGACATCCAAAATATTGCTAGGATTTACACACTTTGCTTAATTCCATCAGCCTGCCTTAGGCCAAGGTAGTCTCCTGTACTCCTTCAATAGCTTCTGTCTTCTTGCTCTGTTTTAAATCTGTTACCCACACTGCAGTCAAAATGACCTTTGAAGAGTGCAAATATGATTGTGTATTTTCTGGCTTAAAATCCACTAAGGACTTCCCAACGGTCTTAGGACAAATGTCAAAGGCCTTATCATAGTGTGTTATGGCCCTGAAAGTCTAGACTTACTCTAAAGCTATTTCTTTCTTTCTTTTCTCTTCTTTCTTTTTCAAAGCTGTTTCTTAAGCCAATGTTTCTGTTGGTCTGTTAGGATGTGTGTGTGTGTGTGTGTGTGTGTGTGTGTATGTATGTGTTCATAGGTGTATATGTGTTTGTGTATTTTATGGAAGTGTTATAGTAAGGGTAGGGAATTATCATCTTTTTCCTCACCCCCAAACTTGTGTTACCCCATTGGCTTATGTCTTGATACCAGAGAAGCCTTAATGTCGCCGAGAATTAACAATTGTTCCCTGGTGCCCAGCCAGGATCCTACATGTCAATGATCCAGCAACACCAAGTTCCAAGTGACACACAAGCCATTTTTGCTTCCACCATCCACTGTGCCCCTTTCTGAGGAGAAACCTTCTTCTCACTGGGAACATTAGCTTCAGGAAAGCACTTATTAATCATTGCACTTGAGTTCCTGGACCAGTGCTTGTTGTTGGGTGCTGAGGGCTGTTTCTCAAGTGTAATGGCCCTCAACCTGTTAAGGAATCCCCCTCCCCCCTTTTTAATATCCTGTCATAAGATTAATAGTTTAAACGTGATGCCACATGCAAACACCCTGATAAGATCTTACTTAATGAAAAGCAAGCAGAGACTTTCTTTTGAGAACATATGTCTTTTGAGAAATTCAAAGCAAATTGGAGATAGCATGTAAAATGTCTCAGGAAAAGAAAAAGTTCTAAATGAGAACATTTATCATCATCATAGATTCATGTGGGCTGTCAAGACACAATAAAGATTTTAACTCATTTTGTCTCCGGCAGCCTTTTCCACAAGGACCTTCATTAACAATACTCCCTGCTTGACCTGTTTCTGCTCAGCCACATCTCCCACTGTGGAGGACAGGGTGTGAAATATATCTTTTCAAATGGATGTCATTGATTTTAATATACCTTTAATAATATTGCGGCTCAGTGTTTTAATTACTCATACTTTTTGGTACTTCCGCCCTCTGGCAATTCCATCTAATAAATCTGATAAGTGCAGTAGACTCTGACACCCAGATATTAGATGTACAGCGTATGCTGTGGGGAAACCATTTGCTCTGTGGTGGACTCGGAGCCAAGTCAAAGGTGTGCCCTGAGGAGCCCAGCCACTCTGGGCTGCTGTCCACAGAAGGGGGAGGCTTTCATATGCTCAGCTGCAGCTGGACATTCTTCTCTGCTCTGTGGCAGCACCACCAGGAGAATCCTTGATCATACTGCTCAAATGACAACTTCATTCTGCCATGAGCCATCTCTGCCCAGTCGACCCCAGTCACAATGCACACCTCTTCTCTGTGCTTTGCTAGCACTTAGCCCTTATTATCACTCCTCAGTTTCTCAGGCTTTATTTCAGTTAATTTCATTTGTGTGCATTTTTCCTACTGTTAAAGGTTGCATCGTGGTCCCCCAAAATCCGTGTGTTGAAATACTAACCTCTACTGTCTCTCACTATGACCTTATTTAGAAATAGGGTTGTCTTGATGTGATTAGCTAAGTTAGGATGAAGTTACTTAGCCTAGCTAAGTTAAGACAAGTAGGTTAGGGACTGAATCCGATATGATGGGTTTCCTTATAAAAGGGAAAATTTGGATATAGGCAGATATAGGGGGAGGGCAAAGTGAAGACAGAGAGAATGCCATCTACAAACCAAGGAATGCCCGGGGCTATCAGAAACTAGAAGAGAGGTAAAGAACAGACGCTTCCCCACAGCCCTGAGACAGACCCATTTCTGTCAACGCTGTGATTTCAGAAGTAGCCACCAGAACTGTGTGACAATAAATTTCTATTTTTCTAAGCTACCCAGTTTGGGGGACTTTGTTAAGGCAGCCCTAGGAAGCTGTTACACCCAGTAAGTCTAAATCTCTTAGGAGTGAAGATCTAATTCTATTCTTTGTATATCTAAGTATACCTAAAGTAGTACTCACATGAGGGTGTTACTCAAGAAATGGTTTATTGAACTTAATTATATGAGAGGTGAAGAATCACAAGGCACAAAACTGATTTGAGTGTTGGAGTGCAGAAAGATGAGGGTAAAAGGATGGAATCTTTCATTACCAAAACAGATGGAAAAGGAGGAGATATCAAGGGCAAGATATTTTAGCAGGGAAGGTCCGGGTTCATGGCCATGTTTGGCAAGCACATACCCAAGCAAACCTCTAAGGTTTGTCTGGCAGGTTGGGGAAGCAGGCAAGTAGGCTCAAAGAAATGACACAAGGCTGAGCAGTGGGACCCAGTTTCTATGTATGCAGCTACTTACAAGGAGACAATAAACTTAAAAACACCAGCATGGCTCAATGGGAAGCAGTGCTCTGGAGAGAAGTTCTTGCAAACACTGGAAGGTAAATTATAAGTGAGACTATATGACCCAGAAGAATGTATTGGTAACAAACAACTGGAATCTTTCTGACAATCTCAGATACATGAGATCAGGGTAGGGAGCACATGGGAAGCCTGACCTTGACCTGGTGCTGATCGGAGGCATAAGGATCCAGTTTGCATTTGGGGGTCTGGCTAAAGATGGATCTGTCTCAAGATGGTCTTTTAAAACTCACTCGTTTCTATAGCTTTATAATAGACTTGTTAAAGTCTGTGATAAAGTAACTTGACACAGTGTGTCTATTTTTAGCATCAGTTCACATCTAATTGAAGTGAATAACTATAACTGCAAACCAGTTGATTGACTCAAGGAGTTGCAAAGTGGTTTCTCCCATTATGCAAGCGGCCTTAGAGGGTTTCTGCTAGAGCAGTATACTTGGCCCAATTTCCCTTTTTTTAGAAGTTTGGATTAGATGCCAAAATAAACACTCAGGAGTATTAGTTGAAGTGTTGCTTCTCTCATTCATGACACTGGCCTGGCCCCTGCCATCACTTATGTGCCTGATCCTGGACTTAAAGTTTGGCGTGGAACAAACTGATTAAATCCCTCTAGTTTTCCTCAACACTTTAAAAATTCTTTTCAAGTAGGATATAGAATAATGTTGGCCTAAATTGCTTTAATTTACATATATCTAAATGCAAATTCTAGGACTGGATCTTAGAGAAAAATCCTAGCTGTCCTACTTGTAACAAACATTTGCAGTGTAAAAATGTCTAGATGAAAATAAAGCATGACTAAGCCAGATGGACGGGGAAGTGACATAATTAATAAGAGTTTAAAAAAAGTAATTGGTTTTATGAGTTTGTAAGTAACAAGTGAGAATCATAGAAAACTTGAAAATATAGAAAATTATAAAGAAAAAAGTCACCAACAGTTCCACTACCCAAAGACAACTGTTGAGGTTTTCCTGTTTCTTTTCTCTGTGTAAAATCTCATACTCCTTTTTGTCTTCAAGTCAAATTTAATCTAAGGCCCCATCAGCAGAGTTGGAGGAAAATCTCAGTCATTATTAATCCCTATACTATGTGTGGAAGCTAGGTGGGGAGATGTCTTCCAAAAAAGTTTTACGTTATCTTTTGCAGTCAAGAACATTCTGGAAAGGTAGTCTTTTAGTCATTCTATACTAGTTACTATAGTTATCCAACTTTTTAAAGCCAGGAACAGGGATCTTTGATATGGCCTCCTTGTCCACAGTTCTTAATGTTTAACCCCCATCCCCCTTGTTTTCCCCCGCCCCTCACCATGCACTTGCACTATCCTTCTAGTCATGTTATTGGTGGGTGTCACCATGGATGTGAGGACTGGTCTCCACCCAGAAAACAAAACAAAACAAAACAAAACAAAACAAAACAAAAAGAAAACAGCTGCTTTCCAGTGATGAGAAGTTTTCCCAATTCTCTTATTTCCACCTCCTCTCCTCCCCAAAAACTTGCCTTTCAGCCACCCTCCACCCCCAACCCCACAACCTGGCATCATCTCCTCTAGGAGGGTGAGTGGAAGGTGGGTGTGGGAGCTGCTGAGTGTCTAGAAACTTCTGTTTTTGGCCGATAAAATCTAAGCTGAGTGAAGAGAGCACAGAGAGTTGGTGACCTTTGGCAAGGAAAAAAACAAAACAAAACAAAACAACCCACCCATAAGCAGGAGGAACCCAAACAAATTAATTTCTTGCTAAATTTTTATGCCATATATGTTCTATATCATTAGGATCACACTGTGCATGCACTTCTGAATTCTATTATTTTATTTACATTACAACTAAGCATTTTCTCCATGTTGTTTAAAACTCTAAGCAAACGTGATTAAGAGCCACATAGTGTGTAAACATGAGTCTGCCTCTATGCACAAAATACTGTGATCGGTGATGTAACGAAGGATAGGAAGCCACGCAACCAGGCAATCTGGATTCCAATCCCAGGTCTGCCACTTATCACTGCCATGATCTAGGGAAGTTAATTAACTTCACTGATTCTCATCTGTAAAATGGAGGTGATAACAGTCTGTACTCATGTCGTTGTGGAAATTAAATGAGCCAATATAAGGTAAACCCTGAGAAGTGTGTCTTACACACTGAAGGAATGTCAACTCCCATTTCAGGGCACTGTCGTTTTATGTTAAGGTACGGATTCGAAATAGCCAGTGCTAGTTTGAATCTGAACTCTGTCATCTGTGATCTCGGATACATTCCCTAGCTTCTCTGAACTTCAGTTTTCTCACTTATAAGACAAATAGTAGTACATTTTTTTCAGGGGGTCTTGTGATGATTAAATCCAACACCAAATGTTAATTCCTGTCATAAGGTAATTAAGGGTTTAATACATTATGACTTAATTTTTCCACATCCCCTGTGCCTACACAAAGCATTCTAAAGAGTAAGTGATTAAAAAAAAAAAAACAAAAAAAACCTGTTGAATAGATGTTCATTGATTAAAGAGCTGGGTCACAATGTACTTACGTCAGTGCAAATGTTTATAAAAGACCCAGAAGGATACACACTAACTTGGTTATAGACAATGCTCGTGTGGGAATGAAACGGGGAGTTAAGGATTCATTTTTTTCTCTACGTAAAGTTTACAGTGAAAATAAACTCACATTTTACTTTTCTTATTTAAAAGTAATTTAAAAATACTTAAACCTGAAAAAAAAAAAAGGGTGGGAACAGAATCGTGCAGAGTCCTGGGTTTTGTGCTACAAGTAGCACAAAGAAAGAAATTGTGGGGCATACGTATTCCGCATCTTTCCAAGAGACTTCGGATTTCACATTCTTTTGACCTTCCCTATGAGCCCAAATCTATAACCTACCCAATGTGTTCAGAATTTTTTTTTCCTAAATGGGTAGTTTTAAAATATACAAAAAGACTTTCTCATAAATTGGGTCAATTTTTTTTAAGTTTATTTTTACATAATCATTCAAAGGACACAAATCCATTTTGGAGTACTCCCCTCCAGGTGAAATGCTTCCATTGTAATATATCCCATTAAAAGCTTCTTTGTGTTGAGAGGAAGTGGTAAAAACCATGTGTTTCTATAGGAAAAGAGCTTAGCATAACGGGTCAGATTTTCCCAGGGTTCAAGGCATTTCTCTGTGTGGTAATGGGCTGCCTCAGCCTTGCTAACACCCAACACCCACACAGGGACCTGTGTAGAAGTGATTGGTTAGCTCCACAGTGAACTCTCTCAGATAGGGTAGGCCCCTCCCAAGGAGCCTTTGACAGTCACTATTCACAGATGAGGGCCCTATGCCCAGAGCAGGGCATGATATCACTCAAAGGTGTTGATCATTCATTCCATTTATCACATCATGGATGGAATGCCTGGCCATTGGATGCTTCTCCTCTGTCAGGCCCCAGTTCAGATTAGCCTGAAGTGCAGCCTGTCTCTTCTGCGTTATACCTCACTCCTCTCTTTGGAGGAATCTGCCATTTGGCCGGAAGCATATTTGAAATAGCAGTATGAGGCCTGGGACATTCACAGGTCCCAGAGAAATGAGAGAACCTCAGGTGCCAGGTTGGTAGGAAGACCTGTGTTCTTTGACAAAGTATTTTGTGTGTCTAAGATTCCAGAGAAAATGGTGCAAGTTAGAAAGATGCCACAGTATGGACACGGAAAGAAAGAAAAAGTCTTGGCTTAATGGAACAAAATGTGGACAAGAAAAAGTTTGACTAATAACACCAATGTGCATAAAATTATAGCCGGTAAAATGTAACCAATTAACTTCTGTCCCCTGTTGGCGGCCTCCACCCCTCCAAGGACGGATTATGGTTGAAAATGCATAGGACCAGAGGTCAAGCGACATTGATTCAAAATCTGGCACTGCCATTTACTAAAGCTCTGATTTTTGCTATGTTCTTTATCCTAGAAGGCCCTCAGTTCTCTCCTTTATAAAAAGGGGAATAAAAATATTTATCTCACAGTACTGTGGGAGAAGAATAATGACATAAAGCAGTAAACATCTGGTAAACATTCAATAATTATAACCATAATTATGAGTGGCTTTCATGTACATTCAGAAGGCAGGACTGCCCAGTCCCTGCCCCTGACAGCTAGGGGTCTTGCAAGCTGTCAACCAACTTTTAGACTTAATAACACAATTGAGGTGGTGTTTTTCATAGTTATTATACGTTAGTAGAAGACTTTGATTAAACAGTTTTCTCATTAATTTAAAATTTTAATCAGGTCAAATCCCAATGAGATATAACTTCATACCTACTAGCATGGCTACAATGAAAATAATGGAAAATAACAAGTGTTGACAAGGATGTAGAGAAGTGGGAACACTCGTACATTACTGGTAGGAATGTAGAAGGGTGCAGCCAGCCATTAAGAAAAAACTTTATTAATTCCTTGAAAAGCTAAATACAGAATTCCCATATGATCTAGCTATTGCACTTGCAGTTATATAGCCAAAATGATTGAAAACAGGGACTCAGATACTCACATGCTAAGATTCATTGCAGTGTTACACACAATAGACAAAAGGTGGAAAGAACATTAGTGTCAATCAACAGATGAAGGGATAAATAAAATGTTACATATATATTTATGGAATATTATTCAGGCATAACAGCAAATGAAATTATGATACATGGACTGATTTGGATAAACCTTGAAGACATTATGCTAAGTGAAACAAATAGGACATAAAAGAACAAGTATTGTACAATTCCACTAATAAGAAATTTCCAGAATAGGAAAATTCATGGAGAGAGAAAGTGAATTTGAGGGAACTAGAAAATGGGAGAAAGGAAGACCAGAAAGATACTGCACAATGGCTAACAGAGTTTCTGTTTGGGGTGATGACAATGTTTTGGAAATTGATAGTACTGAGAGTGGCACAACATCATGAATGTAATGCTATTGACTCGGACACTTTAAAAATAGTGAGAATTTTGTGTTATCTATATTTTACCACAATAAAAAATAAAATACAAAATAAATACTTAAGTACATAAATATATGACCTCTAATTAAAAATTAAAATTTTAATAGGTTATACATTCACATGGCCCAAAAACCAAATCAGTAAGCCCAGAATTCCTACTCCTCTCTCTGATCCCATCCATTGCTTTCCCTTTACCACTTTCGATAGATAACCTACTGGTATTTGTTTCTTGCATATGTTTTCAGTATATCTTTATGCAAATATCAAGCAAGAATAATAATGAATTTTTATTCCTCCCTTTCTATGCATACATATATTAACATATATGCATTGCTCTATGCCTTCATTTATCCATTTAAAAATACATCCCAGGTATATTTCTGCCCCAGTATATGAAGAGTTGTCCCATTCTTGTATCTTGTTGTATAAAATTCCATTGTGTAATACACCATGATCAATCTAACTAGTCCCATAGTGATAGAATTTGAGTTGTTTTGAAATTTTGATATTTAGTGTTTCTCAATCTATAACTTTATACATTTTTCATTCATATGTGTGGTTTTTACTGTACAATCAGTTGCCAAGATTGGGATTGCTGGAATCAAAGGGTAACTCCACTTGTAAGTTTGATAGCTATTTCGGATTCTCCTTCACCAGGATTGTACATATGAATAATGCTATAAGAATGCCTATTTGTACAGATTCACCAAAGAAGTGCTACATTTTGTTTTTGCAAATCTCATTGGTAAAAAATGTTATCTGAATATGTTTTTAATTAGTATTACCCTTATTATGTGTACAGTTTGGCATCTTTTCATATACTTAGAGGTCATTAATTTTGTTTTCCTATTGATCCAAAAGTTTCCAGAATCCAAAAAAATGAATGGCTAAGGGCAGCTGTTCAGCCTGAAGCAAGTGGGAAAGAGATAATCAGGGAAAGGGGGTCCATCTAATGCTCCCTCCTTCATCCACATGATAAGCAAACTAGTGAATTGCCTCTTCCTAGGGCAAAATCTGCTTTCAGATCTCCAGGGTTGGGGGGGGCAGGGAGCGGTGGGAAGAGTGTTGCTATTGGTCAGAGGAGGATGAGGTGTGGGGTAGAGGGCAGTCTGCCTTCTATGTGCCCTGGATCCCAATTCCTATGAAAAGTGGGCTGTGAGTCAAGAAGTCTAATAAAACCACTTTGTCTAATGTCCTACCAACATTTTCATGCAATTTCCAACGAGCTGCCTGTGAAAATCTCCTCAAGAAAGATGATCACCTGAGCTTGCAGATTTCATACTCCATAACTCCACAATTTCTTGGGAGAAACCACAGAGCCATTCAATCATTCCCTTTGAGACGAGAATAAATAACAACAATGCCACATAAACAGCATCAGTTGGCTGTGGGGGCAAGCTGTCATTTCCAGGAGAGGGATGTGGTTTTATATCTGAGGGTACAGCATATGATCATGTTTTAAAAATTCCAAAGATAGCAGAAATTCAAATGGGTCGGTTTTGTCATTAAGCTGCCTGCAGGTGTTCCATTTAGATCAGATGCCACATTTGCAAGCCAGAACGGAAGAAGTGGGCTTTTGCTTAATTCACTGAGTCTCAGAAGAAAATGAACATTTTTTTTTTTTTTTCCCACGACAAACTGGAATTTGTCTCAGACAAGCTTGACATATTGCCGGCCTGTGGTCTAACTTTGTCTGAGAATGTCACTCCGTTCTTCCAAAGTTGCCAAGATCAGAGGCCAACAAGAAAAAGAATGGGGCTTTTCTAAGACTGCCGGATGATATCTTCCCCACAATCCGTTCTGATGTGTCACTGCAAGTGTCTGGGTGACTAAGGGAGAGAGAAAAACAAAAAGAGAGGCCTTCTTGTGCCCAGATGTGGCTTCTGGTTGAGATAACCAGGGGACGTGATGGGTTGAGGACTTCTATAACCAACCTGCACTGGATCAGCATTTCTAAGTTTTTAACCAAGAAATACTGATTTATGTTTATTATGCTTTATGGCACTTTAGAGCAATTTATAACACTTACATTAAGAAATGGATGGGCTGGGAGAAAAGCCAATATGGGCATGGGAGGAGATGAAATTCTGTCAGAAATAGCAACCTCCAAGTATCAGGTGCAATTTCTTGCTTTTGCATTTTCTCTGAACTTTTTAACATGAAGCCAGAAAATGATGATCGGTTTTTATAATTAAACAAACAAAAAAACAACAAAAAGGGATATATTGAATAAATCTAAAGGAATCATTACAATACACACAGAAACACACATTCAAATATATACTAACCTCAACCATTAAAACTAAAAAGCAAAAAATAAAATCCTTTTCTATAGACTTATTTTTAAAATACACTTACATGGTGTTCTTAGGTAAAATAAGGGTAACAAACAGTACTGTATAAAATAGGAGGTTTTATTTCAAATGTGAGTTATTTTAACAACAACCACAAAAAAACCTCCAATCAAATGCGGCACAATACTGTGGATCTTTGCCAATATAGTCACTTCTCTAATAAATTTTGATGAATCAGGAAAAGACTTCAGAGACCAGAGACATTTTCCTCGTATGTGTCCCGCAAGAGCAATTCCAGGACTGTAGCATCAAGTAAACAAATGAAAATATGCAAAGAAGTATCAAGAGACCATGGTAATGTGCACTGAAAAATAAAGTTTTACAGATATAGAAATTGCTCGTTCTTTCCATGATTATCTATTAATATCATCAATTGTTATTATTAAGAAACCCTCAGAACTAGAAAGTTGCCAAAAGCATTTACCTAATTACTGCTATCATTAGCAATTTTTGAAAAAGATTTTATTTATTTATTTGAGAGAAAGAGACAGAGAGAAAGAGAGAGAGAGAGTGAGTAGGGGGAGGGGCAGAGGGAGAAACAGACTCCCTGTTGAGCAGAGAGCCCTACTTTAGGGTTCCATCCCAGGACCCCAGGATCCTGACCTGAGCCAAAGGCAGACGCTTAACCAACTGAGCCACCCAGGTACCCTTATTGTTAGCAATTTTAAATAGTAAGACATTTTGTTCAGGTATACTGTACATCTTCAAAACATAGCCCAATTTCATAGAAGAGCCCAGGCTGAGCTATGGAAAAAAATAGCATTTGGGAGTGAGGTGGATCACAGTGAATTTTTTTAGAATGGTTGTAATTTTCAACAACTTTAATTTGGAATTTTTCCTTTGGGAGAATGTCCATATTTCTGCAGAAGTCTTATAGGCATCATAGGAGAACCAAGTTTTGAGTTGAGTTTGCAAAGGCTCAAGTAAAATAATTTGATGATAGAGTGAGATGCAGTTTTAAGAGAGTGAGGCTATCAGACAGGAAGTTTGGGTTTGGTGGATGAGAGGTGGACAAGGAATCTCTGATAAAACTGATAATAGTATCGGAAAGTAGGTATGATTTCAGCAAGCAAAATAATGCGAACATCGGACATTGAAGACAAGATTAAATATGATTTCATTGCATATGAACGAACAAAAAATTTGGAAGGGAGAAAGCCAAGCGCAAGGATACAGGAAAAAATATTGAAGAGTAGACCTCAGTTCAGGTTTAGGGAAATCTGGTCCATAATAGGGAAATAAGTGGTTCTCAAGGAACAATATGATCTACAATCATAACCTTTCCACTCTAATAACTACTGAACGTCACTTACTGGTTTGTTCTGTGGATTTAGGCTAGTAGTCACGGCTCTTCAAAGTGTGGTTCTAATATATAACACCTCATGATATTTCCCCAAACTCACCATCATTCCAGGCCATGTATTCCACTCATCTTCAAACCACACCGAGGACCTCCACATATAGAGGTGTGTGTCTATCGACTGAATATTGCTGGATACTTGGATGCTTTGTCCTATTGTCAGTTTCCCTCCCTCTCTTAGTTCCTGGAACCCCAGCACTTCCTCACATACAGATTCTCTTTATTAAGGATCCTTTGCTCTTTATTTGGTCAGTCCTCTTGGACGGAGACTCTTTCAGAATGGCTCAAGGCCAGCTTCATTTGCCCCACGGGGAAAGTGAGCCTGTTGGGTAAAGCGCACATGGTACGTAGCCTTAGTCACTCTTTTCTAAATGTCTCAAGTTTGCGTCTGTTTCCTTTCCTCATTCCTCTGCTTCCCTCTACCTCCAGGGACATAAATCAAGCTCTCTACTCAAGGCTCAGACTTGGCTTGAGAAGGTGGGAGCAGGCTACTCTGATTATCTCTCCTTGGTCAGCATTTCTCTTTTCCTGGCTGGCTGTGGTTATTCCATCTGCTGACATAACCAGTTTCACTCCCTGAGCATGTCCTTTGCAAGTGGTCTGTCCTCTTGCCCCACTTTGGTAGGCTTACTCTCAGCCGTTGGTACCTCAGAAAAAACTGAGTTTAATGTTCAGTTATACTTAAATATTTAAATGAATTTTTCTTATGTAATATTAGAGTACTCTCTAGTATATCTCTTTGATACTCTCTAGTGTATCTCTTTCTAAAGAAAGAACTTCCTATTGTGTTAGTCATTCAGCCTAGACTTAAACATATTCATTGGTGATGAGTTCATCACTCTGCAACATCCACTATCATGGTGGGATACCCTACCTACATGGCTAGATTTTCCTTATGGTAACATGCCATTGTTTTTGCTGCAGTTTTGCCTTATCTGTCCTGGGTTCTGTCCTGTAGAGCAAACACTGAATTTTCAATATTGGTTCCTAGGATTGTTGCAGAATTCAGTGCTGTGTAAAGGTGGTCAGGGAGTCATCTGGGAGAAAATGATAGAAATGGGAAGAAGTCACCTAGTTAACAAAACCTGGGAAAAAATGATGGCCAAAAATCATATCACCAAGATATGGCAAAGACAACACAGTGGCAAGAGGGTATTAAGGATGAAAGGCAGTGTGTTTTTTTTTTTTATTATTATTATGATTGTGTTTGCATGTATTGAAGGATTGCTTAATTCAGGGCCAATAACATGAGGATGTGGCCACGGATGTACAGATAAGAGACTGTAAGAGCACATCTAAATGAAGTGTCCAAAAACGATGTGAGGTTAGTTCACAGCACTGTGTGCTTAGGTAGGGAGAGGGGGAATACAGTTAGAGCAAAAAGTAAAAAAGAAAAAATTAAATTAAGATATTTTATGTTAATATGTTTTAGTGAATGTAGAATCATTCTTCTCTAGTAAGAAAAAAGAAGCCTAAGAGAGCTGACCTGTCCATAATGGCAGGACAGGAGTGAAAATTGAATCCCCATGAAGCCAAAACTCATAAAGAAATATTCTTGCTGAGGGGCACCTGGGTGGCTCAGTGGGTTAAGGCCTCTGCCTTCGGTTCAGGTCATGATCTCAGGGTCCTGGGATCAAGTCCCGTATTGGGCTCTCTGCTCAGCAGGGAGCCTGCTTCCTCCCTCTCTCTCTCTGCCTGCCTCTCTGCCTACTTGTGATTTCTCTCTCTGTCAAGTAAATAAAATATGTATTTAAAAAAAAAAGAAAAAGAAATATTCTTGCTGAGATCCCAAGAGTTTGGGAGGAGCTTGAGGTTAAAAATCATTAAAGAGGTCCCCATGGAGTACAAAAACAGCAAGAAGCCTTATAGTTTAAGGTTTTAGGAATCAAAAGTACCAGAAGATTGAAGAGCTGAGAATAGTGGGTCCAGTAGGAAAGCCTGAGGGTGATGGGAAAATATTTAAGGTGGGTTTGATGCTCACAGGTACTTTCTATGATCTCTGAACCAGGAGCAAGTGGATGTTTCACTTAAAAGGCTGGGACCAGTGGGGACAGAGCATAATGATCATTTGCTTTTACTGAGTCATTTTATTCATCTATAGCTTAAAGTTGTAAGGATGGAAAATTTCTGGAATTGGAGTAACCTATCGTCCAGATAGTCCACCTTGATAGACATACTATTTTCCTGGTTGGCTGCTTCTAATTTACCTGATGGAGAAATAAAGTTCCTTAAAGTGTTGACCTGATCCCTTGGAACCTGAGTTTCTAGGTCTGCTTTAACTCTTGTAAGAGGTGTCACTCTAGGCGGCCAAAGCAGGACTTGATCATTGAAAGTTTTACTCCAGGGTGAGGTGATTAACTTTGGCCATTGTTGCCTCCTCAAGACATTTAATGCTGGGAAGGAATTTCCTACCTCTTTCAGAGTCAGAAGCCTTGGTGTTTCTCTAGGTAGGGTCAAATAGGCCAAGACCACAGTAGTGCTAACGCAGATTTTAAAAGCCAGAAGCATTACAGATGTGACTAGGACTGGGTAAACCTTTTGCTTTCCCAAGGAGATTGTTTCTCCTATAGATATAGAAAAATAGAAAACAAGTCAATGGTAATCAAGAATGTACTGCAGAGATTACTGTATATCTCTAATCATATTTAGAGTCATCCTGCCAATATCATGTCAACAACTTGCCACCACTTTAGCCAGACAAAACGTGGCCCAGAAACTCCATTTGAATTCTTGAACACACATTTTTGGAGGTTGGTCTTAGGGTTGCACCCTTGCTTGGACCTGAGATTCTTGTAAGACTAGATTCATTAAACAGATCAGGATCTTGTCTAGACAAATGAGCATAAGCCCTTGATCTAATGTACCTTGCTGAAGGAAGGACACCAGTCTAATGACATTCAGAGTTGCTAAGGGATGTCTGGGTGTCTGCCTTTCATTCAGTGCCCTTCCAGACCCAGACAAGGTTGTAGGTGCCCCGAATACCCAATAATTCATTTGCCAAAGAAACAAGAGAGGTCATAGCACCTAGATGGTATATCTTCTGTGGTTTTGCCTAAGGGAATGGAGAAGATAGAAGAGGATGTTAACTTCTCCTGCCTGAAAGGTAATGATGCTGTCGATGCACAGGTGTGGGGAAATCACAGCCCATATCATGTGGCCAGAGCATGAGACCCTGGCAGAGTCCAAGGATCATTCATATGAGTGTGGCCACATGGGCTCAGGTCATAGAAGGGGGATGGCTTCCCTAAGTGGTACTTGTGTGTAGCTGCTGCATAGATGGATAATGACACGAATGGATAATGACCAGAAAGAAGGCATCTGACCAGGTAGAGCACCATCCCACCAGACTCAGCAGGGGTCCAGGAGGTGACTCTAGCTGTCAACTGGGCTGAAGGTGAGGCCCTGAGAACAGATGGGAAATATTGAGGGAACCTGGATTCCAGTGGTGATGCTGCTGGGGTCCCAGGAACCAGAGAGGACAGCTTTCTTTTACCATCAGGAATGGTTTCTATTTTCTCTTCTCCCCATGTGTAGCTTTCTCATGCTATCCGCAAAAGGAAATGTTGTCTTATAGTTTTTAATGATAAAAATTGTGTCTAATTTAAGCTAGTTATCTGTCTTATTGGTACACTTGGTTTATAAACGTATGCTCGCCCCTCACAATAGTACTAGCGGCTTCTCCTTATTTTCATCTTTGTACCCAGAGACACATTTTAGGCAAGATCTCAATTTATATTAAAGAATGCCAATTTCTGACTTCTTTGCCAAAGGAAATCTTGCCAAATGGAGATCAGTTTTGAAAAACCAAAGATAAATGTACACATCTTAAAGGTTTAATTGTATTATTTCCCTCTTTATACTTTGATTACTTTGACAGATGGGGCCTTCACAATATATTCATTGTTCAGCTGGAAACCCCATGAAGCTGTAACCTGACCCCTTGTCCTGAGGCCACTCAAAGGCATCTCCATCCAATGGTGTTTGTGGACCCCAGAAGACGGGTGGGTAAAGAGTTATTAAGCCATTTGAAATTGCTTTTAGTGCTTTGAAGAGTTGTCAGGCCATTTCAGGCCATAGCAGTGTGGCAGAGTGCCCAACTGCCTACGTCAAGCAGTGTTTATAAATTAGAAATTACCAGCCATTTGGTTCCTTGCTGATCAGTCAGAGTCCTGGAAGACTGTGCCGACGTGCCTGGGGCAGAGTTGTTACTGGACCAAACAAAGCATAGCTCTTGGTTAATCAGTCATGATTTGTCTATCTGGCGGTGTTATTGGAAGAGACTTTGAAAGTGTATGTCTCTTCAATTGCAGTGCTATGAGGCTAATTATTCCAACTAAAAGCACCCAGGAAAATAGTTGTTTGAAAGTTCTGTTGCCAAGCACAGAAACTGACAATAAAATTCAAAGCCAAAGAGGGTCCCATATGATTATCTCCAGACATATTTCACTTATTTAGTCAAAAAAGACTTGTTGAGCACCTGTTAATGTGTCAGACATGAAACATGACTGGATTAGCCCCACCCCCTCATTTTTTCTTGGATCATTGTTAAGTACCTGAAACTATTTTAAGCCCTTTATGTATATTAACAGATTTAAACTTCACAACAACCCTGGGAAGAAGGTATGGCTAATGATCCCGTCTCACAGTTGTAAAAACTGAGGCTCAGAGAGTTAAGCAAGTTTTCCAGGGGCTCTGTAACTAGCAGACCGTGGAGCTCTGACGTGAATGTGGCAGACAGACTCTGGAGATCATTCTTGCTTTTTGTTGTTTTACGTGTCATGACAGCATGTCCACTGGTGGTGAACCCAGAGCTCTGGACCCCCTCTGGATTTGCTTAGATTTTTTTAGATGTTTCCCTGACCAGGTCCAGACGATCTCTAACCTGTTCTTGTCTAAGAAGGCTAGAGCAATCCCCAGCCTGGGGTCACCGTTCTTGACCAGTTACCTCCCATCCCCCACCCCAGTCCAGTATCCTCTCAGTGGATATGTGTGTATCCTCCATACACACAGCCTCTCTGAGCACAGAATGATGTCCCTGAGCTCATGCCACCCTTCTCAGCTTCTCCCTCATTCCTTGCCATTTTGACAAGCCTGCCATGACTTTCCTATCCCCTACACAGACCTGTACAAGGCCACAGCCACTGCTGTGGGGTAAATGGATACTAAGAAGAGTAAAGTAAGGGGAAGAGAAAGTACTTTGGCCAAAGGGCCAAGGGTTAGAAGGAAGCAATACAGCGACATTAAATTAAATGTCAGATTGAACACATATCTTATCTCTCCAAAGCTCCCACATGACAAGAACAAAGAGAAGAGGAACAGACAAAAAAGCAGATGAGTCATGGGTAAGTGGTAACTCACACAGATTTGAGCTTTCTGGGAATTGAGATTTGAGAATTCTGAGAATTTCTGGGAATGCCTGGTGGAGAGAAGCCAACAGCGACCACAGACCCTGGGAAGATTCAGGGACTGGAGGCATCAGGCAGCACAGAAGGAGGAGGAGATGAGAAGGCAGCTGACCCCAGATGCATTAACGGAAACACTGTAAGAGATCGAATCCCCAGATGCCTTTTCTCATTCACACAACTGGTCAGTTGCCCCTCCCTTAGCTCTGGAAGAAACTGAGAAGGTTGTCAAGAGTCCCATCAAAATGAAGCTGGCAACTGGTGGACACCAGACACACTGGTCTTGGAAGAGAGGCTGGCACTGAAAGAAGGCGTTAGGTGACCATTTGCATGCTAAACGGTGAAATACCTGGGCCATGCCTTCCCCTGGAGGTCCCAGATTGCAGACTGCCAGAACTGTATTCTACCTGGCAGGAGAAGGGAGAGAGAAAACACTTTAAATCCACACACCTGGTCCCCATAATTTGTTCTCAATGCTTTAGAACCTCACTCTGAAATGGAGTAATAGCCAGTGATTAGAGAAGCTGCTGTTATTAAATATGGAATCCAAAAAAAAAAAAAAGACAGGAAAAAAGAAAGAAAGAACTTAGAGGAGACAAGAAAAATGGGGGGAAAAAAACCTTTAAATTTTTAATTAATATAATCAGATACTTAAGAAAAGAAACTGCATTTTGAAAATAATTTAGAACCTCTCCTGACTAGGAGAGTAAACAGGAAAAAAAATATCGGAAACAGGAGAGAAAAGGTAAGGCAATTAGAAAACTAAGTCAAACTTCCAATAGACAGATAATAGGAGCTCCAGAAATTGAAAAAAAAAAAAAAAATAGAAAGTGGAAGGTAGGCCATATTTATACATACTGTTATAAAGGAAAAACCTCATAGAACTCCAGACATGAATTCTAAAATAGCTCCTGCATAGAGTGAGAACTTGTTAAATGTTTGGAACACAAATTCTAAAGAATCCACTTACCTATAATGCAATGAATGAAAAGGACCTTCATCAGGAAAGCCTGAGATAAGAGAGTATCTTAAAAACTTACAGAAAAGGATCAGCATCCAAATAGTTTTGAACTTTCCCATAGTCACCCCGGAAACTAGAATTCAGCAGGACCAAACCTTCACAGTTTTAAGGGAAAATTATTTACAGCATGGAATTCTATACCAAATCAAATTATCAATCAGGTATGAGGATAGAATAGACATTTTCAGGCACGCAACACAATTTCTAAATAATTATCCATTTCCCCCACCTACCACACACACACACACGCACCAGACACACTCACTTTTTTTGGGAGGATACTGGCATATGTGTTCTAAATCCAGGACAAAAATCAAGAAAAACAAATGAATCAGCACCTAGGGTTCAATGTAGGAGAGAAGCTAAGGGAATTCCCAAGATGAGATGAAGGGAAGTCCCAAGAAAAGAAGTGTGCTAAAGCTAATAGAGCAATTAGTTCAGTTCAGAACAGGAAAACAGAGGGTCCAGGAGGGATTTCATCAAGAAAGCCATAAAACCAGTATGCCTGACTGCACTTATGGAGGTTTAGAGTTCAATCAGACAGATTATGGATACATTAATGATAGATACAAGCAGATAAATGAAGCAATGATTAAATCCAGGAAAAACTAAACATTATACAAGAAAGGAAATGTAACCATGTTGTTTACAAGACTCAACGTGAACAAAAATTCATCTTAAACACAATAAAACCCACTAAATATTGATTTTTAAAAATATCATGGAACTACGAAGGAAAGATGGGGAAAAGAGAAGTATATACCTTGGCATTGACATAAAAGTACTAAGTCCTACTCTTTCTTAGAAGGAGTGAAAGAAATAATTTATAAATTGGAAAAAGAAAGTCTAGAAGTAGCAGTGTAGACAGTATAAGCAAAAAGCATAGAAACATGGAAGGAAATGGCCAAAGAAACAAGCAAAGCAATAGGGATTCGTCACTGTGAATTGTAGAACTTGAAGGATGGAAGTATGAAACTATTCTTTGTAATTAAGAGAGTTATAACATGGGGTGCCTGGGTGGCTCAGTGGGTTAAGCCTTTGCCTTCAGCTCAGGTCATAATCCCAGGGTCCTGGGATCAAGCCCCACATGGGGCTCTCTGCTCAGCAGGGAGCCTGCTTTCCCCTCCATCTCTGTTTGCCTCTCTGCCTACTTGTGATCTCTCTCTCGCTGTCAAATAAATAAATAATTTATTTTTTAAAAAAATAAGAGAGTTATAACACTTTTCTTTTTAAACTAAGTATGTATGTTTAGATGGAAGTAAAAGTAGATTAAAAAGAGAGAGACAAAGGACAAGGGGGAAATTGAGGCAGGGAAAAATTAGGGAGGAAGGGGAGAAGACAGAAGAAGGAAGAGGGAGGATGGGAAGGAGCTATCGTCAGAAAAGTACTCAATGCACTAGTACTGAGTGCTTTGGGTTTTCAAAGGCTGGAGGGACAAGACACCAAGGCAATCAGGAGATCTCACAAAGGAGGTGGAACGGGAAGTACAAACAGGATTTAGAGAAGCAGTGAGGATTGTAGAGGGAGGGTTTTCTGTAGCCAGAAGGCACAGGCTGAGACAGGCACTGAAGCAAGATGCAGTTGTGTACAAGGCTTCCCATAGCCCATAGAATAATGCCTTCATATGAAATGAAAACACAGGGGCGCCTGGGTGGCTCAGTGGGTTAAGCCTCTGCCTTCAGCTCAGGTCATGATCTCAGGTTCCTGGGATCAAATCCCGCATTGGGTTCTCTGATCGGCAGGGAACCTGCTTTCTCCTCTCTCTCCCTGACTGCCTCTCTGCCTACTTGTAATCTCTGTCAAATAAATAAATAAAGTCTTAAAAAAAAAATGAAATGAAAACACATCCTTCAAGATTTGGGAAGTACTTGAGTGATGGTATAGAGGAGTTCCAGATTCAGAACCATGCCCCATAGGGTTAATGAGGTTAAAACTGTTACCAGCAACCCCCACCCCCCACTGACCTCCCCTTTCTGCACAGGAATATTAACCTAATCTTAGAGGCAAACAACAGGAAGAGCTCTGGGGTGGTCTAGACCAGTTTGAGCTCAACACCAACTCCCATCTGTGCAGATGGACCATGGAGTATCCTACAGTTACTTCAACCTCATTATAATGTTAAAATCTTCACCCAAGGAGGAGCAAAAGGTTCATTAACATAAACTAGGATACACCTTTAGGCATGTTTTCTAGGTACATCTGTGCAACCTTGAATGTCTGCCTCCGCACGCAATGATAAAACTCCCCTTTCTGAATATTCATCCTAACCCTAAATAAAAGAAACCCACTCACTGCCACTTGTGTAGTCAGAGCTTTGGAGGTTTTTCCCTGTGACCTCCATTATTTGCTGCAGATAAAGTCTCCTTTGTGTTACAACTCTCCTGGTGTAGTCTCTACCCGGAACTCACCAAGGAGCTAACTCACATGAGTCTGGTTACGTCTCTATGATGTTGAAAACTTCCTAGTTTAAAAGGAATAGTAGATGGTATTCTTTTAAAGTAGATGCCACCCCACCTCACAGGCAAAAAGCTTATGAACAGATGGTAACCCTCTGCCAGTCGAAGGGGGCCTCTTTCCCCAGTGAACACAGCGCCATGCCAGAGCACTTGGATTGGTGAGCAGACTCTGAGTGGAATTTCAGTTCCCTCAGGCCCCCCTGGCTGAGTGATTCCAAATACCCCCTTCCAGATTTCTGAGGCACATTCCTTCGCCAGAAGGCAGGGGTGGGGCAGGGGTTGGGGGGGCAGAAATCAGAAACCATAGCTAGTGAGTAAGTAGGCTGGAGAGGACTGATGCATCTGCTCTCCTTCTCCTTGCTATAGGCTTCCAGGCACAATGCATTGTTGATCTGTGAGAGGGAATGAGGACTAACTAGCCCTGAGTTGAGAATTTTGATTATTTCTCTGAACTAGATATTTTAGTGGATAAAATGAGATTATACTTATAACTGAAAGTGACTAAATGAGTTTTTATTATGTAAATATTCAGGATTTCATTGAAGAGGTGGGAAAAAATGAGTTTCCAGACCAGGACTGGAAGGATACTGGACAAGAAATCCAAGTTGTTTTCTGTGTCCAGCTGGTGCATTAAAATCATTATAAAATGATCTTAATTGTGTTAATGGAGGTATATCTATCACCATCAACTAAAAGAACAATAGAAGAATGGGATATCCATCAATTAATGTAACTGCTAGATTTTATGCCTTAATACTTCAATATTGCCCTGTATAACAGTACCACAATTTTACTCAACCTAAAGAGCAATTAAGAAGAGGCTATAAAATTTCTCCACGATAAGTGGAGAAAATCAAGTTACTCTGCAATGATATCATATCACTTTGACAAACTTCATTTTGAGTGTACTCAATCTCACTTCATTTAAATTAAAAAAAAAAGTTTGATTTGTACATCAGGATGTTTTGAATACATGCCTACACAAATTTCTTAAAATATATGTAACATCCTAAAAAACACCTCAGAAGTCTACTGAATTTTGGAATTTCCCCCATCTCCTGACAGGGCTGCATGAGCCTTTGTATGATTTTGGTTTTTCAAAAACATCTTTAATGAGCTATATACTATAAAATTCACATACTACAAAAGTCACCAAATTAAATGATCTTAATACATTCAGAGAGTTGTGTTACCACCATCACAATCTAAGTTTGAAACCTTGTCATCACTCCTCCCCACAAATCCTTCATCCATAGCAGCCCCTGTCCATTTCCCACCCCCACCCTGCCACCCTGCCACCCGGAAGCACTCCAGTCTCCATTCAGGCACCATGATTTGCATGCTCTGGGCTTCCACAGAAAGGAAATCATACGGTATATGATCTTCGGTGGTAGCCTGCTTTCATTTAGCATAATGTCTTCAAGGTTTATCCCTGATGTAGCATGTAATAGTACTTCATTCCTTTTAACCACTGAATAATATCCTGTTGTATGGACATACCGTGTTTTTATCAGAAGATAGAGTTTTATGCTATTTCCACTTTTTAACCATTATGAATAATGCTGTTATGAACATTCATGTACATGTTTTTGTGTGAATGTAATGTTTTCATTTCTCTTGGGTATATATCTAGAAGTGAAATTGCTGGAACATGGTAAAGTGAAACATATTATCTCTATATTTAACTTTTGAGGAACTTCCAAACTATTTTCCAAAATGGCTGCATCATTTTATACTTACACTTAACAACATGTGAGGGTTCCAATTTTTCCATATCCTTCCCAACATTTATTACTTTTCTTATGTTTTCTTTTCATCTTTCTTTCTTTTTTAATCTTTTTCTTTTTGTTTTTTTCTTATGGCCATTCCAGTGGGTATAGAGAGGTGTCTCATTGTGGTTTTTGTTTAGATTTCCTTAATAGATTGTAATGATGAACATTTTTCATGTGCTTATTAACCACTTGTATAGCTTTTTTGGAGAAATGTCTATTGAAATCCTTTTTAGACAGAATTTTGAAAACCAAAAAAAAAAAATTTCTTTCCAATTTTCAGAATTAAAAAAATTTCTTTCCAGTAAATAATGCTTTTCAGAGTTAAAAAAATTCTTTCCAATAAATAATGTTTTCAGAGTTAAAAAAATTTTTTTTGAAAACCTATTTTTAAATTGGTTTATTTGTATTTTCCTAATTTAGATATAGGAGTTCTTTATACATTCCAAAAACCTGTCCTTTGTCAGATACAAGATTTGCAAATACTTTATCCCATTCTGTTGGCTGGATTTTCAGCTTATTGATGGTATTTACAGCTCAAACCATTTTAACTTTGATGTAGTCCAATTTATCTGCTTTTTCTTTTATTGATCAGTCCTGTAAGGTTTTTTTTTTTTTTTAATCAATAATCATTTCATTTTGGTCTTACTAGAGGTGCCCTCAAAGGAAAGGTATCTTGTAAAATAATAGTAATAATGATGATGATGATGATGATGATGATGAAATAAAGAGGTTAACTTCAAAAAAGAAAAAAGAAAGGTATTTTGTAATGACTAGCAGAAACTGCCCCTTAATTTGTCAGGAGACCTCTATTCTGGTCTACTCAGAACTCCTATTTACTACTATTGTACAATTACTCTTTCAGAGGATGTGTTCTTCTGCCTCTAAACAGAAAGGAAATAATAATGTATGGACATAACACATAAGGCTCAAAAGATATTTACTGACCCCCTTATTATGTGTGAAGCACTCTGCTAATACTGGACTTAGAAGAATAGGATGATGCTGGGGAGGTTGAATGCTAAATAAAAAGTAGTTTCAGACCTTACAGAAACATATAAAATATGATGTCACTAGTGTGATAGAAGTATAAAGAGAACGTTATTCATGTTTGCTCATTTCATTTAAGACATGTTTCCTCTATCACTCCCATTTGGATAACACTACACGACCTTCTCATTTCAGGTAATACATAATTTCTCTTGGAAGTCCTCTCCTCAAGGGAGGTATTCTCTCATGTGTTCTCATAGCACCCATATGTCACTCGTCATTTTGTTCTTACTGTAATCCAATTGCAGTGATGCAGTCACCCAATTTTATAGATGAAGAAATTCTTAACGACTATAGTTATGAACTGAGCAACTATTATGTGGCAGGGGGTGTATGATGTGCCCTACATGCATTCTATCATCAACTCACAATGTTGTTAAGAAGTAGTAGCCTTACTAACCCAATCTTAACCCATGAGGAAGCTGAGGCTCTGAACCAGTAATTAATTTCTCCAAATTTTACACAAGCCATGAGTTCTAGAGCCAGTATTTGAATCCAAGCCTGACTCATAAGCCATGGATTTTGGTGTTCTTTACTAAACTGCTGACAGGTTTATCAGCAGGTAATGATTTTTTTTTTAATTTATTTATTTGACAGAGAGAGGGAGATCACAAGCAGGCAGAGAGGCAGGCAGAGAGAGGGGAGGAAGCAGGCTCCCCGCTGAGCAGAGAGCCGGACACGGGGCTCGATCCCAGGACCCTGAGATCATGACCTGAGTCAAAGGCAGAGGCTTAACCCACTGAACCACTCAGGCGCCCCAGCAGGTAATGATTTTTAAAAGGAGATGATAACCCCTTTATGCAATACATCAATCACATGGTTTCATCCACAAAATATCTCCATATGATTGTTCAAGCTAATAAATTATATTTTATGTGTAATCAGTGTAACTGTTAAAGCTTCTCAGGATAGTCATTGGGAAATCATAATAAAAGTTGAGATGAGAACGTGTTTTGGTTTATGTATATTCCTCTTGAATCCCGAATTAAAGGGCTTTACCATGCAACTTTTTTTAAATTGTTACTATTTTTTAAATTAACTTAATTTAATTTTTGTTTTGTGTTCAAAAATTCAGTTTATGCACCTCAGCCAGTGCTCCATGCAATGCATGCCCTCCTTAATACCCACCACCAGGCTCATCAAACCTCCCACCCACCTCTCCTCCAAAACCCTCAGTTTATTTCTCAGAGTCCACAGTCTATCATGGTTTGTCTCCCCCTCTGAATTTCCCCAACTCACTTCTCCTGCCCATCTCCCAATATCCCATGTGTTATTCCTTACGCCCCACAAGTAAATGAAACCATATGATAATTGACTCTCTTTGCTTGACTTATTTCATGCAGCATAATCTCCTACAGTCCCATCCATGTTGATATAAAAGTTGAGTATTTATCTTTTCTGATGGAGGCATAATACTCCATTGTATAAATGAACCATATCTTCTTTATCCATTCATCTGTTGAAGGGCATCTTGGTTCTTTCCACAGTTTGGTGACTGTGGCCATTGCTGCTATGAACATTGGGATACAGATGGCCCTTCTTTTCACTACATCTGTATCTTGGGGGTAAATACCCAGTAGTGCAATTGCAGGGTTATAGGGAAGCTCTATTTTTAATTTCTTAAGAAATCTCCACACTGTTTTCCAAAGTGGTTGCACCAACTTGCATTCCCACCAACAGTGGAAGAGGGTTCCCCTTTCTCCACATCCTTTCCAACACTCGATGTTTACTGTCTTGTTGATTAGGGCCATTCTAACTGAGGTAAGGTGGTATCTCAATGTGGTTTTGATTTGAATCTCCCTGATGGCTAATGATGATGAACATTTTTTCATGTGTCTGTTAGCCATTTATATGTCTTCTTTGGAGGAGTGTCCGTTCATGTCTTCTGCCCATTTTTTTATGTAATTATCTGTTTTGTGTGTGCTTGTGAGTTTCAGGAGTTCTTTATAGATCTTGGATATCAGCCCTTTGTCTGTAGTGTCATTTGTGAATATCTTCTCCCATTCTGTGGTTTGCCTCTTTGTTTTGTTGACTGTTTCCTTTGCTGTGCAGAAACTTTTGATCTTGATGAAGTCCCAAAAGTTCATTTTCCCTTTTGTTTCCTTTGTCTTTGGGGACATGTCTTGAAAGAAGTTGTTGTGGCTGATGTCGAAGAGGTTACTGGCACAAAAACAGGCACATAGACCAGTGGAACAGTGGAACAGAGTTAGAAAGCCCAGGTATGGACTCTCAACTTTATGCTCAAATAATCTTTGACAAAGCAAAAAAAAAAAAAAAAAAAAAAAAAAATCTACTGTGGAAAAAAGACAGTCTCTTCAATAAATGTTGCTGGGAAAATTGGACAGCAATGTATAGAAGAATGAAACTCAACCATTCTCTTATACCATACACAAAGATAAACTCGAAATGGATAAAAGACATCAACATGAGGCAGGAATCTATCAAAATCATAGAGGAGAACATAGGCAGTGACCTCTACCATGCAACTCTAACCAATTTTTATCAGAGGATTCCCCTTTGAGAATTAAATAGACAGAAGTTGCATATTGGCAAAACACATCTTTAAGAAGATAGTGACTTATTATAAATAAGAGGCAAACATTAAGAAGAAGGAAAATATCTCTGGACCTGGAATTAAAGGGTCAAAAATATTTTATATTTAACTTATATTTATTTTTGAAAATATAATTCATAAAGCAATACATAAAAACATAAAACATATTACATGATACGAATCTAAAAATGAAATCTGGCTTAAAACAGACACATATGTCAATGGAACAGAATAAAAAGCTCAGAAATAAAACTACACATATATGATTAATTAATTTACAATGAAGGAGCTAAGAAAATACAATAGAGAAAGAACATTTTCTTTAATAGGGTTAGGAAAACTGGAGAGCTTCATGCAAAAGAATGAAACTTCTATCTTACATCTTGAACAAGAATTAACTCAAAATTATTTGAAGACTTGAATATAAGATCTAAAACCATAAAACTCTTAGAAGAAAACATAATCAGTAAGTTCCTTAACATTGGTCTTGGCAATGAGACTTTGGATCTGACCTCAAAAGCAAGAATAAACAAGTGGGAAGATGGTGGAGAAGTAGCAGGCGAAACTACTTCAGGTAGCGGGAGATCAGGTAGATAGCTTATCTAAAGATTGCAAACACCTACAAATCCAACGGGAGATCGAAGAGAAGAAGAACAGCAATTCTAGAAACAGAAAATCAACCAATTTCTGAAAGGTAGGACTGGCAGAGAAGTGAATCCAAACTGACAGGAAGATAGACCGCGGGGGGAGGGGCTGGCTCCCTGCAAGCAGCAGAGCAACGGAGCACAAAATCAGGACTTTTAAAAGTCTGTTCCGCTGAGGTACATCACTCCAGAGGCTTAACCGGGGTGAAGCCCACGTGGGGTCAGCGTGGCCTCAGATCCCACAGGGTCACAGAAGGATAGGGGGTGTCTGAGTGTCGCAGAGCTTGCAGGTATTAGAACGGGGAAGCCGGCTACAGAGACAGAGCCAAGGGGTGAGCTCTAAACTCGGGGTTACCTTGAACCGGTCGCGGGTTCGGTCAGCTCGGAGCGTGGCCGGAGGCCAGGGTGACGGGAGTAATTGGGCGCTGTTCTCTGAGGGCACACTGGGGGGGGGGCGGACTCTTGGCTCCTCTGGGCCGGACACTGGGAGGCCACCATCTTCACTCCTGTCCTCCGAACTCTACAGAAAGTACTCAGGGAACAAAAGCTCCCGAAAGCAAACCCGAGCGGATTACTCAGCCTGGCCCCTGGTAAGGGCGGTGCAACTCCTCTGGGGCCAAAGACACTTGAGAATCACTACAACAGGCCCCTCCCCCAGAAGATCAACAAGAAATCCAGCCAGGACCAAGTTCACCTACCAAGGAATGCAGTTTCAATATCAAGGAGAGAAGTGGAATTCCGGAGGAGGAGAAAGCAAAGCACGGAGCTCATGGCTTTCTTCCCATGATTCTTTAGCCTTGCAGTTAATTTAATTATTTTTTCTTTTTCCATTTTTTTCTCTTCTTCTGCTAATTTTTTTTATCTGTTACCCTTTTCTTTTTTAACGTTTTTTAACTAGTTTATCTAATATATATGTATTTTTCCTTTTTATATTTTTTCTTTAATCGTTTTCTTCTTTTAATTGTTTCATTTTTATTTTTTCTTTCTGAACCTCTTTTTATCCCCTTTCTCCCCCCTCACAATTTGGGATCTCTTCTGATTTGGTTAAAGCATATTTTCCTGGGGTCTTTGCCACCCTTTTAGTATTTTACTTGCTCCTTCATATTCTCTTATCTGGACAAAATGACAAGGCGGAAAAATTCACCACAAAAAAAAAGAACAAGAGGCAGTACCAAAGGCTACAGATCTAATCAATACAGACATTGGTAATATGTCAGATCTAGAGTTCAGAATGACGATTCTCAAGGTTCTAGCTGGGCTCGAAAAAGGCATGGAAGATATTAGAGAAACCCTCTCGGGAGATATAAAAGCCCTTTCTGGAGAAATAAAAGAACTAAAATCTAACCAAGTTGAAATCAAAAAAGGTATTAATGAGGTGCAATAAAAAATGGAGGCTCTCACTGCTAGGATAAATGAGGCAGAAGAAAGAATTAGTGATATAGAAGACCAAATGACAGAGAATAAAGAAACTGAGCAAAAGAGGGACAAACAGCTACTGGACCACGAGGGGAGAATTCGAGAGATAAGTGACACCATAAGACGAAACAACATTAGAATAATTGGGATTCCAGAAGAAGAAGAGAGAGATAGGGGAGCAGAAGGTATATTGGAGAGAATTATTAGAGAGAATTTCCCCCATATGGCAAAGGGAACAAGCATCAAAATCCAGGAAGTTCAGAGGACCCCCCTCAAAATCAATAAGAATAGGTCCACACCCTGTCACCTAATAGTAAAATTTACAAGTCTTAGTGACAAAGAGAAAACCCTGAGAGCAGCCTGGGAAAAGAAGTCTGTAACATACAATGGTAAAAATATTAGATTGGCAGCAGATGTATCCACAGAGACCTGGCAGGCCAGAAAGAGCTGGCATGATATATGCAGAGCACTAAACGAGAAAAACATGCAGCCAAGGATACTATATCCAGCTAGGCTATCATTGAAAAGAGAAGGAGAGATTAAAAGCTTCCAGGACAAACAAAAACTGAAAGAATTTGCAAACACCAAGCCAGCTCTACAGGAAATATTGAAAGGGGTCCTCTAAGCAAAGAGAGAGCCTAAAAGTAGTAGATCAGAAAGGAACAGAGACAATATACAGTAACAGTCACCTTACAGGCAATACAATGGCACTAAATTCATATCTCTCAATAGTTACCCTGAATGTTAATGGGCTAAATGCCCCAATCAAAAGACACAGGGTATCAGAATGGATAAAAAAACAAAACCCATCTATATGTTGCCTACAAGAAACTCATTTTAAACCTGAAGACCCCTCTTCAGGTTTAAGGTGATTTAAGGTGAGGAGGTGGAAAAGAATTTACCGTGCTAATGGACATCAGAAGAAAGCAGGAGTGGCAATCCTTATATCAGATCAACTAGATTTTAAGCCAAAGACTATAATAAGAGATGAGGAAGGACACTATATCATGCTCAAAGGATCTGTCCAACAAGAAGATCTAACAATTTTAAATATCTATGCCCCTAACGTGGGAGCAGCCAACTATATAAAACAATTAATAACAAAATCAAAGAAACACATCAACAATAATACAATAATAGTAGGGGACTTTAACACTCCCCTCACTGAAATGGACAGATCATCCAAGCAAAAGATCAACAAGGAAATAAAGGCCTTAAATGACATACTGGACCAGATGGACACCACAGATATATTCAGAACATTTCATCCCAAAGCAACCGAATACACATTCTTCTCTAGTGCCCATGGAACATTCTCCAGAATAGATCACAGCCTCGGTCCTAAATCAGGTCTCAACTGGTATCAAAAGATTGGGATCATTCCCTGCATATTTTCAGACCACAATGCTCTGAAGCTAGAACTCAATCACAAGAGGAAATTTGGAAAGAACCCAAATACGTGAAGACTAAACAGCATCCTTCTAAAGAATGAATGGGTCAACCAGGAAATTAAAGAATTGAAAAAATTCATGGAAACAAATGATAATGAAAACACAACGGTTCAAAATCTGTGGGACACAACAAAGGCAGTCGTGAGAGGAAAATATATAGCGGTACAAGCCTTTCTCAAGAAACAAGAAAGGTCTCTCAGGTACACAACCTAACCCTACACCTAAAGGAGCTGGAGAAAGAACAAGAAAGAAACCCTAAACCCAGCAGGAGAAGAGAAATCATAAAGATCAGAGCAGAAATCAATGAAATAGAAACCAAAAAAAACAATAGAACAAATCAATGAAACTAGGAGCTGGTTCTTTGAAAGAATTAATAAGATCGATAAACCCCTGGCCAGACTTATCAAAAAGAAAAGAGAAAGGACCCAAATAAATAAAATCATGAATGAAAGAGGAGAGATCACAACGAACAACAAAGAAATACAGACAATTATAAGAACATACTATGAGCAACTCTACGCCAACAAATTTGACAATCTGGAAGAAATGGATGCATTCCTAGAGACATATAAACTACCACAACTGAACCAGGAAGAAATAGAAAGCCTGAACAGACCCATAACCAGTAAGGAGATTGAAACAGTCATCAAAAATCTCCAAACAAACAAAAGCCCAGGGCCAGACGGCTTCCTGGGGGAATTCTACCAAACATTTAAAGAAGAACTAATTCCTATTCTCCTCAAACTGTTCCAAAAACTAGAAATGGAAGGAAAACTTCCAAACTCATTTTATGAGGCCAGCATTACCTTGATCCCAAAACCGGACAAGGATCCCATCAAAAAAGAGAACTACAGACCAATATCCTTGATGAACACAGATGCGAAAATTCTCACCAAAATACTAGCCAATAGGATTCAACAGTACATTAAAAGGATTATTCACCACAACCAAGTGGGATTTATTCCAGGGCTGCAAGGTTGGTTCAACATCTGCAAATCAATCAATGTGATACAACACATTAATAAAAGAAAGAACAAGAACCATATGATACTCTCAATAGATGCTGAGAAACTATTTGACAAAGTACAGCATCCCTTCCTGATCAAAAGTCTTCAAAGTGTAGGGATAGAGGGCACATACCTCATTATTATCAAAGCCATCTATGAAAAACCCACCGCAAATATCATTCTCAATGGAGAAAAACTGAAAGCTTTTCCGCGATGGTCAGGAACACGGCAGGGATGTCTGTTATCACCACTGCTATTCAACATAGTACTAGAAGTCCTAGCCTCAGCAATCAGACAACAAAAGGAAATTAAAGGCATCCAAATCGGCAAAGAAGAAGTCAAACTATCACTCTTCGCGGATGATATGATACTATATGTGGAAAACCCAAAAGACTCCACTCCAAAACTGCTAGAACTTGTACAGGAATTCAGTAAAGTGTCAGGACATAAAATCAATGCCCAGAAATCAGTTGCATTTCTCTACACCAACAACAAGACAGAAGAAAGAGAAATTAAGGAGTCCATCCCATTTACAATTGCACCCAAAACTATAAGATACCTAGGAATAAACCTAACCACAGAGGCTAAGAATCTATACACAGAAAACTATGAAGTACTCATGAAAGAAATTGAGGAAGACACAAGGAAATGGAAAAATGTTCCATGCTCCTGGATTGCAAGAATAAATATTGTGAAAATGTCTATGCTACCTAAGGCAATCTACACATTTAATGCAATTCCTATCAAAATACCACCCATTTTTTTCAAAGAAATGGAACAAATAATCCTAAAATTTATATGGAACCAGAAAAGACCGCGAATAGCCAAAGGAATATTGAAAAAGAAAGCCAAAGTCGGTGGCATCACAATTCCGGACTTCAAGGTCTATTACAAAGCTGTTATCATCAAGACAGCATGGTACTGGCACAAAAACAGACACATAGATCAATGGAACAGAATAGAGAGCCCAGAAATAGACCCTCAACTCTATGGTCAACTCATCTTCGACAAAGCAGGAAAGAATGTCCAATGGAAAAAAGACAGCCTCTTCAATAAATAGTGTTGGGAAAATTGGACAGCCACATGCAGAAAAATGAAATTGGATCATTTCCTTACACCACACACAAAAACAGACTCAAAATGGATGAAGGACCTCAATGTGAGAAATGAATCCGTCAAAATCCTTGAGCAGAACACAGGCAGCAACCTCTTCGACCTCAGCCGCAGCAACATCTTCCTAGGTACATCACCAAAGGCAAAGGAAGCAAGGGCAAAATGAACTATTGGGACTTTATCAAGATCAAAAGCTTTTGCACAGCAAAGGAAACAGTTAACAAAACCAAAAGACAACTGACAGACTGGGAGAAGATATTTGCAAACGACATATCAGATAAATGGCTAGTGTCCAAAATCTATAAAGAACTTAGCACACTCAACACCCAAAGAACAAATAATCCAATCAAGAAATGGGCAGAGGACATGAACAGGCATTTCTGCAAAGAAGACATCTAGATGGCCAACAGACACATGAAAAGTGTTCCATATCACTCGGAATCAGGGAAATACAAATCAAAACCACAATGAGATATCACCTCACTCTAGTCAGAATGGCTAAAATTAACAAGTCAGGAAATGACAGATGCTGGCGAGGATGCGGAGAAAGGGGAACCCTCCTACACTGTTGGTGGGAATGCAAGCTGGTGCAACCACTCTGGAAAACAGCATGGAGGTTCTTCAAAGTGTTGAAAATAGAACTACCCTATGACCCAGCAATTGCACTACTGGGTATTTACCCTAAAGATACAAACGTAGTCATCCGAAGAGGCACGTGCACCTGAATGTTTATAGCAGCAATGTCTACAATAGCCAAACTATGGAAAGAACCTAGATGTCCATCAACAGATGAATGGATAAAGAAGATGTGGTATATATACACAATGGAATATTATGCAGCCATCAAAAGAAATGAAATCTTGCCATTTGCGACAACGTGGATGGAGATAGAGGGTATCATGCTTAGCGAAATAAGTCAATCAGAGAAAGACAACTATCATATGATCTCCCTGATATGAGGGAGAGGAGATGCAACATGGGGGGTTAAGGGGGTAGGAGAAGAGTAAATGAAACAAGATGGGATTGGGAGGGAGACAAACCATAAGTGACTCTTAATCTCACAAAACAAACTGAAGGTTGATGGGGGAGGGGGATTGGGAGAGGGGAGGTGGTGTTATGGTCATTGGGGAGGGTATGTGCTATGGTGAGTGCTGTGAAATGTGTAAACCTGGCGATTCACAGACCTGTACCCCTGGGGATAAAAATATATTATTTGTTTAAAAAAAATTAAATTAAAAAAAAAAGAAGAATAAACAAGTGTGACTACATCAAACTAAAAAGCTTCTGCACGGCAAAGGAAGCCATCAATGAAATGAAGAGGCAACCTACTGAATGGGAGAAAATATTTGTAAATCATATATCTGATAAGGGGTTATATCCAAAAGATATAAATAATTTAACATCTCAATAGCAAAACAAACAAACAAACAAAAATCCAGTTTAATAATGGGCAAAAGATTTAAATTGACATTTTTCCAAAAAAGACACATTGATAACCCATCGGTACAGGAAAAGATGTGCAACATCTCTAATCATCAGGACAATGCAAATCAAAACTTCATTGAAATATTATGTCATACCCATTAGGTTGACTATTATAAAAATACAAGCAATCACAAGCATTGGTAAAGATATGAAGAAAGGGGAACCATTGAGCTCTGTTGGTGGAAATGTAAATTGGTGCAGCTATTCTGAAAACAATAGGGAAGTTTCTCCAAAAATTAAAAATGAAGCTACCATATGATCCAGCAATTCCACTTCTGCGGAAACAAACCAAGCTCATAGATACAGAGGACAGTTTGGTGGCACCAGAGGCATCTGTTGGGGGGCAGGCAAACTGGGTGAAGGAGATCAAAAGATACCAACTTCCAGTTATAAAACAAGTAAGTGCTGAAGAATATAGAGTATGGTGACTACAGTTAATAACTATATTGCATAATTGAAAGTTGATATAAGTAAGTCTTAAGAGGTATTGTAAGAAAAAAAAATTCATAACTAGTATGGTAACAGATTTAACCTAGACTTTTTGTTGTGACCATTTTGCAATATATACAATTATCAAATCATTATATTGTATGCCTGAAACCAATATATGCTATATACCAGTTACAGCTCAAGGAAAAGATTTTATCGATGTCATAACAAGAAATTAGCATGCTATACTTATAAGCCTGCTCACTCCAGATGAGACTATGAATGCCATGTTATTTCAGTTGTGAAGTATTCTTTGGGCAGGTGATAATAATGAGAAAACGACAACAATTTAATTACTAATTTCTCACTAGAAGCATCCATCAGATTCAGAAATGTGACTCTCGTGGAACAAGAACTTGTCCAAAATCATCAGCAGGTAGTAAGAGAAGCCCATTGTTTTTCAGGTCCAATATGTCCAAGTGCAGAGCACACACCATATTATGTAAAGTTCATGATAAGTCTGCAGGGCAAGGCTTCTACCCACCTTTTACAGAGAAGTCATTTTAGTGGCTCCAGGTTCAGAGCAAGATTCAAGTGTAAGTCATACCCCATCACACCTATGATTTTTCTACTAGACCACTTCCAGTCTCACAATTTCTGACCTCCAATCCTTCACTTAAAACACAGGTTCAAGCTGCCCATGGGTCAGAATATAATGTGTTAAGACACTGACTGCTTATTTGGAGATTTCAGTACTCTGCAGTAAGAATCAATTTGTTAAGAACTGGAGTGAACTGAAAAACATCATTTTTGGATGATCCTGGCATAATCACTAAATGTGGCTCCTCCTTAAACAGTGGTAATTGCCACAACAGCAAAACACTCTTGTCCTGATTATCTGTGTTTCTTTGGGAATATTCCACTCTGCATTTATTAAGAAGTTTTGTGACATCTCTAATGACCTCTGACACCCACCATGACCTTTCTGTGGACTATTCAGGGAGCACCTGCTGACATTAAGCATTTTTACTATATCATTCCATGTTCTACGGCTCTTAAACAAAAAATGATAGTGTGTGTCCTTTTAAAAGCTTAAGAAATCAAATTATCATATTATTAATTTTGTCCTAAAATAATTTACATGGTTTTGTGTATGATGACAAGAAGCCAAACATAGCTTGCAAAGTTTTCCATAAGAATCTGCAGAAAAACTGCAATCTGGGAGTAATTTGGAGGCCAAGTTTATGGCCCTCAGTGTAGTATGTCACTCAATGGGAACTAAGCATCTTCCCCAGGAGAGTCCTAAACAGAAACTTGGGAGGCCCAGAGGCCAGCCAGAGACTATCCTGAGTTTGATGTTTCCTAAAGCCCTCCCAAATGAATCCCAGCCATTACCTCACTGTCTCTTGGGACATCTGCATTTAGATATATTCCTCAGAAAACACCAACATGTCCTTGTTTTCCTGCTTTATCCGTTTCTTGCTGTGGTCCTTGGAACATGTGTTTCCTCACACTTCAGCATCGCACGAGGTCATGAAATCAGATCACCCAGTACCTTGTCTTCCTCTGTAGCCCCTCCCCTCCTCAGCTCTACCCTCCCTCAGCACAGTCCAGACCCCCACTATCATTCGTTGGGAAGAAATTAATCTGCGAGGGCAAAGGCCAACCAGAATCTCAGCTGTCCTGAAACCTCCAAAAATTATCTGTCAGTGTTCCCCTTACCCCTGTGTGACCCATGTGCTGAGCCTTCACACTTACACACAGACACACACACACACACAGATACACACACACTTTTGCTCATTACTGGATGCAGGTAACTGGGGAGGGTGGGATTCTGGGTGAAGAGGCCACACTCTTCAGCTGAAGCCAACCCTGAATGGGTTGACGGCTGGAGGCTCCACGCTGACCACCTGCCCCACAGCTGGGCAACATGTCATTTCCTGAAAGGTAATAAGATGGTGCATTTGGAAGACTGCCATACTTGCTTTGCCACCTCACAAAATGTCCTCTTCTTTATCATGCACAAATTGAAGCCTACTGAAATTTCACCTTCCAGTTATTCATCTTAACGCAATGCTCCTGAGAAGTAAGCCTTTAAGCTGGTACCCTCTATTGATTTCTTGGTGAACCAACTCCTACCCTTCCCAGGAGACAGTTTCAAAACGACCAAGAATGCAGCACAGAACCAAAGAGCATGGTACAGTGTAGGGCAGGGGGCATAAACCAATGCAGTGATTTTATGTTGGGCCAGCTTCTTGTTTCATAGATGGGGAGACCAAGGCCCCAACAAGTGAGGTGTCCTCAGCAGGGACCTCCAACTGGCAAGGCCAGAACTGAGCCTCTTCCTCCAAGCTCTTCCTCTTACCTCCCTTTACCTAAGCACATTGAGGTTTTTAAGGAAATTTGCCAGTGAGACAGAATATTTCTCTTTAATGTTCAAAACAGTACCTGCACCCTGAAAGAATCATTTTTGGGGGGCTTCGCTTATAAACAGATTAGAGCTGCAGTGCCAGGGGAGTGAACTCATTGCTATGCATGCATAGACTGCAAGGAATAATGGTTTACTAGTGTGGGAAAAACACAAAACAAGCACTCTCCAACCTCTCTAAATCTTCTTTCTTCATTGCTCAGGTGGGGATAATGAATCCTGCTTGCTTATTTCCCAGTATGGCTGTGAAATTTTAAGAAGAGCTAGTAAGTATACAGTATATTCTTCTCTAACAGCAGGCAGGCACTTTATTTTAGAAATTCTTTTAAACCCAGTAATAATTAAAATATTAAAGAATCAGGATGGCCTGGGTTCTAAGCAATCTGAATCAAGTCCATCTCTAAATTCTGATCTAGCTGTACCATCAGTATCTATTGGGTGAAAACCAGACTTACTTTCAGGGTTAAGATCACTTTCCAGATCCGTTTCCCACCTCCCCCACCCCAAACCCCACCTATAACCTCATTGATATGACATTTGTTGGAATATGTCTTACTGGAGTCCGCTGTACTTCGAAATCACTTTGGACTATCGTGGGGCTATGCTTTGTGTTAGCCTATGGGATTTATTTTATTAAGGGCAATTCCTATCTATTGGACTCCTAATAAATGATGTTCCTTTCAGGGTGGTCAGTGGCTTTTTCTACTGGGCATTTGCTATGCTTCAGATAGTTAGAGGTTTAAAATTATTTTTGGCACAAGAACACTTAGAACAAATGATGTTCTAATAAGGGCAATGATGAAGGCAAAAGTAACAACAATGGCAGAAAAACAGCAGGTTATATGTAAAGCAGGTGACAAAGAGAACTGGCACTAAAATAGCTCGTGGCCCAGGCATCTCAAGAGAGGCCCTGATTATTGGCCCTAGATGTTGATCCTTCAGTAATTACAGAGCTCAGTGACCTGAGAAAGAATTGGCAGTGAGCAAGCTTACCTCAGCCATGCTTCCTACCCCTGTGCTCATGCTCGTGCTAGCTGGGGGCCCTGGGCTGGTTGAAATTCTAGCAAGAATCTCATAACAATGCAAATATTCACATAATACAGGGTATTTTTCTTGGCTCCAAAGAAATGTAAGCATCTTTCAAAGTTCACAGGACCTTAAAGACATGTTGAGACTTGAGGTATTGGCCTGTTGATGTATTTATGGCAATTCAAGGGTTTTTGTTTTTGTTTTTTGTAATAGTGATTCCCCACCCTTAACAGATCATCCATTCTTCTATGTTTATTAAATAGGAAGTAGAGTAGGGAAGGAGGGATGCCTCAAAATCCAACTCTGGTTTTACATATCCCTTAATGACAACACTCTACTGCCAAGGGCTGACCTGAAAGGAATGATTATCATGTTATCCTTCTTGTAAAAAAATAAATAAATAAATAAGTGATGCCCATGACCTGCTGGGAATAGGCCCCAAGTGGTGACTTGCTTATTCAGGGGTGCTGGATTCTTCTATTCTCTTCTGACTTCTCAATGGGAGCCACGAAAGAAGTTAGGGGCCAGGGTGTGTCCACAGAGAGAAAGTGGATTGCTCTGGCCTCACTAACCCAGTGCCCAAACCATGTGAGTCAAACAGGTTAGAGAAATAATTCCTAAGTTAGGTTGATTTGTGAAAGTTACCTATGGACTTCATGCCAAAGAGGATAAACAATACAAAACAGAAACCTGTTTCCTCACTCCTGAGGGATGAAAAGTCTCAAACTGGGGAGAGAGAGGGAATCAAGTTTAAAAGAAGTAATTTCCAAATTTTTGAAATTTCTAAAAATTGAGTGAACATGGTATCAAATGTGGGATGTAATTGTTTTAACAATGAGTAAATTCTTCCGATTCTAAAACTTTATGATTGTAAAACACATTCTATGTATTATCTCTCCTTAAGAAGATATATTTTTGGCGTGCCTGGATGGCTCAGTTGGTTAAGTGCCTGCCTTTGGCTCAGGTCATTGTCAGTGTCCTGGGTTAAGCGTCTGCCTTTGGCTTAGGTGGTCCTGGGATACCGACATCAGGGTCCATGCTCAGCGGGGAGCCTGCTTCTCTGTCTCCCTCTTCCTGCTGCTCTATTTGTTCTCTCTCTCTCTCTGTCAAATAAATAAATCTTATCTTAAAAAATCGCTTAGAAAAAAGAAAGAAAGACATATTTTCTCTCTGATTTCTGTAGAACTTTCCTGTAGGTAGAAAAGAAGTTTTCTTCCTTGTAGATACATGCATTCATCTATCATTCATGCCCTCATGAGACATTATCAAGAAGGACATTGCTGGTATGTGAAAATAAATAAGTTGTAACTGTTTCTTGTCCTCAAGGAACTTACAAGGTAGGCAAGGATGGGTCATTAATTAAGTCATCAATATGACTTACTAAAAGTTTAACAAATAGAAGTACATTCTTTACTTTTATTGTTCCCCCAAGATGAGATGTCACAAAGAGCTATGAAGAATCAAGCTCAGTCTTCATCCCCAGCACAGACTAAACACACTTCTTTTCACAGTGATGACATATTTTCATGATGCATGTGTTTTTATGAATGAAGCTTATCTCTCCATAAGGTTCCTTGACACCTATAAGTGTTCAAAAATAGGGATCAGCACCACAATAAAAAGTACAGTTTTCTTTTTTGGCAGAGTCTATACTACAATCAGTAGAGCACAGAATGACTTGTCAGTTTAAAAATATGTAAGTCATGTTGACAGGGACTGAAAACAAAATGTCTTGGTCATTTTTAAGTAATATAAGTGCTAAAGTACAAGCTGAGCGAATCCTGGGTTTTTCTTTTTTCTTTTTGTAGTTGCATAACTTAAATGGTTCTTAATTTTAAAATATATTTCTCACCAAGACATTTAATGTTAAAAAGTGGCTCTTCAGCATGAAAGAGACCATAAGTACTTCTCCTAAGAATTTTTATTATAAAGCAGCATCCATTTTAAACATTGTTATTTACACAAAAAGTCCTAATGGATTTAATAGTTTATCAGATCAATAATCAATATTCTTAAAAGTCACTTAACTCAAATTTACGTAACTTGCATTATGAAAAGATCTTATGTACATATCACATCATACTTCCTAGTGATTTTTTTTCATAACTTTTTGCATCCTCAGTGTCCTCTTATGCACCATTATGATGGAAATATTTTTTAAGACCAATACTGTTAGAATATCAAAAGATTTTATTGCATAACAAGTACACTGGAAGTCACCTAAGTCTGTGACAAGGCTACTGATGCAAAAATATTCCGTTGAATCTCCTTTCTTACAACTTTCCTATAATTGATAATGGCTCAATGGATCCATTGGATCATATAATGGGTCAATGATCACATAAGGATCATTATATGATCCATTGGATCAAATAATGGATCAGTCTCTCTTCTTGTGAAGAGAACAAGAAAATTCAAAGAAAACTGTAGAAGAGTTCCCAATAAAATATTTGTAGTGTCTTAAGTGTCTGTCAAAACAACTCACATGGCCTCTGTTAATCATTATACAGATAAGAGGAAATAAAAGCTACCATGGCAACCCCATTTTTTTTTAGAATCTGTAAAGATGAGTCTGCTGTGTGTTTTTCAATATTTACAGAGTCAACCATCACCTATCACAGTTTTATAAAATTGGTACCAGTTCAATATCGCACCCACATCAAGGGGCTTTAGAAATATGTATTCACTCATATGTGAAATCTCAAAAACAAAACAAAGAAACAAACAAAACAGAAATAGGTCCGTAAGTACAGAGAACAAACTGGCAGTCACCAGAAGGGAGGGGAGCTGGGGGATGTGAAACATAGGTGAAGGGGATTAGAGATACAAACTTCCAGTTACAAAATAGGTAAATCAAGGCACCTGGATGGCTCAGTTGATTGAGGGATTGCTTTCAGCTCAGGTCATTATCCTGGAGTCCCTGGATCATGTCCCACATCAGGCTTCCTGCTCAGCAAGGGGTCTGCTTCTCCCTCTGACCTTTCCCTTTTCATGCTTGCCTTCTTTCTCTCTCTCCCTCTCAAATAAATAAATAAAATCTTTTTTAAAAAATAGGCAAATCATGGAGATGAAAAGTACAGCCTACAGAATATAGTCAATAATATTGTAATAATGTTGTATGCTGACAGATGACAATTACACTTAACTGTGGTGAGCATGGCATAATGTACGGAATTATAGTATTACTATATTGTCCATGTGAAATTAATATAACATTGTATGTTAACTATACTTGAATAAAATACAAAAGACCACACACACAAGAACTGATTAGATCTGCACCCTAGTCTCCAATTTATGTTCCTCTTCAGATAATGTCTTGTTCTTTGGATTTTGAAAGCAGCAAATATCAAAACCTACTTCTCCAGGTCTATCTTTGAGATGCATTCTAACTTCTCTGAGTTTTTCACCTAAGTATTACTCTTTTCCCCCAAAACAAACCCAAGGGCAATTTGATAGAGTTAACCTCTTTGGGTTTCCCATAACCAAAACGTAAGTGTTGATATTGACTCAGGCTGTAATAAATGTGTACTCAGCTCTGTCCACCCCCACCCTACCCACAGGGATCCCCTGACAAGCACCTCTAAACCTTCAGAAGTCTCTGATTTGGGGTAGCAGTATCTTTAAGGATTATATTAAACTTGGAATTCTTTATCTGGCTCTTCCCAGTCTTCAAAAACAATCTTCAGTAAAGTATATCACACGCCAAGAAGAACAAAATGTTAAAAAAAATTTTATTTTTTAATGACTTTCTTTTAACCTACCCTAACTTCATCCCAAGACCAAACTTTGTAATTGATGATCTTCTTAGAAATGTTATATTATCAGTTCCTTCTCCCTTTCATTTACTTCTCCGTTTTTATTCCTTCAAGAGCCCTGTAAATCATATGATTAACTTTCAAACCAAGGCTGGTTGATGTGAGTGAAAGAAATCTAATTGGAATACAATCGCCCCCCTACTGTTCTTAACATTTTTTTTGCGCATCTAAATGTGATCTGAATTTCAGATATGGTTTTCTATTTGACATTTATTTTCCTCCAGCATATATATGCTATATCTTTACCTAAATTGGGTTGTTATCTTTTTCTGCCCTTTTGAACTTAACACAATAAATTAACCATCTTCTTGCTTAAATAAATTCCTTTGCAGATTTTATGTATATAGAGGATATTTCAATCTCATTCAAGAATAAATATTGAGTTACTATGTCCCATAGTGTAATTTATTGATCTTTGAGTATAAAAACTGATAGTACAGCATCAAAAGGATGTTATTGTTAATTTTAGAAATAATATTTCCAAGTACTTTCTTCATTTAAAGAGATATATTGTCATTGTATCAGTAAAATAACAAATCAGTTGTATCTGAGAGAACAAAAGTCTGATGGTCAAAATATGTAGTTCATTTAAAAATAAAAGTAAAGAGATACTTTGGCAAAATAGCAGTGAGTTTGGGTAGTTCTTGAGACTGTTATTTTGACTAGACTGTTGTAGATATTCAATCTGTGTGCTCCTCTCTAGCTTCCATTATAAAATCAATTCTCCCATCCCAAAGTTAAATAATCATCTCTCTTATAATTAATGGATTCAAAATTAAAGACTCATTACTATTATTTTTTTAGAAGTTAAAAGAAATCCTTATTCAAAAGAAAAAAAGAAGTATCTACCATTAAATCAATAATGATGCCAATATATCCATGAGATTTAGACTAGACTGCTTTTCAAGAAACAGCAGGGAATGTCAGTGAAATTAGCAAGAATTACAATATATCTCAAGTGCAAGGTGAGAAAGAGACAAAGTTGTGGTTACATAAAGAACCATAGAGAAAATTGTTTTATCGTATATAATCAGACAACTGGTGGAACATTATGAATGTGTTTGTTTTTAACAGTGTAAAACTGAAAATTTGCTACTTCTTTTTGCTATTACAGTTTTTGTTTCCCATTTTACTTTTGGAATTTATACCGATTCCAATAATCTGGACATCATGGCTACGTCTGAGAGTTTAGGTATCAAAACACCTTGAAATTTGTTTAGGGTTACCCAGGCAAGAGTAATTCTACTACCTGTGTACACATTTCTGATGCTTAACAAAACAGATGTTGAAAAACCATTACTTGGCCAATGAGGTAGATTTATGGTTTCTTAGGAATCTACCACATGGGAGCGTGGGGCCTTTGTGGTTAAAGACATCTATATAACAATAAGGCAGTATCACCAAGCAGGAAACAGACCTTGGCTCTCTTCAATTTTGGGTTATTGGGGTTTGGAGAGGGAAACTTATGCCTCCTGCCAGACACAATTTTTACACATTTATAACTTGGTCACCCGTTATCACTTTAAACCACTTTGTCCCTGAAGGGTGACACTTGTGTGGCAAGTCATATTTTATTATTAGGCGAAAACTTTTTTGAACAAGTGAAAACATTTGTCTTTAACGGTGATTAAATGCCTGACAAGTTAGAATCTTTACAGAGAATGAAATGAGCTAAGTGTAAAAACAGGTTTCTAACGCTGCTTCCAAAAATAAAGAAATAACAAATGAATGAAGGAGATGATGCGCCAAGTATTTCCCATTCAGGGAACCCAAATGTTCTTTAATGTAAGTTCAATCACTTCTTTAAAAGCCCCACGTAATAACAGAACAAAAGTATCCCTCCAATGTACTACATATAACTACCACCATATTGATCATTGCTTTGCTTTTGTTTTTCTCTGGTTATAGCTTGTTTCATTGGACATTTTTACCCTGGCAGCACATCTACTCAGCGTCTACTCTGTTTGTTAATCAGTGCAACCTTTCTCTTCAGTATAGGACTCATGAAATACTTTTAACTTGGTCCTTTATTGGATTAAATATATTTGAATGGAAACAAAGTAGCAATTAAACCTCTGTGAGATCATATTTGCAGAAATCACAAGATTCATTGTTCAGAGTAACTTTTGAGGTCATCTCTTAAGACTGTTTAACTTATCATTGGTTACAAAAAAAAAAAAAGAAGATAAAAGATTTTCTAAATTGTCAGTATTTGGAAGAGGAAATGAGAAAAGAATTCATGAAGCAAATACTCACGTTGATTGTGGATGGGGTTGAAACTCATGAGTAAGCATGTAGCCATCCTGCACATACCCTACATTTCTCTCCCTTTGTGATTCTTGGTCACATTAATTAAGTGAGTTTAATCTTACATTTTAATTGCTACCTTTCTGGTTTGCTCTGCAGCCAGAAAACCCTGACCTAGGAGTTTAAACATGTGTTGTTGTTGCTGCTGCTGCTGTTTGAGAAGTAAGAGTTCTGGCTTTGCCATTAGCTCCGGCTTTCATCCCAGAGGAGGTAATGGACCCAAATCTAATTATTTGTAAAGCTTGCTTAGATGGTTGGTGGATGATAAAGCAATATATACTAATTAGACATAAAGAACAGTGGTATGAGAAATGAATTTTACAGATAAGCCAAAATTGTGTCTGCAAGTAGAATTTTAGAATTCTTTGAATAGTGCTATTAAAATTGGCAAGATGTGTTGATTTGAGTTAAAGTTCTTTATTTTTCATGGAACCCCTCTTTAACTTTATTTCATATAACACTTAGAAACTTCAGTGTGCTCTAGTGATTTTTCTCTTTTACCAGGCTGAATCTTTCTTGAAGGCCAGATTCATGTCTGATCTATATTTTATCTCCATGCATCTAGAACTCTCTCTTTAAGGTAGCCATTCAAACATTTGTTGGGTGCAGAGCCCATATGACACCCTTTTACCCTTTTACAAATTAGGAATTAAAGACTGCCTCCTCTAGGAAGATGTCTCCCTGCCCCAAGGTGGTTGATGGGCAAGTATGATTTAGTCTTAAAACAACCAAGTTCCTTGAAGCATCTACCTCTTTTGTATTCTTCTTGAAATTAGTCCCATTAATTCAGGAATGAGAAAGGATGCTTTTACTGTAGGTCATTTGAAGGAAAGGAGTACCCTATGCCTATGTTCCATAAATTCAGGTTCAGACAATAGATTGAGTTACTAGAGGAAAAAATCTTATAGGATTAAAATGTCATTTTCTAGTATACCTAAAAGTAAATAAACAATGGGTGTCATTATTATTTTTTTTTTCTTCAAGTGTTTGGAGATGAAGTTAGGAGAGTAGGACAGTTTAGGCATGATGGGCTTTTCTTTATCTGAATGTGCATAGTCACATATGTGTTTTTGTGGAAGACTACGTGGTGGTTCCTGTGCTTATCATAACCTGTAAGTCACTCATCGTCAGCATCTGGAAAGTTATGAAATTTCAGAGTTAATGACCATACTAAATTTCGGACAAGCAATCCAATTTTGTGCATTGCTAGATCAGTTCTAGAAGCAATTAATTCTATGAGGTGAGACTTGACCATATTTTGTCTTGTTGAAAAACTGGATATCAGATGTCATAAATTATTTAGTAGAATGTTTGAGATAAAAAGTATCATCAGTATATCTAAATTCTTAGACAAATGGGCTCTAATCTGAAATTCCAAATCTAACTTAGAGAATATATGACCATTGTGTTGTCAGTGCTCAAATGTAATTTTCCTTCTTCTACTCAGTACCTACAGTTCACAGCCATATATTAATAAATATGCCTATTTAAATTAATACGGCATTAAATCTATAAAAGTAACCAAGGTTTCTTAAAAATATATAACAAAATATGTAAAACTTTTATTTAGAATAGAACTCTTTCAAAGACCAGACCATTTATCTACAAAACATAAATGACAAATTTTTCAGTTCTTTATTTTGGCACATATTACCTTTCTATATGGGTTATTTCATTTTCTAAGTATAAGGAGTAGCCCTATTACAATTGAAAATGATCTTCAGAAATGTGCAAGGACCATTGGTAGGAAGTGGATGGAAACACTGGTGCCTTCAACTCACTGTACCAAAATTCTTAAATTTCAGAAAGAGTTATTGTTCAAAGGCCAAAATTGTCCCCAAATCAATAAACAGAGAATAAATACTAAGGCTTAGTTACCAACAGTACAGTGGCTTGTTGGACAGGACAGGGATCAGAAATGGCATAAAAAGAGATACTGGCCAATCCCTCCCCACCCCTGTCCCCCTTCACCTAGCCTAGCACATGCCAAACAAACACCAAAAACAACCAATAAATGAAAGGAAACTCAAAGGTCACTCGGGGTCATTATTTTCACATACCTTTGAATAATGAGAGCATCACATGTCAGCTAGAGGAGAACAAAATGTCACATTCTCCAGCTAAAGGTCAACCTTGGTCAAAGGTCACAGAAGGGAGGCCAGGAAATAACCTAAGAGGTCAGGCCGGGTGCACAAAGAAAGGTCACCAAATGTCAATGAAAGCATGCAGCTGTTTGGAGATAAAACAACCAAGGCACCCTTTTGTGCTGACATCGGCTAGAAAAAATGTCTCTGCTGACATTTTTTTTTCCACTGGCAGTTTTATAGGACATTGACATTAATGTACCCAACCCCGAATTAGCCTTTTTAAAAGCAACAGTTTGGAAGTTAAGTGCAGCAGTTTCCAAAGAGTCAGAACCATGACATTTTTATTTCAAATGATTAATACAGCAATGGACTTCTAACACCAAATTTAGATTTCATCTGAGCTCTTTCATCATGACAACGTGTTAGAACCAGGCCCGAGGACAGGTAGCAATCAGTAACCAGTATTTTCATATTTTTAAGAACGGTGATTATTCTTTTAACTGAAAGGTACTCAGAAGCCTCGGCCTGTTACAGGATAGGAAGCTGTGAATGATTTCACCTTTTACTGAGCTTGGCGGCTGACAGTTGTTAATCTCGTCATAAACTCCATTCAGAGAAAAGAAACGGGACGGACACTTGGGCAATGCCATTTTAAAGGAATTTGTGAGACACATTTGCAGGTTAAACCCTTATCAGAGTATTAGTCCCTTTTTCAAGCTGATCATTTCCATTTGAAATGCCAGCTCTGGGAGGAACAGTGTTCAGAAGTGGGGGTAGCACTTCCCAATACTGGCAGATATCAAATTCAACTTGAAAGAAGTTCAGAAAAAAAACAGGGTTGATCCCTATGAGGGGCCTCAGCTTTCCATGGGCATGTGGGTCTAGTTTATACTCACACACGCCTCCTGCTGATCCAGCACTAACAGCTGTTTCCAGACCCCATTAGAACATTGCACATCTATAAACATCCTTTCCCAAATCACAGGACCATGTTTTATTTATTTATTTTTTTTTTTTTAAGATTTTATTTTATTTTAATTTATTGACAGAGAAAGACACAGAGAGGGAACACAAGCAGGGGAAGCGGGAGAGGGAGAAGCAGGTTCCCTGCTGGGTGGGGAGCCTGATGCGGGGCTCGATCCCAGGACCGTGAGATCATGACATGAGCAGAAGGCAGATGCCTAACGGCTGAGCCGCCCAGGCACCCTGACAAGACCATGTTTTAAATGCAAGATGGGACTTACTTTTCCAGCCTCAGGGTTCCAACAAGTTATGACTTGGGCAGCTCCACTACTCCCCCGCAAAATGATTTTGAAACGGTTGTGCCACCTTCTTCCTGTCCCCTTTGTTTCAATTCTACACATCCTGCCACGGGAGAACATTGTGCCGTTATACAGAAATTAAGAATAATAATGAAAGTTCACACAAAAAAAACAAAAACAAAACCTGCAGAGTCTGTTTCAAAAGCAAGAGAAAACTCTCCATAAATACCCATGTTCCAGACTCTTTGTCTTGTTTGTTCTTCGTAAAGTCCCAGGGAGATGGCCGAACAATAATGTTCGCCCCAGGATTACTTCGGGACTCGCCCAGAGGTAAAACTACCTTCCTACCTAATGGACCCTAGACATATGAAGCCTGTTTCGAGAACCTCATAAATCGTGGAGATGGGAAGGGAGGGGGTGGGGAGAGCCACACAAACCTTTTGCACTTAGCAGAAAGAGTTATTTAACACATCAGGGAAGTGCATTTAATAAATGAAGTCAGTGACTCGAACATGTCATATTCGATCTATCCAGAGGTTGCTGAACTTTCTTTAAAAAGTCATTTTTATGCTGGTTGCTTTTCTTATGAAATTTTCTACACCTCTAGTGTATGAAATGGATGTGTAAGCAGCTGATTGAGAAATGGCTAAGGTCAAAGTTAATAAGGAAAGCAGAAGGTCTAAAAGCTGGCTGTCTTCTTTTCCCCTTAGAGTTCAAGAGGCTCCATATGATTTGGGCATGACATATTAATGTTTCTGACACAAGGCTTTTTTTTTTTTTTTTTAATCTGTCTTCAAAGAACTGATACTTGGGCAGTAATAAATGCAGACAGTGCTCTGTTGCTGGAATTACAAAAATCAACTTCTTTCTAATTGCATTCGTGGGCTAGCCTTTTCTCCTTAAAGGTAGAATGACTGAGGGGCTAGTCTGGAGGGATCAAACAGTGCTTAAAATTGTCAGACCCAGACAAATTACAGGGTGTAGAAGCTGGCGAGGAGCAATAAAAGGGTGCGTATTTAGAATTAGGTGTCCCTTTTGGGAACATTAAAAAAAAAAAAAAAAAAAAAGCAAAATAATCAGCAAGTATATCAACAAACACCAGTCCGCACGGCTAGTTTGGAAAATGAGGCCCCTTGGTCTTCCTGGATCCCTTACATTTTAAGTTGTGCATGTCCCTGGGTTGTTTTGTCACATAAGAAAGTGTAACATCCTCATCAAATCAACAAATGGGTTTGCTGCCTCGAATGGGATTTAATTGAAACTTGGAACACGCTCAGCGGGGTTCATCAGATAAACACGTGCCAAACTGAAGATTAATATTTACTCTAAAATGGATGCTGTAGCTTCTCTGAAAAACTATCTCCTTCATCTCCAGACGTGATAAGTTTAACTTTCTATGATGCTTTTGGACTTTGAAGCAGAAACCACACTTCACACACAGGAAAAATCAAAACCCTGAATACCTCAAAGGAAAAAAAAAATCTCACTTCGTTTTGGAAGATTTGAAACTGCTGCAATTATCTCACTTAATGCACATGGTACCCACTGACAGGAAAGGAAGGAAGGAAGGAAGGAAGGAAGGAAGGAAGGAAGGAAAAAGAAAGAAATCCCAGTATCTAAAGACACGTGTATTTGCACACTCATGTGCAAATTATTCTCTAAATGCCTTTAAATAATTGCCTCTTTCGCTTTATATTAACTTTATATATATATATTTTTTTCTTTTCTTTTCTTTCTTTCTTTTTTTTTTTTTTTTGTCAAGTCATGGTTCTTTTTCTAGTATCTGAAAATGTGCCAAACTAAATGTCAGTGCCTCCATAAGGAAGATTGAGGGTTCTTTTTAGAGCAGATAGAAGCGTCAAATGACAAACACGCTTATTCTGAGTGTCCCTCCCGCGGGTGTGACTCGCCTCAGAACAAGGTCAGAGAACAACGTAGCAGAGTGAGCTACAATTTGTTTGACTTGACATCCCCGGGTATTTCCCTTTGTTATCCCTGTGTCATCATTCTGTGAGGAGAGAGCAAGGCATGCGCTCGCTGTCGGGTGGATCTGGCTACTGGCCCCACACACCGCGGAGAGCTGCTGCGAAGTTCACTTTCTGAAAAGCTACCAGTTGACTTTAATGTCGTTAAAGCATTTGCAGCAGCAAGATCCAAAGTCTTTCCTCAGGCCAAACTCTGGCTGAAAAGTTCACCCTCTCCTCCTCCTGGAGCAACCCTCACCTAGCCTAAACCTTAGCAAGCACACACTGTAGCAGAGGCTGGTGTAGCCCGGCCAAGGGAGGACTTCCGGCCAAGGCCCAGTCTCCTTGCGGCCATGACTCCTAGGATGAGTCTAGGGAAGGAAAGGCCAGGAGTCATGGGAGTGTTTTGCGCTCAGTCAGCCTTTACTATTTACCTACTGGAAGGCAAAACCAGTCTGGGCACAGGGAATATAGAGTCATGAAGTCATGCTTCTGATGTTCAAGGTGTTTAACAGAGAATAAACCAGGGTTGGAGCCCTCTACCCTGGAGGTCCTAGAGATGCTGCCTACGGTTAGCTTTGGCTTATCTCTTGGTTCACCACCATCTTGGGGACCAAGGGGACAAGGCATTTATCTTGGTGAAAAGCGATTTATCCCCTCCCTGACTCATTGCTCTTTCTTGCCTTGACCACACACGGTGTCGACACTGATGGTTTGGGACACAAATAAGGTAGCATTGAGGAATTGGAGGATATAATCTGTATATAATAAATGAATAGCAGAGGTTTCTTTTCTGATTCCCAATGAACTTAACACAAGTTTCTGAGCTATTCTCCTTTAGGCGCATTTCCTCAGTCTCATGAAAAAGCACTTTCTCTCAGATCGTTCTGAGTCTTAGCAACAAGGCTTGGCACCAAGGAGAACTTCCTGCCCTATTCTTTAGCTCCTTTCTTTAGATTTCTTTTCTAGACCTTTCTATCACAGCATCTGAACCTCGCTGCACGTGCCCACTGTCCAGTCATATGGCTTTGGCTGGAGGCTTTTCCTGGTCCTTCCTCCAACATACTGCCTTTGACTTTCATGACCGACCTATGCATTTACAAAGCAGTCCCAGCAGGTTTCCACTACACGTTTCCAACACTGAGAATGACATTGATTTTGAAATGCAGCTACACAGCTTAGAGAAGCTCCCTGAATACACCCAATCACCCAATTTAGGGAAGTAAGACTTCTCTGACAGAGAGAGGGAAATGACCTATTTTAAACTGAAAATTTCTACTTATTCTCATTTCAAAGGAGAAAAAATGAAAAAAATGAGTCATAAAGAAAATGAACGATCTCCTCTTGTAACCCTTCCATTAGAGGAATGCACAATACTTGGGTAATGATGTTCAATTTATTCATAAGAAGACGAAAGGGCATTTTTTTCTGGATGGCTCCCTTGTGAGAGGCCCTTCGGCAAGTTAGGATTTTCTAACAATATAAGGGACAATGTCTTTAGGCAAGTCTGTGAGATCCCTTTCATTCCTTCAGCATTTCCCCCCTGTTTTCCTCTTTCCCTTCTAAATGAGATGGATGTCTATGTACATAGGTTTTGTTTTGCTTTGTTTTGTTTTCCAAATGCAAATGTGGAGTGGCATGTAAGTTCCATATTACCTGAGCTTTAACTGAAAACAATCTTTAAGCAAGGCTGGTCTGGTTCTGGATTCTAGCAGGATATGGAATTTGCCTTTCACAGGATTTAAATGAAGAGATCTTAATGACGATATTTATTGTTTAAGACACACAGTCTACAGTATTTTGTTATGACAACCCTAGTAGACTAATACAGCTGGGTGACGTATTGGATACACCATGGAAGAGAATTCAAGCTTTGAGACATACAGACCAAGATATTAAGAGTGATTCCTCACTTACTACTTGTAGATCTTGGGAAATCTCTGAACCTGTTTTCTGGCTTGAACAATGAGGACACTAGTTTCTACACCACTGGACTTTTTTAAAAAATCCCATTTCTTCCTGTATATTTTCCCTCTAGTATATTTTCCTTTTTCCTGAAATGCATCCTTTAGAATATCCTTTAGCTAGGGGTTATTGCTAAAAATGTAGTGTTTGTATGTCTGATAAAAACTTTGTTTTAACTAGTTTCACTGAACGGGTAATCCTTTGATAGTCATTTTCTTGACTCTTTGAAAATACGTTTCATCATCTTCTGGCTGTCATTAAAACTGTTAGCATTCCTTTGTAGGTGTTTTGTCTGTGCTCCTCTGTCTTTGGCAAGCTGCAGTTTCACTAAGGGTGTGTGTGAGTCTGTGGTGGTGGTTGTTGCTACCTACAAAGGTTTCCATGACTTTTCCTAAATCTGCGTTGGGAGTCTGTTATCAGTATTAGAAAATACTCTGCAATTACTATTAGCAACTGTTACTTCTTTCTATACTGATGTCTCTATTCTCTATATTGTTTTGTAGAATTCTGACTGGGCGTGATTCTGACCTTCCAATATTAATGTTCTTTAACCTCCATTTTATGTTTTCCAAAAATTATTTTTAAGAGACAGGCAGAGGGGGGTTGGGCAGAGATTGGGGAAGGAAAGGGCAGAGGGAGAGGGAGAATCTTAAGCGAGCTCCATGCCTAGTGCATAATCCAACACCAGGCTTGAACTCATGACCCTGACTGAGATCATAATCTGAATAGAAACCGAGAGTCAGTCGCTTAACAGACTGAGCCACCCAGGCACCACTGTTTTCCAAATCTTTACACATGTTGTATTCTGAGCCATTTATTCTGCTCTATTTTCCAATCGTAAATTTCTCCTTTAGCTCTATCTGATATGCTGAGTCACTGTTTTTCATTTCTAGACGTTCTTTTTTTAATTAAATTTCCCTGATCAATTTCATAATCTCTTATTCTTTATTTACATGTTTGATGGCTTCCTTTTTACAATTTAAACATATGGAGCATGTTTTTATACTCTAAATTGCATAATTCTAATCTCTGAAGTCTTAGGGCTCCAATTCTGCTTTCCATTTATACTATTTCCTAGCCCTGGTACGTTATTTCCTGGTGCATTTTGCTATTTCTGTTGTTGTGAGTTCAGGCTTGATGAAAATTTTTCTATGAAACTATTCTGAATCCTAGATTCAGAGCGTATTCCTCCAGAAAGCATTTGCATTTTCTTATGCCATCCTTCAGCCAGTGCTACCAATAAGGGAGTGACGTAAATTTAGAACACCAGCCCACACTGGGCCAGGCCTTGTGATTATGAATTCTCAGGTATTTTGGGGGGGATTAGTTTTGTTTTGTTTTGTTTAGTTGAAGTAAAATTCACATAATATAAAATTAACTATTTTATTTTATTTTATTTTATTTTATTTTTTATTTCAGAGAAGGGGGAGAAAGAGAGAGACTCTTAAGCAGGCTCAATGCCCACTATAGGGCCTGATGTGGGGCTTGATCTCACAACCCTGAGATCAAGACTTTAGCTGAAATCAAGAGTCAGACACTTGAAAAGAAGCCCTATGCCCACTAAGCAATCACCTCGTATTATTCCCTTCCCCGCCCTGTAAAAACTACTAGCTTGCTTTCTGTCTCTATAGATTTACCTATTCTGGATATGTTCTATAAATGGAAACATCAGGGTGTGATACTTGGTGTCTTTCTTTCATTTAGGATATTTTTCAGGTTCACCCAAGCTCACGCATGTATTAATACTTCTCGCCTTTTTATGTGTGAACTCCACTGTATCTACATACCACAACTTCTTTATCCATTCATCCCTTAATAGACATTGTGGCCGTTTTTACTTTTTGACTACTGTGAATAGTGCTGCTATGAACATTCATGTATAGGCTATTTTTGAGTATCTGTTTTCAGTTCTTTTGGGTATATACCTTGGATTGGAATTGTGGGTCATATAGTAAATCTATGTTTGATTTTTCAAGGAACCACAAAACTGTTTTCTACCGTGGCTCTACCATTTTCTGTCACCACCAACAAAGTATGAGAGTTCTAATTTCTCCGTATTCTTGCCAACACTTGTTATTTTCTTTTTTTTTGTTTGTTTGTAACTATTCTAGGAAGTGTGAAATGATATCTCACTGGTTTCAATTTGCGTTTCCTTAATTAATCACTAAGGAAGATTTTGAAGCGTCTTTTCATATCCTTGTTGGCCATTGTGTATCTTTGAAGAAATGTCCATTTAAATCATTTGCTGATTTTTTAACTTGATTTTTTGTCATTTTGTTGTTGAGTTGTGAGAGATTTTTTTATATATATATTCTGGATCCTAGGCCCTTAGCATATATGTGATTTGCAAATATTTTTTCCATTCTATTAGTTTGTATTTTCACTTTCTTGATAGTGTGCTTTGATTCACAAAAGACTTTAATTTTGAGGAAGTCCAGTTTATCCATTTTTTCTTTTGTTGCTTGTGCTTTTGGTGTCACAACCTGAGAATTAATTCATTGCTAAATTTAAGATCAAGATTTACCTGCATGTTTACTTTTAAGAGCTTTGTAGTTTGGGTTCTTCTATTTAGGTTGTTGATCCATTTCAACTTAGTCTTTGTATATGGTGTGAGGTAGCAGTCTGACTTCATTCTTCTATGTGTGGATATCTACTTGTTCCAACACTGTTTGTTGAAGAGGCTACTCCTTCCCTGTTGAATGGTCCTGGTACTCTTGTTGAAACGTAATTGTCTATAGATGTATGGGTATTTTCTGACTCAGTTTTATCAATTGAACTATATGTCTATCCTTCTGTCACTACCATACTCTTTAGATTACAATAGCTTTGTAGTAAGTTTTGAAATCAAGTGTATGTTCTCTAACACTGTTCTTTTTTAATATTGTTTTGGTTATTCAAGGCCCTTTGCATTTCCATTGGTATTTAAGGATCAACTTCTCTATATCTACAAAAATGGCATTGGAATTGTAATAGGGCTTACAATGAATCTATAGATTATTTTAAGTAATATTGCCATCTTAACAATATTGTGTTCTCATCCATGGACACTAAATATCTTTCCATTTTTTAATTTATTTTATCTTTTTTTAATATCTTTCCATTAACATCTTACTTATTTTAGCAGTATTTTGGAGTTTTTAATGCAGAAATATTATACTTTTTGATTAAATTTATTCCTAAGTATTTTGTTCTCTGTGATGTTATTATAAAAATAATTTTTAAAATTTTATTTTCAAATTATTTATTGTTTTACATGTTGATCTTATATCCTGCAACTTTGATGAATTTGTTATTAATTTTTTTTTTTTTTTTTTTTTTTTTTTTTACTTTTTGGGGGATTTTTTCTTCCCCTTCACCAAGACAAAGTTCAGAGTCAATTTTCCTGGAAGATAACTTTTATAAGTTACAGTTATTTTCTTTTGCTTTATTTCTAAATAATCATTTCACTGAGAACTTTTTTGGAGTTCCAGCTTTTTGAGAAGATCTGATCCAATTTTCCATCTTTGGGAGCCCTAGGTTTTGTCTTGCAATTACACATAGTATAATAATAGCAAGCTTCCTGCTTTGATGGTTCTGGAAATCACCTGTAGATCAGCCAACTCTCTTTGCTCTGGATTGCTCCTTCAGCTTGGTTTGATTTTTTCTTACCAGCTCTGCAATATGAATGAGTATGGGTGATATAATTTCACTGTATACATACATATAGAGTGTGCAAGAGATGTGAAGTGATGTATTATTGGTAACTTTAGCTTTGATATATAATGAGTAACTTGAAACAACTATTGTGGGAAATTCAGGATAAACTTGAATCTTGCTTGAGATGTATGATTTTACTTGAAGTGGTCCCTTAAAGTTCACTGCTCTCTTCCAGGTCCTCCATATAAAAAGTTTCACTGATATCGACAACAACACTAGTGTTAAGAACATTGGATTGTTTTTGGTGTGCCTTGTAGAAATGAGCATTCTGGTTTACAACTTTTAATTAACATATTTTATCGTTCTCCATTAATTAGTGTTGAAGCAAAACCAACTCAAAGTAACCTGAAGCTATGTTCAAATATTTTATTCTGCAAAGTTTTATGTGCGAAAGCATGAGAACTCTTAAAGAAGAGCAGAAGAATTAACTTCCAAGGTAACTCCTACAGGGTATCTATAATAGGCAAGCTTAGCCTAAGCCAACTCAAGGAAAGTCCAGGAGAGAGATAATTTCATCATGAAAATGACCAAAGTAGAACTTTAAGGTGAATTGAACCTCTATTCTTCAAAGTAAAGCTTCTGTTAAAGCAGACTGCAAATGCCAGTTACTTATTGATCCAACCTAAGCATTGATTATCTTGTGTCTATTCAACGCCCCCGCCCACCATTCCCGATCTCTACCTTCTAACATTTTAAGAAAAATTTTGCTGTAGTTGAAATGCTTTCCATTCAAAATAGTTAGCTCTTCAGTGGTTTACCTACATGCTATATATATAATAATACATTGGGAGATATATTTACCAAACACATCAATTACAATCTTTATGCTGATGAAAGTATTTTTATTCAATGTCTAGTAAAATGCTCTTATATGCAATCACACTATATTTTTCTCACCACTTTTCAGCATGAACTGTTCTGCCTACTTAATACTTTTTTGTCCCCATAACAGCCAATGCCATTGTGTGCCTTTGGGTTTGAGATATTTGAGGCTTTCTTTTGCTTTCAGACTTCTCGCTAATACTATAGTTGAGGTCAGTCTTACTGTACAAGAATGCAATAGTTATATCATTATATTATAAGAAGCTAATTGTATTGCTTGTGCTAATGAATTATTCATGACATAATCACATAAATTCAATCCACGTTGACGCTTTATTTTGCATACTAATTTGAACATGGTGCATTTTTCACATTTTGATCTAAAATGATCTCGGATAATGACCTGCTTGTGGATATAGAGGTTTACATTGTCTTCAATATTTTTTTTTTCTCTAAACATTGCTCTGTAGTGCATATGCTTTGCCAGGGTGATACAGGTCATGCAGAGCCAGAGACCTGATAATAATTTCCTTTAAGGTCCTCCAATTATTGCTTATTAACAGGATTTCCAAGAGAATTTCCTCTACACAAAGTACTGTGCTCCCCAGGCCCTTTCAAATAGCAGACATGCCTTCTTTTGTCTTTTCATTCTAACTCTCATTTCCCAAACTCATCACTCTCCCTAGTCTTCCTCCATCCCTGGACTCTCATTTAATTACTTTCTCTAACTGGCACCCTTAATCCATTCATGCCAACAAATCACTGACAGATAATGCTGAAGTTTTATGTATGGAGTAATGACTCGCTATTGACCAGTAGCTGCGTATGCTAACTGTTCCCTTCAACTTGCCCTTCTCACCTCAGACCCTCACAGTTTTCAGATTCATCCTTCCACAACCAGTGATTATAGCCGGTGCTTCCTCTACACTGCAATCTGCTATTGTTTATGACCCAAAACCCATGCTAAAACAGCTCGGCTTAGCTTTTAAGTCTTCTTCTCTGAAACACCCATTCTCCCTAGCGATCTTATTTCATCTTCTATTCTGGTTAGATCAGTCCATTTCGTACTTCAGAAGCATAGCACACCACGTTCATACTACTGTCTACACCTTTGTTTACTCCACCTGCAATTCCCTAGGTTTTGTTGTACATAGGAACTACTTGCCACTCTCTCAAGCCTCAGCACAAACGCAGTCTAGGCTGTGAAGTGTTCTTGAACTATCACTACCTTCAGTGATGTTACCTAATTCCCCTGAACACCTGCCATACCTCAGCATTTTATTATATGCTTTGTTGTTGTTGTTTTTACTCTTTATTTTTGTTTTTACTTTTTTTTTAAAGATTTTATTTACTTATTTGAGAGATAGAGCGGGGGTGTTGGGGGGGAGAGACAGAGGGAGGGGAGAAACAGACTCCCCTTTCCTGCTGAGCAGGGAGTCTGAAGCAGGGCTCGATCCCAGGACCCCAGATCATGACCTGAGCCAAGGGTTTCACCGACTGAGTCACCCAGGTGCCCCTTTGCTTCTTACTCTTATTCACTTTTGTTCCATGGGTTTTAATTTTGCCTTCCTAACAAGATTATAAACTTCTTGAGAGTCTGAACCATACCATATGTTAGTTCTATTTCTTCCTTTTAAGGGAGTGAATAAATTCTTGCTGCCCAGTAGAATCTAACACAGCATAAGTGCTAATAAACATTTATTTTATTTGACTCAGTTTCAATGCCTGTCCTAGCAGGTGTGGGCATGCACCTAATGCCATCAAAGAGGATCCAAATGACCCAGCTCTATTTTACATTGTGTGTAGTAATCTATGCCAACATATTTACCATGAAATGGACTTAATAATTTCTATTTAGGAGAGTCCAGAGGAGTTGGAAAAGTATTTGACATATCTTTCTGGAATTGGAAGTATCTAACATCAACCTTTTGGATGTGAGATTGATTTGGCTGCCATGACCTGCTACCCTTTGATCCCTGGGGTGGATTTAGTTCATCTGGCTGGATGGCCAGGTGTTCCTTTTATTTCTAGATGCCAAATTTGTGAGAGAGAATCAAGAGGATGAACATATCATTTGGAGGAGAAGGTATTTCAACCATCTTTCCACATACTAAAAAGTAGTATCTATTCCTAGCTATTACACAGACTGGCAAAGTTTTATTTTAGTCCTTGGATTTCAATGCCTTAAATTAATGAAAAGATGACTTTAAAACAGTAAAGTTTCCTTGGAGATATGAAAGAGGTAGATTGCAGATTTCATTAAGGCAAGTTAGAGACTGTGTCTGTCTTATTTCTGTGGTATCCCCAGCACACAGCACAGAGACTAGCACCTAATGGATGCTCGACAAATGTTGCTGGGAGATATCAATGAGAATATACATTTAAATGTAATGCAATTATTTGGGACTACTCCCACTAGTGAACACATAGATCTTCTCACTGATATTAATAACCTACCTTTATTTTCCTGAACCATCGTCCTGTTAAACTGTAGGAAGTCAAGTGCTTTGTAGAGTTTCTCTCCTCAAATATTTCTGACACCTCCAGGGGCACTTGTTAGTATTTGTTGCTTGATGCCATGGCTAGAAAGTCAGGACTTGTTTCTAGTCTTTGGCCCTTGGATCCATGAAAGAAATGCTTTAAGATTAAAATACTGTTGGGTCGCCTGGGTGGCTCAGTGGGTTAAAGCCTCTGCCTTCGGCTCAGGTCATGATCCCAGGGTCCTGGGATTGAGCCCCGCATCGGGCTCTCTGCTCAGCAGGGAGCCTGCTTCCCCCTCTCTCTGTGCCTGCCTCTCTGCCTACTTGTGATCTCTGTCTGTCAAATAAATAAATAAAATCTTTGGAAAAAAAAAAAAAAGATTAAAATACTGTTTCCATGACCACTGCTGTCATCCTGGCCACTAGGAACATTGAGGCAATGTGTCAGTGAAATTGGGTCTATGCTTCTCTGATTGAAGATGAAGGATCCTGAGGTAGTAAAAAGGATGTCCATTCTATGTTAGGCTTAGTTAGGGTTCCTATGACCAATTTGCTTGAGCCCAGTGGTTAGGACACTCAGCACCCCAGCATTCTCATTCACACTCATATAGCTAGGAAGCCAGGATCCCAAAAGTGCAGCCCTCACAGCAAGACCACCTATAGGCTGAGACTCTACTCCCGTTACCATTTTCCCACCTGAACTACATGGGCAATCTTGCATACCCAATGTCATTGAAATCAGAGCCAACACTGCCTAAAATGCCAGATATCTCTTCTGTCCATCTGGAAAATCTGCCGGGCTTAGAATATGATTCAAAGACAAAGGCCTCACTGGCACTCATGCAAAGTGAGAGGTGAAGTGTTTCTTCTCTGGTCTAGTCACCCAGAGCTCCTAGAACTAGGCTACTGGAGCTCTAAAGTGCTTGGCAGCTCATCTGGTGAACATGTGAGTTAAGGTTGTCTGGTCTACTTAGCTAATCAACTGGCTGAATTCTCCTGGTGGATCCCTTTGAGTCTTCTGTTCTCCCAGTTCCTATGCAAAGGAGTAGATACAACTGAAAGGAGAATGATGCCTAATAGAAAATGCCAGAGTTCCACTATTTTAAAAGTAAATATGAAACAAAATGCAGAAAACACCTTGTGGTGTAACAGGCCCATGGTTTGAAACTCCTTATCTAGAAGAAACATGCTGGGGAGAACTTGGGAGATAATACTGCTGTTTACTGTAAAGCATATCCCAGGAGGTCCTTGCATTGCAAGGATAAGGGGGATGCCAGAGGATCCAGGATTGCCGTAGATCTACTCACTTTATCCTTTGGTGAAACATTACATGAAACTTTGTAGAGCTGGCTGAATTTTTGTTAGATGGTAAGAGGCCATAGTACTTTTCTTTCATCAAGAATGGGAAAAAAAGGAGGAGGAGTCAAGATGGCGGAGAAGTAGCAGGCTGAGAATACTTGAGGTAGCAGGAAATCAGCTAGAGAGATTATCTAAAGATTGCAAACACCTACAAATCCAAAGGGAGATCCAAAAGAAGAACAGCAATTCTAGAAACAGAAAATCAACCAATTTCTGAAAGGTAGGACTGGCGGAGAAGTGAATCCAAAGCGACGGGAAGATAGAACACGGGGGGAGGGGCCGGCTCCCGGCAAGCGGCGGAGCAACGGAGCACAAAATCAGGACTTTTAAAAGTCTGTTCTGCTGAGGGACATCGCTCCAGAGGCTTAACCGGGGTGAAGCCCATGCCGGGTCAACGTGGCCTCAGGTCCCGCAGGGTCACAGAAGGATCAGGGGTGTCTGAGTGTCGCAGAGCTTACAGGTATTAGAATGGGGAAGCCGGCTACAGAGACAGAGCCGAGGAGTGACCTCTCAGCTCGGGGTTACTGTGAACCGGTCCCAGGCTCGGTCAGCTCGGAGCGTGGCTGGAGGCCAGGGTGACGGGAGTAATTGGGCGCTGTTCTCTGAGGGCGCACTGAGGAGTGGGGCCCCGGGCTCTCGGCTACTCCAGGCCGGAGACTGGGAGGCCGCCATCTTCACTCCTGTCCTCCGGAACTCTACGGAAAGCGCTCAGGGAACAAGAGCTCCCGAAAGCAAACCTGAGAGGATTACTCAGCCCGGCCCCTGGTAAGGGCGGTGCAACTCCGCCAGGGCCAAAGACACTTGAGAATCACTACAACAGGCCCCTCCCCCAGAAGATCAACAAGAAATCCAGCCAGGACCAAGTTCACCTACCAAGGAGTGCAGTTTCAATACCAAGGAGAGCAGCGGAATTCCGGAGGAGGAGAAAGCAAAGCACAGAGCTCGGGGCTTTCTCCCCATGATTCTTTAGCCTTGCAGTTAATTTAATTTTTTTTTCTTTTTCAATTTTTTTTCTCTTCTTCTGCTAATTTTTTTTATCTGTTACCCTTTTCTTTTTTAACGTTTTTTAACTAGTTTATCTAATATATATATATATATTTTCCTTTTTATACTTTTTAATTATTCGTTTTCTTCTTTTAATTGTTTCATTTTTTTTTTCTTTCTGAACCTCTTTTTATCCCCTTTCTCCCCCCTCACGATTTGGGATCTCTTCTAATTTGGTTAAAGCATATTTTCCTGGGGTCTTTGCCACCCTTTTAGTATTTTACTTGCTCCTTCATATTCTCTTATCTGGACAAAATGACAAGGTGGAAAAATTCACCACAAAAAAAAGAACAAGAGGCAGTACCAAAGGCTAGGGACCTAATCAATACAGACATTGGTAATATGTCAGATCTAGAGTTCAGAATGACGATTCTCAAGGTTCTAGTCGGGCTCAAAAAAGGTATGGAAGATATTAGAGAAACCCTCTCGGGAGATATAAAAGCCCTTTCTGGAGAAATAAAAGAACTAAAATCTAACCAAGTTGAAATCAAAAAAGGTATTAATGAGGTGCAATAAAAAATGGAGGCTCTCACTGCTAGGATAAATGAGGCAGAAGAAAGAATTAGTGATATAGAAGACCAAATGACAGAGAATAAAGAAACTGAGCAAAAGAGGGACAAACAGCTACTGGACCACGAGGGCAGAATTCGAGAGATAAGTGACACCATAAGATGAAACAACATTAGAATAATTGGGTTACCAGAAGAAGAAGAAAGAGAGAGGGGAGCAGAAGGTATATTGGAGAGAATTATTAGAGAGAATTTCCCCCATATGGCAAAGGGAACAAGCATCAAAATCCAGGAGGTTCAGAGAACCCCCCTCAAAATCAATAAGAATAGGTCCACACCCTGTCACCTAATAGTCAAATTTACAAGTCTTAGTGACAAAGAGAAAACCCTGAAAGCAGCCCGGGAAAAGAAGTCTGTAACATACAATGGTAAAAATATTAGATTGGCAGCAGACGTATCCACAGAGATCTGGCAGGCCAGAAAGAGCTGGCATGATATATGCAGAGCACTAAACAAGAAAAACATGCAGCCAAGAATACTATATCCAACTAGACTATCATTGAAAAGAGAAGGAGAGATTAAAAGCTTCCAGGACAAACAAAAACTGAAAGAATTTGCAAACATCAAACCAGCTCTACAGGAAATATTGAAAGGGGTCCTCTAAGCAAAAAGAGACCCTAAAAGTAGTAGATCAGAAAGGAGCAGAAACAATATACAATAACAGTCACCTTACAGGCAATACAATGGCACTAAATTCATACTTCTCAATAGTTACCCTGAATGTTAATGGGCTAAATGCCCCAATCAAAAGACACAGGGTATCAGAATGGATAAAAAAAACAAAACCCATCTATATGTTGCCTACAAGAAACTCATTTTAAACCTGAAGACCCCTCTTCAGGTTTAAGGTGATTTAAGGTGAGGAGGTGGAAAAGAATTTACCATGCTAATGGACATCAGAAGAAAGCAGGAGTGGCAATCCTTATATCAGATCAACTAGATTTTAAGCCAAAGACTATAATAAGAGATGAGGAAGGACACCATATCATGCTCAAAGGATCTGTCCAACAAGAAGATCTAACAATTTTAAATATCTATGCCCCTAACATGGGAGCAGCCAACTATATAAAACAATTAATAACAAAATCAAAGAAACACATCAACAATAATACAATAATAGTAGGGGACTTTAACACTCCCCTCACTGAAATGGACAGATCATCCAAGCAAAAGATCAACAAGGAAATAAAAGGCCTTAAATGACACACTGGACCAGATGGACATCACAGATATATTCAGAACATTTCATCCCAAAGCAACAGAATACACATTCTTCTCTAGTGCCCATGGAACATTCTCCAGAATAGATCACATCCTCGGTCCTAAATCAGGTCTCAACCGGTATCAAAAGATTGGGATCATTCCCTGCATATTTTCAGACCACAATACTCTGAAGCTAGAACTCAATCACAAGAGGAAATTTGGGAAGAACCCAAATACATGGCGACTAAACAGCATCCTTCTAAAGAATGAATGGGTCAACCAGGAAATTAAAGAATAATTGAAAAAATTCGTGGAAACAAATGATAAGGAAAACACAACGGTTCAAAATCTGTGGGACACAACAAAGGCAGTCGTGAGAGGAAAATATATAGCGGTACAAGCCTTTCTCAAGAAACAAGAAAGGTCTCTCAGGTACACAACCTAACCCTACACCTAAAGGAGCTGGAGAAAGAACAAGAAAGAAACCCTAAACCCAGCAGGAGAAGAGAAATCATAAAGATCAGAGCAGAAATCAATGAAATAGAAACCAAAAAAACAATAGAACAAATCAATGAAACTAGGAGCTGGTTCTTTGAAAGAATTAATAAGATCGATAAACCCCTGGCCAGACTTATCAAAAAGAAAAGAGAAAGGACCCAAATAAATAAAATCATGAATGAAAGAGGAGAGATCACAACGAACACCAAAGAAATACAGACAATTATAAGAACATACTATGAGCAACTCTACGCCAACAAATTTGACAATCTGGAAGAAATGGATGCATTCCTAGAGACATATAAACTACCACAACTGAACCAGGAAGAAATAGAAAGCCTGAACAGACCCATAACCAGTAAGGAGATTGAAACAGTCATCAAAAATCTCCAAACAAACAAAAGCCCAGGGCCAGACGGCTTCCTGGGGGAATTCTACCAAACATTTAAAGAAGAACTAATTCCTATTCTCCTCAAACTGTTCCAAAAACTAGAAATGGAAGGAAAACTTCCAAACTCATTTTATGAGGCCAGCATCACCTTGATCCCAAAACCGGACAAGGATCCCATCAAAAAAGAGAACTACAGACCAATATCCTTGATGAACACAGATGCGAAAATTCTCACCAAAATACTAGCCAATAGGATTCAACAGTACATTAAAAGGATTATTCACCACAACCAAGTGGGATTTATTCCAGGGCTGCAAGGTTGGTTCAACATCTGCAAATCAATCAATGTGATACAACACATTAATAAAAGAAAGAACAAGAAACATATGATACTCTCAATAGATGCTGAGAAACTATTTGACAAAGTACAGCATCCCTTCCTGATCAAAAGTCTTCAAAGTGTAGGGATAGAAGGCACAAACCTCAATATTATCAAAGCCATCTATGAAAAACCCACCGCAAATATCATTCTCAATGGAAAAAAACTGAAAGCTTTTCCGCGAAGGTCAGGAACACGGCAGGGATGTCTGTTATCACCACTGCTATTCAACATAGTACTAGAAGTCCTAGCCTCAGCAATCAGACAACAAAAGGAAATTAAAGGCATCCAAATCAGCAAAGAAGAAGTCAAACTATCACTCTTCACAGATGATATGATACTATATGTGGAAAACCCAAAAGACTCCACTCCAAAACTGCTAGAACTTGTACAGGAATTCAGTAAAGTGTCAGGACATAAAATCAATGCACAGAAATCAGTTGCATTTCTCTACACCAACAACAAGACAGAAGAAAGAGAAATTAAGGAGTCCATCCCATTTACAATTGCACCTAAAACTATAAGATACCTAGGAATAAACCTAACCACAGAGGCTAAGAATCTATACACAGAAAACTATAAAGTACTCAGGAAAGAAATTGAGGAAGACACAAGGAAATGGAAAAATGTTCCATGCTCCTGGATTGCAAGAATAAATATTGTGAAAATGTCTATGCTACCTAAGGCAATCTACACATTTAATGCAATTCCTATCAAAATACCACCCATTTTTTTCAAAGAAATGGAACAAATAATCCTAAAATTTATATGGAACCAGAAAAGACCGCGAATAGCCAAAGGAATATTGAAAAAGAAAGCCAAAGTCGGTGGCATCACAATTCCGGACTTCAAGGTCTATTACAAAGCTGTCATCATCAAGACAACATGGTACTGGCACAAAAACAGACACATAGATCAATGGAACAGAATAGAGAGCCCAGAAATAGACCCTCAACTCTATGGTCAACTCATCTTCGACAAAGCAGGAAAGAATGTCCAATGGAAAAAAGACAGCCTCTTCAATAAATGGTGTTGGGAAAATTGGACAGCCACATGCAGAAAAATGAAATTGGATCATTTCCTTACACCACACACAAAAACAGACTCAAAATGGATGAAGGACCTCAATGTGAGAAATGAATCCATCAAAATCCTTGAGGAGAACACAGGCAGCAACCTCTTCGACCTCAGCCGCAGCAATATCTTCCTAGGAACATCGCCAAAGGCAAAGGAAGCAAGGGCAAAATGAACTATTGGGACTTTATCAAGATCAAAAGCTTTTGCACAGCAAAGGAAACAGTTAACAAAACCAAAAGACAACTGACAGAATGGGAGAAGATATTTGCAAACGACATATCGGATAAATGGCTAGTGTCCAGAATCTATAAAGAACTTAGCAAACTCAACACCCAAAGAACAAATAATCCAATCAAGAAATGCGCAGAAGACATGAACAGACATTTCTGCAAAGAAGACATCCAGATGGCCAACAGACACATGAAAAAGTGCTCCACATCACTCGGCATCAGGGAAATACAAATCAAAACCACAATGAGATATCACCTCACACCAGTCAGAATGGCTAAAATTAACAAGTCAGGAAACGACAGATGCTGGCGAGGATGCGGAGAAAGGGGAACCCTCCTACACTGTTGGTGGGAATGCAAGCTGGTGCAACCACTCTGGAAAACAGCATGGAGGTTCCTCAAAATGTTGAAAATAGAACTACCCTATGACCCAGCAATTGCACTGCTGGGTATTTACCCTAAAGATACAAACGTAGTCATCCGAAGGGGCACGTGCACCCGAATGTTTATAGCAGCAATGTCTACAATAGCCAAACTATGGAAAGAACCTAGATGTCCATCAACAGACGAATGGATAAAGAAGATGCAGTATATATACACAATGGAATACTATGCAGCCATCAAAAGAAATGAAATCTTGCCATTTGCGACGACATGGATGGAGATAGAGGGTATCATGCTTAGCGAAATAAGTCAATCGGAGAAAGACAACTATCATATGATCTCCCTGATATGAGGGAGAGGAGATGCAACATGGGGAGTTAAGTGGGTAGGAGAAGAGTAAATGAAACAAGATGGGATTGGGAGGGAGACAAACCATAAGTGACTCTTAATCTCACAAAACAAACTGAGGGTTGCTGGGGGGAGGGGGGTTGGGGGGGTAGGGTTATGAACATTGGGGAGGGTATGTGCTATGGTGAGTGTTGTGAAGTGTGTAAACCTGGCGATCACAGACCTGTACCCCTGGGGATAAAAATATATTATATGTTTATAAAAAATAAAAATTTAAAAAAAAAGAATGGGAAAAAAAAAAAAGGTTAGCAATTACGTCTTTTTCAAAAAATAAATGAAGGTATGCAAAATATCAGTGCCCTGGTTACAAGATTTCTGTCCTGTTAGCCATCAGGTAATTTAATAGATTAGAAGCAGAAGAGAAAACCATCCTCTAGATATGGCTATCGGCAATTGGCAGGAAATGAAAGGGACATTATAAGATTAAAAACTACAGAGTAACCTCAGATGTCTTATGATATGTAGAAGAAAGAGAAAGGAGAGGAAGAAGGTTTGAATAATGCAGTGCAGGATTTATCACCAGAAGCTGGGATCAACGACTAATACTTATACTCCCCTTATTGCCAAATATTTTATTGACTCACAGTTACATCCCCCAAAGAATTGGATGGCATTTACTGTGTACCCATTGTCTAAGGCCAGATTCTTTCACATATATTACATCATTTCACCTCATAAATCCTCAGGTATGCTACCCCTTTTTTCAGATATTGGAGTTGGAGCTCAAAGCATGTATGTGATTTCCGCACAGTCTCAGAAAGTAAAGGTCAGAGGGAGAATTCTAACCCAGGACAAAGTCTAGAATCCATACTTTGGTGGGGGTGGGGAGATTTGATAGAAGAAAATAACTCAGAATTGTAAAAATTTAATAGGAAAATACCTCTGAATTCCCAAATTCTAAAAAGGCATTTTCTAAAGTATTATCATCATTATTGTTATCACCAAGAAAAGTAGATCTATCATCTCAAAGCACGTGGCTCAGTACTAGCATTAGCTTTAAAGGAATTAACAGATTCATTCCCTTGATTGTGGTTTTACAGTCATTAAAAAGACATTGAAAAACAAGTGTGTTTTTTAGGTATTTTGCTCCATTATTTTGAAACTCGACTGTTATCGAAAACTTCCAAACCTCTCTGTTCAATTCCTTATGTTATCAATTGTGAGCTGAAAGTGAAAACGAGTTTCTCTTTTGAAATCTTAATGACTGCAAACACACACACACACACACACACACACACACACACACGTACGTTTTGAGCTCAATATAATTGCTTTAGAATGGGGCTCTGTATTTTTGTTAAAGTATTTTTTTTGTAATTTAAAAGACATTGTTCCATTATCAAGCATGCTTTATGTTAAACTGCTTGAAACATAACCACTTAGAAAGTGAAGTCAGCTCAACTCAACTGAGCCTTTTTTGGCCAGCTTTGTGGGTAAAGGAGAAAAGAAGGGAAAGGGGAAGAAAGGTCTAATTGTGGTGACTGGGTGCCTGGAGAGGATGGAGGTAACACTACCAGATGTAGCAAATAAGAACAGAGGCTACCCAGCCAAATTTTAATTTCGGATAAATAACGCATCTATGTTAGTATAAGTATGCCCAACTGTTGTGTGAGACATACTTACACTAAAAAAAAAATACCCATTGTTTACTTAACTTCAAATTTTCCCATATTTTATGTGGTAACCCTAGATGAAGGCGAATAGAGTTAGCATTGGCCCTACTGGCCCATGTCCTCAGTGCCCAGCCCGTCAGTTTCCTCCTAGACTAAAGCAGAGCCTTAAAATTAAGACAGCTTTTGCTCAAAGCTTAATAGTGATGAGCTATTGATAGCCAAGCATTGCCAAATCCTCATTAGTTTCTAAGTCAGGAACTACATTTAGAAAAAAGTAGCTCGCTTATGAAAAGGTCATCTATCCAATAACCTCAAGTACCAGGAACACAGCTGAAACCCAGGAAGCAAGGAGGAAAAAAAAAAAAAAAAAAAGACCTCTGAGGATCCAAAATAGAAACCGTGTGCTTAAAGCTCACACTCTTTTCTCTGAGAAAGGGCCCTCAGACCTGCACTCAGTGTCATTTACTCTTCTTTTAGGCACCATCTGAACAAGTTTAGTTATCTGATTTCCCGACCAGTAGGGATAAAAGGCAGGAAATTACGAGGTGGGCAGGACAGCCAGGTAGCCGAGGGGTCAGTGGCACAGAAGACAGCTGGGAGGGAAGAATCCACCCCACTATATAAATGATCTCCCTTCAAAACTGAGAAGACAATGTACCAAGCTGTCATTAGCGGTTATGACTCAACAATGGGCATCCAAGTGGTTTTTTGTTCTCTTCCCTGCACTTCTTCACACTTTATAAACCTTTTACATGCATATTCATGATCAGAAAAAGCAACATAGTTACTTTTTTTTTCTTTTTTTTGGTAAGATTTTATTTTATTTGAGAGAGAGTGAGCCCAGTAGCAGGAGCAGCAGGGACGCACAGAGGGAGAAGGGGAGGGAGAAGGAGACCACGCTGAGCGGGGAACCCAACCTGGGGCTGATCACAGGACCCTTAGTTCATGACCAGAGCCCAATTAAGGGGGATGCTTAACCTACTGAGCCATCCAGGCGCCCCACAACACAAACATTTTTGATATGGTAAAATTTAAAGAATTATTCCTTGGCCCTCCCAGGAAAGTTCTATCCTTGTGTCTGTTAGGAGCATTTATGAAATGATAATTATAAGCCAGATGCTTATTTTTCACTCCCTTCCCCCAGACTGTAAGCTTTTCTGGGGGCAGGGTTATTGTCTTTGAACCTTGAGTCCTGTAATTAGCATTATGTCTAGCATAACAAATGCTTAGTAAGTATTTGTTGAGTAAAATGGTTAAAGTCAAAATACACAGTGCTTCTGTGGGTACCTAGCCCTTCAGTTCTCCATCCCTCGACCTCCCTAGGGCAGGCTGTCCTATAGGCTCCTTCCATCTCAACTATTATCATGTTCCCAAGGAGTCCCTCCATGATGCAATTGAGAATGAGAATGAAGGCTCAGAGGAGTATCATTTGTTCCTGCAGAGTTGCTATGGAAAGGTTAACCTCTTTTCAAGTTTTGGCTTAAAGGGATAAATATCAGTAATTTTCAAAGTTCTCTTTGTCTAGAAGCTGTCAGATACTCTGAGGCCTGGCTGTATTTGTTAGTTAAGGGTAAAGGGCTACAGAGATGGGACTGAGCATCTCAGAGTTGCAATGTAGACCAAAACCCCTCTGTGGTCTGTTGGCACAGACAGTGATCACGCAACCTGTTTATATGAAGAATTGACAGACTGATGCACACGACACTTTCTGTGCAAGCTGTATAGCATGTACATGTCTGCAAATTAATAAAAACATGACACATGCTAAAGCTCAGCTCTTTGTAACCTATTCCTTTAAAAACCCCTCCTCAGCAAAGCCAAGGACTGAATCAGGTCTTTTTTTTTTTTTTTTAAGATTTTATTTATTTATTTGATACAGAGAGAGAGAGAGAGAGATCACAAGTAGGCAGAGAGGCAGGCAGAGAGAGAGGGGGCAGCAGGTTCCTTGCTGAGCAGAGAGCCCGACACGGGGCTTGATCCCCAGGACCCTGAGATCATCACCTGAGCTGAAGGCAGAGGTTTAACCCACTGAGCCACCAAGGTGCCCCTGAATTGGGTCTTAAAACTCTATCTTTTTCTAATTAGCATTTGTAAAGGGAGTCTAATCATTTCTCTCTCTTCCTAATGAGTCAGATTCATCTTTGTGTTGAAACTATGGCAATTTCACCAGAAAGAAATTCATGAGTTGTGCCGCACAGTGGTTTTCGCAGCAGAGATATCTGACAAGAAGAGTATGATTCAGCATATGTTATTTTTGTTTTGCAAATGATTTCGAAGCACATTTTAGTCACTTGGAAGGGACTGTCAAAGTGGGGCAGCAGGTTGCCTTCCTGCCATCATGTTTTCGGGAAGCAGATTTCCCATTTTGCCCACAAATGTACCCAGGGCTTTGCCAGCAGAATCCCTTAGCCCCAAGAGACAGCTCTTCAGAATTAAACTGCACATTAGGACACTTTTCACTACAACCAACTCAAGCTTCAGTGCTACTGAGCAAGAGGGCTAGCACGGGTAAATCAATCCAGAGAGGACTTTCTGTTTTAGCCATTACATCTGACTCCATTTCCATATCCTTAAAGGGAATTCATTACCAGATTTCTCTTTCAGCTTTTCTTCTTTTCTTTTCCACTCCTTGAAAGTAATCCTGAAAACAAAACAAAACAAAACAAAAAACCAGAAAAGTAAGTCCAAAACAGGTAAGAGGAGGAAGAGGCGCAAGGTAATGTATAAATGATGCTATCTCTGGATAATTTAGATTGAATGATGACTCAAGACGACTTTCAGGTGATCATAACAACGAAAAAATAACTGCATACCCCATAGGCAGCAAACCTGAGACACTCTAATGACAACTGTTGACGCTACGAGCATCAGTAACTTCAGGAAAGGCTTAGAACTTTGTTTTGATTTTTGAAATACGTAGAATAGTGTGTTTTTGTGGTTTTTTTATTAAAGATTTTATTTATTTATTTGAGAGAGAGAGAGAGAGAGCAAGAGCGCAAGCCGGGGGAGCAGTGGAGGAAGAGGGAGAAGCAGACTCCCTGCTCAACAGGGAGCCCGATGCAGGGCTCCATCCCAGGATCCTAGGATCATGACCTGAGCCCAAGGCAGCCACTTAACCAACTGAGCCACCCAGGAACCCCAAGTAATGCGTTTTTGGAAAAATAGAAATTATAGAATATGTTCTTCACATTTTTGAACAAGTTCACTTCCGAAAACACACTCCTTGGAGTTTCTCCCAAAGACCTAATAACCCTCTGGTATCCCACGTGTAAACTGTTAGCTGTGAAGTGATCAAACTGTTCTGTTCTTGCCCAAATCACCACTGAAATGTGAAGGCTGGTTTGGTACTCAGGAGTTGGTTAATGTTGTTACACAGAAAGAAAGCATCATAGTGCCCAACTTATTGACCAAAAAACATGAATCTGTGAACATGAAACAGCGGATCTGTTTGCAAATCCCTTCCTGAGGAGGGAGTAACTTTTCCTGCCAAAGATCGAAAGCACCCTTCCACACCATTCTAGATATGAGGACGCTGATCCTACAGCCACCAAATGAAGTATGTGTATTACTGAGTATCTCACAGTCCTACACAAAAAATTCTAAGAAATAGTGAAGAAAAACAAGTACCCCATAAAAATCAAGTACAGCTCTAAACACTTAAAAACTGCATTTAGAACAAGCATATGAAGAGTAAGTTAGATTAGTAAGGTTCTTTAAAAAAAAAAAAAAAGCACAAGGCTGACTTTGTAAGACAAGGAGTAATGGGAAAACAACCTATTCTTTCAGCCATGCTGGTTAAAGATTATCACCAGTTTATTACCACAGAAGAAATGGAGTGCCAAACTCCAGTGCCCATATTTGCACAGAGTTGATGGTGTCCGAGAAGGCCTGGTAAAGTCTTTATAGCTCTCATTATTGATTTGGGCCAGTCACTATCAACAAGCCCATTTGCCCCCTTCCTAGTCCTGAGTGAAAGGAACCACTCCTGGGGTTCCATGGACAGATCCTAAAACAATAGTCTCAATGACTATTTGCTAGATGAATGAATTCTGGCTCACCATGCTAGACTGGTGATTCTTGTGTTCTGAATGGAGGAAACAGGTAAAATATAACCTTTAAAGAAAATCTTGCAATAGGGAGTATTTTTGTCCGGCTGTGCTGCACACTTCGCTATGCTCTTCATTTTCAAGATGAAATCAAGGCCGCAGAGTGAAGCCCTAATAAACTTCATCTCTCTGGCCTTGACCTTTAAGTGTATTTTGGTTCTGGTCTTGGCGTTTGGACAAGTGTCTATATAGAGTTCATCCCTCATGGCCAGTTCAGTCTGGCTGAACATACTGTCCAGTAGAGGGCTCCCAGAGAGACTGATTTGGCCTCCAAGTCCTTTTGGCTCATTCAGTTGGCAAGGCTAAAGATTTTGGATAGATCCACTCCGAACTTTCCAAGCCTCCTACATCCATGAAGAGGTATTGTTGTTGTTGTTTTTAAGTATAAGTTCCACGTCCAAAGTGGGGCTTGAACTCACAACCCTGAGATCAAGCATCACATGCTGACTGAGCCTGCCAGGCATGCACCGTTTCTGTTTTTAGTGAATTCTTTCAATCAGGGAAAATTGGTATATTAGGTGCCTGGGGTTCTCAAAACAAAGGACTGCAAACTGGTGGCTTAAAACAACAAAATTTATTCTTTTATAGTTCTGGAGGCAGAAATCTGAAATTGAGGTGTCAGTAGGGCCGTGCTCTTTTAGAAGCTGCAGAAGGGGATCCTTCTTGCCCCTCCCAGCTGCTGGTGACTCTAAGTGTTCCTTGGCTCATGGCCACATAGCTCCAGTTTTGGCCTCGGTCTTCACCGGGTCTTCTTCCCCATGCCTTCACCTGTTCTGTGCATTATCAGGACATTTGTCATGGAAGGTAGGGCCAACCCAAATATCCCAGGATGACCTCATGCCAAGAGCTCTGATTTAATTACATCTGCAAAGATCCTTCTTCCAAATAAGGTCACATCCATAGATTCCAGGTAAATATACCTTTTGGGAAGCCACCATTGAATTCACTATAGCTGGCGATTTAGAACTACTCATTTTGGCTGCATCCCAAATGAATCTTCAAAGTTGAAGGTATTATATTTGGTATAATACCAAACTAAAAACTTATTTTAATAAGTATCTGTTTACCTTAATTTTGTGTCTATATCCTCAAGCAATCATTTGAATTTAATACGGTGATCATCTTCACCAGTAGACAACACTATCGACATTTGGGCTGGATAGATCCTTCCCATGAAGGACTAGCCTATCCATGGTAGAATGTTTAGCAGCCTCCCCGGCCTCTGCCCTGTAGAAGCCAGAAGCATTCCCCTCAGTTATGACAATAAAACAGGTTTCTTGACATTTCCAAATGTCCCCAGGGTCAAAGAATTATTCTTGGTTGAGAACCCCCGCTCTACATCAAACACTGCTAGACGGGACTATTAGAAATTATAGTGAAACATTAAAATTCATCTCGATCAAACCTCTGCTTTCTTTGGCTAACACTGGTGCCCTGAAAATATTATAAAAAATGTTTTATTGCATTTCAGCCCAGAATAATGAATAAATGGAACATTTTCCTAGTGTGTACATAGTTTTAGACGGCGCAGTCTGCACAACCATACCAAGTGACAAGAAAGAATACAGATCAGAGTGTGCTTTCCAGTTTACTTACAAGTTATTCAAGACGGGGCAGAAATCTGGACATTTCAATCAGAAAGGAGAAATTGAATTCCTTCATAACAGAGTTGGCAGAGAAATATATATGATATCCATAAATGAAGTTAAATTACAGAAAAACCTGTTTTATACTGAAGACTATGAACAACAGTGATAAATCAAACCTTTCTCGTATTAGTTTCAATGTGGAGCATTTAAGCAGTGGTTCTATTATTAATTGAGAAACATCCAAGTAACTTATGAGTTAAAGCAAAGTATTAGGCACAGATCTACAAGCTGTTGTTATTGTCTGTTTCAATAAAACATACCAGAAAGTACATTATCAAAAGTTGCTCCTTCAAGGTTGTAGTCACCTTAGTAAAGCTACACCACTTAGTAAACTACAGAACTCTCATTGTCCCCTTCTCTAGATATTGTAGACCTGGAATAAGTACCAGCTTAGACTATAAAAAGAATTCTTCTTGTTTGGAACTATATCTTATTTTGATTAACTGGGTTTTTATGTATGTATTTCCAGCATTCAGATCCACATTTAAAAGACAACTTTATACCATTATGGATATTCAAAAAAATACCCAGTTTTCTAAGACAATTCAAGAAGAGAATATAAAAGGAAACCTTGGGTAGCTCAGTCAGTTAAATGACCCACTGTTGATTTTGGCTCAGGTCATGATCTCAGGGTCATGAGATTGAGCCCTGTGAGTTCTCACACAGGGTGTAGGGTGTGCTTGAGATTCTCTTTCATTCTCTCTCTGCCCCTTCTTTCCCTCACACTTGCACACACTCCGTCTCTCAAAAAAAAAAAAAAAAAAAGCAAAAATAATTTGAACAATGATAACATCTTTGCAATAAATATAAGACCTTCTGAGGTGACCATGCTGAGAAGGACAATATACATTTGGGTTTATAAATTTTGGTATGTTTGTCTTTTTAAATAATATCTTTTAAATTATTTTATAGATCTGACTTGTAGATGACCCATTAGCTAAAAATTCCCTGAAAACAGAAATCCAGTTTCTTTATAAAATTCCAACTACCTATATTAAATGTTAATAATAATAATAATAATGATAAGAGATTATGATGGAGGATTATTTTGAGCTACTAATTAACCTGAGAGGTAGCATAACATACTAGATAAAATCATGAGCTTGGTAGCTCAACTGTTAGGGCACAATTCTGACTCTGGTATTTACTGTGTGACCTTGGTCTCCTAGTATATAAAATGGGTCTAATATCATCAATTTCACTGGGTTGTCCTAAGGATTAAATTAGTCAATATGTGTAAAGCATACAGTATAGGGCCTGGCATAGAGTAGATGCTCACTAAAGAATAATTCTTACTGCTTTAAAACAGTAACACTGTAAAGCTGCTATTGGTTTACCTTTCTCATGTCCCTTTTTATTTGATTTCACCCAGGTCCCTAAAGACTGCAATGTCCTGAACCAAAGAGGCTGCATATAATTTCTTCTACTTTGCTAAAAAATAAAAACTTCAACAACAGAGATTCTCTGCAGGTCTTACTTTTCATTTCTTGGCCTCTTCTTATTGGCTTTGGGGATCAGATGTTTCTGCTGCATTTTACAAGCTCTGTTTCAATCACTATTTACTTTCATTATATATTAAGTCATATTTACATTACTCAGAAATGAATTTTGTGCCACAGAATAGAGAACTTAAAAATCATTGTAGGAATTAAAGAAAGGGAAGGGGAATTATTTTGGGTGACATGAATCGAACATGATAAAGAAATGTAGTGCTCCCTCCTAGCAATAGTGTTCCTTGAAGAGTTGATGATATTTAAATTTTATGAAATGAATACTTTGCTTTTAATACTGTTTGCCACACACACACACACACACACACACACACACACTTTTTTTAAAAATTGTTTATTGAATGCATTTTTTAAGGTGGAATTTCAGTGATTAATGTCTTAATCTCAACATGTTTATCAACTCCAGTGGGGAAAAAACTCTTTATTTCTCCATATTCATAAATATTAAATGAAGTGTAACAGTATTATTATAAATATTATCAATGACATACTAAAATGAACTTTTGAATGCAGCTTTTCTTAACTAAAAAGATACTGAGCAAAAATACATACATTACATGGAAAATTACAATGTATTAGAACTCCTTTGCTAGTCTGTTATTTACCTCAGAGGGCTAATAACGTTTAAACCTAGAAAGGATCTGTTAAAAAAACATTTAAAAATAAGGTAGAAAATAAAACTACCAGATTTTTCAGAATCAGATTACAAAATATCTTTGAGAAAGGAAAACAAACCTGAATGATTCTTCATTCTCATTTCAAAGCTGTTTTAGGGATGAACCTCTTTGATTCTAAGGAAAATCAACAATTTAAAAAATATATATGTTTATTTATTTTAGAGAGAGAGGAAGTGAGTACAGGGCAAAGGGAGAGGGAGGGAGAATCTTAAGCAGACTCCATGCTGAGCATGGAGCCTGATGTGGGGCTCCATCTCACAAGCCTGAGATCACCACATGAACCCAAACCAAGAGTCAGACACTGAACCAACTGTATCACCCAGGCACCCCCAAAACCACCAACTTAAATTTAATATTGCACACAAAATTTCCAGAAGATAAGCAGTTTTTTCTATTTACTAAGCTAGTTTTTTCAAATATTCATCATAATCAAATATAATTTTATTAAGCTCTTCATCCAAGAAAAATTTATCATTGGAATAGAAAATGCTGAAATCATTTAATCATATGTTTGTACAAAAGAGTACTTACCAAGCAGTCTTTAAGAAACCCTGAACTGGGACAAAGCCTTGAAGGATTCAGGGCATGTAGCTATCGGCTGTCTCAAGTTGTTTATAAAGGTAGAGAAGAAAGAGGGTGATAGAGAAGTTATACCATTTGCACATCAGAAAACATGAGGTTATATACATCACTTCTGGGCATTGTTCTTCTTCCTAAAGCTCTGCAAGAAAGACAGAGAGAGAAAATTTACCTCAGTTCTTTCTCAGATCTGCACTCCACCATAACCCTTTCATATTCTTACTCTTCAGAATATCATTTCAAACTGAGTTTATCTGACTCGAAAAATGTTGCAGTAAACACATGCCTGATAAGGATTTTATGTCTAGACTACATCATCTAGGAGTTCTAGAATACTGTAACTGAATAATAAATAAAACCAAATGTTTTAAAATGAGCAAAAAAATTTCACTAAACAAGTCACCAAGGAAGAGAATCAAGTGGTAAGTAGGTACATAGAAAGGTATTCAACACTGTTAATCATTAGGGAAATACCAATTAAAAATTACAGTAAAATACTATGACACATTCCAGAGTCAATAAAATATTTTAAACTGATAATACAAAGTGCTGATAAGGATGTGGGGCATCTGGAACTCTTACCCTTTTTGCTAGAGGCTCTGCAAAATGGTATAACCAATTTAAAGCACAAGTTTGAAAAAGAAACACCTACCATATGACCAAGCTACACCTCTTCTAAGTATTTACCTAAGAGTAATGAAAATACATGTCCACAAAAAAAACCCTGTATGTGAATGTTTGTAAATTTTTTATTCATAACTGCCCCAAAATAAAACAACCCAAATGTCCAACAGTGGGGGGATCTGATAAACAAATAGTGATAACTCCGTACACAGAAGTGCCACTCCATAGCAAAAAGAAATGAACTGTTAATGTAACAATGTGGATGGACCTCAGAAATATTATGCTAATGGAAATAAGCCAGATACAAAAGACTTCTACTGTGAGATTCCATTTATAAGAATATTTGGAAAGAACAAAATTAAAGGGACATAAATCAAAATAGTGATTGCCAGGAATTTGGGGGTGGAGAGGAAGAGGATTGATTACAAAGGAATAAGCAGCAACCTCTTTGCCCTCAGCTACAGCAACTTCTTCCTAGAAACATCACCAAAGGCAAGGGAAGCAAGGGCAAAAATGAACTACTGGGACTTCATCAAAAGCTTTCACACAGCAAAGGAAACAGTCAACAAAACCAAAGGACAACCGACAGAATGGAGAGGATATTTACAAATGACATATGAGATAAAGGGCTAATATCCAAAATCTGTAAAGAACTTATCAAACTCAACACCCAAAGAACAAATAATGCAATCAAGAAATGGGAAGAAAGCATGAACAGACATTTCTGCAGAGAAGACATCCAAATGGCCAACAGACACATGAAAAATTTCTCAACATCATTCACCATCAGGGAAATACAAGTCAAAACCACAGTGACATACCATAACCTTACACCAGACAGATGACTAAAATTAACACATTAGGAAACAACAGGTATTGGCGAGGATGCAGAGAAAGGGGAACCTCCTACATTGTTGGTCAGAATGCAAGCTGGTGGAGCCACTCTGGAAAACAGTATGGAGGTTCCTCAAGAAGTTGAAAATAGAGCTACCCTACAACCCAGGAATCGCACTACCCAGTATTTATCCCAAAGATAAAAATGTAGTGATTCGAAGGGATGCATGCACCCCAATGTTTATAGCAGCAATGTCCACAATAGCCAAACTATGGAAAGAGCCTAGATATCCATCAACAGATGAATGGATAAAGAAGATGTGGTATATATATAATGAAGTACTATGCAGCCATCCAAAAAGAAAATCTTGCTATTTGCAATGATGTGGATAGAACTAGAGAGTATTATGCTAAGCGAAATAAGTCAATCAGAGAAACATAGTTATCATATGAACTTACTGATATAAGGAATTTGAGAAACAGGACAGAGGATCATAGGGGAAGGGAGGGAAAAATGAAACAAGATAAAACTAGAGAGGGAGATAAACCATAAGAGACTCTTAATCTCAGGAAACAAACTGAGGGTTGCTGCAGTGAAGGCGGGGGGAGGGTTGCGATGGCTGGGTGATGGACATTGGAGAGGGTATTTGCTATGGTACACACTGTGAATTGTGTGAGACAGATGAATCGCAGACCTGTACTCCTGAAACAAATAATACATTATACATTAATTAAAAAAATAAAATATAAGCTCAGGAAAAAAAAAAGGAATACAAGGAAAAATTTAGAGTCATAGAAATAGTCCATCCGTACCTGGACAGAAATAGTATTTCCATATCTGTATACATTCATCAAGATTTATAAAATTACATGCTTTAAAAGGGTAAATTCTACCCTATGTGAATTACACCTCAATAAACTTGAATTTAAAAAAAAATGATGCAGGGTATTTGAAATCACCCCCACACATAGGGTAGTTCATTCCAAACTCACCTAGGCAGAACCAAGCCATGATCGGGGGAGAGATGTACATTATCATCATTTATTTTGGCTTCTCATGACTTTTTAGTATTGGATGCAACCATCCAAAACCTGGTAGCACTGTTGTAGTTGATATGAAATTAACAATTTCCCTAGGGTTGCTGCATTAATCAGGATAGACCAGGTCATACTAGGAGAGCAAACCTCAAATCTCAGTGGTTTAACACGGCAGACATGTCTTTCTAGCTTATGTAAATCCTGCTCTGATTTTCTGATGATTCTCTAGAGCAAACGTCCACAGGAGCCACTCTGTGGTCCCCAGTGATCTAGTCACCACCATACTGCAGCTGTATCGTCTGGAACCTGAAGACTCCAGGCTTTTTTCTGTGGCACAAAAAAAGAATGCTCACAGAAGCAGTTGAATGCTTTGGCCTGGAAGTGAAAACACATAGCCCATCTTCTCATTTTGTTTTTCCAGGAACTAGTCACATGATCCTGCCTGATGGTAAGGATGGAGAAGTAAGATTTCCCCCTTTGTGGCAGGAAGAAGAGGATAACCAGGTAAGGGTAAGCACCAGGAGCGTCTAACATGGTTTCTTTACATTTGATTTCATCATGTATTTTCTCTATTTCTTATTCAAATCAATTTTCATTCACTGTTATTCTTCTGAACTGTCAAAGTAGCAATATATTCCCCAGCAGGAGCAGTATGGTGGCATATTCTTGCCCTGAATTTCATCATTTTACTCTCAACATTGGTGCACTGGGGCAAATGAAGGCTGCCAAGGGCTTGATGTTTTCTCCTGGAATTTTCTGTGGAGTTTTGGTATTCAGGGGCTGATGGGAATTAGTTTTTCACGCTTCTCTTCGTCTTCTTGCATCTGGGAATTTGGGAGCAATTAATGTCATCTTTTAATGACAGAGGGAATTAACACTGGATGTTAGCTATGTTGATAGAATGTAGTCAAAGGTTCAGATGGCGGTCTGAACTTCTGAACTTGTAAGGGCCAAAGACACACTCAGTTCTTTAGAAATCTCTGAAGATACAAAATGAATGGGGGAAAAAAAAGAAAAGACAAAGAAAAAACAAACGAACAAACAAACAAAAAAAACCCAAACCTTTTCCAGCACTCATAGGGGTTTGCTGTCTCTGTGGAATAGGATTGAGAATCTCTGTATCAGAGGGAGAAGAGTCAAATTTAGGTCGTTGATGAAGCAGAAGTTTTATGGAAGTAAAAAAAAAAAAAAAAAAAAAGGTTGGGAAAGAGGGCTCAATAGTGAGGTAGGAATGTAAAACAAATAGACATTGATCTCAATCCAAAAATAGTATTTTTGGAAAGCAATAAAAGTCCAGGGGTCCTTAACTCTGTCCTAATTTACTATTTTCACTTGGAAAGAATGGGTTAACCCTTCAGGTTTTTTTTTTTTTTTTAATCTGTTATAAGATAATGCAAAAGATAATGTGGTCATTGAATGTCATTGATATAGACTGAACTCTCAAGTTCTTAGTAGTGATAATTATAATTGGGACAAAAATGACAACAAAATGTGTGTGGGAGGGTGAATGTGTGTTATCTGAGCACATGTAATACAAAATATAGTTGGCAAAAAATAAGTAAACAGGTTTTTAAAAAGTAAACAAAAACTTTCAGAGTTGGTAGACAGATTTTCTGCCACAATGCAACAAAGGTGGTTATAACATAATTTATAAAAGATGCTCATTCCATCCCTTTCTTTATACTGCATATCAATAGCAGACAGCATTGAAGGAACATGATTCTTTTTTTCATGGATCGCAGACCAGGTCAATACTGGAAATAGTCATTACACAAATCAGTCAATTCATTATCAAACTTAGCATTCACTTTTAAAGGTATTTTCTATCAAAGATCAGTGAAAGGTTTCTGCATTTTGAGTGGTGTAGAGAAGTCCTTCAGAGATTTTTTTCTTTCCACTAGAAGCTTGGAAAGGTTATTCATTTTTTTCTTCCTTTCTTTTGTCTTTCTTTGAACAAACACGCATCAAGCACTCATCATATGCCATACATTGTACCAGGTGCCGGGTTGCAGTGATGACCAGGACACAGTGGGGAAACTCTAAGTCATGTTTATCACTCATAACCATTCCCTTCTGGAAAGATTTTCTCCACTTTGCCGGAAGCTACGTGGACCTAGTTTCACGCCCCCATTCTGCTAAACCCGACTTCGTCTCTATTGCCACCGGCCCAGTCTAAACCCTGTTACCTCTTGCCTGGGGTGTTGCAGGAGCCACTTTAGTAATTCTCTATATGTGCTCTGACTCCATCCAATTCATCCTCCACACTAGAGCCAGACCAACTTCACAATGGATCATGTGATTCCGCTGCTTAAAACTCTCCCCTGGATTTTCCTTGTTCTGAAGACAGAAGTCAACACTTCAAAAATGGCTTCTAAGGCCTACCATCCCTGCTCACCCAGCTTCATCTACTGCCAGTCCTCCCTTCACTCCATGATCCAACCACAAGGCTTTTCTTCCATTTCTCAAACTTTCCCATTTTTTTCTGCCTTGAAGCTTTCAGCAGGTTGCTTTGTAGCCTGGATGCTTCTTGCCAGCTGTCCCTCTGATTTACTCTCTGTCACTTTCTCAGAGAAATTTTTTCTAACCCCCTGTCTCACCCCCATACCGGTTTAATTAATTTCATGGCACTGCATACTTTTCTTTCTTTCATCACATTTGATGATCATATATTTTATTTGTTTGATTATTTGATTAATGTCTGCTTTATTAGACTACAAGCTCAATCATTGTGTAATGCGTCCAAGAAAAATGCCTGCTTTGATCATGAGAGAGAGAGAGATAGAGAGAGAGAGAGACGTATCAAGCACACTGTAGGAGCTCAACAATAGTGGATTGATAAAGCCATGAGTAAATGATGAACTCACAGGTTGCATTAATGAACAAACAAAAATAGTTTGCAATCTAATGGAGAATAGAAATAAGTAGAGAGACAACTAGAGTACAGTTTGATATGTGCTGTGAGTACAGTCATACATGAAAGTGCAGTGTGCTATGGGCAAGCATAAGCTGGTGCCTAATTCCAATTTTGAGGGGCTACTGTACTAGAGATAAGGAGGAGTTCTATCGTCAAGAGCTACAATCCATATATTATAGAAATGGAGCAGTATCCTGTTTCTAGCCCTTGCAGAACTATGTATAGCAGTAAATAAGGACAGAAATACAAGCTGTGGAAATCCAGCTGAAAAAGGCTATATTTTAAAGTCTGAACTTCAAATGACTGCAAACAGACTAAGAATTCTTTCAATTAGCACATCTGTCTCTATTCAAGGAAGTGACCACACAGAGACTGATTAACTTCAAAAAGAGCACACAGAGCAAGTCAACGGAGGGCAAAAATCCCAGTAATCACAAAATAAGAGAATCAGGGTCAAACTGGAGTATTTTTTCTTTCCTTTAGTTGTTCATAGCTCGAGAAGAATGATAGGAACCCCAAGGATCTCCTTTTAATTATAGCTGAGCACTATTTGTAAGCATTTATAGGTATACATTTCAAACAGGTATTAAAATAAATAAAACATGGTTCATTCTACATTATAAGTTCGTCATTCTCAAGTCATCTTCTTTGTTGTTGTTGTTATAAAATCTCAATTAAAAAAAATCAGTTACTGGGGCGCCTGGGTGGCTAAGTGGGTTAAAGCCTCTACCTTCAGCTCAGGTCATGATCCCAGGGTCCTGGATCCATATTTGGACACAAACCCAAACCACCCATGCAGCTAAGCTTTTGGGACCCTGGAGAGCAGCTCACCTGTTGGATGGATCGAGATCTATTCCTGATGGAAGGTGGGACACATGGTATTCACAAGGAAATAGATGCTCAAATGCTATGTAGCTTCTGGTGCTGGGGAAAGGAGGTCCCAGGAGAGTTTTTTTTTTTTTTTTTTTTTTTGATGGTGAAGCCCAGCAACACTGGGGCAGAATGTAAATGCTAAGTCTCAGAACACATTTATCCCTCACTGTGATCCACCAGATTTTGCTGTAGGGTAGCAAACAACGGCAGGGTCCAGTGGGAGAAGCCAAACAGCTGTCACTACCTTGAAAAAATGGAAGTCAGGAGAGGCATTCAGCAATGTCATACTGCTGCGGGCTTGTTAGAAGCTGCCCCAGAGAACCCGTCTTCCTCTCCATCCACAGAAAAGGAAATGAAATATCTCTGGGGAGCATGGAACTTCCCTGATTTCACCATTATCTTCTCTTTTCCAAAGATGCTTTGTGTCTCTTCTGAAAGTACTAAAAAATGTCTAGCTATATCTAGAAATAGTGTTTTGTTGTTGCACAAAGAATATTCCCTGCCCTTTGGAAGACTTCGCTCCTTTAATTCTGAGTTTACGTTTGCAGGGCTGTTTTACATTTCAGGACACAAAGCAGATTACGTATCAAATTTAGTATTGGTGAAATGATCTTAATACTTATAAGAAATACGTGTCCTCGGTTAAAAGCATGCTAATTAAGGATAAATATAATGTGGGTTTTAGTACGTGGTATGCTATTGATATGGAATAGGTAAGTACAGAAGGTGAACAGAAACAGATTTGTATTCAGAATAACGGGCTCTAATCCATCTAGCTAAGTGTCCTTAAATAAATCACTTCAGTGTTCTGGACCATAGGTGTCTTATATGTAAAACAGAAGTGAAAAGTTTTAACTACCTTAACAGGTTGATGTGTTTAAAATAATGTCAGTCTGTGTTTGGGAAACTTGAAAGCACTAGACAAGTTCAATATCAATATTATTATTATTGTCATCATCATCACTAGAAGCTAGAAAACTAAGATTACCTTCAGGTGCATCTTTAGACTTTGTACCTTCAGTCGTTGTCTTGATTTGGAGGACTCAATATTCTTCTAACTGAGCTTTGTAGTGCATCTGTTCTCAGGAATGGTAGTTTACTGCAGTGTCATTTCTGTTTTATTTTACATGGAAGTAACATTCTGACACTTGATAACATTTGTGAATGACTTAGTCTGTTCACGCAAACATAACTTCTGAAAGATGGCATTGCTTCTGTATCAGGTGGTCTCAGTACCTTTCTGCATGAAATATTTTTCCAGTGGTGTTCATTTTCAGCAGGTACAGACAGGCCCTAGGCATCTTGCTGACCATCACCACTCATCTGAGGGCGAGCCCTGGTCTTTGCAGAGGTACACCATCGCCCTCTGCTGGACAGACTGGAGCACACAGCCTCCCAGTCCCTTCTCTCCCTTCATGGGTTTCAACCCCCTCTCCCTGAGGTCCTCAGATCTGAGTGGTCATGTACAGTCCTCCTTAGGGGTTTAGTGATGTCGATAACTACAAAAGTTTGGGTGTGTCAGAAAGATGCTTCGAGTAACACCATAAACAAGCACCCGACTTTTGAACCTGGGGGTACATTTCAACAACACTCATTACAAACTGCCTCATGTTCACAAGGTGCAACAACCCCCGTGCCATCCTTGATTCAGCGCCATGTGGCTGAGGTATGTATCCTCAAGTCAGAGAACTGTTTAACCTCCTGTGAATTGAAAGAAACGGTCCCTAATAGTTAGCATCAACTGATGGCAAGATGCAGCTTCTCCTTCCGAGTTACATAAACCCTGGTAAGCTATATGCACAGCTATTCTGTAATCAAATATTTATTGAAAATCTATTATACCACCAGAAGTGTTTTAGGTGATAGGAATACATCAACCAATAAAATATTGTTGTGAAGTTATATGTTAATAATCCCATGTCTATTTCTCATCTGCTGAGATTCTACTGTAAAGATGTTCAACTTTGCATGGTGTGCAAAGAGCTTAAGTTATGTAGAATGAAAGAGTTTAAAACAAAAGTGGAAATTAAAACCAGAGAAAAAATATAAATGAAGTCTAGGAGAAAGACAAATCATATCTATCAGGTGATTAAAAAAACCTCTTAATACCTTAAAACTGAAAAGATCTAAAGTTCATCCAGCTCTTTCTATCCAAAACAAAAGAGTTTCTACTGGATTTTGATATCATTTATCTCCTGACATGTTATTCCAAAGAAAAATTAGTCTGTATTTCTTGCTGATAAAAGTTATGCATATTTTATTTAAATATGATCCTCTTAATACTCATCATCTTGCTTTAGGATTAACAAAAATCTTTACACGTTCTTGTACTGTATGGTCTGAAAATAAAGTTCAATATTATTTGCTGCTTGCCATCTGCTAAAATTGGGAAGGCCTCGAATGGCCTAACTGCAACTTTCCCCTCCTCACTGCTCCTGAGAACAAGGTTCCCTAGACAAACAACCTTCTTTATTGAGGAGACGAGCCACAGTCCCAGCTCATCCCCGAGTAGTTTAAGTTTCAGTTCCCTGCCGGACTGTGAATTGTTCAAACAAGCCAGTTATATTCTTTTGTGGGAACCAGAGGACCTCACCCTGTTGACACGACAAGGCCCACCCCCTACAGCTCCTGGCCATTCACTCCGCTCCCAGGTGTAACCCCACATGGCCTCCTCCACCAGATCAGTAATAAACTGCTGACTGACTACCTCATCTGTTCAGTGCTGAGCGTTGTGTGTCTGGACATCACCGTAACCCTGTAACCCCGCGGTGGGAATCCCTCCTTCACCCAATGAAGTAAAGAGGAGGCAATTAAAACAATACTCACCTACGAATTTTTATACAGAGCTGCAGAAATCTTCTGGATCTTCTCTTTTCCAGTGATTGCCACCTTCATCCTACAAAAATAACTGCCTGTGTGGTACTAGCAAGTCCCTCAAGTATAAAGAGACATCGGAATGGATGGGTTTTTTTGAGTGGGTGTAGATGAGGACCTCATAATCCCAGCTGAGGCATAAACAAACTCAGAGCTTTAGGAAAGCAATTGCTTCATGAGAACTAGATGGACTGATGACTAGATGAGAGTACTCAGACATTACTGAAGCCACAGATGCCTGGGTGGCTCAGTCAGTTAAGCATTGATTCTTGGTTTTGGCTCAGGTCATGGTCTCCAGGTCATGAGATCAAGCCCCTCATCAGGTTCCATGCTCAGTGCAGAGTCTGCTTGAGACTCTCTCCCTCTACTCCTACCCCCACTCACACATGCATGTGTGCTCTCTCTTTCTGTCTCTCAAATAAATAAAGAAAATCTTTAAAAAAGAAAGAAAGAAAGAGAGAAAGAAAGAAAGAAAGAAAGAAATTTCTGAAGCCAAAGTAGAGTTGGATGGAAAATATGCATTTGTTTAGCAGTGATTCTATGAAAAGGAATACCTAATCCTAAATTTCTTATGATATTAGAAGCTGCTATGTAAGTTCACAGATTGGCAGATAATTTCCTTCTCTGTTTTCAAGAATGGTTTAATTCTTCTTTCTAACCTAAACTTTTTCTCTGTACCCTGACTTACACCCCCTTCCTCCAGAAATTAATAAGCAAATGCATATAGACGGACATGAAGTATGATTTCGTGGAATGTCAGCAGTGGAAAGGATTTAAGAAATTCCCTAGTCCAACCGTCCACCTTTCATGGAATTGATGGATATGAAAACGAGGTTCAGTGAAATGTCTGTGTTGAGTGTCAGGTGTCAGTGTTAGGCTTTCTATGCTCAGCCAGGTCTCGTTTGGCCCCCACATCCCACCAAATTAATTGAAAATTGACTCAATAGCTTGGCCAGATACCTAATGTGGTAGCTTAGCATATTCATCGAATGACAGGACACTGCATTAAGAAAGCACAGCTTCCTCGTTAGCTGGGGTTAAACGATACTTTCCCGAGATTCTGAAGAACCAATACAAATTAGAACTATTAAGAAGACTCCAGAATTCATGACATTCACAAATTAACTGCTAGATAATATTGGGTAGCTTTCAATTGGGTAGCTTTCAAAAATCAAACAAAATTTGAAATCCCACCCCCCACCCTGGTTAAATCTCAAGGAAACAATTACACAAAATGTCAGATTCCATGGGATCAGCCCAGACCTGGGTTTTACCTGTATGTTACCAGCATGTACACAATAGCGCAACCACAAAGCAGAATAAAACGAACCAGTAGGAACATAAGCTGCAGTCAAAATCAAACTGAAAATGGAACCTCGGGAAACAGAGCCTTCAGAAGTAAGAACCTGTTCTATGAGAATAACCCAAAGTTGAGAAGGGGATTCTTTGCAAGGCCAACCCCACAAAGAAACTGAGTTAAAGAAGGGTGCACCAAATAGCTAAGAGAATTCCAAACATGTGCGTGCATGAGCACACAAATAGACACACACACACACACACACACACACACTCTCTCTCTCTCTCTCTCTCTCTTCTAAAATTAGGCAACCCAAAAATGCATCACTCAGTTTTAGGGACAGGAGAGGAAGGAGATACCGGTTTTGTGTATCCTTTTGTCATCTCAAGGAAATGTTGAGAAAGAAGTTGAGAAGTGCAGGTATTTTCTATGATGTAGATACATTCCTTTCTCAAAATCCATGCTATGTCATGAAACTCGAGAAACCCAGAGCCAGAGGACCCAACTAAGCTATAAGGAAGTGTAGGAAAATTGCTAAAATTTCTCAAATAAATTAGTTCATAATTCTTCTGATAGATGTTAAGTCTGACAGATGTTAAGATTAAGGGTAGCAATGTTAAGAGGGCTCTGATGGGATTCTGGTGAAGAAAATGAGAGGAGATTTTACGTACCTTCAGCCCAGAAGAAGTCTCACCTTGAAAAACTAAGAACAGTGAAGAAAATGATTGAGCAGATAGGCCTCCACAAGTGGGAGACTTTCCCAGCCAAATTTCAGTGACAGCCAAAAAGACTAGGCCATTTCCAAAAACCTAACTCACGAATTAATGGTGATTTATTACTCAGGGACCTGACATTAATTAAAGCAAATTTAGCAGTATCCTTATCACTTCAAGTTGATGTTATTGCAGTTGGCTGGTATGAGAATACGAATTACTCAGGCAAGGACCGCCAGTCAATCATGTCCTCTTAAAATGCCTTTCCATCCCATTAGAGAGGTTTCTGGAACTCTAGAACCCCCAAATTAAATTATGTTGGAAGGACCCTTGCCTTACTATCCTCTTAATCTTGGCCATCTAAACTTCTCTCCAAATGCATGACTTAGCTTTTTTAAAAAATATTCTGTGAGAAAAATTCATGAGGAGAAGAAAAATAGCCAGATAAAGGATTTCAGGGTACAAGTATATTTGAATTATATGGCTTAACTAACAAGAACACCACAGACTTGATTTAATGTTTACTGAATCCTAATGGCATGTACACATTTTTAATGGGTAATAATTTAATTAATGCATTAGAGAAAGGTGATACTCTGATAAGTATGGTAAATTTATTTTATTTGCTTTTGTGACAAACAATCCTAATTCACAGCTCTTGGATACCCAAAAAGTCCAGAGGACAAAGCTAACAATAGGGGAAAATACTGAGTTCCTTTCATACATTTTCTAATCATCACCACTACTGACCCCCAACTTCTGCCTACCTTCACAATGTGATGCCTATACCTTAAGAGCTTAATGCATCTGTCAGGTTTTACAGTGATACTTTACAGAGATACTGTGGTGTTCCATAGGAACCCGAACCCTCAGTTGTAGCATGTTCTCTTTTTTTTCACGTTTTCTGAATTAATCACCCAGATACCATCAGATTTAACTAGTAATTACATCAGATGCCATCTGATTCATTCCTAGCTTAGAAAACCCCATTGCCAATAGCTGTCACTTGTATTTCTGCACAGGTCCTAGACCAGTGTCGATGAAAGTTCACCTGCATTGAGCTCTTGCTGTGTAGTCCTACTATGGATCCATTCACTGTATTGGTTCTCACGAAAACCCTGTAAGGGAGCCACTACTATTAATCCCTGAGTTCACAAATACCTAAATCAAGGCACAAAAGCTGAAGTAAGCTGCAAACTGAAAATTGCACTATAACAAATGAAGGTGACATTTAAGCCCAGATGTATTATCTATTGCTGTATAAGAAATTATCCTAAAACATCATGGCTTACAACATTTATTTCACAGTTTCTATGAGTCAGGCTTCTTGTGGCTCAGCTGGGTCCTCTGGCTCTGGGTTTCTCATAAGGAGGAACTGACAGTCATCTCAGCACTTGGCTGAAGATGGATCTAGGGCCACAACCATATGGTGGTTTGCAAGATTCTCTCCTTCATCGGCTATTGGTCTGAAGGCCTCAGATTGGGGCAGGTTGTTGCCTGGAGGCTGTCCTTATAGGCTTCTCTACAAGGGGATACCAAACATGGTGACCGGCTTGCTGAATGAGCAAACAAGAAAACCCTAGAAAGAATTTGAGCAAAATGGAAGTCACTGTCTTTTACAACCAGATCTTGGAAGTGACATCTCTTAGAAGCCAGTCATTAGGTCTAGTGTACACTCAGGAAAAGAAATGGAAGGAGGTGTGAATACGAGGAAACAGAGATCCTTGGAAACAATCTAGGAAGTATCTAGTATAACAGCTCTGCCTTTTATTTTATTTTTTTTTTAAGATTTATTTATTTATTTGACAGACAGAGATCACAAGTAGGCAGAGAGGCAGGCAGAGAGAGAAGAGGAAGCAGGCTCCTCGCTGAGCAGAGAGCCCGATGTGGGGCTCAATCCCAGAACCCTGGGATCATGACCTGAGCCAATGGCAGAGGCTTTAACCCACTGAGCCACCCAGGCGCCTTCCAGCTCTGCCTTTTAAAAAGGATTTTTGAAGCTCTATCTTAAGACTTTTGATGACATAATTTATAAATATACATCTCCTGTACCTTAATCCTTCTAACAGATTGTAAAACCACCATTACCAATCATGTATACACAGCATTCTGAACATTTTACATATTTTTTAATAGTTTTTAAAGAACAACTCTGAATTAGGACTTAGTGTGACTTAATAAACAATGCAAAAAGCAAATTTTAATTTGCCACTTTACCTTGTGACACTGACTTTAAAAACATCTATCCTTATAGACAATCTATAAAATGTGACAGGGACTAAATATTCTTTATTTAATATTAGACATAAACCATGTTAAAGGCAGAATTTTAGATGCAGGGAATTTTAAGGAACTTGACATAAGAAAGACAAAAAAAATAGAGTGGGCATTGCTTCTCATCTTCAGCCTTTGTTTTTGACAGACTGATGAACACAAATTCAAACACCAGGTGAGGTTTACTCTGTCTTATAAAACAATGAAGAGATTTCCTTTATATGTAAATATATGCATATAACCAGTTATATATTTTGAAATGTAAAGTCAATCTAGGTTAGGATGGTACTCAACACCTCTGTGAAAAGTTGCATACAACTAATCCAACCTAGCCTCAATTTCAAAATGTTGTTAGAGGCTATAACCGTGACTAAACCAGAACTACTACTAAAAATTTTTAAAAGTATGGCCAGGGAGGCCTGTGGCTTAGTGGGTTAAGCCTCTGCCTTCGGCTCAGGTCATGGTCTCAGGGTCCTGGGATCGAGTCCCGCATCAGGCTCTCTGCTGAGCAGGGAGCCTGCTTCCCCCCCCACCCTGCTCTGTGTGCCTCTTTGCCTACTTGTGATATTTCTCTCTCTCTCTCTCTCTGTTGAATAAATAAATAAAATCTTTTAAAAAATAAAAGTATTGGCCATATTCATTTAACCACCAGCCAATTTTATTTAAATCAGGACTATGCAACAAGAATATTCCATCACCCACTCATGATCTAAATTCTGGTTTATCAAATCAACTGCGATATGACACCTTTCCAAAAAAAGTCATGAGACATTTCTACTCTGTAATAAATAAGTAGCAGCTGTTACTTGTTAGTAGTATTTTTGAAATTAGCTATCAAGCCTAACCTTCTCTCTTTTTATTCATACCAGCTGAAAGGTTTGGGAGTCTTCATGACCATCCTCACTTCCAAAACACTGCAGGTTTGAGGGTCTCCAAGACCACCCTCAATTTTGATCATTTGCTAGAAGGACTCCCAGAATTTAGAAAAGCCATGATATATGATTCTGGATTATTGCAGCAAAAGGATACAAGTTAATATCAGCAGAGGAAAGTTCACATAAAGCTGGCTAGGAGATGCCAGGTGCAGAGTCCAGTTGTCCTGACAGGTGGGGTGGTGTAGATGGTGCTTCTTTCTTCTAGCAGTGATGTGGGACCATGTCCTTGGAATATTGCCAACTAGGGAAGTTCACCCATGCTTTAGTATCCTGAGTTTTATTGCAGCTCAGTGACATAGACATGATTGACCTTCCACGTGGCTAACCTTAGTCTTCAGCCCCATCACAGGTAATGTGATACCATATTGCCTAAGCCCTTCACCATAAATCACATTCTTAATATTGACTGCCTGGCATGGCTCAAACAGTCAGGTAAGCAAGGACACTCAGATGAGGCAGACATTCCAAGGGCTTAAAGATTACTTCCCAGAAGTAAGGGTAAAGGTCAATCCTCTCTTTGGGCAAGATCAATTCTTACCAAATACAGATCATTTTTGTTCCAGGAATATACTTCTTGGAATTCTCCAAATACTCCTCAGTGTCTCCTATCACCATGTGATGTATTTGCTCTTATAGGCATCTGTGTAAGAAAATCCAGGGCCCGATCTGTTTTCCACTCCAACAGACCATGAAGACTTGGCTCCGTTTTATGCTTGTCTTTCTTTTCCATGGTGTGGCATCAGGCACAGTTTTGAACGAAAACCCCCAGCCCTTCTTGACATCAGCCATTTTTAATCACTCTCTGGCTGCGTGCACTATAAAGTTCCCACTTGGAAGCTGGCTGTGCCACTCTCTCCTGGGCATGTTTTTAGCCACTACATTATTGCTGTGACTTGAGCTGTTCCAAAAGTAGGACTTGAGCTAAGAACTTACATGCGGGTGTTCATTTGGTAGATGATTCCAGGAAAACAGGAGTGAGGTTGCAGGAAATGTGGGACAGAGAAGGGAGAAAATCTAATATGAGTGTGTGATTCTGAGATGGCTACTGTGCAAAATGGCACATTATTCTGCTGGGACCTCTTGGGAAGTCAACAGAATGTCTCTCAGGATTGTCTACCTGAGATGGACAAGGAATATTGACCCATTGGCCTATATCCCCCTTTGGTCAAGCATTAGCCTCTGCTGAAATTCATTCTAACCACAGTCTTTGGTGTTGGAGGAGACCTGGGACAGAAGTCAAAGTCATGGTTGTTAGATAACTGGAGTGCACACTGGGACACTAGTCTACTTTGGAAGTGCTGGGGACAGAAAGTAAGCTTCAGTCATGTCTGCTGCAACTTTACGATCTATACTAGTGGTTCGCAAAAGTTGAAGATTTTCTGAATCACCTGGAAAGCGAATAAAGAGCAAAGAGGCCTAGATTCATAGATGAGAGATGAAGTGTGGGCCTTTTTCTTACTAAGTTCCTGGGTGATTCTGATATTTACACCAATATTTGAGTCCCAGTTATGTTACTGTATATGAACCCCAGAGGGGAAAGGCAGCCTTACTAGGAATTTGAAGTTAATTTTGCTACTATGAACCCAAACTCATGACAGGTATGGAGTGGGCTCGGTTCCCCTGCGTTCCCCGGATCCACAGTTTTGTTGCTCAGTCCATGTAATTGGTTCTCCTGCCTCTTCAGCAAATACCTTGACACTCTGTCTGGCTCTTGTAAGCTGTCTCCTTCAAAGGAAAGGCAAATTACATTTAATGAACATTTACTATGAACTTTGATATTTCAGAGACATGACTTCCTTGAATTCTGAGGCCAGCCTTGCAAAGTACATAGCGTTGTTTCTATTTTTAGGATGGAAGAAAAAAATTAAAGCTTAAAGAGATGTGAAGTTGTATATTTACTCTGGACTGAATGAGAAAGCACATCTACTCAACTGTAAAGACCTCTACTGTCCATCACACTCCATTCATGGTGGAGACTAGTAACAACAATCTGTATGGGCTGCATCTAGAACACATTAATGTTCTCTTGACCTTCGAAGAGGAAGATGCTAATGTGGTTAGGCAGACATTGAGGTTGTAGAGGTCAGAGCAATCATCCTATGTGGGAAGTGGTACGTAATCACACTTGGCCTTGATGAGGTTATTTAATGGGAAGGCCTTTGCTGAGCACCTACTAAGCACCAGACACAATGTTGGGTGCTTTGTATCCAACTCTTTCCTTTTGTGTCCATAGTAACAGGGCATTGCTATCTCTTTCTTGATCTCATGGATCATGTGTCTTCCTGCCACAGAGTCCCCGTAGCTTTACTAATCAGGAAATAGATCCTCACAAAACATCAAAGGTGATTCAGTGCAGCAAATGGCATTCAAATTTCTTGTTGCTTTTCTCAGCCCTCTTTGCATTTCTTTTAGAGCCTACAATTAAGACAGCAGTTATTTTCAAAGTTTGAAAATTAGGACTGAACTTTATTTACTATTCATACCCTTTGAAAGAATTTTTAATTACAAACTAAAGTGCATTTTGAAGTGTTTAAGAAGTTAAAATAAATCTTACAATACAATGGCAGTTTGGGCCCTATCTTCTAATGTTTATTTTCATTCTCTGTAACCTAATGGGTCCTTTCTCATTTCCCATTAGCTGTTATTAGCAGAGGACAGTCTTAGGAGCATACTATAGCCTGCCTGCTTCTAGTGCTTCCTGTCTCAAAAACAGCAATTTCATTCACTCTGGCACTCACATGTCCATGGGAAATTGTTACTCTTTTCCAGAGCTCCTCCAGACATTCTTCAAAGCAAATGTATTTGGTTTATTACTCTGTATTCCTTGAACAGACAGCAACATAGTTTTTGACAGCTTATTTTCAACAGCTACACATGAAGTCATTGTAAAACAGTCTCAAGGCATTTAGTTGGGTGTTAATGATCTGTTTTGACTCTTTCTTGTCTACAGTCTGATGTTTCTGTTTCAACTTCTGCTGCTAAAGATAAGATGACATTTGATAGTTGGGTTCATCCCATGAAAAGTTTAATTTAATTACAGAAGGGGCTGATTCGCTAGATTAAAAGGTCAAGGATTGTAAAATTCATTTTGGGGGGACAGAGATCTGAGAGGCCTGCCAGGTGCAAAGTTCATCATAGTCAGAGGGGAGACCAAGGCACCAAGGAGATGAGGCAAAGTGAAAGCCACTCAAAGGTTATTTTCATTGAAGGAGACACAGTCAAATATATACAAAGGTTTGCATGCACATAATACTTAATCCTTTATCGTCCATACGATTTTTTAGCTTTTGAAGAGTTTTGCATTAGGTTCATGGGCAAAAAACTAAAATTAAAAAGTAAATAAAGGCAGATTTACAGAGGGAAGCTAGAACCCTCTTCGTTTTAAAATAGCACAAGTCTGAAGACTTGTTGAAATGAAAGGCGAGAGCTGCGCGATTTCTCCCACTGCGCACCCCTCTCCCTAGACCACCGCACACTGAATCCCTGCGTTTTTATTGCGATTAAGTGTCTTAAGGCTTAAAATACAGCAGTGAATTCCAGAGGGCTGTTTGCTCTCAGCGTGCTGGAGAAGACGGGGGACAAGAGCCCACGCTCCCGATGCGTTTAGGAACATGACGCGCCTGACTGATGAGGCCCGTGTCCACAGCCCCAGGGGCGACCTGATAGCCGAGGTTAAAACAATCTGGAACAGTCCAGCGACGACCTCATCCCAAAGAGGCAAGAAGAGCAGAGATGCAGCTGGTGAGAAAGGAGTTCGGAGCTGCAGGAACCTTCACCACGGAGTAGGGAGGGCAGGAAAGGGAGAGAGTGGGGCGGACTCTCGCAATGTGGCTTCGTTCCCTAGATCAAATGTTGATCAGAGGATAAAAGAGGATCAAAACGACTCCAAGACTCCTGGCCGGATCTGCGGAAAGAGGAGCCACTTCATAAGACAATACGGTGTGAAGCATGCGAGCAGCAGCTGGCATTTCGGTTGCATTAAAAATTCTCCAGCTCACTGTGGCTGTTCAACTTAGTCCTGCGTCCGTACTCAACCGCATGAATTTCCCCTGCGTGCGGGAGGCCGCTCCAGGACAGCAACCCTGGGAAACCAGATCTCCTCCCCGCCCCCCCCGTGCCCCCCAACCCCTACTTTTTAAAAAATCTAATTACAAAATGACTGGATGAAGGGAATGTGGAGATGTAATAAGCCTGGACCTCTGTAATCCATTCGATGCGGTACCTTGCAAAATCTGACTTGGAAAATGAGTACTAATTGACTTGGACACGAGTGTTGTCGCATGGATTGAAAACTGGCTCCAAGACTGTAAACAAAGGATAATGGCAAATGGCATTGCAATCAAGGAGTCGAGTTTTCCCTAAGAGAGGGGTGTCCAGGGGCCCTCCTGGAGTCAAGGGGAGGGGCGGTATTTTTGGTCAGCACAGATATTAATCTGCAAAGCGACTGAACAAAATCGCGGCTGACTCTCAAAAGGAAAGAGGGTAAACATTATTAAAAGGAGAATCGCGTTGGGTCCAAGGAATGCTGGAACCATAGAAGGGAAAGATCAACGAAAAAAATCACTATAGATATGAGAAAATGACAGGGAGACATTCTTTCAAAACTCAAAGATTGGGAGCATACATGTAGATAAATTTAAACGATCTAGTTTACCTGATATTTTATCGCCTCTCAAGTTTCCTGTGGATGCTCTAGTATTTATTTGAGCAAAATAGTGTTAGGTTTCAGGGCAATAAATATTCTTTAATTTAGAAAGCTTTATAAAAACACTTATCTCCAGTCCTACGGCTCTCGGAGCCTGGATCTTTGGATGTAGGTTCATTTGCAAGCTGAGTGATCAGCTGAAAAGTCAGAAAGAGTAAAAACTTGAAAGCATTTGTAGTCAGGCAACCAAAATAAAGCAGAAAGAGTAAAAAAAATGATAATGCAAATACAATTTGTATGATTTGCACCTGGAGTTCATAACGGTTGGTTTACCTTCAAATGTGAAGACTGCAATTTCCTGCCAATAAGAAAAAAAATCAATTGATTACCCATTGACTGAACTACTATGCTTTCAGTCCTTTACTAAAAGGCTTTTGTTTTTTTATAAGAAAAGAGTTATTCCAAAGTAAAATGAGAAGAACAAGGAAAGCGAGTTTCCTTATCTGAGGAAGTTTTGCTCCTAAGTAGAGCCTTAGAATTTCAGTGCTGAAAAGAACCTAAATGTTCATGGGTTCTGACTCCCTTCATTTGGGGCAAGAACTGGGCCTCACAGGAACCTCGGACTCCCCTGGTTGAGGACCTGTGGGTGTGTCTACCCAGACGTCTCCAGACAACTGGGCATCCAGGAGACCCAGCAGAATCTTTCACTTCCCCTATGCATTTATCATGCCTGAGAACTTGCTTCACCACTGTCCTTCCAGCCAACCTTAGCCAACCTCAACAAGGGTAGAGTGTACTCTCCCCAGGTGTCGGTTTTGGAACCTTGACCACCCTGCTGACTGGGCCAGGCTAAAGACTGTAGCACCCCTCAGTGCCTTTCTTTGTGCCCGGGTGGATACCACCTAAGCCAGAATTTTTCAGGACCTTGGGACCACCTCTTCCCACAGTGCTTTGCAATTTTGCCATCCTTGGCCTCCACCCAGAATGCACTGGGTCTGGAACATCCCGGATGTTCCAGCAGTGGTCTGGAACATCCTAACCTTCACCCTTCCCTCCGTTTCCTCCCCTATGAGTCATCTGCCATTCTCACTTCATTTTCCTATCAGCTTCTTGGCCTTTGCTCACATCGTTCCCTATGCCTGTCCTGCCTTTCCCTACATATTCTACCTGGTGAACACTCCCTCTCCTTTCCAGACTAATCTCAATCATCATCCCCTTCTCTGTAAAGGAGAATCACCACCTGCCTCCTCTTGGCTGCTTTGGCCCATAGAATAACAACTCCTTTCATTTTCCTTCCCTTATAGGGCTTAATAGAGGCAAAAATGGGGGAAATTGTCCCTTCATTGGGACAAAGCAGCTACCATTAACCCTTGAGGTGGTTAAAGAAGTTCTTTGCCTGCATGTCTGCCTGCACTGGATATAACATTTCTGAGGGCCTTGACCTTGTTTTATACCTCCTAGTGTACTCTTAGTGTCCTCTCCTAGCACATAGTAGGGTCTCACTAAAGATCTAACTAAATGAGTTATCTCTACTGGGCCACTAGCTTCCTGGAGGCAGAAACAATGTCTTCTTTTTCCACTGCCTCACATTTCCTAGCACATATGGCTAGATAATCATATTAAATTCTTTCCACAGTGCCATCTGGAACCCTTCTTCTACTGTAAATAAATTCCCCTTTCACTCAAGCTCTTTACTCAGCTTTCCCTTCGTTTACTTACTGTATCTTAAACCTGGTTCTCCTTTAAGATGAGACTTCCCTCTTTGTCCTCTCAAGGACAAGAGGCTCCACATCCACACAGACCCTTTTTCCTAGGACCTAAGGTCAGCCTACTCCTAGATTCCCATTTCAACTCACTAACTACCCTCAGAAGCAAAATTACTGAAAAAGTAGTCAATACCCCTAGGGCCATCAGCCTCCGGTCCCCGTCTTCACTGAAATGGCTCTTAATAAAGTCATTTTGTCATGGACAATTCTTAAGCTTGTTTCTGGCTACTTCCATTCTCAGGTCATATGCTTTTCAACTTCTCTGTAATATATGACACTTGCTACAGCTGCTTCTTTTCCTCCTACTTCTCTGTTCTAACTTTTTCAGTGTTTTGAAAGCCCTTTGTTTTCTGTCTTATTCTTTATCTAGCAATTTGCCCTAGAGCCTCTCAGTCTTATTCTCTGGTTAAACCATCACCTTTGCAATGATGACTCTCAAGCTCATTTTTCTTCTAAAGGCAACGTCTCATTTATCCATCTGGCTCCGGAGAGCTTCTCTTGGGTAACCTAAAACACTTCAAAATCAACCTTCGGAAAGCTGGATTTATTATGTATCCTCCAATTTTTTTCTTCCTGTGGTGTCCTCATACTTAGTCAAAAGTACCCCCCAATTATCCTGTCTTCCAAGCTAGAAACAGAGGGAGTATTTCTAGACAACCTCCACTCTCTCCCTTTCAGCAACCAATTGCTTCCATTCTATTTCCGGTATTATTTTCACATCCTTTCCTCTCTATCCCTGTGAGCACTGTGTAAAAATAAACACACAGTGTCTCTAATCATGATTCTCCTGTTTAAGAAAGATAAACATGATTTGTGTACAAGTATTTGCATCCCCCTCTCCTTTACAGGAAATACTTAAGAATCATTTGCTATACCCATAGTGATAATAGGTCAAAAGAATTGAAAATTGAAAATAACCAGAAGTAGGATGAAGGGAAAGACGGGAGAAAGAACACATTCAAGAAAGCAGAGAGAGGAGTGGGGGAAAAGTCCTGGAGACCACACCTGAATCAAGAATGGATGAAATTTTAGGTAGAGTTCTAGGGTTTGAAAGAGAAAAATGGATGGCAGGGGGGATAGATTTTTATAACACTATTCCTGAAATTCGAATAAGGTTTTATATTGCGTTTAAAAATTCTTGGTTCTAGGGAGCCTGGATGGCTCAGTGGGTTAAAGCCTCTGTCATCGGCTCAGGTCATGATCTCAGGGTCCTGGGATCAAGCCCCGCATCAGGCTCTCTGCTCAGCAGGGAGCCTGCTTCCTTCTCTCTTGCCTGCCTCTCTGCCTACTTGTAACCTCTATCAAAAAATTAAAAAAAAATCTTTAAAAAATAAAAAAAAATTAAAAATTCTTGGTTCTAAAATGTGTGTTTATTTGACTAAGACATCACAAAGAGACTGGACCACGTGAATATCAAGGTTTAAATGATCTACACGTAGATTACTGTAGTAGCTCTATATAATGTCCTGGATGTTCCCTTCAAACCTCCAGCTGGGTGCCAGAGTGACATTTGAAAGATGAAAACTTGATTATGATAATGCCTTGTTTAAAAAATTTAAATTTTTTAATGATTTAGGGCATCTGGGTAGCTCACTTGGCCAAGCTTCTGATTCTTGCTTTCAGCTCAGGTCATGATGTCAGAGTTGTGAGATCAAGCTGGGTGTCGGGCTCTGCTTAAGATTCTCTCCCTCCCTCTGCTTCTTCCCTTCCCACCCCCCCCAAAAAGGGGAAAAATTCAGTGATTTATCTGAACAGTCACAAAAGTTCCAACTACTAATTTAAGCATGATTGCCCCTTTATACTGTGATTTTGCCCCAAGCATTCAACCAAAGCTTTAGACATTCCCCAGTACTTAAACCTTCCTGAATAGCTAGGAGTCCCCCAAAGATATCACCTTGCATATGATTTGTTTCTTCTATTTCAAATGGTCTCCTTTCCTTCCTCACATCACTAATTCATATATGTCTCTGAATTCTATACAAATTACAGCTCCTAAAATGCTTTTTCTGGCATCTGAATCTGAGTCAAATGGTTGCCCCCATCATCTCTGTAATCATAACCCATGCATTCTATATAGCCTATCATTCCTTCCTTCTCCTTGAGACAGCCAACATTACCGGATTGATGTTTGCTGCAAGATCTCTTTTCAGAGCATTTATAAACACCACATGCAATGTGTACCTCAAATACATATGTGTATTTTATAGAATTAGATTATGTGTGTTATAAAATTAATCAAGAATATAAATAGGACTATTGGGATCCTTTGAGCAAAAAGATGAAAACCTGCTGTAACAAATAGTGAAATACACCATCTCAAAATGTAAACTGAATCTTGTGGTCGTATATGAAGTCTCCTACAGGCCAGCAAATCTGTGTAGAACCCATGAATGATACAAGGAGTTAGACATACTCTAAAGTCAGTTTATAAAATCAGGGGATAAGAATGAGGTATTCAGGGTGCTTGGGTGACACTGTTAGTTAAGCATCTGCCTTTGGCTCAGGTCAGGATCCCAGGGTCCTGGGATAGAATCACACATCAGGATCCCTGCTGAGTGGGGAGTCTGCTTCTCCCTCTGCCCTCCTCCTGCTTATATACACACACTCTCTCTCTCGCAAAAATTAATAAATAAAATCTTCAAAAGTTTTTCTAAAAATGAGGTATTCAATAAAGGGATAAGAAAAACCAACTAAATACTTGAAAAAGAAGACTGAGGTTCCTACCTCAAAGCAAACAAAATAAATCTCATATTGATTAGATGCTAGAAAGCAATAACGAGTCCATAAATGTACTTGAAAAAATAAAGAAAATTACTTTTATTATTATAGAGTAAAAAAAAAAAATCCATTTTAGTATAACCTGAAGATTACTTTTCTTAAAGGAAAAGACTAAGTCGTTTGTTTGTAAAACTATCTTTCCATGGTAGTTGTTTCTTTTAAATGTTGTGAAATGTGGTTTTTCTGTTTTGCCTCTGGCCTTTTCTCAGTAAAAATGACACTAGAGCTATTGTTTCAGTCATACAATTCAAGGAAATCTTTATAGGCCATCAATATCAACCCTAGATTTCTAAGCTCCAATATCTCCTTAAGTACCCCCAAGATACTGAAATCTATCTTGTTTATAGAATTTTTCCACCTTGAAATTTTGTGATTCTTGGCAAATATTTTTTCTTACTGTTTATCCCAATCCTCATATTTACCAAGATTTTTTTTTCACACATCTATCTCTCTGTGAATATGCAAAACTGATTGCCCTTCTCCAGATGGAGAAAAGTAATGGGATTTCAAAATTTAACAGGCTGAATTTTCCACTCTCCCTCTCCCCTTCATACTAAGTCATTCTGGCTCCTGTAATGCCCTCCAATGTCCTGTTAAATATATCAAAATTCTACCTGAGTCCTTCATTACTCACTGTCTCTTGTTTGATCAGGTCACAGAACAGGAAGGGTAGCCTGAGACGGGAATCTAAGAGTGAGAAGCTGGAAATTATTCCTGAAGTTTGAGGACTGAGAATCAAGTTCAATGGCCAGAATCTTGGCACCCAGAAACAGAGGGCAAAGTAGCTAACAGCGTCATAGAATGTATCTAGGCCAAAGCAGTGAACTAGGCTACCCAACCACAATCTAAAGAAAGATCAATTTAGGAAAGAGGTAAAGTCAGAGATCATGATGGAAAGGGAGACATTTCTGTTAATGGTAAGACCTCAAGACCTCAAGGAAGACTTAGGTGTCTCAGGCACTTCGTAAAGAGGATGTCCAAGAGGATGGCGGGGGATGGGGTAGGGTGGGGAGAACACAGGAACATGAGTATGGTCACCTAAGCAGTTCATGGGGGTCGATCGTTCCTTGTTTTTTTCCCAACTCATATGGGTCAATTCATACTAACTTGTCCCACCCGCAAAACTCTGAAATTTTTCCATGTTCTTTCTCTCTCTTAAATAATAGAAGTAAACATGGAAGTTCACTTCAGTGTCATGAAATATAAGGAACTGTCCTAATTTGTTACTTATCTAGAACAGGGGTCAGCAGATTTTTTTTCTGTAAAGGGTCTCAGAGTACATATTTTATGTTTGCAGGCCACGCAGTTTCTATCTCAGTTATTCAACTCTGCTGTTGTAACCCAAAGGCAGCCACAGACAATACACAAAAGAATGGGCATGGGTATGTTCCAAAAAACTTTCATTTATAAGAAGAGGCAAGACATTGGCAAGCTCCTTGTCTAGAATTTGGTTGTATTAGGTGTTTTTGCTCACAATTATTAAATCCTAAGCTAGGTTTGGGAAATATTTTTATTACATGCAAATTTTCATCACAAAGATATTTTACAAAGGATCTGATCTATGATGTTTTCATAATGTTTCACCTATTATTAAAGGCAAAGAAATTTAATTTTGATTTTTATAATCTATGTTCTTAATTAAAAGTGAGAGACCTAACATGCCTTTTCTATTTCAAATCTGAGATTTGATATTATTGCTGCTGTGAACAGCAACAGAAAAGATGAGCTGAAAAGCATTTTTCCCCTAAGACAAGGAAGATCAGTGAAATATATCTTTAAAAAGTGATGTTGGAAAGTGCCTTTTCCTGGTCATCTGTTTTGTCTTGCACTGTAGCCAAAATAAGAGGCACTTACTCTTCTTTTATTTGTTTTTTATGGTTTCCAGTAAGAAGTCATTCTCTAATTCCACCACCCCACTCAGGATGCTAAGTAAACCTGTAGAGAAACACTCCATGAAGGAGTTCAAGTGGCCAGATGATCAATTATTTGCCAAAGAAACAGAATATTGCTTACTTGTCTACAATCCTTTAAAGAAAAAAAGAAAAATTAACAAGGAAAGAACAGTAAAGAAATTGAAAAGGTCTCAGAGTGTATCAAGCATCCACAAAACAATTTAATTTTCTCAGTCAAGATGCTGTAAATGGTAATGAATAAATCATGTCCCTATTTGTTATTATGCATCATCAGGTTACTTGTTCTGAGGTAACATAAGGATTCTCCTGCCAGATAGAGTGGTTTCATTTATTCAATAACTATAAATTTTTAGCATTTCTACTTATTTATCATTCATACTTTGTTACCACTTCTCATATTTCAAGAGCTAGAAGGGCAAATCCATTCCAGTGAGTTCACAATTCAATTCAATAAATATTAAGTGCCTACTATGTGCCTGGTAATGGTCTAGGTGATTGAATTTCAAAAGAGAACAAAGCAGAGACCTCTTTTCTCATGGAGTTTATTGTCTAGTGGAGAGCGATAAACCATATATAATAAATAACAAGTCAATTATTGAGTAGATTAGAAGATGATAAACAATGGTGAATTCTGAAGGCTGGGGCAAGGGTTGACAGTTCCAATATTTGGTAGAGGTCAAAGTAGGTCTCTTTGAGAAGGTGAAATTGTGAGCAAAGACTTCAAGGATATAATATGTCAGCCAAGAACATATCCGGGCAAAGAATATTTAAAGAAGGAAAGAACTAGAGCAAAAGCCCCAAGGTATGAGTATTCCTAGAAGATGGCAACAAAGTGAATGGTGTGGCTGGACTGAGGCAGGGAGCTAGTGATACAGACAAGGAGTTCATGGATTACCGGATTAAAAAATTGAGGCTAGGGTACACTTTGGGATATTCAAATGTCTTCTATTCTGAGTGAAATATGAGGCGATTTAAACACTTTGAACAGAAGAGAGACATGAGCTGACCTGTGGTTTTGCAGGATCTTTCTGGCTTCTGTGTTGATAGACTGAAGCAAAGTAAGAGTAGAAGGACGAAGACCAATTTGAAGGCTATTGGCCTAATCCTAGTGAACAATGATAGTGATTCTGGATGATGAGAAGTAGTCAGATTCTGAATAGGAAACAAAGGTTCAATCTTCCTCTGATTGATCCATTTGAAAACCCAGCCACCAAATGGAACTGTTACTATTAACTACACCATGTACTCAAGCACACTCATAAATACGTACATTTTTCTCCTGATATTCCTAAAAATTTGGAGGAAGATTGGAAAAAAAAAAACTATGTTCTAATCAGATTGAGAAGAAAAAAAAAAGAAAAAGAAAAACATTGAAAAGATAGCAGATAATGCTAGAATAATGTGTCGATCAAATCAGGCTGGACATGTATGATCCAAACATTAGAAATCAGATCAACCTAATAGTATAGGATTGGGAAAAGAGAGAATAGAAACCATGGCAAAGAAAATGCTAATATGTAGTTTTACATAAAAATATATGAAACTATTACCTTCAAAAGATTTATTATATTTGGTACATTTGTTTATGTGTTATCTATCATTGCATAACAAATTATAGCAAAACTTACCAGCTTTAAACAAGAGACATTTATTACAGCTTATGTGAATCAGGAATCCAGGCACAGCTTAGTGGGGTGTCTCTGAGACTAGATGTCTCACAAGATTGCAGTCAAGGTATTGGCTGAAGCTGCAGTCATCTCAGCTCTGGAAAGATCTATTTTTGAACTCATTCATGTGGCTTTTGGAAGCCTCAGATTTTCGTTGGTTCTTATCTTCAGATACCTCTTCCTCTTTGTGTGGTCTTTACCGTAGGGCTGCTCACAACACTATAGTTTATTTCCTCTGAGAAAGGGCAGAAAGAGTCAAAGAGATGGACAGAGAAACGTAGACAGAGAGACAGAAAAAGAAAGCACCCAAAATGGAAATCACAGTCTTCTTGTAACCAAATGTAACAAGCAACATCCCATTATGTCTGCTGTGTTCTCTCATTAGAAGCCCACACTTAAGGGAAGGAGGTCGTGCATGGACATGAGCAAGAACACTGCGGCCATCTTGGAACTTGTTGACTACAGGACATACTATTGCACAAGGAGTAAGGTGACAAGCTCCTAAGTAGTTACAGCAGACTAATAACTGGTGTTTTCTGACAACTAAGTGAATCTTAAATTTCACTTTACTTATATGGCTGAGTAATTGTTTCCCATTACTTGTTCTGAGTGCATTCATCCATTCATTGCTAAAGTTTGATTGTAATAAAATTCCATAATTTCTAGAAGAAAAAATGGAAGTAAATATGGTTATAATTCTGGGAAAGATTACATGTGATGCATCTCAAGTAATATTCTACATTTATTTTCTGATTATTCTCATAGAATAGCATATCAATATAGTCTATCACTTTTAATAGGTACATGGAAGTTTTAATTTTTGTGGTTTTAACTCGCATTTCCCTAATGATTAATAATGTTGTGTATCCTTTCAAATACTCATTGGCCATTTGTATATCTTATTTAGAGAAATGCCTATTCAAGTCCTTTCCTATTTAGAGATAAGATTGCATCGATGGTTTGAATTATAGCAATTACTTATATGTTTTGGATAATCCTATATTGGATATATGGTTTGCAAATATTTTCTCTCATCCCATAGATTGTCTTTTCACCCTTGTTGCATAAGTCCTTTGACTCACAGAAATTCTTAATTTTGATGTTTTGGAAATATCTTTATCAGTTCTGCCAATTACAAAACCACAACTTAGAACTTAGTGGTGTAGTAGCATATAAATTTGTTCTAAATGGTTTTTAAAAATCCCTATATAAATTTTGACCTGGGTGACAGAGTTCCCACGAGTTGGTTTATATCAGAGATTTTGACTTGCTTTATCTTGTGTAGAGTATTATAAGTGGTGGGGGGAAGAAGTAGCATATGGGAAAAATTCATGAGATATTTAGTGATTTCATATAATCATGTGACACTTTTGAGATAGCCATGTATTTTGAGGGGTGCTGGGTTAAATCATACACCACCTTTCATTCCTTCACTCTTGGTACTTGACACAATCCATCTGCCTCGTATACATATATTAAATAAATGTTATTCAGTCTTCATTTTATATTTTCTCAATGAGATATTTGCGCTTTGCATTTGACTGAGTGTGGACTTCTAGAGGATAGGGACCATACCTAAGTAACCAACCAAAGCAAACCAGTATTTCATAAGGAATGCTTAGTGACAATGACAAAGGTACAGTTTCAAAGAACTATGCACCTGGACACTAAGAAAAGACTCCTGGGAGAAGCAGGCAGACAGATCATATAGGGGCTAAACCAAGTGGAACCAACATCAGACAAGAAACAAAAAGGTACCAAGGAATCTGCCTTTTGGTTTTGATCTTTTAAACCTAAGGGCCTGAAGAGATACCTCTTCTAACTTTTTTTACTCCAATTTCTTAAGTTCCTGGACTTGATTTATATATTTAGTTTTGATCTTCTAAGTTCCTTGCCTCCTTTGGCTTTCTTCTGCCTGCATCTTCTTATTCTTTTCTTCCTGCCTTCATACATTGAATAATTACTAAAGCTTCCAATGTACCAGAGCATTAGAATCAAAACAAACAATTCTTGCCCTAATGGAGCTGACAGGCTAATGGGGAATAAAAAGTCAAAAATAGAAAAGTACAATTTAAAAAACTACAATAGAATGTGACAAGTATTATGAAAAGTAAAATGAATTACAGTGGAAGCAAAAAGGAGAATCCCCACACTAGTTTTGGGAGGGGGGAAAAAAAGCTTCCTAAAGGAAATTATGTCTAAGTGAGACTTGAATTGTATGTACAATTTAGCCAGAGGAAGCAGGTTATGAAATGGGATGGGATGTGGGCGTGGGGGTTAGTGGAGAACTCAAAACAGAAGAAAGAGGCTCTGCAAAGACCTGGGGTTGGGAGAGCAAGAAAGAGAAGCATGTGGGGAGTGGAGTGTGAGGAAGGAGAGACAGGAGAGTTAAAAATCTAAATGGTTAAAGCATTAAAAGTCAAACAGAAGCATAGTAAAGAGAACTCAGAAGGAGAAGGATCATAGGTATGTTAAAGAATTTAGACTTTCCATATAATGAAGAGTCACTGAACACTTTTAAACACAGTATAGCATATGTGTATATTTGGATTTTAGAAAAATCCTGTTCTATGGTGTGGGGAATAAATTGAAGAGGGGATCTGACTAGAGAAAGGGAGACTCCTGATAAGGTAAATGAAAATGAGATGATGGGCTGAATTAAGTAATAGAAGAAATAAAGAAAAAAGCGATGAATTGATCCATATCTAGGAATTCTAAAGTAAAGGGAAGGGAACAGTCAAGGATGATACTCAGATTTCTAGTTTTGAGTAGGTGGTGAAAGGTGATATAGAGCAGGTTGATAGAAATGATGAGCTCAGTTTTGCAACCATGGGCTCTCATGAGCCCTTTGTATCACCAAGAGACATCTTGTAAGAAGAGGGATTTATACGCCTAAAATTTATGAGAGAGGTTGCCCCTGAAAAGATGAACTTTGGGGTTATCTGCATAGAGAAAGAGGGTTATTAAAGCCACAACAGGAAATGAGGGAGAGACTGAAAAATTGAAAGTGTGCAAATTGAAATGAGAAGACAATTTAAGACAGGACATTGAGAAATACAAACATTTCAGGATTCTACAAAGGAATCTGAGATTTCATTGTCAGTGAGATGAAATGGAAAGAGTGTGATGTTAGGGATGGAAAGGGGGTCATCAGCAGTGGAAAGGGGAGTAGAAAGGTCAAACAAGAAAAAAGTTCAGAGATTTAGCAGCAAGAAAATCAGTCATTGCTGGCTTTGGCAAGAAAAGTTTCTACAGGTTGCAAGAGCAGAAGCCAAATTGAAAAGGTGTGAAGAATGTGTGGAGCTGAAAACTAGAGGCAGTGAATGTGGACAACTCTTTGAAAAGATTCAGTTGTGCAGCAGTGGTGATAAAGGACAGTACCTGGTAGGAGGTGGGAGGGGAGGGACATATTTTTAGTATGTGAGAACATGAAATATGTTTATGGACTGATGAATAAAAAAAGAAAAGTAAGACTTAAACAAAAAGACGGTATCATCATAGTCAACTCAGGCTACTGTAAGAAAATACCATTGATTGGGTGGCTTAAACAACAGACATTTAATTCTCACAGTTTTGGAGGCCAGGAAGTCAAGATGCCAGCATATTTGGTTCTGGGTGAGGACCTACTTGTTAGCTCACAAGTTAGCTCACCAAGGTGCCAGCATATTTGGTTCTGGGACCAAATCTAAGGACCTACTTGTTAGCTCACAGAAGCCACTTTCCCCCATCTCCTCACATGGTGGTGAGAAAAACTCTGGTGTTTCATCTTCTTCTTTTAAGACATTAATCGCACCATGGGGGCTCTCTTCTCTTGACATCATCTGAACTTAATTGCCTTCCAGAGACCCCCATCTCCTAATTCCATCACACCAGGGGTCAGGACTTCAACTATGAATCTGAAGAGACACAAATATTCAGCCCATCACATGTGTCTTAGAAAGGCAGGAGATAGGATGCAAGGATTAATCTTCAACCAGGGAAATAACTTTTCTTTCCTGGGACTTCTGCTTGTAGGTTTGGTGGCAAGAAGTTGGCTCTGAACAAGCATACAATTTATTGGCCAATAGTGAAGACAACAAATGAAAGATTTGAACAGAGTGGAGAAAATTCAGTAGAGAAATATACAAAGTATTGAAAGCCTTGTTGAGTTTGAGAACCAGGAATTTATACTGTCATCAACATGGACAGTTGTGTGATCATCTTCAATAACTCAGCTGTCCGGGTTAGAGCTACAGAAATAGGTCTCCTAGCCTGAGTATTTACCATGAAGATGGATAGAAAGGCAATGTGACTAGAGTTTTAAAAAACTGGCCAAAGAAGGCTTGGAATGAGGGCCCAAGACAACAAAGCAAGACAGAGAAAGTAAAGAAGACAAAACAGAACAAACAGGGGAAGGTAGAGGGAATCACAGGCTGCCAGCCCTACAGAGTCAGGGAGAGCATAAGGGTACTGAGTGGAAAGGGAGCTGTGGTAAGAATGGGGCATTCAGATTTAATGTGCTAGAGGTGGGACAGTTCCAAGTGATGACAAGATCTGGGTGTGGCCGCAGTATTGAGTTATGGAAGAGAGGTGTAGATGAACATGGCTGAAGATGAAGTAATCAAAGAGCAGAGCCACTAATAGTGAAGCATAGTGTGGTAGAGCATAAAAAAAATTGGATCTAAACCATTGAAGGCATAATCATGAAATTTAACAGTGCGTGCAAGGTGAGATAGAGCAGGTTGATAGAAAAGATGAGTTCAATTTTGCAACTGTGGGCTCTGATGGGCCCATTGTATCTCCAAGAGTCATCTTATAGGAAGAGAGATTTCCAAGTCCCAGAAAATAAGTATATGACAATAGCAATCAAGGCCAGGGGATGATATAACCTGATGGAATAATCTCAAAGTGGTGGAGATCTCTACCAAAGGCTAACACAGTCATGCTCTGGAAGCAGCACTGAGGATAGAGGAGGATGGTGGACATATGTGGATTGTGGAAAGAAGTAACCCTTAAATGTAAGGCCATGTTCTTTTTCATGAAAGAGTTGGGTTTCTGTCAAAGAAAGGGAAAGAGGTTTAATGGAAAGTTTAGGGATGAAAAGAGGGATTTTTTTTGTTTGCCTTAGATAGGCACTATTAAAGTGAGCATACACATGGGTAGTTTGGGTCAGGGGGAAAAAAAGATCCAAAAATAGCAAGAGGGGGAATTAGACTGGAAGGGAAATGACAAAGGCTAACTAACCAAGATGGCAGGCAGGATGCAAGGTTTCCAAGAACATATGCTAGCTGTTCCTGGTGTTCTGCTGCCTGGTCTCTAGGGACTGAAGATGGCTGGGACAGAAGTCCTGGGGCTTAGGAGTGGATCGGTGAAGGTATCTAGGATTTGATGATAAAATGTATCCATTCATTACCCCCATCCCATGACTATGGACAGCTGAAACGTTCTTTCAGTCGATCACCCATATGCCCAACTTCAACTTGATGAAACAGCCTTAGTTCCCAATTACTTGTGGTTGTGTTCATTTCTTTTGACATGATATTCACTCTCATGACATAGCATACTGAGCTTGTTCCTAATGTATTCAGTTTATGTTTGTCAGTGACCTAAGGTATAACTAACTAGTTTACAAAGAGTAAGTACAAAAGGCCTCTGTTTTTTACTACCATCTGCATCAACAACTGCTTGTAAATGTTCGATGTTACAGAAGTAACATGTTCTCTGCAGGTTTGGTTTTAATTCTGAACTTTGCAAAACTGAATTTTTAAAAATTCTTCCAAAATATATGAAGGCATTCCAACATAAGATACATTTATTCTTTAAAATAGCAGAGAAAACATAAATAGCAGATTTTTTTTTTTCAGAGATTCTGGTTTTATTTTCTTTCCAGCTTTATTAAGATATAATTTCATATAAAGTTATGTAGGTTTAAGGTATACAATGTGCTCATTTGACAGACTTCTATATTATGAAATGATTACCAACCTAGAGTTAATTACCATATCCATTACCACATTTACCATTTCTTCTTTGTGGTGAGAAATGTAACTTCTACTCTCAGCAACTTTTAAATATAGAATACAGTAGTTACTATAGTTTTTATTAGATCCAGTAGTCACTATGTTTTATATTAGATCCTCAAAACTCCTTCATCCCATAACTGAAAGTTTGCACAGTTTGACCAACATTGCCCCATTTCCCTCACCCCCAGGCCCTGGTAACCCCCATTCTACTTTCTGAAGAAACAGACATTTATGATACTCAAAGTCCTAGATCATGTAGGAGTATTCCAAAGAAGTTTGGAAAGATGATGTAAGTACTTATTTTCAAAGTAGTTCAGTCCAGGAAATATGAAATTATTCCTAACAAAAGATTTACTTCTAATTTATTATTCATCGACCAGAAGTACTTTTGCAAAAAAAAAAAAAAAAAGTCACTTGAGAAAATGAAATAAAAAAGAGATACATCGAAAGTCTCAATTCTTTATTATTAAATTCAATAGACAAAATATTTACTCTGTCGGATTGCTGCAAAAATTTCTAAATGTTTATTGTCAATGCCTGTACTTGTGTTACTGTGATTCAGGAATAGGTCAGGGACAGGCATGTGTTTTCAAGCAAACTTTGAGCAGCACTGGCTTCATGGTCTTCATTCAACATATTTGTGAAGTTCCCTCCTAACTCCTATAGAGATCTTTGTTTGGCAGAAGGAATATAAAACTAAGATACTGATGAAAATCAAGGCCTCCCTTTTAAAAGTAGAAATCTGTTTATATGTTAATCTTACCTTTATAGTGTATTATCTTTTATAACCCAATAATTTGTCTAGGTGTCCAGGAAAAGAAAGCAAGAGTAATGACAGAATGAAAAAGAAAGGTATCCTGGAGTTACTTCATGTCATTGATTGATCATCCTGTGTAATATTTAGATCTCATTTTCTATCCATGTAATCTAAGCGAGCACAATTCTTACTAGTAATCAGCATGCTGGTAAATCAAACGGTCAGCATAATTTTCTGTGAAGGAGGAGTGTTCTTTTTCTGCTATTTCAAATGACAGACCATTGATTCTCTAAGGAATATAAAAAACTATTACAGATTTGAAGACTGAACCAATAGTGTAGACAACAAATGTAAGAATATTTTAGTGACTTATTCCAAAATTTGAGATAATCTCATTTTCCTCTGGCAATTAATCGAGGCTGAATTGGCTTAATATTTTGTCTCACGGTGGAAGCCCATGATATTTTAATTCCTTAAGGGGGTGTGCTTCTTCATTGAGGATGCTGTCACCTCTCTTCATTCCTAGTTACTGCTGTCATGTGACTTGCTTGCTCTCTACCGGGTCCCCAGAGCCTCTCACTTGGCAGCTGTCCCTCCATGTGTATAGACGTGATGGTTTGGAATCCTTCTCTTTTGTTTCTGAATCACTTATTATCTCCCTAATTAAAGGAGCTCTTTCACTAGCTTATGATGAACTATGTAGTGTAATGTAGGGCACTTGGTATTAAAAGGCACATTAATGGCAATCCTATTAACATAAGCAAGACTCTCTCCCACTCTCTTCTATATCTTCTGTTCCTCTCTCTCTGTCTCTCCTATGCTTTCTCCCTTTTTTCTATTTAGAATCCATTCTTACATGGGGTATAGGAGTGGCTGCAGTTCTTGGCTTTTCCATATTTGTAGGGAAATGAGGTACAGAAAATAATGAAACCATTAAATTGTTAATATTTTTCTATGCTAGACTTCATGCAACTGGGACAAAATGAGTTAACCAAGCAGAATTTTTTTCAATTGTATGTTTTTTCTCCCATGATGCATAGTCTTTATTCTCCAACAACAAAGAAAAAAAAAATCAAGGTTGAGAAAAAGATGTACAATGTGTGATGAAGAAAATATTCTGATAGAAATATGGGTCATAGATAATGTTATATTTGTTGGTTTAAATATATTTATTGAGCACTTACTATGTTCTAAGCTAGAAATATAGCAGTGAATAAAACAGATAAACATATTCTAGAGAACTAGTACAGAAGGTATTATTAAATAATTCAGCAAAATATACATTGTGTAATAATATAACTTCTGTCACAACATATAAAAACAAATTGATTTTGCAAAATAATATTAACCTTAGTTGGATACCCAGTTAATCAGAATGCTTTTGCTTGAAATATAAGAAAATTATGACATTCTGGAGTATGCTAGCTAGCTTCTTATTGGAGAGAAAGTATGATTTGACAATTTTGTGCTTAATGTTTCTAGGAATTTATATTCTCTTTAATTCTCTCATGTGCTTCAAAGCATTTAGGACTGCAAATTATATTAAGAAAATGCCAGAATTTGAACACGGCATGATCATGATAATTATTTCTAGTCTAAATGTTTGTTTATGTATTTACAGGACTTATTCCTTGAGCAAGTGTTTGTTAAAGAAGACTGGAGAGGCCACTTTTAGGCAAACAGGATTGAGGAATGGAACGTAGAAAGGACCCACAGGGACCCCCCTGCTGAATACAGAAAGGGCCATTGGACGACCCAACTCAAAATATCCATAGACCCTGCCTGACCAGTGGGTTACTTACAACCAGGCACAGTTACCAGAAAAAGGGACTATTCCATATGACGCCATCTTTACTCACCTTCCCTCTTTAAAACTGCTCCCACCGCTGCCTGGTGGCAGACTCTCCTGTGTTCATCTGCCAGCAACCCCCTTCTGGTTTCTTCAGTAAACCTCTCCCTTTTGTTGGGCTTCCAATGAATTCTTTCATCCCTCCCACTAATGGCTTCCACCTATCAACACCCCACGTTTGGGAGGGCTCCCGTCCTATCAGAAGAGATACCGCAATGACTTCCTCATAAGGCAAATGCTACCACAGATTCAGATATAATGGTTTTATATATATATTTATAATTGTGTATGAATTTATTTTGTTATGCCTCTCAGATAACCACACGTACCATCTTTCACCCACGGAAGTACAAGAACGTTATTGGAGGGAGAGTGTTCCTGCTGATCAGATATGCATGTGAAGACGCCAACCTTTTCTATCAGGGATTGTATTCTTCTGGCCACCTGGGGAAATAAGGAAAATCTGGCTTGGGCTAGAAGAAGACGAGTGTATTAATACTTATTTATGAAAACATCATATATTTTGTTCCTCCAGGAACTATCGCCGTCAGGGATTCGCTGCAGTGTACCCGCAGTGAAAATAGAAGCTGGAATGTTTTCCACATGGAAATGCGGCAACCGAACATGGAAGAAAGGCTAAAGGTGTTTTTGTTTGATTTAAAAGGGAAAAATTAATGCAGATTAATTATGATCTCGCTAAGCTGACAGTTAAGATAGAGGCCTTTTACCAGGGTAATATATTGTTCCATAAACGAATTTCTTAATAGGGCTGGAAGACTGCACCAGTTTTGGGAAGGTTAAGCAAGACCCCAGATAGGCACTGGACTAAAAGTCAACATCCACTAGAAAGCGAAAGGTGCCAATAGTTTAATTTAATCCTTTTCATCTTCTAAAGAAGATGATTCCCGCGAGTATCCTTGGTAAGCCCATTGCTGTCTGCAAAAGAAGGCCAACATTTACTTTTAGAGGTCTGTAATCAAATGACCCATCAAGTTAATTAATAAGATTTTAATACAGTGCAGTGAGCATGCTAATTAAGTTGTCAAGTGTGTACAGAGAATCTTCACACAAGTTATTTTTAAAAGTCTTTGCAAGTATGTGTGTGTGGGGTCCTGAGTGCATGACATTATCGCTGAAGCAATTACACAAGAGCCTTGGAAGGATCCATGGCTGGCTCTTTCCATGAAAGAAAAGTTGGAAAGAAGCTGAGGAGTCAGGGATGCAGAAAGAAGCCTTTTTTTTTTTTTATAAGTTTCATACATTTTGTATTTTGAGTTCTGTTCCAGGAGCATCTATTAACTGTACAAAACAAATTTTTAAGAAGGAAAACTTTGCACAAGACTCAACAATGGAAAGACAGAAAGGAGAAGGTAAAAGAAGGATAAGAGAAGAAGGGTGGTGGAGAAGAGTAGAGAAGGAAGGATGAGAGAAGGGAATTTGGGAAAGGAAAGCATTCAGACTGTCTTATTGCTACAATATTAGCCCTGAGCTGAATTCCCTCTTTCTTTCTATCCCCCATGCCCAAACTCTGGATTCAGTTCAGGTTTTCCTGGTCTCTCGTCCAGTGGATAAGCACGGATGCCTTCTGTCTTCCCTGATTCCAATGTTGTCTGCGCCAAGCTCCCCTCCAGCCAGCTTGTCTCACCTCAAAACCTCCCAGGGCCTCTCCACCACCTGCAGGATGAGGCTCACTGCCTGACCCCGGCTTTCTCTCATTTCTTCCTACCTTAAATTCGCGACTCTAGCAACCCTCAACCATTTATTTTTCCTTCAGCAGTATTTGCTATTTTGATTTACCATGCTATTGCTCATGTTGTCCCCAGCACATAAAAGAAAATGCTATGGCCTTCCCTCCTGTGTATGACATTGTTTTACGATTATCTGTTTATGGAACTGGTTTCCCTCCTGGGCTGTGGTATGATCAGGGCCCATTCTTTGACCTGGGGTGTTGAAGACTTTCACTAAATACTGACTAACACTGAAAAAGAGAGCACCATCATCTTAATAAATGTTTGGGGGCACCTGGGTGGCTCAGTCAGTTAAGCTTTGGCTCCGGTCGTGATCTTGGAATCCCCCCGGATAGAGCCCTATCTGGCTCCCTGCTCAGTGGGGAGTCTGCTTCTCCCTCCACCCCTCCCCTGCTTGTGCTCGCTCTTACTCTCTCAAATAAATAAGTAATATCTTTTTTTAAAAAAGAAGGAAAAGGAGAGACCCCTCAGCCTAACTCTGTGATCCCAAGAAAGGCATTTTACCTGCTATCTCTATGTATTCCATGTAAGAGCACAATACACCTAAAGAATGGATCTCTCCTAAAATTTTCCATTAGTGAACATTCAACTCGTGCCTAGAACCTAGAGGTTCCATGCCATAATATCATAATCATTGGTTGCCTCACATATTTATTATGGAAACTTTCAAACATAATGAAAAATAGAAAGAATAATTCAGTGAACCCCAGGTGTCAATATCTTGTCAATTTTATTTGGATATGTTTAAATTACTAGGACACCATTCTGCTCTGTGGACATTTCTCTCGCTAGTAACTGGCCAAGACGTGGGGAAAGTTCGTCTACATTCTTGCAGAGAGCCAAGGATTGTGTGTTCAGGTCAGGCCTGAAGGATATTAAAACAACTCAGGGGAGGAAGTTTCAAACACCCTACCTACCCCATTGAAACAAATGCTGCTAATCCCCCCACTCTCATACACACTAAATTCCTATCTACATTTTGGGGAGAGAAATAACAGTCTTTTTCTTGAATTATCAAAGATAACCCCAGAGAAATCAAAACTTCCATTTCAAAACACTCATGCTTACTGTGATTACCGCAACAATGATCTTTTTCTAAATACATAAGTTATATTAAATGACTTAAGGCACTCAGAGCCTATGTTAGTTCAATTCAGGAACTTTTTTTTTAAATTTAGGTAAAATTGGTATAGAACATTATATCAGTTTTAGGTGTAAAATATAATAATTCAATATTTGTATACTCTACAAAGTGACAGTCAGAGTAAGTCTAGTTACCATCGCTTACCATACAATTGACACTTTACCTCTTTTTTGGCCTCCCCTCAACCACCTTTGTCGCTGGTTACCTAGCATTCTGTTCTCTGTACTTAGGAATTTTGCTTTGTTTTGTTTTTTTGGATTCCACACATATGTGAAATCATACAGTATTTGTCTTTCTCGGTCTGGCTTATTTCACTTAGCATAACACCCTCAAGTTTTATCTATGCTGTCAGAATAGCAAGATTTTCTTCTTTTTTGTGACTTAGTGTTCCATTGTGTGTCATGCCACACTCCTTTATCTGTTCATCTCAGGTGGTTTCCATGTCTTGGCTTTTGTAAGTAATGCTGTAGTAAACATAAAGGTGCATATATTTTTTTTTAAATGGTGTTTTCATTTTCATCAGATAAAGACTCAGACTCAACATTGCTGCAATACGTTAGTTGCCCCTAAAGAAAATAGCAACAATTAGTTCGTCTTGCTTTGTTTTGTTTTGCTTTGCTTTTGCTTTTGTGTTAATTATGTCAGTATCAGTCCAGTCCAACTCAGGGATTGCTGGACCATTGGGTAATTCTATTCTATTTTAATTTTTTTTTGAGGAACCTCCATTTTGGTTTCCACTCTGGCAGCGCCAATTTTCATTCTCACCAACAGTGCTCAAGGGGTCTTTGCAAAAGAAATAAAAGGCATCCAGATAGGAAAGAAAGAAGTACAGCTGTCACTATTTGCAAATGGCATGATAATATAGGAAACCCTATTTCTTCTTCTTACCTATTTGCCACGGCTAGGACTTCCAGTACTATGTTGGATAAATGTAGGGAGACTGTACCTTCTTATATTCCTCCTGACCTTAAAGGTAAAGTTTTCAGCTTTTCACCATTGAGTGTGATGTTTTCTGTGGGTTTGCTGTATATGCCCTGTATCATGTTGAGGTATGTTTACTCTACCTTTACTTTGGTGAGTTTTGATCATACGTGGGTGTTGAATTTTAATTTTTTTACACCTCTTGAGAGAATCATATGATTTTTACTCTTCCTCTTGTTAATGTGATGTATCACACGGAATGATTTGCAGATGTCAAACCATCTTTGTGTTCCTGGAATGAATCTTACTTGATCACAGTGTATAATTCTTTTCATGTATTATTGAATTCAATTTTCTAATATTTGGGGGGATTTACCCATCTCTGTTCATCAGGGACATTGGCCTATATATATTTTTTAATTTTTGTATTGGTCTTGTGTGGTTTTAATATAGGGATAGTGCTGGCCTCATCAAGTGAGTTTCCTCAAATTTTTGGAAGAGTTTGTGAAGGATCAGGAACTTTGAGAAGAAGAAGAAGAAAAAGAAGAAGGAGGAGGAGGGGGTGGGGCGGGGAGGAGGGGAGGAGGAAGAGAGGAAGAAGGAAAGTTTAAGTCGATAAATCTAATTGTGGGCAACCTGCTTCCCAAGAAGAGCTGTAGACACAGCGGTTTAACTTTTTTTTTTTTTTAATATTTTATTTATTTGACAGACACGGTGAGAGAGGGAGCACAAACAGGGGCAGAGGCAGAGGGAGAAGCAGGCTTCCCGCTGAGCAGGGAGCCTCATGCAAGGCCCCATCCCAGGATCCCGGGATCAGGACCTGAGCCAAAGGCAGGAGCTTAACACCTGAGCCACCAAGATGCCCCACAGTGTTTTCCCTTTTGGAGTTAGGGCAACTCCCCGGAGGAATATTTACAACTACCAGAGGAAGAGCAGCTGAAGCCACCAAACCGATGTGAAAACTCTGCTGGGGCTGAAGGAACCATTTCTCTTACAGAGAGATAAAACAACAGATCACAGTAAAGGAAATCAACTCGTTTCTTAAAAAAAAATACATAGCAAGTTTTATATTGATATATATGAAAGACTGAGTACATGTAAGAAGAAAATGAATGCCAATAAGCCAAGCAAATACTCAATCATCATCAACAACAAAAAAATTGTACTTTTTCCAAATGTTTCAAACCCACTGGCTTGTTCTGATTAATCAGATTGTCTTTGGAGAATCTCTTTTTAAAAATGTTAATGCTGATAATTAGCCCTGGTTAAAAAAACAGAAGTGAAAAAATTACCATTGTTGCAATACGTTAGTTGCCCCTAAAGAAAATAGCAACAATTAGTTCGTCTTGCTTTGTTTTGTTTTGCTTTGCTTTTGCTTTTGTGTTAATTATGTCAGTATCATTAAATACAGAAATCTGCCTCTTAGTTTGTGACCAGCGGATGCGAATCGTTTTACATACTTTAGCAGTGATGTTTTATCTACACATGCAAATGCACGGGCAAGTTGCCTTGAGAAGAGGAGAGGCAGCAATTAAATATTTTGACCTGCTTACACTCAAGTATAAATGAAACATTAATAAACTATGCCTATGGTAATAATCTGACCGCTTTTACATCATTTTCAATTTTTAAAAATAGCTTTGAAAGATATAATCTGCTGAGGGCTAAGCCATCAGGCTTTGCAGGTTTATATATAATAAGAAAGACAAAATGTAAAGAAATGATCTCTTGGTTAGGGAAAACCTTTCTTAACTAATGCTACTACTCAAGGTTTCTTCTTTTCACAGGATATTATAGTTTCCCAATGACATTTTAACTTCCTTCATTTGATTTCACAATTACCTATGAGTTAGGAAAAAAAATTATTGCCCATTATTCTCCAATGTTCAGAGGAATTACAAAATAGGTGATTTTTCTGGGTTGCTGGAAATGTTATACAACTTAATCAGAATTGCAGTTACGTTAATATACACATATGTAAAGTTCCATCAAGCTATATATATACATTACAATTTATGCAAATTATAGCTTAATAACAATATTAGCAATATGCTCAAAGCTGGGTGAACTAGAGAGGTTTTCATCTACCATGTAATGGCGTTTAAGTCCTGTTAAGGGGATCATCAGTAGAAGCTTCTTGCTAAAATAATACAGCTATTTGGTTAGATAAATAAATATTCACTGAAGCGGTAAGAAATTTTACTCACTAAGCAAAATGCAAAATAATTTCCTAGTCTAGTAATCAATGTCCACATCCTTTTTAGGAGTAAGATGATGCACGAAGTAATTTCATTGACTTTTTAATGAAATACCCGATTATATAAGTAGGTGCTCACTTAATAAGTAGCACCAAAATAGTTGTTCCCTTTCTTTCTTTGTGATTTAGCCATTCTAATTCTCGCCCTAATGGACAAAGTCGGTCAAGAAGCAACACTTAATTGTTTTGCCTACTTAAATTACATGAATTTACCACTCTGATATTTATATTTAACCTGGATAAATTTGGAGAATATGTTAGCCTCAGTACAATGAGACATCTGCCAATTTACAATGTTGGGGCTAGAGAGGAGAGGTTTGGCAGACACTTGAACATTTACTTCTCTGTGGTTTGCAAGGCAGAGGTTATTGAAAACTCAGATCCATTTTCCAGTGCCCACGTTAACATATTTGTTAGGGCTCTATTTTGCAAAACATTACATAAGTAACTTGAACACACAGACCTATTTCAGAGGGATGACATTGGTACCGGCTATGGCTGACATAGGTTATCCCGCAAAGTCCATTGCAACCATGTGCAAGATACAGAAGAGTCACTAGAAACAGGCCTCCCACATTACTAATGCCACTCAGACAGATCTGGTAGGCCTTGAGCACTGGGACTAATGAACTTTGACCACATTTAGCAATTCTCTATGTCAAAAAAGTACAACTCTTTATAAATTGCTTCTTTGTATGCATAGTATTGCTTAGAGAGTATTAGTGGTATGTTCAGGCATGATATGGGCTATCTCAAAAAAAAATGAAGGAAGAAGGAGCCTACCTTGGGATTCTAAAGGCCAACTGAATTCAGAGGGCGTCTAGCCCTCTTGAGTAGATAGTAAAAAATTCATCTCAAGATAGCATGCGTCTGGAATTACCTATTGAGTCTTCATTGATATTTCATTAGGAATTTCACCTCATCTGCAGTGTAATGCCTAGAAGTTATTGAGCTTCCTTGATTTTTTTATTAATAATTACAGATCCCAGCAATCAAGAGATGGAATGAAATTATCTTTTTCATGGTTCACACATACTGTCATTTTGGTTTGCTGGTGGGATTTAAAATAATTTTAGTGAAATAAATCAGGCCTTCCTGTGGTTCTTTGGCTTCTGATAACAACAAAAATAAATGAAAAACATTTGTATTAAGTATTCCTTTATATAACTGATGAGATGTTAGCATACCCAGGAGTTTTGTGCTAGCAAGAGCAAGTGGGGCACAATGGCACAGAGCCACAGTCATTGCCAGAATCACAGTCACTCGACCACTTTTATTTCAGTGTCCTATATGTGTGTGTGTATGTGTGTGTTGTGTGTGCATGTAAACACAACATGATTTTGTCTCATACCCTATCAGGTATCTCCTTTTGTCTTCATCAGAGTGTTGATGTCGAACCATCCATACATTTCAAGGGCATATCAACTAAAAGGGGATTAAATGGCAATCTTGGGTTGAATTAAATAAGACTTGTATATAGTGCTGGCATCTGAATTAACTCCTCTGGGCATCCTTTTTTTTAATGCAATATTGGGATTGTGGCCTCTCTGCTTAGTTTCTCACTTCATATATGCTTATGTAAAGTTTAGCAAGAACAGACAATTGTTTCTAACTTAGAACCTCAAAATGATAAAAACTGTAATATGCAGTTAGAAATATTATTTTCTCCAAGGCAGAAAAACTTACCGGCATAAACTCAAAAACTGCATTTCCCTGGCTTTTGTCTTAAAGTAGAACTGACAGCCATGAGTTAAGGAAATAATTACGGGAAAGGATGCAGGGGAATATAAAGCAAGAGAGAAGAGACATGTAATACCTATGAATTACAACTCGGCATGGTCAGCATTCTCATTTGTAGAGATAGTCTGACTATGTATTATCTGTACATAAATAAATATGGTCACAGTACATGTAAAATATTTATAAATTACTTGTCAGATGCAAGTACTTATTTATATTTGATTTTTACTGCTTCTATCACTGCACAATCAAGGCACTTTAAGGAAATTAAAAACACAAGTTAGTTCTAGCTGTACCTATAATAAATTCAACTTCATAAAAATAATTAATCCTGGGGCACCTGGGAGGCTTAGTAGACTGAGCAGCTGCCTTCGGTTCAGGTCGAGATCCCAGGGTCCTGGGATCAAGCCCCACATAGGGCTCCCTGCTCAGCAGGGAGTCTGTTCTCCCTCTGCCTCTCTCCCCTGCTTGTGCTCTCTCTCTTGTGCACTCTCTCTCTATCTCTCTCTCTCACACAAATAAATACACAAAATCTTTAATAAAAATAAAAATAATTAATCCTGCATCTGGAATATAATTTTGGTAGGTTGACTTCCTTTTCTAAAGAATATAGTAACCGGTGAACTATTGGTTAGCAGCACCTAGGTTCAGGTGCTAGATCACAATGGCATCATGTAATTTCCCTCCCATAAAATTTAACAAAATGAGAAAATAAAACCAAAGCCAATCAAAAATCTTCACCCACAGCTACAAAACAAGAACAGGAGGATAACATAATGCTATCCAATAAACTAGTACAAAGAAAGAAACAAACGTTTCTGGAGGGAAAGGGAAAATGCACAAAAAACAGATCAGCTCCCAACCGTGCCCTCATCCTCAGAAAGAACTTGGAAATACTCCCTAATACCATATAAATGGCATGAAGAAAAGGCAATTTTTTTCTTTTGACTGAACACTGGTCAAAAATGCTCCACCAGAGGAAAAGTGGGTGAAGTCGGGAAAAATGAACTACCTCTGAGGGACCTCTGAGAGAAGTAAAGGCTGCGGGTTACACAGTGAATGGATCCTATCCTATAGTATATCCCACTAGGTAGAGAGACTCCAGAACAGAGCTGGGGGCAGAGGTTAAAGGAGAGAGTAGAGCCCTGAGTTCTTTTTTTTTTTTTTTTAAGATTATTTTTATTTATTTGAGAGAGAGAGAGAGAGAGAGATCATAAGTAGGTAGAGAGGCAGGTAGAGAGGGAGGGGAAGCAGGCTCCCTGCTGAGCAGAGAGCCGATGTGATGCTCGATCCCAGGACCCTGAGATCATGACCTGAGCTGAAGGCAGAGGTTTATCCCACTGAGCCACCCAGACACCCCGAACCCTAAGTTCTAATAAAGATGACAAGCCACTTCATCTGAGCCCTTCCCTGTGCACGACCATCTCCCCTCCTCCCAACCCTCTGGCTATAGAATATTGACCAGAACATGAAATACTCGGCTTTTGGACTCTAGCTTGGAGGAACAGAAGGAAGGAAATATAGGGTAGTGTTAGGGACTTTAATTTTCAAGGGAAATTAAGTATCTGAGCCCAGCCATTCCTTTGGAAGCAAGATGAAAAGATAAGATTCCATCTTAAAAGAAAATAAGTACATTGCTTAAAAGTGGAAAAAAATTCCTTGCAGTGGCTGCACTCTCTAAAATGACTCGTTATCAGCACAAATTCGGTAAACTGAGCACTTAAAGACAAATCTTTCTTTCCGCTCTAAAACCCACCACTATTTTGAAGGAGGTCAGCGCACCTGAAGATCAGCTCATCTCAGTCCTCTCTCCATTTCTATGCTGAATCAGCACCCACCTCCACAATCTTAAATTCCAATATTCTATTCAGATCACAACCCTATCCATCTGGGTTCCCACTATTCATAATTTTCCATTTCCAGCCTCTGTCTTTTCTCTAACCTATAATCTCCTTGCTCCAACTTCCTTCCCTATGCAGTAGAGACCCTATGAACCATGATCCTAATTACCAACTCTATTCTCCCAGAAACATTCTCTGTCTTGGTTTCTGTGAGTCCACCTTTTCTTGGTTTTGCTCTCTGGTGTCTTCTGTACCAGAACATTTTTCCACCATTATTCCTAGAGGTGAGCCTTCCCTAGGTTTTCCACTCTGTCCTCTTCCCTCACCATATGTATCCAGTTTGCTTTTGCTGCTCTAACAAAATGATTACAAACTTAAAACCTAAATTTACTGTTTTAATAGTTATGGAGGTCCTAAGTCCAAAGCCCATTTCATTGGGCCAAAGTCAAGGTGTTAGCGAGGATGGTTTCTTCCAGACTTTCTGAAGGAAGAATCTGTTCCCTTTCTTTTTCCGGTTTCTAATGGCCACCTGTGTTTCTCAGCGTGTGGCTCCTTCCTCCGTCGTCAAAGAGCAAAACTTCAACCTCCTTCTCTGACTTTGATTCCTCCTGTGTCTCTTTTATAAGGACCCTTATGTCAGGCCCAACAGATAACCCAGGATTATCTTAGTTTTATCTTAATCTTAAATCCTAATTTAATCACGTCTGCAAAGTCCCTTTTGCATTTAAGCTAATAGTCACAGATCCCAGAGATTAGGATGTAGATATATTTGGAGAGGGGACATTATTCAGCTTATCATAACATCCATTGTTCCTGAGATTTTAATTCCAAAGTCTTTTAACTATAACTCTTGTGCTAAAGATTCTCTAAATTAGTTTCTGCCGTGGAGCAGGCTAGAGCTATGCAAGGTAGCTGAGCAAGTGACCTACTTCTCCAGTTCCTCCACGTGAGTATTCCAGACAACTCAAATTCAAAGTATCCAAATAGTTACCAGTCTGGTTTTTGTACATTTTATCTTAATACAATTGTTGTCTCCCTTCTCCTATAATTAAGCTTCTTCTTCAATCTGCACCAGTTTCATGAGGATGTAACCATAACTAAGGGACCCCATTCTTCCATTTTCACCTGCTTCCTCCAAAAAGCCTCTCTCCAACGTCCTCTGACTAGGTCAAACTTCTCTATGTTATGCTATCTATTAACATGATAAACATTATCAACCATCCCATCTATTGTACTTAATACATTATAATTTTTTAAAGATTTTATTTATTATTTGACAGAAAGAGACACAGTGTGAGAGGGAGCACAAGCAGGGGGAGAGGGAGAGAGAGAAGCAGGATTCCAACTGAGCAGGGAGTCTGATGTGGGACTTGATCCCAGGACCCTAGGATCATGACCTGAGCCAAAGACAGACGCTTAAGGACTAAGCCAACCAGGTGCCCTAGTACATTATAATTTTATACAGAAATATAATTTCGTATCAATTTCTTGGTATGGCTATTATACTTATCTGTTTCCTCCATTAAACTATAAGCTCCCTGAAGGAATAAAGCTTGACTCTTCTTAGATAATAGTGTATTTCACTAACTTTCCAGAGGTCCTGGCGCTTAGAAGACACTCAGCCAATAGTTGTTAGTTGAATGGATGGTGAAGTAAGTCCCTGTGCTCTGCCAGGAACTGTGACAAGATTTGAGAGAAAATAATAAACCATCCAAACACAAGCAGGTCCCACTATTTTTTGAAATCTTTCTTTAAGTAGTTTTGGGTTCATTTTGATGGACAGCGAAATTAATTGAAGTTTATTTTTTATAGTGCTTTTCCCTAAAAAAATAGTCCAGAAGCAGGAGTGATATTTTCTCCTGTTCAGTTTTCTTGGTAAAGAATGCAGATACATGGGGCACCTGGGTGGCTCAGTGGGTTAAAGCCTCTGCCTTCTGCTCAGGTCATGATCTCAGAATCCTGGGATTGAGCCCCACATCAGGCTCTCTGCTCAGCAGGGAAGCCTGCTTCCTCCTCTCTCTGCCTGGCTCTCTGCCTACTTGTGATCTCTCTCTCTCTGTCAAATAAGTAAATAAAATCTTTTTTAAAAATGCAGATACAAATTTCTTTTTATTGACATGCAGAAATGGCTTTAGATTGAGTAAGGCAATTTTTGCTTCTGGGCCAACACTTCCATATTTTGTGGGGAAAGGGATATGAAAGACAATGCCACTATAGTAAATAATACTTTTTCATAATGTATGAAATCCCTAGTCTCAATGGTTAAAGTTTCCTAGAGCTGGAGTTGTGATTAGCAATAAATAGTCCTGACAATTTTTGATTGTCACCTGACTTTGTGGTAGAGAACTGGGAAGGGAAAGGTGATCTTCATTATTACCTGCCTTCTAGTAACCCCAACATTGTGGCACAAGGTCTTCTAATTTGATTATGTGGATAGCATGAGTACAAAAAAAACACAACTGTCCCTAATTTATGTAGCTTTAACTCAAATAATTCTCAAGATCACCACAAATGAATTTAATCATGGCCTTTTTCTAATAACAAAGCTTGCTAAAAATTTTAATTTCCTACTTCCATTCATCCTTCTGAGTAATTGGAAAATAGAAACCGAAAATTTCATTTATCATATTTTTATTGAAAATTAGTTAGCAACAGATAAATTAGAGTAGCTAGAAAAGAGAATGCAGACATCAAAGACCTCAGAAAGTCAGAAAGAACTCCTTTCTGAAATCAGTTTTCATGGTATAAGAAATATCCCACCTTGCAAATACGGTTATTTCTAATAATAAATCTGTCAATGTCAGTCAGAAATACCATTTCCACAATATTTGCACAATGTTTATTTGTCTATTTTATACATATGAACTCCTTGAGTCAAGGGTATCCAATTTCCTAAGCGGAAAATGGATCTACCGATTTATAATGTGTTTTCTGTTCATGAGTACAATTCAACCTCCACTCCTATAAGGTTTCAAGTACAATTCATAATCTTGAGCAGCTAATGGCAAGAAATATACAAGAATCACATCTGAAAATCTGTAAGTTTTCTGAATGGGGTCTTGCTAGAACTTCTAGCACCCAGCCTACTGTGAGACTTAACCATCTGTAAGGCCTCCTTCTCTTTATTCTTCATCACTCAAGATGGTACATTTAAGAGCCTCTTCATCATTTCGCCACAGCTTGGTATCTGAAGAACGCAATCAACAGTTGTTTACTGGGAATGTGGCACTGCTTGAACTTGACAGAAATCTAGTGTTTACTTCCCTCTACCTACTTCCTAGACTAAGAATTCAACAAATGGCCATTCTGCCTTTGTTTCAAAACTAGTCAAACCCTTTTTATTCTCTAGTTAGGTGGTGAGATTTTACTGTGAGACTTGCTACCACTTCCCATTGATAAATCCCATTCTTTGAATTGGAGAAACCCACAAGGCTCAGGGGCACCTTTCGTTTTCAGCGTCTAACCCATATGAACATTTGAAGAGGTTTGACTAAAGATAATAAGGTGATACTTTTTTTCCCCCCCTGGCTTTTCAAATTGGAATTAATAAATGATGTCTTTAGTTGATTAAGTCTTAAAGCCAATTACTACCAAAGAGTTCTTGTGAGATTAGTCAGATTCCATAATTTGAAAGAAATTTGAACATGTGATAGCACAATTCAATATTTATAAAGGTTTCTCTCTGCAACTGAAGAGATACCTGTTAATGGGTTTCTAAAAATAAGGAGATTCGGTAATTATCACTTAAACAACTCATTATCTATTTCAGAATTATAACAGTCGAGCTCTTTATCATTTCGAATTCAGATTTAGAGGAGAGTGAAGAGAAACTGTAGTCACTCTTCTTTTCTTAAAGGCAGGCCACTACATTATGTCACTTTTCCAAAGGTACGATGGAGTAATCATGGAGGTTGTTTTCGCTTTTGCAAAAAAGCCTTCATTTTAATTCCCTAAGCCAGTACTGAATTTTTTTCAACTCTATTTTTGTCCTTTTCCCCCTGCTGCCACCTCATTGTTTTACAAGTAATGATAAATGTGATAATGAGTAATGACATCTATTCGTGGAAAATGTGGAAGGTCTGAAGTTACAGTACTTTTCATTAGGAAAATGTGTCTCTAACAGAGTCAGGTACTTTGACTTAATCAGCCCAGCTCCAATTCTGTAAAAGAAATGAATTTTCCTGAAATTTCATTGAGTCCCTGTTCCTTCCTCCCCCTGCTCCCCACCACTCAGTCCTATGCACTACACAAGCTTTTTCATGGTGTTTAAGTGTAAAGAAATGTTTCAACTCTTATTTTTATCCATTAAAATGCAAATGATGTAGGGCTTTCTGATTGTTTAATCCCCTGGGAGCTTTTGGATATGCAACATTGAGTACATGTTTTCAAAGTGAATTCTTCTATATCCTTCATCTTCTCCCTTCCAATAAGCAGGACACAGTGAATGATTAGTGTTAAGCCAGGAAAGCGAGATGTACATAGAGATTAAAAATGACCTTGCTTTCTTGGTCTCCATTTGGGACTAACTATATGACGCACAGAGGCCATTTTAAAAACTTATGGTAGCACTTGTTACTGGTACAGCTCTTGCATATCAGCATTTCAAACTATTGGTCTCTAAATGAGGTATGTTACTTGAATGCCAACTAAAAAAATACCTGTGTAATTAAGGTAAGAGAAAAGACCCACCACAAAAGTCTGTGGGTTTAGAAATATAGAAATTTATCAGTTGGACTTGCAAAGAGGAGAAGAGTTGTTAAATATTCAAATATAAAGTATTTACTCCTACAGATATAACTTATCTATATGATTCCAATTATATGTATAATAAAATACATAATACTATCAAAATAAAATGTAAATTTGCACAAAAAGAATGAAATCAACGTATCTATAGCATGGAGTGGGTAAGAATTTTAAAAAGATAATATATATCATTTTTATATTTATCAATCTGTATATCTGATATGTATATTATATGTGTACATCCCTGTAGTGAATTCTAGGCTTTTTAATATTGTGGACAAATAGGTTACCTGGTATATTAAAGCCTGTGTGTGTGGAAGTCTGGTCCTCTGAGATACGTGGTGTGTAGTTTGCTGTGTTTCTAGCCCCTCCCTTTCCAACCATTGTGTTCTCAATCCATTTCTGTACATGTTCTTTATTTCCAAGTGACATTTTTAGTCACCCAAAATAGAAAATAGGGGTGCCTGGGTAGCTCAGTAGGTTAAGCATCTGACTCTTGATTTTGGCTCAGGTCATGATCTCAGGGTCGTGAGATGGGGCCCCACATTGGGCTCCAGGCTCAGCGGGGACTCTTCTTGAGGATTCTTTCTCTCCCTTTCCTTCTGTCGCCCCCTGTCTAAAATAAATAAATACATCTTTAAAATTAAAAAAATAAATAACATATATATGTAATACATCATATATAAGTACATAGGTATGATTTGTTATTATTTAGATGATAGAGTACATGTTATTTATTTTTACTTATGTAAGGGTACATGTATGTAATAAATAATATATGTACAAACACACACACACACACACATATGTTTCTCAGTCAGCTTCTTAACTTTCACTGAGTCATATCAACGTGCCTTTTTAAAATGATTAACTGTATCCAGATATCCCCTTCTATATACTCAAGGCCGTTCATCTTTAGTGTCTTCCCTTTCTCCTCTCTCTTCCAGGAATACTTACCACCCAGGCCACATGTGTCATCTAGACCTGGTTTTCCTTGGCTCATTTCATTCTTCATCAAAATGTACCTATTTTGTGTCTCAAATCTTCAGTTTCTCAGTCAGTATTATAAACTAATCTACTTCCCACATTCATATTTGCTATAACTACATATTATTCCCTCTAAGTTATAGAGGGAAGATGGTTAAAAATACAAATCCACTGTCATAGTAAAAATGTCAGGCAGGCTAGCATATAAGATACTGTATTTAGTACCTTGATGAGCCCTTTTCTATCTTCTTGAATTGCCTGATATAATTAGCTTTCTGCACTTTGAGGAAGTAAGATCTACTTTATATTGTGGATATTCAGGAAATGTATTCCCAAACCCATGGTGGCCACAGCTAAGCCAATAAGCGTATCAATTATGATTCCTTTGGGGAAGACTGCTTCGAATGTGCGTTCTTGGATCTGACTAAAATATTTCCTTTTCCCTGATCTTGTTTTCATTATAACTATTAGCTGTCAAAAACAAAATAAAGTTTCACCTAAATTACTTTTGAGCATAATATTCGGGGGTTTTTTTTTTGGTTTTTTTTTTTTTTGCTCCTAACAAGTAACACCTGAGTATAACCATTATCAACAAACTCCTCTTTCCTATCTCTGGACCAGAACACAGGAAAGCTTTCCTACTTCAGAACCATGGGACTATCTTGTAGTCACTTTACTTCCTGGACAATAAATATTAACCTAAGTGTTTACCTAAATAAATTTGAGGCCATTTGAAGACCCACTATGTAAAGACCTCCACAAATTCTCTGCCTGTCTGAAAATGATACTTCAAAGGAGGCTTTTGGTTCAGTTAGCCTCTCAGACCCCAAACATTTCTACTTCTAGCTTTAAAATGCTTCCCTTCTTTCTGGATGGAGAAGATGGTAGGCTAATTTCATTTCTCTGAGTCAAAAGATTTTTTTTGGACCAGTTGATAAAGGAAACAATGCTGCCTGCTCGCCATCTATCTGAGGAATTTTGCAAGTGTTGGAAAATTAAATTCTTAATCTATGAAGATTCTTATTCAAATAAACTACTTGATTCAATAATGCAAATTTAATTGCTCCCAGAGTTTGAAGAGCATTGTTTTTATAATATGGTAATTAGTTTAAACTTGTTCATGTTATAAGACACATGAAGGCTTTAAGCAAAAATGAAATGGATCATATCTGTAAAAGTAGCAACTGGCGTTGAATGTAAATTTAACCTTAAATAAAATTATATGTTTCAAATTAACAAATATTAAACATTTACATAAAATTACATAGTCTATTGTTTTACTTATTCTCTTCTTCATCAATTCAAATTTTTTTAGTAACAGTTTAATTCTATGCCTATGTCATTTCAGCATGAAAATTAGGCTACATGGAACAAATAAGTAGAACAAATTTCTGTTCTTCATATATAAGTTAGAGCTTTCATAATATGTTAGAATCTTCTAGAAACAAATTACACCTTTCCTATTAATAGGTCCAAAGATGCAAGGATGAAGAGGAAACAAAAAGTTTCCTAAAAATGAGCTTTTATATCTCCTATATCTAGAAATGTGATCCAATGTTCTATCATAAGAGATTTGTTGAGGATTCATAACAGAGAGGGCCATAGAAAGCCAAGCACTTAAAAAAAATTTAACTCACCAAAATTTCAAAACCCTTCTCACACTTACCAGCGTCATAGGAGTGATGCATTTACTGGAACTGTGCATTCACAGTCTGAAGAAATACAGTAGTGCTACATGGTATTCTGATGCATTAAAGTCTTCTCTTTCGCTAGGGTTTGGAGGCCAATGAATGCACAACAGTTTTCCCTGAGCTTATCACCCTAAAACTCTCCTGTCTACATTTAGTGAGTATTATATTATTTTAAACTAAAAGCTAAGTTGCTTTTGTAAATGTTCACCATTCACTTTACTATGTACACTTTATCTCTCAAATATGTATATTTGTATATGTATATGTATATATGTATATACGTGTATATACATATATACACGTATATACATATATATACGTATATATACGTATACGTATATGTATATACATATATATGTATATATACGTATATATGTATATATGTATATGTATATTTGAGAGATAAAGTTATATATATAAAGTGTGTGTATATATATATTTGAGAGAATATATATATATATATATATATATATAAAATCTGGAATGATAACGTTCATTTCTTTGGCACTATCCAACCGCATTAGAACCATACAGTGAGTGCTTCCAGTGCCAGCATCACAGGGGTCATCATGACAAAATCAGGAAACCAAGCCACTAACTGGCTCTGTGACCCTGGGTCACTCATCTCACCTTTTGGGGCTTCTGGTGCTTCTCACATAAAATGAGGTGATTATACTTTTTCTAAGATACCTTTCAGGTATAAAACCCCATGGTGCTTCATTAGGGAAGCAAGTACAGGAAAGGAGTGATGTGAGCATGTAGGAAGGAGGAGTACCCAATTCAGAGCATGAATGGCCAAATCTTGGGCAACACAATCGATGTGTTTGAAAACAGAGGAATGTTTGTGGCAAAGCCAGCAGAAACAGAGAGAGAGAGAGAGAGATCTCTGAAGATAAGATGGTGTGGAGCCAGATTTGTGAGTCTGATGCTTTCCTTTGCTGAATGTGTCATCCAACCATGGGTGGCCTGCATGGCAAAAAGTCTTGAGTGTCAAAATTAAGTGAAGACACACCTGGCCAAACAGGTGAAAATTAGGAAAATTCCTAGAAATAAGAAGACAACAGAGAGGTGATTCTACTCTCTAAGGAACAATGGGATAGGCTGAAAAAGCAGCAGTGGGAAGATGTAAGAACAGGGTAGATAGAAAAGCAACTGTATGTCTCAGGGATTGGGCAGTGGGACAAATTTGTAGATTGATTCCAGGCAACTAAACACCGTAAATAAAAAGCATAGGTTGAATCTAGAGTTGCTACAATGTATCATCTATTATATGCACATTTTAACCCATAATTAATCTGTATACAAAAAAAAAAAACAGGAATATATGAATTTATACTCAGGAAAAGTAGTTAATAAAACAGACTCTGAGTGGTGTTAGATACTGGATTAACAGCCAAAGATTTCAAGGTAGCAATTATAAATATGTTCAAGAATAATGAATATGGTTAAAGAATTGAAGGAAAATATCAATGAATAAACAGATAACCTAAGCAGAAATTCTAGAAAATTAAAGTTATTAAAATAAAAACTTCCCTGGACGAGCTTGATAGAAAAATTGGACATGGCAGAAGAAAGAACTAGTGAACCTGAAAATAAATCGGTACACATTACCCACTTTGAAGAATAGAAAGAAAAAAGATTAAAGAAAGATGAATAGTACCTCAGGACATGTCTATCCTGAAGAATGTTCTGTATGCATTTGAGAAGAACGTGTATTCTCCTGCTGCTGAACAGAATGTTTTGTGTATGCCTGTGAGGTCCATTGAGTCTAACATGTGGTCCATGTGTAACATCTACTTGTTTTCCTTGTCTGAATGATCTGCCCGTTGTTGAAAGTGGGGTATCAAAGTCCTCACTATTATTGTATTGTTGTATATTTTTCCCTTCTTAACTATTGGCATTTGTTGAATATATGTACGTACTTCAATGTTCTTATAAATTTATGATTATTATCCTCTTAATAAATTGACCCCTTTATGATGACCCTCTTTGTCACTTGTTTCCATTTTTGGCTTAGAGTGTATCTTGTCTGATAGGAGTAGAGCTGCCCCAGCTCTCCTTGGGTTTCCACTTGCATGGGCTATCCTTTTGCCATTCTTCACTTTGAGTTTATGTGTCCTTACAGCTTAAGTGAGTCTCTTGTAGGCAGCATATGGTCAGGTCTTTCTTTCTTTCTTTCTTTCTTTTTTTTTTAAGTGCAACCAGCCACTCTATGTCTTTGACTCAATAATTTAATCCATTTATATTTAGAAAATTATTGAAAGGTAAGAACTTACTAATGACATCTTTTTAATGGTGTTCTGGATATTTTATAGTTTCCTGCTCCTTTCTTCCTCTCTTGCTGCTTTCCTTTGTGGATTTTCTGCAGTTGTGCACTTTGATTCCTTCCCCTTTATCTTTTGTAAATCTATCATTGGTTTTTCGCTTTGTGGTTTCCATGAGGCTTACATAAAACACCTTATACATATAGCAGTCTATTTTATGCTGGTAACATCTTAAATTCTATCACATACAAAAACTTTACACTTTTACTCTCCCCTTTTATGTTTTCAATGTCACAATTTACCTCTTCTCATATTGTGTATTCATTAATAAATTATTGTAGCTATAGTTATTTTTAATCCTCTTGCTCTTTAACCTTTATACTAGAGTTAAGTGTTTAACATTCCACCATACTACAGTATTAGAATATTCTGAATTTGGCTCTATACTTACCATTACAGGTGTGTTATATATCTTCATATTTTTCCAAGTTACCAATTTCGGGGGATCCATGGGTGAGGTGTTCCCTGTGGCTCATGAGTGGCCTTCCTGATGGACTCATGATGTAATTAGTAGGATCTGTATCCTTTTATGCCCTCCAAGAGTCCTATCCACTGCTCTCCCAGCATTTTTTCCACCACCCCTTCCCCAGTCATGTAGTTCATGATTCAGTAATCTAGATGGGGCAAGAGAGAAATCAACCCCTTTGGCAAAATCCAAAGCACAGATGGGGAAGCTGAAAGATCTCTCACATGTTCTTCCTTTCCACTATGGGACAAATCATGGTCCCTGAGATGCCTCATCCTGGAGGATGGGAGATGTGGGTAAAGAACTCTTCCTCTTAACCCACTCCTATGAATCTAGGTATATATACATATATGTGTGTGTGTGTGTGTGTGTGTGTGTGTGTGTGTGTGTGTGTGTATTTCCCCCCCCCCTCCAACAATGTGCTGGAACTTCTCCTCTGGAAACCTGGACTTCCGCAAAGGCCCTCTTGTCCATGGGTGGTTGTCTAAAACAGTGTTCTCTAGGGGTTCCTGGACCATACCTGAAGGGCATGAGCTTATTCATAAATCACTACAGGGTCCACAACTACGATCAATGTCTGTCTGCCTATTCCCCAATGCACAGCTGGGCATGACTCCTGCCCACCATGTCCCTTGGCATATGGTGCTGGATTCCACAGATCCCACCAAGGCACTTTGATTATAGATGGATGCTGAATTTTTGTTGTTGCATTGGGGAACAAAAACAAGGAATGTTTTCTGCTGCCATGATGGTGATGTCACTCTGAGTCCAGGGATTTCGTTAAGAGCTGGTCACATCGGCACTTTCTCCCTACACAACCAGCCATGATTTCCAAGTTCCAGAATGCCAAAAGAAAAGCAGGTATTTACTATGAATCACATTGTTGGCACAAACAATTTAGGTAAGCAGGTAGAGCAGGGTTTAGTGCTCAAGGCATGCAAATCAGTCTTAAGATTGAGTAACAGGGAAAATTCCAAAGTCAGGTTTCCAAGTGCCAGCCTCACAAGCAGGTTCTTCAAAGAGCAACATCAGATCTGCTATATTAACTCCTTCCTAGATGGGCACACTAGTACCATTTCTACTCCCCACTGAGCTAATTCCTGTCCTCAGCTACAGCTGAATCTGGTTTGGAATTTATTCCCCAAACATGCAGAAATAGCCTCATTACATCCTCTGCAGAGAAACCAGGCACCACCCAGCTAGGTCTGTCTCTTCAGATGTCTGAGTTTCACTTCCACAGATCTCTTCCTTAAAGCTTTTAAATGTTAATAATTCCAACCTCTTCTTTGTTCATCTAGACCAGGAATGATCACTGCTTTCTGCAATTACTCTTTCTATAGTTTATGTTTTCAATGTTTGTTTTTCCTTTTGAGTTACATTGTCAACAATTTGATATTTAGCTTTACAATATTTATATTCATATTAAAGTATATCTGTTCAGATAACTGCTGTGCTTTTCGCTAGACTTTGACTGATACAAAGCAAAGACCATATTCCTTTGGCAGAGGTGGTTGACGAGCAAGAACCAACCGGATTTATTAATTCATTACTCATTATTCTCCCTTTTTGGTACCAGATTTGGGGCATGAAACAGCTGCAGCAATAGCTACAAGTTTGCAGCACTAGCTGGAAATTGACTGATCCCTGATGACACCTGTGGTGGGTGAACTTGAAACAAAATTTGAGCAGCAGCCTCCCCAGATCCCTGTTCTCCAGCTCTCCAGATGATATGTCAAGTGCTTATGAAGCTTCTTCCTCCTTGTAACATCTACAGTGATTTCTGATTCCTGGGCTAAATTTTGATAGATACATGGGTACACAGGCTATTTATCAAAAACTAGAGAAAACCACATATGCAGTGGTGAAACTTTAGAAAGGTCCCCCATGATGTTACATATGAGATGAGTGTGCTTGCTCTCACCATTTCACTAGCCCGTTGTATTAGAGGTACTAGATCTGAACAAGTAAATAGAACAGATGAGTAGAAACAAAGCACACCTGTAATTGTTTGCAATTCATATGGTTATCTACATAAAATCCTCAAGTGCAGCTTCAGGGGAAAATCTAAATATGCCAAAAAGGTTCCTGGAGAATTCACTTGCCATGTTGTACTTGATGCTGCATTTTATCTACTTTCATCAGACAGAAAAATATAGAGTTGAAATACTTTTGTGAGCTTTTTTTCCCCCAAACTATATGAAGTTATACTCAAAATGACCAATAACTTAAAAAAATCTAGTAATGTTTGCTTTTAGGTGGTTACAGTTGAGTAGATAGGGCCTTGGGCTAATTGCACAAAAGAGATTCTATCTACAAATTGGTCAACTACCTTGTTTCACTAGAACACAGTTTAAAAAAAAAAAAACAGTTTCCACTCACTTGATTTTCAGAAAAACTATCATCTTGTTTCCTAAAGCTTGTTTAATGTAGATGAGCTTTAATGGATAACTTAAAATCATAAAATCATAAAATTTTATAGATAATGAGGATCAAAAGGGAAGAATCTGTTAGGACCACAGTCCCTGCAAACAGGGATTTTTATCTCAATGCTGCAAATCCTGGAACCTTGCTCTCAACCATAACTTACATGTATGGCCATTTGGAAGGTGCATCTCCACGACATTTCCCTGAACCCCCCCAAATAGAAGTTTCTACAGTTATTCTCTGCAGGGAATTGACTTCCAGAATAACCTCAGATCACTGAAACACTCCGGTTCTGTAAACAACACATTATTAGCCAGATTCCATCATGAAAAGCCATCTTGCTACTGCTGTGGAGATGTCACTTTATGTCACTGGAGGGCAAAATGTGAAGAGGTATCTAGTGTTTCTCTGTGGTGAAAGCAATGTTGTATGGGCACATTTTATGAACCACACTTTTTAAGGATTGGCTTCATCTCCTGGTTTGTTTCACCCTCTTCTGCCTCGTGAAACTCTTCTAGGGAGTTACAATAGATGTTATGTGACTGCAAATGAATAATATTTGTTCTTCAACTATAAAATTGGTTTCATCAAATACTTAGTACAAGACCTCCATTCTCTGGTGACCATTGTCTCCATCAGAGTCCATAAAGGGATAGGGGACATACCAGTGAGACAACAGAGAAAATTTCACAAGCACTGTCCACTAGATATAAAGTTGTGAACTGGTTAATCAAAAAACAAAAAGAGAACGTTAATGTACTTCAGAGGCAGCAATGGCAGGAAGCAGATACTATCCTTGTGGTTGAAAGAACAAAGGGAAATGGTTGGAATTATTGAAATGTACTAACTTAGAAGAAGGATCTGCACAGCCTACACTCAGGCCTTTGAGGAGAGGGTAGCGGTCCAGTTCTCCCCTCCCTGAGCCTCCCTGGGGCTGGGACCAACACCTCAGAGGACAGGACACTGACGGCTAATTCTGGGAACTATAAGGTCAGCCAAGGAGGCGTGTTCCACAAGTATTGAAAAGCTGCTAACTGAACTCCGCCACTGCTACCTAGGGGAGAACTGTTGCTGCCTACATTGTAGGAGCATTGCTAAGGTAACGCTCACAGGAAATCAGCAGGGAGGCAACAGACATGGGAAAGTCCCTTTCTCCTCCAGCCTTCCTGTCTCCCTTTTTGCCTCCGGCTGGCAGAATCTAACCAGGAGGCAGCTAGCCAACAGAGGAAGTTTTGCAAAATCCCTGCTTCAGCATCCCCAGGGTGATTTGTTGCTGAGAGATGATCACTTAGTTGGTGGCACAACCATCCACAGAAGATTCTTCTGAAAGAACTGGAAATGGACTCCAGATTACAGTTACACTGTGGTAAATGGCTCACCTTACTAAGAAACTTTATGACTCAGCATAGCCTCATGGTTTTAACCATAAAGAAAGAGATGAGAATTCAGAGTCTAATCCCTGCTCATTATATAACAAAAAAAGATATACCATTGACCTCAGTCTACTTCTGAGTCTTGTTTGAAGAATATTGAACTAGCCAAGAGAAGAAAGTAGGAAAATAAATACAACATTTATGTAACAGACATATAAAAGAAATTAAAGAGTTCTGGTTCTCTAAACCAGACCAAATAAAGCTAATCTTAAGTGATATCTGTTAAAAACACACTCACTCTAGGTTCTCTCCCCCAGCCCAACACACACTAAATAGCTAGGACTTCTCACTTCTGCCTACATCAAAAAATCAAAACCTGGTTTGGGCCAGTGTGTGGAAACATTCACATTTCTATGCAGGAGGGTGGTTTGGCTATAGCATCATGATCCTCTAAAATAGGCTTTATTCTTTAGACAGAAAACTCTTTTCTAAAAATTTACTCTAAGGACATAATCACATGAGCATCAAATAGATTTAGCCCAAGATCATTCTTATCAGTGTTGTTTAAACTAAAGGGGAGCTGAAAATAAACTTGAAGGTTTATCCATAGGGGCATGGTTAAGGAAATTATGCAAGCAATAAAATACTATGCAATCTATAAACGTGACTAGCTAAACAGATCTTTACTAGCATAGAAAGAATAAGTTACAGAACATTCATCCATTCATTCATTCATTCAAAACCTGAGTGCCTGCATTAGTCAACGAACCAAACACTGACAAGGTCCTTGCCCATAAAAAGCCCCCATTTATGCAAAACTATTTATGTATACACACATACACATACACATATACAAATGTCTGGTGGGATTTCTTCAAAAATATTACAAGTCATTTGTTAAGAAAATACACTTTTCTCTCAGGGACATAGCTATAGCTGACTTCTACTTCTGCCTTTGTACTTTTGTAGATAGTGTATTAGTATAAAATTATTTTTACAAAAATAATATAGCCTCAATATGTTACATTTGTTCAAAATCTAGGACACTATGTTTTAGCCAAGTTCCCAATTGACTGTGATTTGTCTTTTGCTCAGAATGACTTTATCATTTGGTTCATGTCATTCTTGGAAACTTTATGTTTTGCTCTGAATGATAATTAGTTTCGGACTTGTCATGCCCCCTTATAAGATTACAAGTATCTTGAGGACAGTGACACAATCTCGTGTAACTTGCCCTTAGAAGAATTTGACATTAATGTATGCTCAAGAAATACTCTGTTGCATTCCTAATTTCATTCACCATCAAATTGCACTGGGCATTAATCAGAGTAACTGCTTTGCCCATACAGTTTATAGGTAATCATGCGCTACTTATAGCCCATGCTAAGGAGCAGTCTTAGCGAACTATGTTTTGTAATATACAACTTTAATCCTCCAGACACAGCTGATTGTACTAAGGATGGACACTTGACCTAAAACAACCAGTCCAAAGCGTGGCTGCAGACACGAGCTGGAATGAAAATTTGATCAATAGGCTATTCACAAGAGAAAAAAAATCAAAATGGTTATAAACCTATGAAATGGTTGTCAGCTTTATTAATAATCATGAAACTGCAAGCTAAAACAAAACAGAAACATGATTTTTTTTTTTTTACCCATTGGATTCTTCTTAAAAAGAAAGTGACAATGTCCCATATTGAAAAAACTAAAGAAAAATGGTCACTTCCAGATATCACAGGTGGGAATATAAATGAAGACCTTTTTGGATGGCACTTTGACAGCATCTATCAACCCCATTAACACTGTGCTTGTCTTTTTATTATTATTATTATTTTAAAGCTTTTATTTATTTGAGATAGAGCATGAGAAAGAGAGAGAGAGATCACGAGCAGAGGGGAGGGGTAGAGGGAGAAGCAGACTCCCTGTTGAGCAGGGACTTGATCGTGGGGCTTGATCCCAGGACCCTGGAATCATGACCTGAGCCTAAGACAGACACTTAACTGACTAAGCCATCCACTGTGCTTGCCTTTTGATGTGATGGTTGTGTTCCAGGAATACAACTTGGGAAAATATCCCCACGTGCAAAACATGAGGCAGGGATGGTCTTTGAAATGTTCTTTAGAGAAACATTTAAGTATTTTATCACTGGGAAAGGGTTAAGTAAACTATATTGTGTCCATACGGTTGGAAGTGAGGCAGAGACTCAATAAAGCTAGTAAAATCGAATCCAACATCTTTACCATGACCCACAGTCCTATATAATCTGACCTCTGCCCATCTCCTCCCACTCCCACCCCACTTACCCTGCTTCAAAGGTCATGGAAATTTGCACTTGCTTATTCCTTTAGTTGTATTATTCCTTCTCCAGACATTCTCTTGGCTGATTCATTCTCCCTAGGATCTCTGCTTAAACATCATCTCAGAATTTTTTCCTGACCATTCTAGCCTTAACCCCTCTATATCTTAATGCTCCTCATTTTTCTTCATAGGATTTACCAGCTCTTCACATTAAATTTCAAGCCACATATTTTTAATTATCTATCTCCTTCACAAGAACCAGATCATCTATGGACAAGGAATTTGTCCCATCTATTGGTTATTATTGAATCCCCAATGCCTACAATTATATCTTGTAATGAGTAAAAATGTTAGATTAATTAATTATTTAAAAAGTATGTGGTAGAACTATATGCTTTAACATGGAGAGATATTGAAGATATATTGATGCTGCTGGAAAAATTTAAATGATATGGCCCTATTTATGTAAAGAACATGTGTGCGTACATATGTGTTTGTGAGTGTGTGTGATACACAAATGCATGTACATGTCTAGACAAAGAGCTAAAATTATACATATCAAATCATTATCTGACAAAGAGAGTGTCTATAGGAAACAAGGGTAAAGAATTTTCACATTTTGGTCTTTATGTAACTATATTAATTAAATATCTGTATGAGGGGTGCCTGGATGGCTCAGTGGCTTAAGCCTCTGCCTTTGGCTCAGGTCATGATCTCAGGGTCCTGAGATCGAGCCTGGCATTGGGCTTTCTGCTCAGCAGGGAGCCTTCTTCCCCCTCTCTCTCTGCCTGCCTCTCTGCCTACTTGTGATCTCTGTCTGTCAAATAAAAATAAATAAAATCTTTTTTAAAAAATAAATAAATATCTGTATGAGAATACATTTACAGACTTTTCATAAAAGGAAGGAGAAAAGGAAGAGAAATGATTAGTAACAATAATAAGAAATAACATTTTTCAGTTCTTGTCTCGTAACACAATATTCTGACACCACAGATACAGTAGCTCATTTAATCATCACAGGAGGATCTATTACCATTATTATTATTCCCATTGGGAAAAAAGCTCAGGCCCAGAAGAATGAAGTAAGTTACTCAAGATTTTTCAGCCTCTGAGCGACAGAACCAGGGAAGGAAATGAGGAAGGTAGGAAGGAAAGAAGAAAGGGAGATGGGGGCAAAGGGAGGAAGAAAGGACTCCTTTATCAGCCGATGGATGGAAGACAAATCTGGCAAAAGAAAAATGGTTGAGGTTGTCAAGACTTGCCATGAAAACTGCAGATTATTCAGAAGAGAATCAAACAGAAGAAAGATGTTCAGCTCTTGTCCTGTGGTGCCCAGCAATTCCAGAGTTCCCAAGATTCCTTAAGTCAGCTTACTCAGCTTTTTCTGCATTTCTACACATGTGTATTTACAAGAACTGGGTGATATACAATGACTTGAGTAAGGCTCTGTCCTTTGCCTAAATCACATACATTCCAGATAAGAATGTATGTTCTTGACCTACAGAAAGAGTGCCATGTATCAGAAAATGACTCCCTTACTCTTTAAAAAGAGAGACATATTCAAATGAAACTCAATATTGGACAGCAAAGCATAGACATTTTAGAGATTTTCCAAGAGACCATCAAAATAATCTGTGTGCGTATGTGTATGCATTTTTATGTGTTGATCTTTCTGACTTATGCTTATTTTCTAGGCCATTTATTGTTTTTAATCCCGCAGTGTAGTATAATCTGAGCACATTTAAGGTAAATTATATGAAAAAGCACAATAGGAAAGAAAAAAGAACAATACAAGAGAAAATGTTATAAAAATAGATATGCCTCACGTTAAGTTAAAATGCTTCTTCCTAATTTTCTTACTCAACACTCAGTGCATCATGATAGCTCACATTATGCACTGCATTTTATTTTCTTTGGAGATTTGAGTGTGATGAAGGAGAAATCATGGGTAAGCATTTCAGAGAACTCTGGTATTAGGTCTCCTTCTATTTCTCTATCTATTAAAATAATAGTTCACTTATTTCTATTGAACTGGTATTGAATTATTTTTGTAATCTCCTATCATAAGATTTTATCATCTTTAAGGTTTCATTTGGGATCTCTGTGAGATTGATCATTGTAATTATCATAATCTTTTAATTAAAAACCCTGTGTCACGTTTACCCATCAATGAACCTTGACCACGTTCCCTCAGTCCACCACTGGTGTTACATTACAGAGAACTCCACTTTACTAACAATTTTGAGTTTTTCTGCTTCAGAGCATGAGGTTTATTGTTTATGAATCATGATTAAATCTGAGCATAAATGATTGCAGATGTACCCATGGCAAAGGTTGGCTTTCACAATTCAAAGCATCTACGTGTAAAGAACTGCTCTTTTAGAGCAAATCTGAAAACACCAAAAAAAACAGGTAACATATCTCATTTGTAGAGTTTGTTCCTTCCTCTGAAAGAGACTGAAAGATTAGGTCACACTGTTCTATGAAAGCATATTCCCTCTTACACTGAAGCAAAGATATGATTTAAGTGTGCTCATCAGCACAGCGATGCCTTTTATGCTGTGAGCTATTGAAATGTGAATACTCCACCAATTCTTTGCAACTACCTGACTGTAAATCAGACATGCCACTTAGTAAATGACCCTGATTCTTCATTTCTGTTTCTTACTGAGGGTCCTTAGCTGTTTGTGGGTACTACAAGAAAACATAGAAGGCTCTGAGGAAAATACCTTAACCCACCGTTCCCCTCAGGCAGCCTGCATTGTTTGAAGCTCTAACTGTAATGAAACAAACATCTAGTTGAAAGGTGAAAATTTTAGACAAACAATTTTTATAGGGTGTATATTTTTATTCCTTCCATAGGAATCTAAATAATGGATGCCAACATTTTTTTTTTCTCATTGAATTTGCCCATTGTCATTAGAAACACAAATTCATTAGAAACACAAAGTCATTAAGAAATGAAATGTTCATTAAGGTGATCATTTGTAAAGATAACTCTTCTGGGGGAAAAGAGCAAATTTAGCAGTACTATTTTAAAAAATTAATTCAGCCTAACCATAATAATAACAACTCCCATTTACTAGATACTTGTTATGTTCTGACCTCTCATCAGAATTTATCACCTCTGGCCAGCTCAGAGCCGATTAGCAGTAAGGAGGTCATTGTGTTTGCCAAAGTGAGTTTCGGAATCAGTTTCAGTGGGGGTGGAAGCCAGGTTTCAGTGGATTGAGGAGGAGTGGGAGAGAGGGAAGTAGAAGCAGCTACCATGAAAACAAAATTACTCATGAGGGGGAAAGGAGAGATACAGCAGAAGCTGGTTGGAAAGTGGGCTTTAAGAAATGAAGTTTGTTTGTTTAAGAAAGGGGATAAGTGAGCTTATGTAGGTGGAACCTGGCACCATACTTTGAAGGTACAGAAGACAGATGAAGTAATCTACTGAGTGAGGTAAAAGAGGGATGGGAAGGAGGAGGGGGAATTCAGGAGAAGACATCCCTTCTGCATTCCGATGTGGTCAAACCTAACCGGACATCTGGCCTTGGGTCTACCAGGAGCAACTCCCCCTCAGCATTTCCATCCCCATCCCCAAAAATGTTCTTCTGTTTTTGCTGCCTCTCTTAACAAATGGCACCAATATCCACCTATATTCCCAAGCCAAAAATCTGGACATAGTGCTGGATCATGCCTTTTCCTTATCTTCTCAACCCATTGCCAAGTTCTATCCATTTTATCCATTTAAAAACTATGTATATGACAGGGCGTCTGGGTGGCTAGGTTGGTGAAGCGTCTGACTCTTGATTTCAACTCAGGTCATGATCTCTCCAGGTCCTGGGATCGAGTCCTGCACTGGACTCCCCACTCAGTGGAGATCTGCTTGTCTCCTTCTCTGTCTGCCCCTCCCCTGCTCTCATTCGCTCCCTAAAATAAATAAATAAATATTAAAACAAACAGGTATATGTCATAACTCCTGAGGATCTTTACCTACCCAAATTCAAGTTACATGCCCTGCTTTATCAGTCAAGATTCCATCAGAAAAACAGAAACTACTCTAGGTATCCCAGCACAGGTGATTTAATACAAGGAATTCATTCCACAGAGGAGGAAAATGTTGAGAAGTTCAGACAAATGAGCCAGTAACAGCCACAGAAAGCCAATTTCCACTCCTAGAATTGGAAGGACAACTTAAAGAGATGGTGTTAGTAGAACCAGGACACTGGAACCAGTGGTGTACTGGTGAATGCTTAACATCCAGCTCTTCTGGGGAATAATGAAAACTGTTTGCCAATTTCTGTGGTGTAGATAGCCCACCATGCTGACTTCAAGCTACCAACTCGTCTCCAAGTACAGAGGTGGGAAAAGATACACGTATTCAGCCCTTGTGAACTGACATAACAGAAACCAGAAGCTGGGCCTGTCAAACAGAATTTCTTTCTTTTATTTTTTTAATATATTTTTTAAAGATTTTATTTATTTATTTGACAAAGATTACAAGTAGGCAGAGAGGCAGGCAGAGAGAGAGGGGGAAGCAGGCTCCCCACTGAGCAGAGAGCCGGATGCGGGGCTCGATCCCAGGACCCTGAAATGATGACCTGAGACGAAGGCAGAGGCTTTAACCCACTGAGCTACCCAGGCTCCCCTCTTTTATTTTTTTTTTTAAGATTTATTTATGTATTTGAGAGAGAGTGTGAGAGCAAGGATGGAGAAGGGCAGGGCAGAGGGAGAGGGAAAGAGAGAATCTCAGATAGACTCCTCCCTTAGCGTGAAACCTGGCTCCGGGCTCTGTCTCATAACCCTGAGATCATGATCTGAGCCAAAATCAAGAGTCAGATATTAACCCACTGAGCCACCCAGGCACCCCCAGAATTTCAAGCTACGTGGGAGAAGCAGGAATTTCCAAAGATGCTGCCTGAGTGGGGCGAAGGGACAAATCCCTTGGCTTCTCTAACTCTGCCACCTTCCATTTTCTCTTCAGTGCCCTTCTTTGGCCAAACCCAGCCAGAATCCAGCTGAGCCTGGGAAATGCAGCCCAGAAGTTCAGATCTCCTCAGATACAGAGCGAAGCTGAGAAGGGCAAGGGATAGATCCAAGAGCATTTGAGCAAGAAACTCCCGGAGCACTTCTACCTCCTTTATAACTGTTCTATAAGCTCTGTGAGGACAGGGACCTCTTCACAGCTCAGAGTCTGGAGTTCAATGAGCACCGCCTGTTTTACAAAATAAAGGAATGATTTATCAACAAATGTAATGTCTGCATTTAAAAAGCAGAATATCTGTGTCTCTTTGTGTGTATATGGAACTTGCTGTCAAATCACCACGTTTATTGATACCGTAGAGCTGGAACTTGGAAAAATTGCATAGAAAGGTATCTTACCAGTTGACTTCTTAATATCCTCATGAGGGCCTCAGCCCTTTGAGCCCGTCTCATACAAGTTGCTGGAAAACAGAAAGCTTTTGTCCAATCTCATGACTGTTGTCATCGAAAAATCTCCAAATTGTTTACAAATCTGGGTTTTCGCAATTATCGTTAACCTAGCACATCCTGCAAGTTTCCCGCTCACCTAGCATAGGCTTGTCCTCCAGCAACTCCAGAGCCCTTAGTTAAATTCTTCATCTGTTACTGCTAGTTCCCGCCAAAGGGCGAGCTGCTTCTGACCAGGCAGAGGACTGGTCCAACTTCTATCTCGATCCGCCTTCAAGAGAGTCAAACATATTTCATTCGAAAGACTCTCTGTAGTCGAATTTTCCTGTGGATCTTACCCCGGTAGTGCTTCTGCTTCACGTGGCTGCCTTTGATCAAGTGTGTACTTAGAAAGATTTCTAAGTCTTGTCAAAGATAAACAAAACTGGACACCAGTTAAAATGGGAAGCATGGATGTCATCAGTAATCACACCGGGGGTGCAGTCTTTCACCATATCAAAAGGGTAAAGAGTCCAGCAAGAACTGACTCTACTCCTATTTGTCCTGAGGTGACTCTTTTAAAGGGAGAATGAAGGAATAGGAAAGGAGGAGGTGTAGGACAGGGAGCAGGGGCTCAGTGCAATCAGAGAAGTGAAAAATTACAAAAAAGCAGGAAGAGAGGGCTTGGTGCATGTGAAACTCCTCTGGGTTTGCCAGCTGGTGCATATACAAGCTGGGCTCCTACCCTCCCACAGAGGCTGGGAGACAGGGGCCATCTCTTCAGGTGTTGGTTGGAGCGATCCATAAAGTCTTCCGGTAACCTTGAGCTTCCTTGGGCAGGCACTTTAAGAGGATTAAGGCTGTTCCAGGGATATAGTCTTTAGCTATTAGATTCTATGTTAATGTTTTGGGTGGGTCTTTATAGACAAAGGTTGGGCCTTATCCAGAGAAGGGCTCAGAGGAGCCCAGCTGGAATTTGGCTAGGGAGAGAATCAGTCAGTCTAAAACCAATGTACATTCTCAGTGGTTCACTCTTACCAGATATCCTCTCCATCAGACAGGCATGAAAAGGCCATTAAATCAAAGAGGTCCATTTCCCTACCTACACCATGAACTGTCTAAGAGCAGGGATGAGGTGTGGCTCCCTGTTGAACTACTCCTAGGAATGTGACCATTTTTCTCCACATTCAGGGTCAACCGGGGGTTGATGGGTGATGGTGATGGGTGAGGTCTTCCTAAGGTAGAGGCAATAAAGGGGTGTATCCTTATCTATAGAGACTTTGAAAACACACGCTTTTTATTATTACCACATGCTGGCAATTCTCAACAATGTCAGTGATAAAAATACTCCTACTCCCTGAAATTTTTGTTGACCTAAATTCTACATAATTGCTCTGGCTAATGTTAAGTTCTGCTAATATATATGTAGGTTTCCCATTAGCAGAGTTGTACCACCTCTTCTTCGATAAATATATATTTTTAAAGGGAAGTTAAGTTGTAGAATTTCCATTTGTATAGTCAGCTTTCAGTGCTTGTGGACTCAGCCCCTGCTTTCATTTTAAAATAACCTTGTAATGGCTCAGAAACCATTTGAACTCACTTTGGGTGCTGCATGTAGCTTTCAGTTTTTTGTTTTTTTGTTTTATTTTGTTTTGTTTTGTTTTGCTCAAGCAGCAGATCCAAAATATACAATGACAATGCAATGACTGTAAAGACCAAAGAGGGAGAAACTTGAGTTACTTGAAGTATTTTTGGTGTTAAAAACATTAAAAAGAAAAGCAGAGTATGAACCATAAGGTACAGTATTCCATTTACAAAGTACACATTTCAATTTATACCTATGGAACAGTGCCTTTAAAATTAAAATATAACATTCTTTAGTTGCTAATTGTTTTTTTTTTTTAAGATTTTATTTATTTATTTAAGAGAGAGAGCACACACAAAGGGTTGGGGGGGGAGAAGGAGAAGCAGGCTCCCCGCTGAGCAGGGAGCCTGACTCAGGGCTTAATAGCAGTACTGGAAGATCATGTCCTGAGCTCAAGGCAGACGCTTAACCAACTGAGCCACCCAGGCGCCCCAGCATTAGTTTTAAAACTAAAAGCTGAATGAAGAAAAGAATTCCATTAGAATGATGACTGAATTGTTGCTTCAATGTTGCTTTTAATAAAATTCACTTACAGGTTATCAGAAGATCATTTATATAAGATATTATAATAGAATTATAAGTGATGATTGAAGTTCAAACTGTTAAATAGATATAAAAACAATTGAGTGAATAGCAGTGGGTGCATTTTATCTTTCAATTCTTTTTAATTGGCATGAGACAAAGTTTCAGTAAAAGACATTTTTTCTTGTCTGTATTTCCTTGCTAGCCATTATCATTATAAGCTGTTGGTTTCATTTGATTATTTCCAAAAATAGCTTTGTCACAAGAGGAGGAATCAAAAAACAGACATGGGGCGCCTGGGTGGCTCAGTCGTTAAGTGGCTGCCTTTGGATCAGGTCACGATCCTAGGGTCCTGGAATCGAGCCCCACATCAGGCTCCCTGCTCGGCAGGAAGCCTGCTTCTCCCGACACCTCTCCCCCTGCTAGAGTTCCCTCTGTCACTCGCTGTCACTCTCTCTCTGTCAAATAAATAAATTAAATTAAAAAAAAAAAAGGAGACACTTGGGTATTAAATGCACTAAGAACGCCCCTGCTGCCAGCCAGCCAGATCCTTCCCTATGCTCTCCCACAGCACCTGCCTGCTGCCTGGGCTCCTTTTCCCACTCAGGCACCCTTATCATCTGTCTTCCGTTGCGGAGTCAGCATGACCTTTTCAAAATACAGAACTGATCATACCCACTCCCTTCTCTTTAAATCCATTCATGACTTTGAGACGTTCATAGAGTAAAGACGCATCTCCTGGGCATGGCCCCCCTCATCCCTGTCCTTCTCTGTCTCCCCCCAGGCTCTCGGGGCTCTCGCCCCTCCAGTCACACCAGCTCGGCTCTAAGTCTGTTCTACATTCCCTCTCCCTCTCCAGACACTGTTCACTTTGTCAAAAAGTCTAGCTTCCCTGTTTTATTTTGTTTTGTTTTTTTCCTAGTGCATTCTTACTCATCCTTCAGAGTTTTATTCAACGTTATCTCTTCCTTTGAAGAGCCTTCTCCTGGTCCCCTGTGGCTGGATGAAAACACAATTATAGCCTCAAACGGTGTCTTGTATCCGTCCTCCCAGCCCTGTCAGAGTTGCAGTTCTACTGGTGTTGGATGCTTATTGATTAATGTTTGTTCTGTTAGACTCTGCTGTTTGCTCATCATAATATGTCTACAGCCTGGCTGGCATTGTGCCTTGCACATGAAAGAGAGGGAGAGAGAGAGAATGGAATTGGAAAACTCAGGGAGAGAGGAACAAAGAAAAAGTGTAAGAAAGCATAAACAAAAAAAGCTTAGACAATTAGGCACAATATTAACTGTCAGATGTTAGCATGGTGTGAGAGCCTTTGAAACTTGAAACTTCTACTGTAAATTTTCCACAAACTATTTAGAAAAGATTAATTCACTCTTAATATTCATTTAGTATGATGTCTCATACAAATCTCTTCTCCAACAATTACCTTGTAAGGGCCTCATCTTCTAAAGCTATGGTCCAAAAAATGCAAGAAAACACCAAAACGAAGTAAATTAACAAACACTGAAAAATGTATTTTCAAATTATATCACAGATAAAGTATGCATTTCTCTAGTATAAAAGAACTTTGGGGGCACCTGGGTGACTCAGTCAGTTAAGCATCCAACTCTCAATCTCAGCTCAGGTCTTGATCTCAGGGTTGTGACTTCAAGCCTAGCATTGGGCTCCACACTGGGCATGGAGCCTACTTGAAAAAAAGAAAAGAAAAGAAAAAAGAAAAGACCTTTTGAAAAAAAAAAAGAAAAGAAAGAATAACTACCCTTTTATCTAACTTCTATAGATAAATGGACAAAAGATATGGAGAAAGAATTCACAAATAAACACAAAAACATGCTCAGTCTTGCTCACAGTAAGAGAATTCAGCTAAAACTGCATGGGTGAGATTGGCAGAAATCCAGAAGCTTGATAGCATACTCTGTTGGGGTGGCTACAGGGAAACAGGATCTCGTATTTTGTTGGTGAGAAGGAACCACAAGGATACAGTCCTTATGAAGGGGAACTGGGAATAACTAGCAATATTATATATGTATTTATCTTTTGATTGACTCCTAATAAAAATGTTGTCCAGAAATCTACTTCGAAGATACTCTGGGGGAAAGGTACATGAGTAAAGGGTTCGTGGGGTTCCATTTTATTCCTCTCTACTTTGGCAATTATTTGTAAGTATCCATAATGAAAAGGTTTTATCAATTAGTATCTACTGATGTTTTCTGTTGACTGTGGTATTCTGATGCCTTTGCTTGGGGTTCCCCCAAAATACAGCCTAACATAAAAGCTACTGCACGAGTGAACAATTTAGAAACGATGGAAAGGTATGGTAAACGGGAAGAAGGGAGAGTCCGCACAAAGGTGTGTTGTTGAGTTGGCCAACACAAGAGGTTGCTCAAATGGAGGGACTTTCTGAGAAGACTAATGAACTTCAGAAGCAGACCCTCTCAGCCTCAGTGAGACCCCAAGGCAGGACGTGAGCTGTAGCAGCCCTCAGTGTACCTGTGTACCTGTGTAACTGTGAACCTCAGTTCACACCCTGTGAGGTGACTGCTGCGAGAAGTCAAGCCTACACAGAACTTATTCCCCCATCTGTGATTCGACAAGGAGAATTCAACACAGTGCACCAGAGGGGACTGCTATTCTGAAAAGGGCTTATTCACTCTTTTCAGTGAATTTTAGGACTTTCCTTTGATTTCCTCTGAGTAAAATGAATTTTCGTAATTATCAGCCCAAACACCAAATAGATCATTTTATTATTATCTGTGTTACCAAGATATGCAGCTTCCCCAGGAAAGAAGAACATGGTACATATCAAAGCTAGAAAAGTATACTGTAGATGTGAAGGGTTCAACTATATAGTTGTCTCTAAAAGTCAGCGAGTTGTAAATGGTTCTTAGTGAAACAGGCCAAAATATTTAGCATATTTAGCATATCAAATATGCTAATGGTGTGGGAGAAGTATCTTAAATAAATAAAATATAATACAATAAAATATAATATATAGCATAATATAATAAATATTATATATATATATATATATATATAGGGTTTGAAAGTGCGATAATAAAAAGAGAGGGAAAGTAAGCTGGCATATTGTTTGCTCCATAAGCATTTATTGAGGAGGTAATAGAACAGCCAAGTGCTCATTCTGAAATGCTGATTATTTCTCTGTGCCAGACAGAAGTGGGAATCAAAATGATTTACTCTAAGAATTCTGACTGTATTGCTGTGAAGTCATTTACGCACTGTTAAATGATTTGAATACTCACAAAAAAATCTGAAAGTCCCCAAAAGCATGTTCCTTTGCATTTCCCTGCCTTTCCTCCACCTAAACTAGGTAGTACATGAAGTAACGAGTCTGGAGTTCAGAAGCAGATAACATTTCTATTGGCTTCAATCATGTGGGCAGGCAAAAAGGTTGCTGTCTTCTCAAAATGGTCTTCCCATCTGTTTTAGTGTCCAACTGCTGTTGTAGCACATGACTCCAATATTTGTGGCTTCAAACAATAGAAATTTGCTTTCTCACTGTTCTGGAAGCCTCAAGTCCAAAATCAAGCTGGCAGCGAGAATCTACTCCTTGCCACTTCTTGCTTCTGGTGGCTGCTGATGTCCCTTGGTGTTCCTTGGCCTGTGGGTTGTAGTGCTCCAATATCTGCCTTTGTCGTCACGCTGCCTTCAACTCTCCTTTTACTTCTTTCTTCTGAGGATACCTGTGAGTCCATTCAGGGCCCACCAGGAGAACCCAGGCTTTTCTCTTCATCTCAGAATCCTTAACTTATACACATCTGCAAAGACTCTTTATTTTCCAAATAAGTAACTCTTCCAGATTCCAGGAATTAGAACTTGCTATCTCTGAGGCCACCATTCAGTTCATGATACCCAACCATGAGTTAATCTACTGAGATTCTAATTTCTGTCTGACTTATTGTTACTATAGAAGAATGGTTGAAAAGGAAATTAAGCTGCTCTCATACTTATCCATATACCCACCCTAAGATTAGCCATAACTTTGTTTCTAAGGTCAGTGCGCTGATTCTGCAAAGGACCAGGTGATAAATAGTTAATATGGTTTCTGACAGAACTATTTAACTCTGCCACTATAGTGAGAAAGAGGCCATAAACAATACGTAAATGAATGTGTTCCAATAAAACTTGATTTTCAAATACATGAAATAGGCCAGAGTTGTCCTGTAGCCTGAGGTTTGCTGACTGTTACAATAAGGTCTAGGCTTTTCTTGGGGAAAATGAAAACATTTATTTATTTCAGGGTTTGTACCACAGAAACATCCCTATATTTCTGTAGTTACCACACAGAAGGGAAGGGTAGATATTCTGGAGTTGTGATAGAAGGAAGGCAAACTGTATGGAGCACTGGGTGTGGTGCATAAACAATGAATTCTGGTACACTGAAAAGAAATTTAAAAAATAAAAAATAGAAAGTAAAAAACATGGATATGGAGTGAGGCGTCCCAAGTCTAAGGGAAAGAGCTGTGGCAGCTCCAGAAGTAGATCCGTTTCCTACTGCTACTGTAACAAATTACCACAAACTTATGGTTTAAAGCAACACAAATTTATTATTTTACAGTCTTGTAGGTTAGAAGTGCAGCAGAGATGTCAGTGGGTCCAGAAGCCCAAAGTCCAAAATCAAGATGTCCACAGGGCTCTTTGTAGAGGCTCTAGAGGAAAGTCTGTTTCTGGGTCTTCATGAGCTTCTAGAGGCTGCCCACATTCCTGGGCTCCTGGTCCTCTTCCTCCATCTTCAAGGCCAGCAGCAGCAGACTGAGTCCTTCTCACCTTGCTACGCTTAAACCTTTCTTTCTGCTAAACCCTTAGACATTCAAGGATCCTTATTATTACATTGGTCCCACCCAGATAATCCAAGAAAATATCGTTATGTTGGGTCAATTGATTATCAACCTTAACTGTTTCTGTAATTTTAGTTCCCCCTTTCCATAAAACGGAACATATTCACAAGTTCTGGAACTAGGGTGTAACATCTTGGGGAGACCATTATTCTGCCTACTACAAGGAACACCTAGGTCCTGTATTCTGCTCCAAGCAGAGATCAGGAAGTGGCCGAACTTCTGAAGGGTGATGAAGATAGGGCTCCAAAGAGGCTGAAAACGAAACACCTTGACCTTGAGAACAGCTATGAGTTTCTTGTGGCAGAGAGAACCATGTGAAGATGTCTCTGGACCTCAACAAGAGAAGTTCTGCAGCTCTCAACAGACTTGCCCAGTAATAAAATGAACAAGAAAACAATGGTGGTCAGCATGAATGAAAGACCAGGGGCCTCCCCATGTTCATGAGTAGTCAGATCATTAAGAACTCAGAGACAGGTTAAATACGATTTAGAAAAAACAAAAGAATATGACAACTCCATTATCCCTGGGGTAACACAGAACTTATTCATGCTCACTATATAATTTTTCAAAGTGTAAGTGTTCAACAATTATGTTTTCTTTCTATCCTCCTCTGATCTCCTAATATTACAACCCTGCTACTCAAAAACCTTTGATGTTTCAATAATTCTGAGACTGGCATTAAGATTCCCTCCCCCCACAATCACACCAAGATCTGACCCAATGCTACTTTTGTAAATTCAGACCAGATATCAACCTTTACATACTGATGATTTCCAACATACTTATAATATTTTTCTAATTAATGAGTATTTTTTATAGTGCTTTCCTGCCTTGAAAGTCTTTTTCCACACCATCTTTGCACCTCTAAATCCTACTCATATTCAAGGTCATTTGCAAATCCTACTTACAATCAAAAATCCTTCTCTGATCTCAACTGAATTATTGGAGAATGCCATTCTATTTATTTAGATGTTCAACTGTTATAGTCTCCTACAGGGTACCAGTCAGATGCCATCAGAAAATGGAAAGCACAGTATTTCCACAGAAATAATTTAGTATAGAATTAGTGTAGACGCTGGTTATACAGGTTTTTGAGGGTTGAGAGAACAATAGAGAACACTAAAGATTACCCAGAGATAGCAAACAACTACCTCCCATAGACCTGGGAGAGTAGAAAGGAAGAGGTTAGATTACTAGAATTAAGGATCTCAGAGTGGGGACCTTGCAGAATTGGGACTCAGACATATAAGGAGTCTCAGTGCCTGGCTGCTGTTGGTCCTTACACAGAGGAGGGATTAACTAGTTTTGTTCAAAGAAGCTGGCAATTGAAATCAACTGTTATTGTTAAGACAAACTGCTCCCACAGGGGTGAAATGTCACGGCCAAGGTAATGCCAGTAGGAATAGCAAACAGGAATAATGAAGCCCCTCCCCTTTCTTGTGTTCATGACATTCCAGTGTTTCTTGGCAGGACCTAACAGGAAGTGAGTTGGCAACAGAGTCCAGAAAATACAGTTTTCTGGGTCTTGGCCCCAGAATGATAAGGCAATACATAAAGGTGTAATTGAAATCAGCCAGGGCAGGCATTCTGGAAGACCAGTGAAGGAAATGCTTTGAGGTAACATTTCCTTTAGTACCTTTAAATTGTTACATATGAAAGTTGACCATGTGGCCACCACATAAGGCTGGTCCAAGTCCCAGTGGTAACTCTTATTTTTCCACCAACAAGCTTCCTTTGACAATTAAACATTTCCATTGCCAGCACCAAGAGGATCTCCAGACACCAAAACCAAAAATCTTATAATCCACCAATTTCTTCTGCTTTATCATGTAATACGTGTCCTCAACCATATCCTCCTACTTGCTATCTTCTGAATGTCTTTATTTCCATCCTCCCTGCTGCAGTCGCTCATTCCCAGTCTCTTTATATTTGGTTGGCTCTAAATTAACCAGTTGGTCTTGCTTCTTCCAATCTCGACAGTCTCTGTTGAGCACATACTATGTAAAACAAAATGGTAGTCACAGAAATCACTATGTTGGAGAGAGAATGCTAACATAATACAAGTCATGATGTAATACTCCCAGTGAATATTTTGGCAATCATAAATAAGAGGAAGCAATGAGACTAGAGGTATCAAAGCCAGAGAGGAGATAAAAACTGAGGAACTATACAAACTGCTTAGACCAAAGGGCCAGGAAAAAAAACAAGGGAAGAGGGCACTCCAGATGGAAGGACAACGTAAGGAAGAGTGCGAGGCAAAAATGATGAGATTGACTTTTGAGATAGGACTAATCGTCCCTCAGGATGCATCTGGGAAGTAGCAGAAGGTCCTTACCAGGATAGCAGCTGCTTTGGAGATGAATACAAATGAGCTGCTGAAGACCCACGTCCAAGCTACTCTGGAAATACCAGTAAATATAAGTGTAATTGCCATTTCAAAGAGTCTAGCCATTGTTTTGCACACTCTTCCTGCCTCTGAGGTCACACACTGATAGCACTGGCTTCCCAGCATTCAAACAATTTTGTTGACTTTGATTTACTCCAGTTTTCTTTGTACTTCATTAAAACACTAAGGACTTGTATATCAACGTTGCTTACATCATATCTTTTCTCATTTTGTACAGGACTTTTCTATTTTAAAACAAACTGGTCATCCGAATCACAGTCAAGATACTTCCGTCAGCAAGGAAGAGAAGACATAAAGGACGGCTGGCACAAATTAGGAAGATACACTCTGCCTAACAAGAAGACCTTAGAAGGCATTTCCATGCTTGTTCTTTACAGTCCTGAGCTACATTACCAAGACTGGATGGGTTCCTGTAGTCATGAGCTTGAATGACTGCAGCAGCCGGGGGCAGCCCATGTTTAACCACGATATCCAAAGTCCAGAAGAGAGGCGAGGACACCTCCCTTCCATGTGTCTCTTTAAATCAGAGAAACATTTTCAGCCATTTCCCAGACAAGGCTTTCCCCTCGTGTCTCTTGGCCAGAATGATGTCATGTGCCCATCCTAAACGAATCCTTTAAAAGTGGCTGGAACAGCTGGGATAAGTTTAAAGTCATCAGGACTCAATCCTTGGGGTACAGGAAGGTTCTACTCACTCTCAAGGCCGAAAACCACCCAATGCTTGAAAAACATCAGGGTTCTGTCACCGCAGAGCAGAGGTTGACGAGGGCTGGAGGGTTGCTGTTGAGAGAGAAATAATAGTTCTCGCTCCGTCTTCCCTCAATTATAGCAGTTTTACTCCTTCCAAGCTTTCTTTTTTTAACTTTCCAAATTTGACTTTATTTTCCTGATAGAACATTCAATGTATTTTTTTTTTCAGATTTTGTTTATTTTTTTGAGAGAGAGGGAGAGAGAGCAGGAGGGAGGGGAGGGGCAGAGCGAGAGGGATAGAAGCAAGCTTCCCGCAGAGCAGGGAGCCTGTTGTGGGGCTCAATCCCAAGACCCTGGTATCATGACCTGAGCTGAAAGCAGATGCTTAACCAACTGAGCCACGCAGGTGCCCTACATTCAATGTATTTTTAAAAAATGTTGATTATATACATAAAAACGAGTGTTGAGGGGCATCTGGGTGGCTCGTGGGTTAAGCCTCTGCCAGGGGTCCTGGGATTGAGCCCCGCATCAGGCTCTCTGCTCCGCGGGGAGCCTGCTTCCTCCTCTCTCTCTACCTGCCTCTCTGCCCACTTGTGAGCTCTGTCAAATAAATAAATAAAAAGTCTTTAAAAAAAAAAAAGTGAGTGTTAAGTTGCTCTCATCTGTCATCCTTAAACAATCTGCCCCACATACCAAATTCAGCCTTCCGTATTCTTCCTCTCCATGTAGCCTGAACGTGGAACTGTCCTTCACATATTTCACAAGTGGGGGCTTCTTATATTAGAGGCTCGACGACCTCACGTGCTCTCCGTAGATCTGCTTCACTCCTTTACATATACGGCCCTTAGTGATTATGGCTCCTGCAGTCTTTCTGACACATCCTGTAACATCTCAGCTTATCAGAGACCCTTCTATATCACTACCCTGATTCCTTTAGGGGCATCTTTTTCCCTAACAAGTTTAAGAGTGTGCTCTCAAAATTTCAACTTTTGTGGTTCTGCTTTATCCAGCCATCTTCCCTTTTAAATGCCCTGATATAAAATTATTAAATGTTTTCTCTGAACTTCCTGAGGACTGTTTTTCAAAAGTTCATGTTATATGACTATCTTCTCTATTTCTTAGCTGTCAAATACGTGCAATAGAACAGTCACATTCTTCCAAAATTCTGGTTATTTCCACAGGAAGCTTGAGTAAAAGAGAAAGTACACGAACTGAGTTAAAATTTTGGCTTTTCCACGTTAGTGGTTAAAGAAATGACTTAACTTCCCCCCAGGTCTGATTTCATGTATGTAAAATGGTGACACAAATATCTGCTTCATAAACTATGAAATTAAAAGATGGTGTGTGTGTGTGTGTGTACTACCTCACTTTCTTTTCTTCTTTTTTTTTTAACATGTTAGGGTTTGAAATGTCAAAATATGAAGTTTTCCAAAACTGATATAAAATAGGAGTTACAAATTCAATTGGCCTTAATGATCCGAACTGTCACTGTCCTCTCTGCAGCCTGTAGCGTTCTCCCTTCCAGCTACCAAGAAGCCCACTCAAGTACTTCAAAGTGTGTTTGTGCGACAAAGTCCACATTGGCCACACTCTCTCAAGACCCTGGGAAAGTCAGACTCTCCAGAGGCCGGGCCCCTCTGTCAGCATGGGAATATCTCTGAAACCTGCAACAGCTAACTTCTGGTCCTGCTCAGCTTTTCCCTGTGTCATTTCAAGTGAACAGTCTATTACACGATTTAGATTTTTTTTTTTTTCTCATTTTTTCCTTTCCCGAGAAGAGAGATCCCTCTAGTGGTCCGAGTGAGTCTCGATTTTTCCGTGAGCAAAGGAGAACGGGGAGAGAGAGCCTGTTTAATTCCTATGACCGGTTGAGTTGATGAGCTGGGAGGAGAGAGGTGAGCAGCAACGGGCGAACAAGTCAGACACAAAGAAACAAGCCCCGATGGAATCCCTTTCTTTGTTATGCGGGCAGCAATCAGGAATTCTGTAGACCTGTGGAGCCTTGTTAGATCCTTGCCACTGATCTATCAGGATCTTTCTGATTATCCTTTATGATTTATTTTGGCTTCCTCAGTCCCATTTCGGCTCATCTTCTTTCTATCTGCATTGTTTGGGGAATATGGGAATTCCTTTCCTTTAACTGCCAAGTCCGCATACAGTGTCCGGCCGGTGATTCTAGATGGAAGTAGTTGAGGACTAAGAGTTGGTTATCATTCCTATGTCTGTATCAAAAGAAAGAGCCAAGAAAATCCATGTGCCTTTCCGGTGAGGTGGCTTTTAGTTCATTAGGATGAGAGGAGAGGGTGATAGGGTCATTTTCTCTACTTTCAATTCTGATAAAACAGCTGGAGAGATTAAAAGAAATCATTCTGCTGAGTCAAAACCAATTAAAAGAGGAATGCCAGCAACCCACAATGATGCACGTTAAAAAAAAAAAAAAAAGTGGGAGCCGAGATTAATTGGGTAAATAAAATCAGCTCATATTTGAATACTGTTTGAACCCATTATTCCACTGCTGACATTTTAGCAAAGCCATTGCCATGTTTGGTATTCTGTCTTCCAATGGTCACTTGGTTTAGGCCAGGCAAGCACTTCTGTCTCCTGCAAGTATATCCCCCTTCACAGTGGCCATGGCGGGGAAGACCTTAAGAATGAGTGACAGAGCCACAGTGCTCATCTGCTGGTTCCCGAAGTGACCCTGGCAAACAGAAGAGAAAAATCTGCCATGTCCATGGAACCTTTGTGTAACAGCAGAGCTGCCTCAAAGTGTTCCAGATAAAGAAACTAAGCATTGTTCATGCAAATGATCGCTTATCTAAAAACTAGTCACCGGTTACAGAGCACTGTTTGGATGTTGAGGCAATAAATCATCTTTGTGAGTTAATGTGTTGAAACATATATTGTCCTTCGATATAAGCAATCAACAGCAACGCTGTTTTTTTGTTCCACTTCAGACTCCTGGTCCCTGGAAAACTCAGAGAGCAAAATGTGTCAATGTCACAGTTTGTGTTTCAGAAATTCCCATTTCTCCCTCTTCAGTTCGTGTTGAATGAATAAAGGCAATCAGTAAATGAACGAGGCAAAACAGAAACAAAGAAGTAAACCTATTTAATTCCCGACCCGGGTAACCTATGATTACATTAGTTTGAGGATATGAAGCCACAAAGGCCACTACATATTCTTTGTCCAAATTTTATATTTTAGTCACATTACAAATTAATCCCAGGGATGCCTGGGTGGTTTAGTCGGTTAAGCGTCTGCTTTTGTCTCAGGTCACGATCTCTGGGTCCTGGGATCGAGTCCCACGTCAGGCTCTCTGCTCAGTGGGGAGTCTGCTTCTCCCTCTCCCTCTGCCTCTCCCTCTCCCTCTGCCTCTCCCTCTCCCTCTGCCTCTCCCCTCCACTTGTGCTCTTTCTCTCTTTCTTTCTCTCTGACAATAAAATAAATAAAATCTTTTTAAAAAATTAATCCTCTAGCCTACCCTCATGATTCATCCTTCTTTTTTGAAGCATCATTATCTGATATGTTTTTATCCCCATTATTTTAGTCATAAAATATCTACCTCGTAATAAAATATTCAATATCCTCAAAGTCCACAGGGGAAAACTGACACATGAGGTTCCCAGACAAGATGGTTGGGTTGGGTTCTATGAGTCCTTTCCATTACGGGGGAAGGATGGTGATACTATGATGAGGTTACGAGCTTCAGTATCACTTATTTATTTAACAAACAATATGGAGCACCCGTAGCAATTCATACTGTGTCAACTTAGCCAAGGTGGAACCCTATTTCCCAGAATTCTCCTCACTGTATAGTTTCAAGTCAGTGTGAACCACAAGTGACATTTGGATAATACCTGAGAGATGGAATGAAACAGCAGACTTTTTTTTTTTTTTTTTTTAATACTTGAAGATCCATGTAGTTTCTCTACTAGGCACTACTGAAACTCACACCCACTGTCCAGGTGCTGGCTCACCTTGAAGGTGTGGGGCAAATCCCAGTCTGCCCCTCTTCCTGCTCCCAACAGCTATCCATTTCTGCTTCCCCTACTCCTGGGACCAATGATTGTATAGTTCTGTGACAAAGGGCTCAAGTTTTCATGATGGGCCACCCCCCCTCATCAAAATAGGACTCTGACACAGTTTGGAGTTCATTCTTATGAGTTCCAGCCTCAAACTCATGGGTTCCAGGGTGTCCTTGCACTTTACCACATCACCTGTCTTTTCTTCCCAGGTGCCTGCCTTTTTAATTCTAACATAAAGACAATAGACTGTGATAGCTTATTTAACCAGCTCCCACAATTCCATAAGGTCAACTCCCTATAATAAACTCCTTATTCTAGATCACTCCTAGTGGTTCTGTTCCTCTGACTTGAACCCTGATGGTACAGTGCTTACTGTGAACATACCACTACAACTGGTAATAGGGGATTTTAAAAGTGAGCAAGTCAATCTAGTGAAGAAAGAAGACTGTTAGTTTTCTAGGACTTTTATAATAAAAGATTGCAGGCTCAGTGGCTTAAATAACAGAAATTTATTTTACTGCAGTTCTGGAGGCTAGAAGTCCAAGCTCAAGGTGTCAGCAGGTTCAGTTTCTACCGAGGTCTCTCTCCTTGTCCTATAGATGGCTGCCTTCTTGCAGTATCTTCATGTAGTCTTTCCCCTGTGCCTGTGCATCTCTGGGGTCTCTTCCTCTTCTTATAGGACAACAGCCCTATTGTGAGGCCCTCAATCTCATGACGTCATTAATCTTAATTACCTCTTAAAAGGCCCTATTTCCAAATACAGTCACAATGGGAGTTAGGGCTTCCATAGATGAATTTGGGGAAACACAATCCCTTCAGTAACAAAGCAGTAAGTACATGAAATTGTTATTGCATGTGAAGAATGTTGGGTGGAATTCTAGAATTCCATGGACGACCACAAGATGGGTTTAAAGCATAGTTCTGGCACTGTGGGTCCAGAGATAGGATGATTATATAATGTATCACCCAAAATGGGACACTTGAGAACATAGAATTGTGTCCTAAAGATAAATAGACACTGATTGATCTTATTAGGATTACTCTAGAACTGTCCTGGGAAACCAGGAGCCACAGACACTCTGTTTAGAGAGACCTCATAGTAGAAATAACATCCTAAGCAGGAGACCTACAGAGGAGTAGAAGTCAAGGAGATGAAGGGGAGCAGGTGGGACGTGTACTCGAGGTGCTCAGGCAGAAAGAACATAATTAGCAAAAACCAGAAGCTGGAGACACAATGGCATTTTAGGGAAAGTACCAGAAATTCCACATGGCTGAAGTTTAGCAAGGGAAGGGAGCCAGACAAGAAACAAGGTAAACGGGATTCAGAGGCTGAAGAGACTCTTTGGGAGTCTGGACTTGGTTTGAAGGCAGGTGTGGACCGTTACAAATTCCAATCATGGCATGATCTTATTTACATTTTAGAAAAATCTCTTAGAAATTAGATCAAGACATGGTAGCTGTAATTGATGACATAATGCCATACAATTGAAATCTGCTAAGAAAGTAGAACTTAAGCATTCTCACCAAAAAAAAAAAAAAAAAAAAGTAAATATGGGAAGTAATAAGTAACTGGGTGGGAGAAAACCTTTCACAACGTTCAAATTACCACGATGTACACTGTAAATATCTTACAGTTTTATTTGTCACTCATACTTTAATCAAGCTGAAATTTTTAAAAAAGAGAGAAATTAGATCAAGACAGCAGATTGCTTCAGTTTCTGATTTTTTCCCTTAGATCCCCTTTTCCCCCACAGGCGAAAGAATATTGTTTTAAAGACCAAATAAGTAACAGCCTTGGGAAAGAATAAGAAATTCCATGTATAAAACAGAAATATGGAGGATCTGCCAAAAACAAAACAAAACAAAACAAAAAACAAACAAACAAAAAACATAACCCAGAAATCAAAAAGAATCAGACAGACAAAGGACCTAGAGTCAAGTGCATGAATCCCTAGCATCTGGAACAATAATGAGCCAAGTTCAAAAGGTTCTCATTCCCTAAAGAGAAAGCAATTTGAGTGTCAGTAAGGATAGTAACTATAATAGAAACTTACTGTATATAAGTTTCAGTCTGTAAGCCTATAATGATATTGTAGCAAAACTAATTGGTTACAACTGAAAGTATCAATGAATTATTTTTAAAACTGTTAAATAAAGAATCAAGCTTTTTCCTTGCCTTTCCTATGTGAACTGTACCAAGGAGTAACCAACACTAGAAGAGGGAAAATTTCTCTTTATAGTAAGACTCAGAGAATAAATGAGGAATGAATGATTTACTTAATGCATCACCATTTGAGGTAAAGGAGGTGGTATTGATCAGCATTAGCTGTTGAAGCCACAAAAGAAAAACAACTAGAATTTAAGTGTTTCCTGATAGAACATAACACCACCTGTGAATTCATTCAATTAAAAAAATGAGCTCAAATCTAATCAAACCTCCAGAACAATTATATATAATTGTTATATATAGGAAATTCAGAACAACACAGGTTACAAAGAGCCAAATTAACCTACATTTAAAAAGAAATGGAAAACAGACTGTAGATTGGAAAAGTATTCAGGGACATATCTACCAATTGCAATGGGTTGATTTTATTTATATCCTGATTTAAGGAAGTAAATGGTAAGTCACAGTTGTGGTAGACACACCACCACTCCAGATCCAATGACTAAATGTTTTGAATGCGGGGAACTTATGAGATACTTCTAGGGAGCTGTTGCGTGCGTAAGTCTAAAGCTCTTGAGACAAATCTGGGCTATGGATACTAATGTGGGAGTTGGAATCATCTACAGATTTTCGCTTTATGGTTGGGAGCTGGTGAGATATTAAGTTGTGTGTAGACTTCTTCATTCTCTGCGGTATTGAGATTTGTCGACAGAGAATTCATTGCGGACGGCTGTGTTGTCCACTGCAGGAACTTTAGCTCCCTCCATGGGCTCTACACAACTAGACGCCCCTGGAATTCTCCTATCCAGTTGTCACAACCAGCAGTGTCTCCAGACATTATTCCAAATTGCCCTTGTTAGCATCACTAACATAGAGTGAATGGAGAAAAGGAAGGAGAATGAGGCCCAGGGTATCAAAAAGGTCTGTGACTCAATTACAACCCACTGCTAGGAACTGTGGCCTTCTCACGAGGTCTTACTTTGCTCAACTGTAAAATGGAAATTATATCATCCAACTCACAAAGCAGGTGTTCAGCAAGTATGTACTATGGAAGAGCCTTCATTCATGAGAAGACACCCTACGTGCCTCCCTTCCTAAGTATCCGTTATTATGGGCTTCCTTTTCTTTCCTTTCTCCCCCACAGTGCCTCATCCAGTTTCACTCCATGGGACTCCAGAACACCACTGCTCTTTCTCTTATGGCCAAAAACCCCACTGAGGTTTGACCTTGTAGCTATTGTGTTAAACCAGCACTGCCTCTGTGAAACCACTAATGCTCCCCTAGAAGTGGAATGTGTATGTCTACTTTCAACCCCTCCCGAGCCCTCTGCACACAGCTACTTTCAAATAATAGGGGCAAGTAAATAACCTCAAACAACAAACATGAGATACCTTTCTTTCTAGAGTCAAAAATCGGAGCCCATGCATGCACTTCCCAGAGAGCTCTCTTAATTTAAGAAACAACACAGATTCCCCAAAGCTCTTTGGATCAAAAACTAAAGAAAAATGCATGCTAGGGGTTGAATGAAAAAATTTGACCAAAATTTGAATGAAAAATTTGAATGAAAAAATTCTGCCATAAAGGAAGCTCCATTTCTTACCTGGGCTTTGAGAAAAGAGCCTGAAGTTTAATGCTTTCCCTCTGTTTATCCATCGTGATTTCCTTTTTATCTATTAAGAGTTGTTAACTCTTTACTAACAGCTTTACTGAGACATAATTCATACACCATACAATCCAACCATTTCAAGTGTGCAATGCAATGGGTTTTAGCCTATTCTCAGATGTGCGTGACCACCACCATAGCAATTCTAGGACATTTTTATCACCACAGGAAAAAATTCCGTACGCTTAAGTATCACACCCCGAATCCCCTTTCCCTTAATCCAAAACAACTATTTTCTGTTTTTGATTTCACAAACCTATTTTCTGTTTTGATAGATTTGGCTCTGCTGGATAGTTCATCTAAATGGGATCACGTAACACACAGTCGTGTTTCTGGCTCCTTTCACTTATGAGAATATGAAAACTATAATATTTTCAAGTTTCATCTATGTTGCAGCTTGTATCAGAATTTGATTCATTCCCTTTCAAGACAGAATAATATGTATAAATATAACTTATAATAATATGCATGAATATAACATATTTTGTGTCCATCCATCAACTAATGAGCATTTGGGTTGTGGTGAACAACACTGCTGTAAACACTCGTGTACAAGTTTTTGTATGAAGACCTGTTCTCAGTCCTTTGTGATATGTGTCTAAGAGTGGAATTGCTGAGTCATCCGAGGAACAGCCAAACTAATTTTCAGAGTAGCACTGGCATTACCCCTTACTCAGGCAAATAATTTTAGAAAGTAGGATAATGCTTCTCCACACTCCAAAATGGGACACCCCTGCTCAGTTTGGTTGAGAACCTAAGTCAAGTCTCCAGAGAGAAGACATGGTAGGTGTGTCATACCGACGAGCAGTCATTTGGAAAGATTCTGCACTGATGACATTTTCTTACCTGTTTTCTTTATTGAAGGGTTTGTAGACTGACCTCGTCAGCCAAATATTGCGTAAAACCGTGTTTCCATGGAGACATGCATTCTGAGTTAAAATCAGAGTTCTAGAAAAACGTATTTTTCTGGTCTCACATAGCACCTGGGGCCCCTCAGCCAGGAAGGATCACCTTCTCTGTCTCACCAGATTCTGGCAATCTGGGCTTGTAAGACCGACAAGGTAGATGGGATCCTGCTTTCTTCATTTTCTTCGCATTCTAACAGGCTCTGGCTACCCACCAAACATACATGTGTAAATTCATAGACACAGCTAATCCTGGAGGGATTTCCACTTCTTTCTTGTTCTTCTTGAATGGGATCACAGACCCTACATACATCAGATATTCATCAGGCAAGGATTCAATATTCAAAGATCAGGGAGCAGCCTGACTCCAGGTGCCTCTCTTAACTTGAGGTTATTCTCGTGGGGAAATCAACCAAGTACAAAAGCGAAAGTAATGTCTTCAACTGAAACAACAACAGCTAACTGGCCTTGAGAGAGCACTAAGTGGTGATCCCAGAACTCAAGGCCGAGGATGAGGAGTACAGTGAAATCATAACTAAAAGGATGGCCTTGAATTTGTAAACATCAAAAATAGGTTGTGAGGTGAAATCCAAAACAGGTCAGCGTATATAGATTAAGACAGAGGCTCTAAATCCTAGGGTGTCTATGGGAGGTGTCACTCCCACATGGTTCTCCCAACTCCCTGTCCCCCAGGTTATACCCTTGTGTAATTCCTCCTCCTGGAGTACAGACCGAATCCGGGATTATGAGGAGATATCAATCTTATGATTAGCTTACATTATATGACAAATGTGAAGAGATTTTATAGATATCCTTAAGGTCCGTAATCAGTTGGCTTTGAGTTGATTAAAAGAGACATTATCCTGGGTGGGTCTGACCTTATCAAGTGAACCTTTAAGGCTGGCCTTCAAGCTGGGGGAAGACCTAGGAAAGGAGCCCTCTGGCCTGTGGAACATACCCTCCAGGAGCTGAGAGTAATCCCCAGCCAACAGCTTGCCAGAAAATGGGGACCTGAGTTATACAGCTGCAGGAGGGTGAATTCTGCCAACAACCGGAGGAAGCCTGGAAGCCAGTTTCCCTAGTTGAGCTCCCAGATAAGGGTGCAGCCAGCCAACACCTTAATTTCACCCATGTGAGACGCTCAGCTGGGAACCCAACTAAAACATGCCAGATTCCGATGCTTGGGAACCGGAAGATAATAAATTAAGGTTGCAGGATGCTACGTTTGTGGTCATTTGTTATGCAGCAGCAGAAAGCAAATATACCGCCAAAGGCCACAGCATATGGTGCATGCCCCCTTGCACGCTAGGAGATCCTAGTGGTTTTGAAACACTGGGCAGGACCTGCCACCTATTCTCACTGCTCTATTTGCCTTGGGTGCTGTTATCCCTGACTTGAGCTTCGTGTCTAAATAGCCCTTCGTCTACCTATCTTGTGTGCACACCTTCTATAATTAAATGTAATAAATGTTTTTCTATTCCCATCTTGATGATGATGCAATGATCTCTACAAAGGATTTGCATGTTAATTTGTTTTGTCCTCTAAGGTAGACTCCTAAACCCCAAAGCCTAGCAGCTGCTTTTCTGCTAGGAATCCCAAGTTGCACTTATAAACAGAATAAGGAGTAGAAGAAATTAGAGACCGGCAACGGCGAGATTTAAAGTTCCTGGGGGAGCGGTAAACCTAACAGAAAACCTGTAGTTTGTCTGCGTAATCACACAGACCATTTAGATCTGGGGGTTATTGTTTAGTTAGCTCAGAATTATATAGAGGCCTCAAGAGATCTTATTTTGGTGATTTCGGAGTCTAAAGCGGTATATTTCTGTGTCATTCGATTGCAGCCGGAATCAAAATACACTGCAAGATAGACTCACAACCCTCTATCTCATTGCAGTGCCAGCCCCAAAGCTCCCCCTATTCCATCCAAAGACAGATGGACAACAAACGTCCTTCTGTTATTGGTACACAGCTCAAACTGAATGGGATTTATCAGGATTTTGCATCTAATCCCTCTTCTTAAGGGACTCTGGCTGTTAGCTTTGGCAGACAAGAGAAGGGGAACCAGCTGTTTGAATGCTGGAGGGCAGAGTTCTTAAGTTAAAAAACTTTTTTAATGACTTTCGTTTTCTTGCACTTGCAGGTGACAATCTAAGCATGAGCCTTTCCAATCAGTGTCGGCAGGTTTGAATTATGAATTAATCTCCATAGCCAAGCCCTGCCCCCCTACAGATACACCCAACATGTGCCAACTAAATCTTTAGTAACAAGCCTCTCTGTGCTTTTTACCCTAGAGAATAAAGCAAGTATGAGAATTTCTGAATAACAGTGATTTTTAAAAAATGTATTCATGAAGTAACATTTTTATTTTAAAATTTCCATAAAAAGCATTCTCTCCTGGTGTGGAACATCCGGCTTATGAACGTACTTGCAAAGCCTCCAGCTGTTTCTCTTCATTTCCCCCCCCCCATCAATTCCAACCAGCATCTTAAAAAGGCACAATAGGATTTTCCCAAATAATCACCAACACATGATGAAATTACTTCTCCAGATCTCAAAACTCCAGCAAAGAATTCGGAGGGGCTTACTATCTCATTTGCTAATAGTGCCCTATTCAGAGTTACCTACAACAGCCCTACAGTCAGAGCAATAATTTTTCGTTGCCACACTCCGGGGGTATCCAGTTATCTTAACAATTGTCATGAAATTCTGAAAGAAAAATTAATTTAAATCTGCTCTCATAAAAACAACAATAAAAAAAATGACTAACATGTATTCTGTTATCCTGAGGATAACAGAATGGGAGAAGTCCTAAATCAGAAGTGGAAAATAAGACATCATAATTGCAAAGGGTCTGGCTGTTCTAGACTAAGGCAATGACTCCCAAACATGACTGTGCATAACAATTCGCAGAAAGAGGTTGAAAATGCATATTCCCAGGTCCACACCATACCTTCTGAATCAGAATTCCTGAGGTAGAACTGGGGATCTGCATTCATACAGCAGTCGCCAGGTGTTTCTGATGGAGCTAGACCATAAACAGCAGTTCAGGAACCACAAAAATTAGGAGCTATATCAATACATCTCATTGATTTGATAACATTAATTATAGTGTAATCTTGAGAACAAGCTATTCTAATTACTTAAAATTAAAAAGAGAGACTTTCAGTCTGAGCCCTTGCATTTAACTTCCCATTCTCCCAAATTCCCAACGGAATGACCAGAGGAATTTGAAAATCCTGGAAAATCTGTTCAGCTTTGAATATCAGGAAAGGAAACCAAACTCTTGTGGGAAAAGTCAAGGCATTTCTGCAGAATATATCACAAGCAAGAGTGGACTGGGAGACATCCCAGTCACTCCCACTAAAGCCCAATCCCTTCCTGACACTCAGTTCCTGTCCCCAACCCTCACTGCCCCCCTGCCCCCCTTCTCCTGCTGCAACCTTCCAGCAGGTCCCCTATCCAGAACCTCCACTCTTTCCACCCCTTTGCTGATGCAAGTAAGGGGGACGGTCTGTTTCCTGGTGGCACTGAGGATTACAGCTGTATACGAATTTAACAGAGAAACAGCAGGAAGACCCTTACTACCGTCCAGGGAATCACTGATGATTTTGATAAAAAGAAACTAGTGCAGACGTTTAAGAAGAAAATTGCCTGCATTTGTCCTGTGATTGAACATCCAGAATATGGAGAAGTAATTCCACTATGGGGTGACTAGTATGAGACATTTGCCAGTTCCCGGAAGAGACTGGATTGGCTAAGGACGACCAGCTGAAGGTTCATGGGTTTTAAGTCTTTTGGTTCATGGAAGCTTAAGTGAGGATTTCCTTGCAATGAGTAGAATTGCCCTTCTGTCCCTTGTCACAAGCTGTAAAACCTCATATCTTGTACACTGTATACATTTGGGGTCTGCTTCTAACTTGAACTAGTGTAACTCCTTCCTGAAATAACTGAAAAGAGAAAAGAAAAGAAAACAAAGACTGGATTGAGAGAATGTCTGGCAAGCTCACAAATCCAAACCAACCCTAAGCACAGAGCAGCACAGGGCCTAGAGGAAAGATGGACATTAGGACAATGGTGGGTTTGGGAGGGAGGCTGCAAATCTAGAGCTAACAAGGATGAGATTACTCTGCATAGTTGGCTCCCATCTTACCCTTGAACTAGAGAAGAGGGGCAGGGCCACAGCTGGCCTCTAAAGAGACAGGCTGTGCCAGTTAGTGAACAGAGACATTATCCCAGCCCACAAAGAGGGAACAGACTCTCTTTGGCATAGGGGTAAAACTCCCTGATGTGGCTGGCCCAGGCTTTCATTCACAACCTACACTGCACAGGGAATTGCCCTGTCCTTTGTCAATATACAGCTACAGTAGAGCTAACTCTACCTTCTTTATTTCTCCTTCTTTCCTTCCTTCTCTTCTTCCTTCCTCCTTTCCTGTTTTTCTTCCTTTCTCCCTCTCTCTTCTTCCCTTTCTCTTGTCATTTCCTCTTTCTTCTTGATTTAGACCAACACAGTCCTTGAAGGAAATCACACAAATCTCCAAGTATGGAAAAGCTTATAATCTCCTCCCCCCATCTTACTTATCCAGTCACTCCCTCATTCCCTATCCTACCCAGGCATGCTTATTCCTAAGGATAAGCAAAGAGAAAATTATAATATAAAGATTAAGTAGCTTAAAAGAAAGCAATCAAAGTGAGTAGGCAAAAAAAATATGCCCTTCCAGAATGGCTTTCTTAGTGAAAGTTAGGAAAAACCACAAAATATCTCTAATGTGTACTTTCTAAAAGATCCAAAGACATTTTATCTACTTAATAAAGAGCTTGGAGTTATAACCTGGGAGCAGGAAAACCTGCTTTGAGATGAAAAATATGACCATCAAGTTTTCTCATGCCATGGAATTTGTGAACACAAGATGAGATTCTGTAGAATAAGAATCAAGGCATGAGTAAAATAAGCTAGAGAAATTCTTCCAGAACTTCTAGGAAGAGTAGAAAATGTTGCCAGAAAAGTTTAAGCCTTTAGAAGACAGATCGAGGAAAGCTAAAATAAGTTTTTTAACAAGTCTAAAAGGAAAGAATTTAACAGATGGAGCACCAAAAGTAAAAAAAAAAAAAAAAAAAAAAAAAGGAAGACAAAGACTAAGTGAGGGTGGCCAAAAGGTGCAAACCTCCAGGTATGAAATAAATAAGTCATAGTGATGAAATGTGCAGCACCATGACTATAGTTACCAATACTATATTGCTTATTTGTAAGTTGTCAAGAGTAGATCTTCCAAGTTCTCATCACAAGAAAACAAATTTGTAACTATGTATAGTGATAGATGTTAAAAAGAATTAGCGTCAAAAAATGGGCAGAAGATATGAACAGACACTTCTCCAATGAAGACATACAAAGGGCTATCAGACACATGAAAAAATGTTCATCATCATTAGCCATTAGGGAGATTCAAATAAAAACTACATTGAGATACCACCTTACACCAGTTAGAATGGCCAAAATTAGCAAGACAAGAAACAATGTGTGTTGGAGAGGATGCAGAGAAAGGGCAACCCTCTTATACTGTTTGTGGGAATGCAAGTTGGTACAGCCACTTTGGAGAACAGTGTGGGGATTCCTCAAGAAATTAAAAATAGAGCTTCCCTATGACCCTGCAATTGCACTACTGGGTATTTAGCCCAAAGATACAGATGGAGTGAAAAGAAGGGCCATCTGTACCCCAATGTTTATAGCAGCAATGGCCACAGTCGCCAAACTGTGGAAAGAACCAAGATGCCCTTCAGCGGATGAATGGATAATGAAGATGTGGTCCATATACACTATGGAGTATTATGCCTCCATCAGAAAGGATGAATACCCAACTTTTGTAGCAACATGGACGGGACTGGAAGAGATTATGCTGAGTGAAATAAGTCAAGCAGAGAGAGTCAATTATCATATGGTTTCACTTATTTGTGGAGCATAACAAATAGCATGGAGGACAAGGGGAGATGGAGAGGAGAAGGGAGTTGAGGGAAATTGGAAGGGGAGGTGAACCATGAGAGACTGTGGACTCTGAAAAACAATCTGAGGGTTTTGAAGGGGCGGGAGGTGGGAGGTTGGGGGAACCAGGTGGTGGGTATTAGAGAGGGCACGTATTGCATGGAGCACTGGGTGTAGTGCAAAAACAATGAACACTGTTACGCTGAAAAGAAATAAAAAATAAATAAATAAAACAAACAAACAAAAAAAGAATTAGCATGGTGATGGTTCTGAGCTATATGCATGTATCAAATCAAGATGGTGTTCACTTGAAACTAATACATTGTTATTTTTCAAAAAAAAATGTAGATAAGAAGAAAAAGCAATAGAAAATAAAATTCATCTATGCTGAAAGAAAGACATGTGACTCCAAAGAGAGTGGGCATAGTCATTAAAACAGACTTAAATTTGAAACAGCCTGATCAAATATTTAAATTTCAAGGCTAAAGAAAAGATTTTACAAGCATCAACACAGTGGGGTGAAGACAAGTGACTTACAAAAGAAAAATATATACTTTCAAGTTGGCACCAAACTTTTCTGGCAATACTAAATGGCAGAAGATCATGGAGGATTGTCTTCAGAGTTTAAGAAACCCATTGTATTATCCAAGAATCCTATATCCAATCAAGCTCATGCATGGAGAAAAGGAAAGAAAAGACGAAATGTAATACCTATGAAGATTTCCAGAAAAATTACAAAAGGAAAGTGGCAGTTGATGGAGATAAAAGTCAAGATCAGCAACCTAAGAGGGAAGGGGCACCTGGGTGGCTCAGTCAGTTGAGCATCCAACTTTTGATCTCAACTCAGGTCTTGATCTCGGGTTATGAGTTCAAGCCCTGGACTTGGAGCCTTTTGCAGGGCTCAAACTCACAACCCAGAGAGAAAGAAAGAAACCTAAGAAGAGAGAAGACAGTATATAAAAAGAGGTAGTGCTTTTAGTGTGGTTAACATGTGCCAAGCAAAAGTGCTTTACATTTAGTAACCCAGCAATACTTAAGAGGTAAAATCTATAATGCATTCATAAAAGGTATAAATTTTATGTGCTATATACAAAGACACTTCAGAAAAACAGCAAAATCCAGTGAGACAATGAAAAAATTGATAAAATATAATCATGGAAAGGAACATTTAAAGGTTTCTCAGTCTCCAGTCATTCAAGACAAAAGTCAAGTATATAAAAAACTGGATATTGTATTGTTAATTTACTAGATAGCAAATTGTAAATTATAGCAATATAGAAATATGTGAGACAAATTGTGTTTAAGGACACTGCCTACAGAGCTATACAACATGGATTCCAAATGTGTTTCCCCCACTTAGCTAGCTGAATTTTGGGCAAAATATTATAAACTTTCTGCCTCAGTTTCCTTATTAGAAAGTGAAGAACATAACTGTTGTGATGATTAAATATATTTATACATATGAAATACTAATAATGGTGCCCAGCTTATTATAATCAATATTAATTGCTACCACAATAGCAACCAATGATAGTATACATGGAATTTTTTTTAAAGATTTTGTTTATTTACTTGACAGAGATCACAAGTAGGCAGAGAGGTAGGCAGAGTGAGAGGGGGAAGCAGGCTCCCTGCTGAGCAGAGAGCCAGATGCGGGGCTCGATCCCAGGACCCTGGGATTATGACCTGAGCTGAAGACAGAGGCTTAACCCACTGAGCCACCCACGTGCCCCAATATATATGGAATTTTGAACTTCACTAACAGAATGTTCTTTCTTTCCAAAGATATCTTAGGGATATTTACAAAAAATCACAACTCAATGTGTCACAGAAAACTCAATAAATTATTAAAGGTAGAAATTGTATGAATCATGTATCTAAACACAATAAAATTCTAGGAGTAAATGGTAAACAAACAAAAAAGGTCAGTCTACAAGGAAATTTTAAAACCTGCTCCTATATAACTCCTGAATAAAAGAAGAAATCAAAGTACATTTATAAATTCTCTAGAATATGACCCCATGATATGTCTGTACATCAAACCTAAATGATCATGGTAAAACAAGAAAACATTTAGAATACAACAGCGAAGAACACCTTTGTGACTTTAGAATAAGCAAGATTTTTTTAACAAGAAAAAAAAAGCACCTCTTCAAAGGAAATAAAAATGTAATACATTGGATGATATTAAGATCACAAAACTACGTTCATCAAAAAGACACCATTGAGACAATGAGCAGAAACCTACAGAAGATACGATATGCATATGTAACAAAGATCTCATATCCAGAGAAAATAACTTTTTAAAACTCAGTAAGGGGGTGCCTGGGTGGCTCAGTGGGTTAAAGCCTCTGTCTTCTGCTCAGGTCATGATCTCAGGGTCCTGGGATGGACTCTCTGGGATTGGTCTCTCTACTCTGCAGGAAGTCGGCTTCCCCCTCCCTCTCTCTCTGTCTGCGTCTCTGCCTACTTGTGACCTCTGTCTATCAAATAAATAAATAAAATCTTAAAAAAAAAAAAAACTCAGTAAGACCTAATGATCACATCACAAAGGAAGATACCTGAATAGCCAGTAAACTCTGAAAAATAGTAACTTTGCTAATCATCAGAAAAATGCAAATTAAAGTCACAATATGAGGCCATTACACACTTACTGGAATGGCTAGAATTAAAAAGGACCCTCAATACCAAATTTTGACAAGGATGTAGAGTAACCAAATATCCCAATTATTACTGGTGAGGGTGAAACTGGTACAACCAGTCTGGAAAACTGGTTGGTAGTATCTACTAATGCTGAACACATATATTCCAGGTGAATTTCCAAAGAAAATGTATCTAGATGTTCACCAAAAAGCATCTACCAGAATGTTCACAGTGGCACTATTTAAGAAACTCTATAATTAGAAATGATAAAAAAAAAAAAACCCAGAAAGAAATTATCCCAATGTCCATAAACAGTAGAACAGTTGAGAACATTGGGATGTATTCACAGGATGGAATATTATATAGCAATGAGAGTGAATAAATAATATCAGAGATAATATTATAGCTGAAGCTCAGAAACAATTTTGAGCCAAAGAAGTTACATAGAAAGACCATAAGTATGTTTCCATTTATATAAAGTACAAAAAAGGAAAAATTAATCTATGATGTTAAAAGTTGAGATATTAGTTACTCCTGAGAGGCTGTAACTAGAAGGGAGAGTTCTGGGGAGCTGGGTACATTTGATTTCTTGATCTAGGTGCAGGTCACACAGGTTTGATCAGTCGTGGCTGGTTATATGAGTGTGTTCATCGAGCTTTGGGCACCTGGGTGGCTCAGTCGGTTAGGTGTCTGCCTTCGGCTCATGATGCCAAGGTCCTGGATGGGGCCCCTCATTGGGCTCCCTGCTCAGCGAGGAGTCTGCTTCTCCCTCTGCCCCTCCCCTCACTTGTGTTGCTCGTGCTCTCTCTCTCTCTCCCTCAAATAAAAAATAAAATCTTAAAAAAAAAAAAAGTCATTGAGCTATACAGCTACAGCATGTACCTTTTTCCCTATGTGTATCAATTATCCTTCAACAAAACATTTAAAAAATCTTATGGGATTGGGTCCAAATTGTACTCAGGAAAATGCACAGCATTTTATGCTTAACAAAAGAACACCACTCAAGAAGCTATAAAAATAACAATAAAATGAAACTAAGAAGTAGCAGCAGAAAAGGGAAATTAATAGAGATTATAAAACTATAATTTAATGAATTGCAAAATAGGAAAAGACAAAATTGATAAAAAAAATCCAAGCACTAGTTATTTGAAAAAAAACAAACAACAAACAACAACAACAAAAAACAAAAGATAAACAAAGTTCTAGAACTCCTAAATGAGGAGGAAAAAAAAAAAGGCAAAACCTAAATTTTGAAACACACCAAGGGAGAAAGGGGATATTATTATAGATGAGTTTTTCTCAGCAGTTGGTACTATTTATATTTGGGCCAGGCAATTCCTTCTTGTGCAGGGGGCTCTCTTCTGCTCTGTAAGATGTTTAGCAGCAACCCTGGGGTTTCCCACCTAGTTGCCGGTAGCATGACCACCCCCAACTATGACATTTAAAAATGTCTCCATACCTTACCACCTGTCCTCTGCAGAAACTGGTCACCCCCAGGTGAGAAGCACCCACCATAAACTGTATTGTGAAAGAACATGTGAATGAATTTTCTAGGAAAATATGCACTGTGAAAATTGATTGAAAATGTAGTAGAGGGACGCCTGGGTAGCTCAGTCATTAAGCCTCTGCCTTCAGCTCAGGTCATGATCCTGGGATCCTGGAATAGAGCCCCACATCAGGCTCCCTGCTCAGTGGGGAGCCTCCTTCTGCCTCTGCCTGCCACTCCCCCCACCTCACCCCACCCCCTGCTTGTGCTCTCTCTCTTTCTCTCTCTCTCTCTGACAAATTAAATAAAAATCTTTTGTTAAAAAAAGAAAGAAAATGCAATAGAAAATCTCAATAAACAAATAACAAAGACATTGAAATTTTTATTAAAGCCACATTATCCCCCAAAAATGCCAATTCTTCACTTTCTATGCTATTACATTAATTCGTCTGTCTGTTCATTCCCTGGTAATTATTGCAACAGACCATTCCTTTTAAACTTCTAAGAACTAGACCATTCTTCTCCTATTTAGAACGTTATAAAGAGGACCCATACAGTAGAAATATAATGAAAGTTACATATAGGATCCTTTCTTCCAGGCATAGATAAGGCACTTCTCAAATGCAGTTTATGACCTGTTTCAGGGGAGAAGGGCAAAACTGTGGGAGGTCACCATGACCTTGCAGCTTCTGCCATTTTTCTCAAACTCGTTAAGCTTAAAATATTCACTATGCCAAGGTGGGCATTTAGGGGGCAGTACGTCCTGCACTCCATCAAAACCATTCTGTTCAAACTTCTAAATAACCTACCCATCTAAACTGTGAGTGAAGGTGATGTGTGACCAAAGAGAGAGAGAGAACAAAAAAGGCAATGCAGATAATCCGAAGCTAAAAATAATTCCTTGCAAGAGTGGAGGTGTATAATCAAACTTACACACACACACACAAAGAGTTCCATTACCTCTTTCTCTTCCAATAAGCTTCTGTGTATGACATCCCAGCAAGCACGTGTATACGGACTTGTTCTTTACCAGCAGGAAACCTGAGAGGGAGATGAACCCTGAGAGATCCTAGACTCTGGAAAACAAACTGAGGGTTTCAGAAAGGGGGGATGGGGTGGGGGGATGGGTAGCAGGGTGATGGGTATTAAGGAGGGCACGTGCGGTGATGAGCACTGGGTGTTCTACACAACTAATGAATCCTTGAACACTACATCAATAGCTAATGATGTGCTATATGCTGGTTAATTGAATATAATAATAAAAAGTAAATAAAAATAAGTAAAAGCAGGAAACCTACTTCTCTACAAACACTGGTTTGTTGATTCATTTTCTTGACTAAAAGGTCAGCTCCACAAATGGTTGCAGGAGCTTAATAAATAAGCACGAAGTGCGAGCTCCCTGAGGACAACTGTGTCTTATTCAGTGATATTTTCCAAGAGCTTCAGGAATAGTATAGGCAGGCAAGATTACCTACGTTTAATTGAGAACACACTCTCAAGACCAACGGGCACGCGGTCCCTCAGTGTCCATCCACGCGGCAAAACTGTGGGAAGAATAATAGATCTCAAAATTGCACACCGGAGGGTTGTTCTGGTACATCAAAGGACAAGAGCCTAAAAATACAGTCTCTCCTCTGAATGCCATTTGCCTCAGGTCAATAATATGCAGAAAATACAATCATCGGACAAATGAATATCGGCTTGCCTCCAACCACAGCACAAAAGGAAAGGAACGATAAGACTTGTCAGTAAAAGCATTCTCGGTCCAGATGCACTGCTTCTCAGAGGCTTTCTTCCATGCCCCCCGGGGTTGTTCATATTATACATTCCAGCAACTGCTAGGATTGAGATGTTCTAAAGTGAGGGAGAGTGTATAGGAAACATAGCCCTTATGGTTTGCCAGCTTATTAAAAGGCACTGTATTTCCTGGACAAACAAAATGAGGACTCTGACATGCTCCCGATATTTTTAAAATTTTGCAGTTCATCTGTCAAGTTGTAGACTATACCAGACCCCAAAATTCCCTTACTTCTTCCTCTCTTATCCCAGACCTGACTTTCATCTCAGATCTAGTTTCAACGGTCCATTGCCTTAGAAGCCTGGTAGGTTCGTTTTCATGTTTATTAAACACTAAAAATAAGTGAATCACTCTGCTAGATGCTTTACATATTGTACCCAATGTAACCTTTAAATAACAAGTCAGGAAACAACAAATGTTGGCAAGGATGTGGAGAAAGGGGAACCCTCCTACACTGCCGCTGGGAATGCAAGTTGGTGCAGCCACTTTGAAAAAGTGTGGAGATTCCTCAAAACGTTAAAAATAGAGCTACCCTATGACCCAGCAACAGCACTACTGGGTATTTACCCCAAAGACACAGATGTAGTGAAAAGAAGGGGCACATGCACCCCAATGTTCATAGCAGTAATGTCCACAATAGCCAAACTGTGGAAGAAGTTGAGATGCCCTTCAACAGACGAATGGATAAAGAAGATGTGGTCCATACATATAATGGAATATGACTCAGCCACCAGAAAGGATGGATACCCACCATTTGCACTGACATGGATGGGACTGGAGAGATTATGCTGAATGAAATAAGTCAAGCAGAGAAAGACAACTATCATGTCATTTCACTTACTTGTGGAGCATAAGGAATAGCATGGAGAACATTAGGAGAAGAAAGGGAAAAATAAAGGGGGGAAATAAGAGGGGGAGATGAACTATGAGAGACTATGGACTAAGGGAAACAAACTGAGGGTTTCAGAGCGGAGGGAATGGGGGGATGGGATAGCCCTGTGATAGGTATCAAGGAGGACACGTATTGCATGGAGCACTGGGTATTATATGCAAACAATGAATCATGGAACACTGCGTCAAAAACTAATGATGTACTGTATGGTGACTAACATAGCATAATAAAATAAAAATAAATAATCTTTCTGAGGCTTATGTCTTTATTCTTATTTGTAGTTGAGGAAACTAAATGTCAGAGACCAACAGACCCTCTCCCCCCACCACTAGCCAAACCAATCCAGAACTGCATAGCAGAGGCCTCATCAGAGTTCACAATCTCTCCGTTGTTCAGACCTACCTCCATGTTGATCCCACCCATGGCACTTTCAAATGGCATCCTTTTTATAAAATATGATCAGACGAGGTATTGTTCCCCTCCATCTCCCCACCTCCTCACCCACCCCCATCCCCAATAAGAATTCCAAAATAGGAAAGCAATTTGCCTTATTCCTTCCATGTCCCAGATGACCCAGCCTGAAGCAAGTCCGACCAGGAGCAATTTAGTACAGTGAAAAGCTCTACGATAGTGGAGGAATTGTATGACCCAGATTGCTTCTACCCCAACTGTAACTGGCTGTGTAAACTATGTCCCATTGTTCCATGTTCGTAGCCTCACATTCCTCATCTATAAATGAGAAGGTTAACCCTCCAGTTCCATAGGATATTATCTTGATCTATAATTGAATTTTTATGCAAGTAGGTATATTTTGTGAGTTTCTTTAAATTAGCATTTAATCAGCAAATTGCAAAGTAGGGACAGTGCCCATGACTTTAAAAAAAGAAATCCGTAGTCTCTCAACTACACTCTAATGTCATTTGGATTATGTTCCCAAAAATCCTTTTTTTTTTAAAGGAATCCCATTATTTTTTTAAAACCCTCATTAACATGTTTTTGTTTATGATTTAGCATTTAAAACGTGCTGTTCCCCTATTGAAATTCCTTTACTCAATGCCTAGGAGAGAGTGGATTCCTTAAGATGTTCCAAGTACAGCAACACTTTTGCTATCAGGCAGTGATAAATGGAGAATGACAGAGAGGGCTGACCATGGTGCATTTCATGGCGAGAATGGTAAGGACTTAGCAGCTTCCCATTAAATTAATGAGAAACCCCAGCCTTCTTGGCCAGTGGCAATGAGCAAGATAATGGAGACATCTGTACACCTCTCTACCACCCTGGGATGAAAAGCAAGATCAAAAGGACAACTAATTCAGTTAAGTGTTTGGCTTTCCACACAATTTATCCCCCAAATCGGGCTGTTACTGCATTATTCCCTGAGGTTAGTTTTCCAAAAATCAGCAGCCACTGAAATAGACTTTTAAAGGTATTTTAGGTGGCGTGCACCCTTCTTCCCCGAACAAATAGGAAATGAAAAGACCTGGAATCCCTCTGGATCTCTCACACTGTCCAGTGAAAGCCTCCTTTCACATGGGATTTTACGTCACGGTGTGCTTGCTTTTGCCATCTGCAAATCTTTGAGCTGCTCTGTGAAGGAAGACATCGAAATTAGTTAAAGATAAGTAAATAAATAAACTGGGATCTAATTGTGGGTTTTTCTCGAGGCGGAGTGCAAACATCAAAGACATATTGGATTAGGAATTGGCGAGTTCTGCTTCTCACAGCCTGTGCAGCAGCGGGGAGTGACTCATTCGGTCTTTCAAGGCCTCAGTGCCGTTGTTGGTCAAAGAACTGGTTTGACGATATGATAGGTAGGTTTTTCCAACATTTTGAAATACGCTGCCTCTTGGAAAATGAAGAGAGAGGAGGCAGATGAGTAGGGAGCTCGCATGTTGTTGAAAACGATACTCCATGACTAACCTTTTCTTGGACACAGATCTTCTGGAAACGGGAATAGATGTCTCTACTATGTTTTCCTGTTGAACACAAATTCTGATCCACAAGTTTCCATTTGTGTCCTGGAGAGTGGGCATGGAACGTTCTTCCCGTTGCCACTCTAAATATTCTTTGCCATAATTTGGATCACTTTTTCAGTCAACATGGATCAACTAGTCTGGATACAATTTGGTCATTGTTTGACATACATTGGTCCATAATTCTCTTGGCCCCCTTGAAAAAAAGCCTTACACATCACCTGGGAGGAGTTTATTTCTTATACTCTTTTTAAATATAGTTCACATAGTGACTGCATTTCTGGTTTTTAAAGATGTATTTATTTATTTGAGAGAGAGAGAGAGAGTGCACAAGCAGGGGGTGGGGCAGAGGGAGAGGGAGAAGCAGACTCCCCGAAGAGCATGGAGCCCAGTGGCAGGCTCATTCCCAGGACCCTGAGATCATGATGATTTAACTGACTGAGCCACCCAGGAGCCCCTGTATTTCCATTTAATAGGTGAACCCTCTATGTCTTTTCTAATTCCTTAGACTGCCTTGTCTCATCATGTCCATACCCATGAACATCTTATGGAAGGAGGTTTCAAGAGAGCTGTTAAACACTGAAGATATTGGGGCACCTGGGTGGCTCAGTGGATTAAGCCTCTGCCTTCGGCTCAGTCATGATCTCAGGGGCCTGGGATCAGGCCTGCATCAAGGCCTGCATCGGGCTCTCTGCTCAGCAGGGAGCCTGCTTCCCTTCCTCCCTCTCTGCCTGCCTCTCTGCCTACTTGTGATTTCTGTCTGTCAAATAAATAAATAAAATCTTAAAAAAAAAAAAACACTGAAGATAACTTATAGTTTGGGATAAAAGTTTTAAATTATGAAAACCTAGAACATTAACATTTCCATGAGGTAACACACAGGGACTTGCTAGACCTGTATGTTCTATAGACTTCTCAGAGATCTCAAGCCCTGGGAAAATAAAGCAAAATTTAGTATGAGAAGGTTCTTTGCAGGTTTTTATAAAAGTCTGCAAAAAAGAAAAATAGCAACCTTGAATACCTACTATTTGTCAAGCACTTTACCTGCATTAGCTTGTTTTGTCTCCTATTAGCCTTAGAAGTGTTATGAGTTTTGATTTACAAATAAAGAAACTGAGACTAAGTAATGCTAAGTAATGAAGGCATGCCCTTATAGCTCATAAGCAGCAGAACCAGTATTCCAACTCTGGTCTCTATGGCTCTGAAATGTTGTTCTTTCACTGTATATCACTGCTTCTCTCGCAAAAGCCTGTCTGATACTCCCCTTTCCTCTGTCTTTTGAACTTGTCTTTCTCTCTCCCTCTTTAAGCTCAAGGTGAAGGCTTTTTAGTTCAACTCTTTCCCACCTGCCAAGATTCTGAATCTAATAATAAAATATTTTATTATTAAAGCTAGCATTTATTAAGAACTATGTGATCTAAGCCCTTTATAAACATCCTCTTTTTTAATGTATGATAGGGGCAGATGTTTTAATAGGTGTTTACAGATTTGAAAACAAAGGTTTAAGGAGATGTAGCAATTGGCCTCAAATAAAATTGTTGGTTGTTTCTAAAGAAAAACATCAATTTCTATCTGTCTAATTATAAAACTTGTATTCTTGACCACGATGAAGAAATCTAGGACTGAGAAAGAAAATATGCGGTAAGACTTCTTTTATTTCAATTAGGAAGAATTTAATTGTATTCAATTCATACCTTTAAAAAAAAAAGATTTGCTTATTGATCTTTACTCTAAGAAGTCCCTTTAACTTCTTGCTTTTCAAAAAACGACTTCTTCTGCACCTAGGAAAAACAAAAACAAAAAAACCAAACCCATTGAAATGTTCCTGGAATTATGATAAACCACTGCCATCCAGTGGCCATCAAGGGAAACACATAGCAAATATTTTATGACCACAAATGACCATCAGCGCCATTATTTAAATATGAAAGGACACGTTGAGATTGAAGGGAAATGTTTAATAATAAACATCTTTATGATTTTATTACTTATCCTGGACCTGAGCCATCTCAAAGTGAATAAACTGAGCCTGTGTGTGTCGTGATATAAATGTTGGTATTAGAGACCATTAAAACAATTAAAAAACGCAAATGAAAGGAAATGAACACACCTATGCAACTGTGAATTTCTCTTAGCATTTCTGTAAACTTTTGGGTTCGACATAGTTTTTGTTAGCATGTATGTCTCAAAATCATTTTTGAAATCACATGTGTGACTGCAATGCTGGACCAGAGGATAGATGCACGCACTGAGCAAAACTAGCTGGCTGTTGGTTTTTGGAGCATAGATCTTTTTTTTTTTTTTTTTTAAGATTTTATTTATTTATTTGACAGAGAGAGATCACAAGTAGACGGAGAGGCAGGCAGAGAGAGAGAGAGAGGGAAGCAGGCTCCCTGCTGAGCAGAGAGCCCTATGTGGGACTCGATTCCAGGACCCTGAGATCATGACCTGAGCCGAAGGCAGCGGCTTAACCCACTGAGCCACCCAGGCGCCCTGGAGCATAGATCTTACTGTTGAACACAGCCTCTTGAATTTTTTACTATGTGTAGATTAATGTGCACACTTCGCTTTTCATTATCTGCTGGCTTTGTTTTGTTTGCATGTTTGCTCACACTTTTTAAAAAAAAATTATTGGCTTATTTAAACCACTAGTGCCAAGACATCTATCCATAATGAAGGGCAAAACTCAGAGCTTTTGGATTCAAATATGTGTAAAATCATGAGTCAAAGGGACATTTGATTACTCAGTCAGCAAATATTTTTTGAGTTGTGGTGAGGAGCTGCATATACAGTCAAGGTATCATATTGTTGTCTTCAAAGTAATTACCATGCACAACAGAAAACAGAAACACAGATAGAGTGGGACGTTGGCGATGTGAGCACCAGGCACGTAATACTGTCTCCCTATTTACCGGTGTCTAGGAGGCCAGCAAGGGCTTCACAGGTGGTAACCCGGCTGTCGCCAGATCAATGACTAGAGTAGCATAATTGAAGTAAGCGCAAGGTGTCACAGCACACCTAATCACACATTGAGACCCCCCGAGAGGCTGTCTGGAGGAAGAAACTGGTCTAAGGTGTGATGAGGCCAGAGCAGGCAACAGAGTGGAGTGGAGCAATGTGTTTCAGACAGAGATCAGCGGGCGAGTGGAGGGTCCGGGAGAGGACCAGAGCACTATTTAATTCAAATCATTTGGAAAGTGAAGAAGCTACAGGTAAGTGACTTGCTAAAAATCATACAATGGGGAGTGGCACAATCAAGATGACACAGGTCTTTGGAATCCCTCTCTAATCTATTTTGATTTATACTAGTGCAACCATGAATGAGCTTTTCTTGAGCGGGGAATGGGGGGAGGAATGAGCTTCAGGTACGACAGCAGAGAGCAAGGAAATAAAGGAGCTAATGAGAAATATATGTGGAGGAAAGGACCTGCAGCATTCAACTAATGACTGGGCACAGTGGGACACTGAGAATGTTCAGCTTACCAAAGACAAAGGAATGAGGAGAAGCAAAAGTGAGCCACCAGCTGAAGCTTAAGGGCGCTATGTCTGCGAGCTGCCCAACGTTCATGAGAGCTACCACTGTTAAAGAGAATGAGAACCACGCAGGAGAGGGACAGACAAGGAGGGCGGAATTGCCAAATGGTTGAGGAAGAGCCTCTGAGACATAACACATTGTAGGCAGAGTTTGTTCAAGAAACAGTTGACACAATGCCGCTTCTCAGAGACCCAAAGAAAATGGAAAGAAATGATTCCTTCTTTCAAGTAACTTAGATTCAGTTTGAAGATTTAAAAAGAAAATGCAGAAATGGACTCTTTTTTTTTAAGATTTTATTTATTTATTTGACAGAGAGAGAGATCACAAGTAAGCAGAGAGGCAGGCAGAGAGACAAAGGGGGAAGCAGGCTCCCTGCTGAGCAGAGAGCCTGATGCGGGGCTCGATCCCAGGACACTGGGATCATGACCTGAGCCGAAGGCAGAGGCTTTAACCCACTGAGCCACACAGGCGCCCCAGAAATGGACTCTTTAAAAAAAAAATTCTGGGATAGCAGGTGGCACGATGGGGAGACATCATGGTGCTTTGTGCCTTGACTTGAATCTAAAGAAGTTCATGTTCGAGTTCCAATTCCGCTGGGATTTGGAACAGAATCCAAAGCTGCCGACCCAGGCTGCTGCGGATGCTGCTGAATGTGTTGGTTGTTTCACATTTGTGTGGTTGTCCTGAAAATTTCTGGCTGAGGGAAGTGAAATAGCTTGAGTAAAATACGTCTTTTTAAAATTCTCACCAAAAATAGCCAGTTCGGCAAGTGGGAGGGTTGCTGTCACTTGACCTGAATGCCACGTTTTTTGCCTCTACAATGAGTGGGTTGGTCTTTCCACGACCCCTGTCAATCCTCTTCCTGCTTAGTATGTTAACATTGTCCAGCTGCTTTCCTTAGCGCTCAGGAAGAGGTAAATGGAGAAAAAGATCAACATGCTTTTTGTGGGCCCGCCGATCAGGCTGGAAGGTGGGTCTCAGAAGCCTGTTGCCTTGGTCAGCTGGGGTCATTTGTGGGTGGGCACCGACCTCCCACAGCTGGCCTGCACCCTGAGCCTTGTTGGTTGGTTAAGCAAAGCACTGCAGAGGTTGACCCACCCTTTATGGCTCCTCCTCCCTACTCGTGACCGGTAAGTAGCTTCCATATCTTAATGGGGACCTGGCTCTTTCTCTGACATGGCTGGACTGCTGTTCCTAAAGAAAGCGTATTAGGAGGACACTATCCTTCTTCGCAAACTTGAGGTTAAGAAGATGGGAAGCGAGTGGAGTCAGGCCTTGTAGAAATTCTTGACCTCAAAGTGGTTGAGAAAGTAGCTTATACACAGATGGCTTTAGGAGCTCTTCTTGGCTGAAGGTAAGGAATTTATAGCAGAAAAAAAATTGATAGGGGTGCCTGGGTGTCTCAGGCAGTGAAGGATCTGTCTCTGTTTCAGCTCAGGTCATGGTCACACGGGTTGTGGGATCAAGCCTCATACTGGGCTCCGTACTTAGCCGGGAGTTTGTTTGAGAGTCTTACCCTCTGCCCCTCTCCCCATTCTTGCATGCTCTCTCTCTCTCAAATCTTTAAAAAAAAAGAAATTAAAAAATTTGATAGAGCTATCAAATAGTTAAGTTGTACTTAATGTACAGTTTAGACCCTCAGCAGATGTTTTTAGTAACGGCTGAGGGATTTTGTGATGACCACACACCCTTACGGAAGGTGGGGTATGCAAGACCCACTGAAATGTCAAAATGTTAACAACCAGTGAGAGGATTTTGCTCTGAAGAAGTTTTACAACTTGATGGTGAGTGACTCTGCTGAAAATTAATGGGGCCTTCACACAATAAGTAGTAAGCCAGGTTGATGAGTTCATGAAGTCAGGAAGAATTGACAACTCTAAGATTATGCCTCTGGGCACCTACATGAAGGTCTGACTCATAGAAATATGGAAGCTCTTTTAAAAATGAGGGTGATTATCTCAGTTCCAGACTTAGAAGGTTTCAGGTGAGAGAAAAACAATAGCAGGAATCTGAGCTCAGACAAGGGTTAGGTGTCAACTATAGCAGGTGGTAGAAGGTTCAAGACAAGAGTTACATCTATTTTTCTGTATAACTTTGGAGAAAAGTCTGCCATTGGTGACTGTGGAAACTGTGTCTTCTATATAATGGAACATTCTAGAGACTGACTCAAGACTAAGCCAGTTACAAGAAAGGTCACATGGGAGGACTTGAAAAGGAAAAAAAAACAGAAAGATTAGATCGGAGGGTAGAAAACACTACCACATCATCCAATAATTAAGGGGCATCTACTGTGTGCTGGATGATACAGTGAACACCGGGAAGAGAAAAAAGATGAACTATGACCCACCCTTGATGGCCAACACTGGATGTGTTCTTCAACACTAAATATGCTAACATTAGTTAGCATTTATTAAGGAATCATTCTGAGTCAGCCAGAGCTCTGCATCCTCAATATATATTACCACATTTAATCGTTAAGTCCTTTCACAGGTAAAGGAAACGGAAAGGAGTTGTACAGAAGATAGTTGACATAACAGGCCTGACCGCTATCCTTTGAAAAGTCTACTTACACAGTGGGCCCTTGACTGCATCTGGAAACTGCACTTTGAAGGGTTCCCACCATTCCCACACCTGGTGAAGAGTGGCTCGCTATGCCTAACTGCTGATGCAAATAGTCTGGCTTGTGATGGATACCTGCTCTCCTTCTGGAAGCCTGGAATTTTAGTAGACACTAGGGAGAAGGTGCCTACCTGATCAGCCCCCATTAAAAACCTCCGAGCAAGGGGGTCTCTAATGAGCTCCCCTGCTGGCAAGATTTTACATGTGTTGTGCCAGCTAGTTGCTGCAGGAATTATGTGAATCACTCATGACTCCCCGGGGAGAGGACCCTTGGAAATGTGCACCTGGTTTCCTCCAGACTTTGTCCCAGATGCCTTTTCCCTTTACTTATTGTGGCTTGCTTCCTTTCACTGCAATAAAACATCCCCACGAATACAGTTATATGCTGAATCCTGTAAGTCCTTCCGGAGAAATGACATTGCAGTAGTCTGAGACCCTTCAAATCTGGGATGTGAAGACTTGTTTGGTTGGGAGAGAGAAGGGGCAAGTGGTGAGTGATTAGTTGAAACTGTATAACCCAATTCCTTGCTAAAATACTACCTTCTTTTCCTTTCAAACTCTGTTTTGCCTTAGGAGAAGAGAAGGAGAAACCAGTTTCTGGAGGCTGCTGGTCTTAACAAAGGAAAAGCATCAGCAAATGCAGTGATTCTCAAACTTGAGTGTGTGCATTGGAATCACCTGGAGGGCTCGTTAGCGCACTCGGGGTCCCGCCCCCCGAGTTTCTGATTCAGCTGGTCTTAGGTGGGGCCAAGAATTTGCAGATCTAACAAGAACTTCCTGAGTTCAGTGGACCACCCTTTGAGATCCACAGACCTACTAACCCACTGCCATCTCTGAAGGTACATTGGCAAGGAGATGACACTCCACTTTGGGAGAAGAGATGTTTGTATCACAGGGTGCATCTTGGAATACAAATGCACAGAACAATTGATTCTGTCTATAGTTAGGTATTTGCTCATTTTTTAAATCGGGCTTTTCGACCCTTGAACTCAAAAATGTTTTCCTGAATTACTTCCAGTTTGCAACATTTGTACATTGGGAGAACGTCTAGAACTAAGAACAGCTCAAGAAAATACTGGTATTCATTATTTGATGTGGATAGCTATATGTTTTGCATGTTAAAACTTGGGCTATATCATCTTTTAAGCCTCAAACATCAATCTGGTTCTTAAGCCTATAATATTCCTTCTCACTTTGAGTATAAAGCTAATGATTTAGAGTTCAAACAAAAGCACCATAAAATGGGATATTTAAAATGAGAATCGTTTTTCCCAGTTTTTGGTTTAGATGATTTAAAATTTATAACTAAGAGCAAACTTTGTTTCACACCTCTTTTCCTGTTAAGAAGATTAGAGGCCATGAGAACTGGCTTGCCTACTTCAAAGTCCATGCTGAGGTCCATGAACAGATCTTGATTTTGTCTGGCTGAATGGGGAGAGGGAGGGGGAGGTAGTGGGGGAAGTATGATATGTTAAGTCACACCCACAGAGATCAGGTTGGTTTCTCATAAGAAGTTGTTTAATTATGGCGGATCCTGGGAGGCTTAGTCCTTAGGCGTCTGCCTTTGGCTTAGGTCGTGATCCCAGGGACCCACAATGAGTTGCCTGTTCAGCAAGCCTGCTTCTACCTCGCCCTCTGCCTGTCACTCCCCCTGCTGTGCTCTCTCTCCTCTCTCTCTGTCAAAAGGATAAATAAAATCTTAAAAAAAAAAAAAAAAAGAAAAAGAAAAAAAGTTGTTTAATTAGGAAGATTTCATGTTTTCTATAAGTTGAACTGACCCTCATTCTTTTAATAGTGGATTCCTGTCCCTGATCTGAGGGTAGAACCTCAAAGCATTGATATGATATAGTTTATCACTTAATGCTGGGTGAGTAAATGACTTCAGATATACCTTTTTTCTTCTTTTTGTCCTCTAGAAACAGAAAGTTGTTCTCATTCCATTGCTCAGTCCGTGGCATATTTTATTCTTGCTAAACCCCTTTCCTTTGTTTCTTTGTTTCTTTGTTTTGTTTTTTTTTGTTTTGTTTTGTTTTGTTTTTCTTAATCCTTTTTCCCTTTCTTCCCACCACAACACTCCTTTCCACCATGGACACTGACAAATGCTCAAACTAAGACTTTTTTCCTATTTTTTTTTTCTTTTTTGGTGATCTGGTTTCAAACATTGTCAGCACATTGCTGGTTCTCGTCTTACATGCCATGACTTGTATCTTGAGGAAATTTCTATATCTCATTAGGCCTCAGATCTTCAATGAAGAATGAGAAACCCAATGATTAATTTTTATGTGTCAGCTTGCCTGGGCCTCCGGGTGCCCAGATATTTGGTCAAACACTATACTAGGTGTTTCTGCGAGGATGTTTTTGGATGAGATTAACATTTAAATTGTCAGACTAAGTAAAGCAGATTGTCCTTCCTAATGTGGGTGGGACTTGCTCAGTAAGGCCTGAATTAAACAAAATGCTGACTCTTCCCCACGTAAGAGAGAATTCTGCTGTCTACGAGCTTTCAATCAGGCATATCAGCTTTTTCTACTTGATGATCTTCAAACTGGGACATGAGCTCTGCAGATTTTGGATTTGTCAGTCTCCATACTTGTGTGAGCTAATTCCTTATAATAAATCTGTTTATTGGTTCTCTTTCTCTGGAGAACCTTGACTCACACAAGGAGGTTGAGCATCAGGTGATCCAAAATCTTTGAGTTGTAGAGTTCTAAATAACGCTGACCAGAAAACAATGTACAAAGTGTCTTCTCAAGAATCCTTTCAGTCTTGAAATCCTAGTTTATACAGATATTCATGTTTGCAGTCATGAGATGCAACATACCTGACAGAACTTCACTTTCTAGAAACCCAGGATGGTTTTGGAAGGACATATCTGCAGTTAAATGAAAAGATAAAAACAGGAGACATTCCTCAAAAGTTAAAAAGAGAGAATCATCATTTTGGGTTTACCATGTTGTCTAACCTAGCTCCAAACCTAGGAAAATATTGGGAAAATGTGGTCCATGTAACCACCTCAATAAATCAGATACTACAGAGCAAGTAAACCTGACTCAACAAGGTAAGATGGGGATATGGCTGTAGTCAAAGCCAAGTCCCTGTCCCCAATCTCATAAAAGTGATTCTGGAAGAAGAGAGTTCAGATCTGTTTAATGTCATTGTGTTCTGAGACATGTTATGCATTGAATGTTTTCATCTTCATATTTCAAATTTCAAATTCATTTCAAATTCATATGTTGAAATCCTAACCTCCATTGTAAGAGGGGGCTTTGGGGAAGTGACTAGGTCCTGTGCATGGAGGCTTCATGAGTGCAAATAGTGCTTTTCTAAAGGGGAAGCCAGAGAGTTCTCTTGCCCACTCACCACCATCTGAGGACACAGAGAGAGGATGGCAGAGCACAATCAGAAAGAAGGGCTCTCATTAGAACCTGATTAGGCTGGCACCCTGATCTCAGACTTCTAGCTTCCAGAACTGTGAGAAATAAATTTCTGTTGTGTATCACCCACGTAGTCTATGGAATTTTGTTATTTCAGCCCAAGTGGACTGAGTAGAGTGGTTGGAGGAGTATGCTGTCCAGTCAAGGGTGAGTACCTGTAGGTATTTGGTGTCTAAGAAACAACAAGCTGGCTTGGAGGAAGTAATTACCATATTTTCTATAAGTATTTGTACCACAGACTTTATGCATAGTATCTTACCTTTAAAAAAAAAATCCTATTATCCTAGTTTGATAGAGGAGGAAACTGAGGCTCACAGATAAAGCAACTCCCCCAACTCACAGAGGCAATAAGGAAGCCAGGACACAAATCCAAACTCAAGCTTCCTCCTTTTCCACAGCACGCTGAATAACAAATGTGGGACCTCCAAGAAAATTGTCCTAGTTTAAGGGAGAAATGGTTCAGATCTCCTTTAGAAACAGAAGAGTTACTGACCAATCATTCGAATTGGAGTTCAAACTTTTAAGCAATTAAAGAGATTCATGAACATTTATTAAAGTCATTTTGACTGGATTGCCTCCCCCCCCTTTGATGATCTCTTTTATACCTCACTCATTATCTGTCCCTACCTAGCCACTGCTTTAAAATACAATAGTAATGGTAAGGAACACTTCTGGGGAAAGAATTCCACAGAAAAGAAAAGCAGAAAAAATAGACCCTGAAGTCTATGTGTTTTTCTCCCATAACCTGCTCTGGAATTGATTCTGAAGCATGTGATATTAAACAATACATGTCCAAGTATTGACATGTATTACATGTCAAATGCATGTCAAATACAAGATCAAAGACAATAGCTAGTGAACTACATAAATCAGTGTTTTCCCAAATTTTGGTCATTCTCTGTATTCATTATCTATTGTCACAATACTACTACTTAATAAAACCTCAGCAGCATAGGATAATAAATATTTGTTTTCACTCCTGCATCCATGGGTCAGCTGGATGGTTTTGTTGATTCAAACCAACTCCCAGCTGATCTTGGCTGGACTCACTCACGCATTTGCAACTGGCAGGGGACCAGTGAGGGGACGATGCCTGGGAACTGGCTGACCCAGCCTGTCCACAGCTGGGAAGACCCAGCTCAGCTTCACTGGGTCTCTCATAATCCAGCAAACTAGCCTCTGCTTGTTCTAATTTCTTGGCAAGGTTTCAAGGAAGCAAAAATGTGTGAGTCTTCTGAAGCCTCGGTTTGTAACGAGCATCTTGTCATTCCCACCACGTTGTGTGAGCCAAAGCAAGTTAGAAGGCTGGCTCAGATTCCAAGGTGGGGAAATGGATGGGAGGAGTGACAGCATCACACTTTGAGCTAATGGGAACTATGGTTACAATCAGCCTACCACATTTATCTACCACCTTTGTGAATTTTGAGAAAATCCCCTTACCTTCTCATTAGCATGTCTGTTTTTCATGATGTCCATGAATGTGTCTGTTATAGACAATAACATGTCTGTTATTCATGATGTCCATGCCATAACCATATTTATGAAATCATGGGTTTCAGATTATTATTTATGTGCACTAAAATCATAACTATTAAATAATGGGGTGGGGGAACACACCACATACCAGTTAAAATTCTCTCAGTGAAACACATTGAATTAAGGTCATGTTCAGAAGCTTCTGTGGGATCCAGAGATCAAGGAAAAATCTCTAACATGTGGTGGGATATTCAAAGTGATGTCTCTAACAAATCTAGCCTCCTTGTTTTGTCTAAAGCATTGAAATTAATTCAGAGAAAGTTACCAGGAGCTTAAACCCTGTCTTAGGAGAGTTTAAAATCCAGGGTTGCAAAAAAAATCATCTTGCCCAGCACACTTTCTATCCCTTAATGGGTAAAAACACTACATATATCACACAGAGAATAAGTAAAATGGTATTTCAGAATAGAGAGAGATCAAAGAAGAATGAGAAGTAGAAGTCAGGAATGGAATTGACTTTGAGTGGAATATTTCTAATATGGCTAGGAGAGGAGGCAACCTTCAGCTAGGGAGGCTCTTGAAACTGAAAGAAAGGGCCCAAGGCTCCAAGGCAATCAATAAGCAAGTACAACTACAGCTCAGCAAAATGAGATAAATGATGTTTAGACCAACATTTTCCACATTATAGTATGTAGACTAGATGTCATAAAACTTGGCTTTGGTCCTCAATAGCGTGGTCATTAGATGCATCCAAATTTAAGAGAGACAGGAACAATATAAAAGAGTTAAGAAATGGTAATGCAGTCTACTCACAAGGTAGGACTGCATATTTTGAACCAACCTTGCTACTAACAGAGCAAATCTAAATACAATATAAAATTCATTAGCCCGACAGCATTGGGAAGCTCACAAAATATGTAGTTCTCTCCTATACTGGGGGTCAAACTTGGTCTGGAAGCAGGTGGTCCTCCTTCTGACATGCCATCAGAAGGTCAGTAGTGGCCTAACCCTATGTCACAAGGCCTACATCATTCAGCTCTCTTCACCTAATCACATAGGCATTGTATCCTCTCACATCATCACAGGAAGAGGAAGTACAGTACAATAAGATATTCTGAGAGAGAAGCCCCATTCATATAACCTTTAGTACTGTATATATTGTTATAATTGTCCTGTTTCATTATTAGCTGCTGTTATCTCTTACTGTGCCTAATTTATAAATTAAACTTTATCATTGGTAGGTATGTACAGGAAAAAACATAGTATATGCAGAGATCAGTGTTATCTGCATTTCCAGGCATCCATGGGGAATCTTGGAACATACCCCCTGCAGATAAATGTTGGGGGTGGGGAACTATTAAAGTAAAGAATTATCAGGTCAATATCCAAAAGAAGATAAAAGTCCAAAGAGGTGACCCTTGTTTTGGGGACAATTTTTCCTCTGGGCAGGTTAGCTACTAAGAACCTAACCAGCAGTTTTGAGACTCTCCTGGGGGTAAAGTCAACAGAAGTTGAGTAAAGCCAGGCCCACATTTTAGTCTGGGGCCTGAAAGCTGCATCCTAAATCACGTTCCCGTAAAATTGTCCACCCACACACCACAGCCTAACTTCAGAGCAGTTGTCTCTGAAGTAGACTTGTGACCCAGGGCTGCGAGCATTTTAGAAATTTTGTTTTAAGTCTATTTTATTTTCCTTTTAGCTGAGTGCTCCTCCTACTGGACACAGATGGAATTTTGATGAGAAAAGATATTCATGAAATTACCAAGGTAATATAAAATGACTTACCATGTGTGCTGCAAAGGGGAATTTTAGCTATCACATGAAAGAGTTCAGAGCAAAATATTGCATCTCTGTTCATTATAAAAACAAAAACAAACAAAAATAGAGCCTTTTTATAGGAGCCCAAATATGAGTCATTCATACATTTGGCTTTCTTTTGTTATCTTCTTTACTTGACAATCTGTTGAAATGAGTTTTCTAATGTGTTGTATGTGGGCGTTGGTTGCAAGATGTAGAACAAAGATCATTCTGAGTGACCCATAAATTATCAAGTCCTATCGAGAGAAGCAGATCCAGTTTCTGAAGAAACAGTACAGTTAGCCTTGTGCCCTTAGTTTTGGTAGAGTTTGATTTTTATGAGATGGGGATGTTTCCAGAAATTCTTCATACACAGTCTCCAGATATAACCAAGAGTAGGCTCTGCTAGGCAACAGAAGTGACTTGTAACACATAACAGTTACTATGTAGGTTTATAATCTGCTACTCTGTTTAAAATATCCTGGTGTGTCTTCCTGTTTAATTCATTTTTCTGATTCTCAATATGTCAGAACAAAATGTTCTCATTCTTCCATCTTTGGGGACACAATTCTTGTTTGTGTAATTTTAATTAGTACTTGTCTACTCTGTTCTTTACACTATTTTCTATGTGGGCTGCAGTGCTAAGAGATGAAACAAAGCATGAGGCGTCAGAGGCTGACTTGCTGAAAGGAATGGACCTAACGTACTCACATGTATTCGGTGGAAAAATCTGCCGTGGTTGAATATTATAGTACAATGTACTAAACGTGAATCTATATGTCACATATTCAAAAACCATTTCAGATATTTAGTAAAGCCAGTTGGGAATAGTGCCCGTAAAAGAAAAGATCACAAGCAACTCTAATCAGATTAGATACAAAATGTCCTTTCCCTCCAGACCTTCTATGATGATTAATTCTACGCATCAATGTGGCTGGACTATGGTACCCAGTTGTTTAGTCAGACAACAATCTAGGTGTTGCTACAGATTTTTTAAATGTTATTAAGATTTGAGTCAGTAGACTTTGAGTAAAGTAGGTTATCCTCCAGAATGTGGGTGAGCCTCATCCAAACAATTGAAGGCCTTCAGAGCAAAGACTAAAACTGTCTAAAGTAGAAGGAATTCTGTCTTCCAAGCGCATTAGAGAATTTCTACCTGAATTTCTAGTCTTTGGACATAGGCTCTTAGATGAATTTCCAGTTTTTTTCTGCTCTATGGATTTCAGACTTGCGTGCCCCCATGGTCACGTGAGGCAATTCCTGAAAATAATTCTTTCCCTCTATATACATATGTATATAACCTATTGATTCTATTTCTCTGGAGAACTCACTAACACACCTTCCAAGCTAGAGAATGCAGATGCATGCAGTAAATTTCCAATAGGCCTTTGTAGTTCAATGTGTAAATTTATACAATGTATCTAGCATGAATTCACAGAGTGATAGTGTAATACTGTGTCTGTATTTTTTAAAACAAGTGTAGAGTACCACATACAATAACCTACTTACATGTATATTTGTTTTGAATTCTCCAAGAGGATATGTTCTTTTGACTCTCCTGTTTCTTCTCTCTGGCTTATCTTAGTGTTGCTTTCATACTAATTCTTAAAGAGAATGAAGGTTATTATTTTCCTCTCTCTCTCTCTTTTAAATATTTTATTTATTTATTTGACAAAGAGAGACACAGTGAGAGAGGGAACACAAACAGGGGGGAGTGCGCAGGGAAGAAGCAGGCTTCCTGCTGAGCAGGGAGCAGGGAGCCCCATGTGGGGCTCAATCCCAGGACCCTGGAATCAAGACTTGAGCTGAAGGCAGATGCTTAACAACTGAACCACCCAGGCACCCCTATTCTTTTCCTGAGTAAATGAAAGAATTATAATCATGTATCTCATGGTCCTTTGTAGATTTCAGGTCAATGATTTTTCTTTTCTTCTTTTTTTCTTTTTCTTTTCTTCTTTCTTTATGATTTTTTCATAAAAAAAATAACTGGAATTATGTTTTTTCTATTTTGAAAACACTAAATTATAATTTGTTTAAATCTATGGAAAGAAATACTGCCCATTCTCTAAAACAGTACCCAAAGAATTATTTTAGAGGACAATTTAGCAAAGGCTTGAGTGTTAGGGCCATCATAAGGGTAACATCTGGTGGCGAAAGAAAACAAAAATAATTTGTTGAAAAAGAAAAATGAGTTAGGAACAGAGAAATCTAGAAGAGAAATGTTCAATGAATGTATGAAGACAGGTTTTGATATTTTCATCCTCAACTCTTCCTGTGTGGCCAGATGGAGAAAGACATGAGTTTCAGACAATAGGATGAAAGGATTCTAAAAGGGACACAAAGTTGTTCCTTAATTCTTCCTTGTAACCTAATGAGACTGAATATATCACTGATAGTTGTGATGAAAATAAACCAAGTGTAGGCAGTTAAGAGGGGGATACAGCAGGACTGAATGGAGAACAATTGACGAATGTTCAAAATCACACAATCCATTAAACTTGTAATTTTTTCAAATGTGTTTCTTTATATAGTCACTTGGAGTTGATGATTATCAATATTAGTTTCTTCAAACACACATGAGAAAGTTTTAACAAAGTTTTATAAGTACCAATGCTCGCAGTACAGCATGAGAGAGTTTTATCTTAGCGACCGGCATTGGTTTTATCTTAGCAACCTAAACATGGTTCAGCCTTGCTTGAGCAACCTAAAATCTGTTCTTATACAAACCTTTCAGGTTTTCCCAATACACATCAGCAACTCCTTGATTCTTCTCCATGTATATGACATCAATCCAATTTGTAAGGTTTTATTTGTAGTTCATGTCTTTTGCTATACTGACACCTAACTCTGGGAACAGGTCTGGGTAAAGTAAGCATGGGGAGTGACACACGGGTAATGGGCTTCCTCTTTAAGGAATTCACTGAGGTGTGATTGTAACACAATAATCTTCACGCAACCAGGAAAGAACCATCAGGCAAGAAAGGGGAACCTGCTTTGGAGGACAGGAGATGTTTAGTGGAAGGTGGGCAAAAACTGCCTAAATATCCCATTTCAAGATCTCCAACTGAGATGTTTGAAATGTACAATTCCTTTTTTTCGAACCATTGAATTCTATCAGAAGGAACCATACCACCATGCAACCCTTGAATTCCTGCTGTCATACTTCGGTGACAGCAATGTTGTTTCCTAGAGCTTGTTCCCAAATGAACACAGGATGATTGATTGGAAGTTTCACAACTCTTTCCCCTGGATTAGCAAATTTCCCTACCAGTTTATTATAGGACTTGTAACTGTTTGCACCTGGACTAGATAATTCCATTTTCTCCATATTTCCCTACGGATATTTTGGTTGTGTTGGTCTATGTTCTGTATCAATTAGGACATTGTCTTACAATAAGTAGCAGAAATATGCTGTAGCTAGCCTAAGGCAATAGGTAGGTAGGTAGATAGGTAGGTAGGTAGGTAAGTAGGGAGATTTGAGAATACATATGTATTTAAGAATACATACATGCACACACACTTAAGATTTATATTTAAGCATATACATATGCACATATGCATATGTGTATATAACATACATATAATTACATGCATGCTATCAGGAGCTAACTCTACAGATAGATCTGAAGAGGCATCTCTTTTTTTTTTTTTTAAGATTTTATTTATTTATTTGAGAGAGAGAGAGAGAGAGCATGAGAGGGGGAGGGTCAGAGGGAGAAGCAGAACAACCTGCTGAGCAGGGATCCTGATGTGGGACTCGAACATGGGGCTCCAGGATCATGACCTGAGCCGAAGGCAGTCACTTAACCAATTGAGCCACCCAGGTGCCCCTGAAAAGGCATCTCTTAACACCTCATCTAACCCAGATGTGGCACTGATGCTCAAATGAATTGCCTCTATCCTTGTATGTGTCACAGAGTAAATATTCCAAGTCATGGGTGTAAATATCCAATGGCAGAGATTAAACTGTTATCACCGTCTGAGTACGAAGGTGTACCCTGTAAAACTTTAGGTATTTTTACACCAGCACAGTCTCCACCTTGACTAAAATACCCTTTAGCTCAGCTTATTTGTACATGCCTTTGAGAGAACTCTGAATTACTTCCGTCCTGGACGCGTCTTGGCCTTTTCCTTCCCCTAACAAGGATCAAGAGCAAGTTTTTACTTTTCTCATTGTTATTGTGCAGTCATCATGAACATATTAATTTGTGTTGATTTGCAAGCCAGCAGTCAAACGGCTGTCACAATAGCTAAAGCTAAGTCTCCTTTGATCACAGAATCATCAATAATATTCATTCACTGTTCTCTGGCATGCAACAATTACTTTTCTACTACAGAAAGGCTGTCTTAATTGGACTCCTATTTCCTGTTTCCCAGGCATTTTGAGTAGGAGGAGAGCAGACCTTCTCCATCATCCAACGCAATGGTTTGCATCATCTTAATTTACTTGGAGCCTTACACCTCCTAAATCCTGATTGTCGACATTCCAAACTACGGGGTGGGGCAAATAGCCAAGTTGTTTTAATTCCAGAAACTGCCTGATGAAGTTTGGTTAAGGCTCTTTTATTTATACACCCTCATGAAGGGTGGGAAAATTTTGAACTCTGCTGTAGTTCATATGTTATATTGATTGAATGTGTAAGTGATCAAAGCACATTTGTTTGCTTGGTTTTGACATTTCCAGATGCTTCGTGATAGTTTTCTGAACACATGTAGATAGAATACTAAGTAGATCTTATTCATCGCTTGCTCCCAACAAGGTTGAAGAAACAAAAGTTTGCGATATTAAGGAGTGGAAGATCATATAGTGAGTACCAAATGAGTATACAGGTAACAACAGAACAAATTCTGCTTTTGGTGGTGGTAGTGGTAATGATGAGTTAGCCCCGTCCCCCAAATTCTGCTTCAGAGAGAACAGAACTGTTGTTTTATTTTTTCTTATGTTTCCTTTTCTTATTATTTTGATGTGTAATACTGCTAGATAAATGTTTCTGCCTTCATTAACATAGGGGAAGATACATATAGAGGGATTCTGCTATTATCAGAAATATCTGTTCAAGCCCAGACAGCCCCAAAGCTGAACCTGTTGTGTGTGTGTGTGTGTGTGTGTGTGTGTGTGTGGTCCCTTGGGAGTTAAATACATATGATGTGGTATTACACTCGAGCTTAAGACTTTGGAGAGAAAGTTCCCAAATTGCTATATTCAGGTAAAAATGTCTGGGAATGTGACATGGGGCATTACAATTTTCTTGCCCAAAGCCTGAGAGGAACTGTACCTGTTTTCAGAATATACCTCCATCTGAAAGTTAAAAATCCAAATAAAATGGTTGATTTTATGGGACCATCTGTGTTCATAGCTTAAGCAGAACTCTGGAGTCATACAAATAAAGAAAGAAACATCTTTTTAATAAACTGGTGTTGCAGGATTTACCCGTATGATCTCCGGGGCATCCTCCCTGTAGCCCTCTGGGGAAGTTTTATGAGTGTGAAAAGAATGAGCAATAAAATCTTGCTGGACTCATTCATGCTCATTCCCCAGCACCTAACAAGTTGTTTGATAGACACTAACACTTAAGGATTCCTAAGTGTCAAGCACTGTACTATGCAGATGATGGGCATGTGGGTGTGGAAAGAAAGGACATTCTTCAAAATATTTCTGCAAACCCTAAATGCTTCTCATGGGGTTAAAATTTCATTCTTAAATCACAACTTACAAAAAGTTTCTGGAATCCTATAACACAGTGTCACCACTACATTTTTTTCTTTGAAATCCATAATATAATAAAGACTCATCCTTAAGCTAAAAATACTGGGTAAGAAAGTGGAGAAAAGTAAATTCCACAGAATTTTTGGTGCTATTCATTAAGAGAGAAAGCAGTAAGAGGAGGAGCCTTACACTATATTTCCATTGTTCTTGATTGTCCTGGAAGGTTGTCAAGGAGTAGTACGATCATTTGGAAGAACATAAAGGGAGGAGTCAGTAAAAACAATGAAGGAGATATGATTTTGATGTGATCTCACCCTTATCAAATAGGAATTTGAAGGGCTGGCAAATGTCGAAAGATATTGATGTACAGATATTTCTAGTTACTCCTAAGACATTAGTTAATGAAATTTATTAGGGAAAAAAAAAAACAACAACTATTGTCAGAGACTTCTGGTTTCTGATTTGACATATAAGCTTAGAAGTTGCCACTCTATCCTGACACCAAGCAAAGCTGAACAAACTGAAAAATCAATAGCCCTTCTTAGATCCCTAAGAGAAGTAAAATTACAGTGAGTGCTTGTCTCCAAAACGAAAGAGACAGACAGACAAACTGAGTGAATCACCGCTTAAGGGAGCAGAAAACTCCACGAGAAGCCATCCCGTGTACCTGAACTGTAATTGATGAATTGCTGGAAGTTGAGTGTGGACAATTCAGAGAGATAAAAATGCCTTAGGGACCCAGTCATCAGTGAGCTCCACAATTCTGTAAGTTTCACCTCCGGGAGGAGAGCACACCTTCTCCATCATCCAACGCAATGGTTTGTATCATCTTAATTTAGTTGGAGGCTTACACCCCCTAAATCCTGATTGTCAATATCCCAAACTGTGGGGTAGGGCAAATAGCCCCTAAAATCTCAAAATAAGTAGAGGACAAATATCTCCTTGTGCTTCCACTTAGGTTGGGGGGGGTGCTGGAATCATGAAACAATCTCCTCCTTCTTTTTTTCCTAATAAGGTCTGCCCTCAGGAGAAGCTATTTAACCTGATATTATTTTATCTGAGCCTAACTGACCTGTGAGAAGGGAAATAACCAATTCCAGTCCTCTCTAGCCATCCTGTTTCACCCAAGGGGTGAAGTTCCTAGTCTAGTGCATGGGCTGACTTAAGGACTGAGACCTAATAATCACTATAGAACATTTCCATCCCTCCCCCTGCACACTTGCCCACTACATTACTAAAGGCTGGTTCATGCACATGATGTCCTGCTATGAGAAAAATAACAAGGCATGCCAAAGATGACAATAACAACAACAACAACACAGTTTGAAGAGACAGAGCAAATACCAGAACCAGACTCAGATGTCACAAGGGTGTTGGAATTCTCAGACCAAGAATTTAAAACAACAATGATTAATATGATAAGGGTTCTAATGAATAAAGTAAACAGTATTCGAGAATAGAAAGGTAATAAAAGCAGAGAGAAGGAAAGTATAAGAAATCACCTGAAGAAAAAAGTGCCAGAGATCAAAAATACTCTAACAAAAATGAAAGACACCTTTGACTGGCCTATTCACAGGTTGAATGGTGGAGGAAAGAATCTCCCTAAAACTTCCAAAACTAAAGAACAATGAGAAAAGAAGACTGGGGAAAACCAGGGCAAACTATCTAGGAACTGTGAGACAACTACAAAATGTATAATGTATGGGTAATTTAATGTATATGTAATGGAAACACCAAATAGACAAGAAAGAAGTATTTGAAGAAAATAGACAGAATTTCCCCCAAATTAATGCTAAATACCAAACTACAGCTTGAGGAAACTCAGAGAAGACCAAGTAATAAATGCAAAAACAAAAACAAACAAAACAAAACAAAATAAAACAAAAAACCCAAAAACCAAAAATAAATAAGACTATATGTAGGCATATAATATTCAAACTACAGAAACTCAAAAATAAATAAAAGATGCTGATGGATGCCAGAGTTTAAAAACACCCAACCAAGAGAGGAATGGAAATAAGAATTCCATTTGGCTTCTCAGAAATTGTGCAAGCAAAAAGAGTGGGCTGCAATATCTTTTTTTTTTTTTTTTAAGATTTATTTATTTATTTTAGAGAAAGAGAGCACAGAACTGCAAGCAGTGGGAGGGAAGGGGCAGAGAGAGAATCTCAAGCAGACACCCCATTGAGTGTGGAGGTTGACTCAGGCTCATTCTCAAAACCCACGAGATCATGACCTGAGCAGAATCCAAGAGTCAGGCTCAACCAAATGAGCCATCCACCCACCCCATGGACTGCTGAAAGAAAAAAAGTGCTGAAAGAAAAAAAGCACCAACATAGAAATCTGTAATCTATGAAGCTATGCTTCAAAAGTGAAGGAGAAATAAAGACTTTCTCAGATAAATAAAAATTGAGGGAATTTGTTGTCCGTATACCTGCCACACATGAAATGTTAACAGCTCTTCTTTAACGAGAAGAAAGATGATACAGGTCAGAAACTCAGATCTTTATTAAAAAAGGAAGAGCATCAGAGAATGAGTAAGGCGAAGGTAAAATAAAAACTTATATTTTTCTTATTCTTAATTTATGTGACAGATCCTAACTTGTTCAAAATAAAAACAGCAACAATATATTCAATTATATGTATGTTTACTTATGTTTACATAGAAGTGAAATGAATGACAGCAATGATACAAAGGATGGGAGAGAAGAATTAGGTTATTTTGTTATTATAAGGTACTTAACACTACCCATGAAGGAGTATAGTGTTATTTGAAAGTGGACTTCAATTAGTTATGTGTATATTGCAAACTATAGAGTCAAAACTAAAAGTCAAGAAAGAAATATAGCTGGTATGTTAAAAAAGGAAGGAAAGAAAATGGATTTACATAAAGTGCTCAAAAGGCAGAAAAAGACTGGATGACAAAAATAGAAATAAAGAATAAGGACAGCAATAGGAAATAGTAATAAATGTGGTAGATATTAATCCAACCATATCTAGAATCACTTTCAATATCAATGCTCTAAATGCATCAATTACAAGACAGAGATTGTAGAGTGGATCAAAAAACAAGATGGCTATATGTTGTCTACGAAACATCCACATAAATGTAAAGCCACATATAGAAATAAAAGTGAATGGAGAAAAATATAGCATGCTAACACTAACTAAAAGAAAAAGGAAATAGCTATATTACTTTTAGGCAGCAGACATCAGAGCAAGGAGAGTCAAAAAGGATAAAGAAGAACACTGCATAATGATTAAGTGTGTCGATTCCCCAGGAAGACATAACAATCTGTAACGTGCTTGCACCTAACAACAGAGCATCAAAATATGTGGGCCAAAAACTTACAAAACTGCATGAAGAAATAGATGATCCACTATCATAGTTGGAGACATCAATACCCCTTTACCAGAAATGCAGAACCAGTATTTCAGAAAACAAGTAAGGACATAACTGAACTCAACACCACCATCAATCAACTGGATAGAATTGACAGCTGTACACTACTTCACCCACATCAACAGAATACACATTCTTCTCAGCTCACTTGGAACATTCATCAAAATAGGCTAATGCTGGCTCATAAGACATACCTTAGCAAATTTAAAATAACAGAAATCATACAATATCTGCTCTCAGACCACAATAGAATTAAATCAGAATCAAACAGAAAGATAGCTGGAGAGTTCCAAAATAGCTAGAGATTAAAAGAACACACTTCTAAAAAACACATAAATCAAAGAAGAAATCTCAAAAGAAGTTTTAAAATATTCTGAACTAAATAAAAATAAAAGTGCAGCTTATCAAATTTGTGGGATGAGTGAAAGTGGTGATTAGAGGGAAATTTATAACATTGAATGCACATATTAGAAAAGAATTCCCGAAATCAGTAATCTAAGCATTTGCTTTATAGAACTAGAAAAAGAGAGTGAATTAAATCCAAAGAAAAAAGAAATAATGAGAATTAAAGCATAAATCAATGAAATGAAACTAAGAAAACAATAGAGAAAATAAACTAAATGAAAAACTGGTTCTTTGAAAATATCAATAAAATTGATAAGCCTCTCCCTAAAAAAGAACACAAATTACTAAGAGCAGAAATGAGAGGGGTACATCACTACAGATCCTTTGGACACTGAAATAACAATAAAGGAGTAAGTAACTCAGTCTGCAAATTTGACAACCTAGATGAAAGGGACCAATTCCTTAAAAGACCTAATCTGCTAAAACTCACACAAGGAAAAATAGACAACTTGAATAAAGCTATATCTATTAAAGCAATTCAAACAACCATGCCTGACAAAAAAAGCTCTGGGCTTTGCTGTGTTCACTTCTAAATTCTAACAATCATTTGGGGATGAAATTATACCAATTCTCAATCTCTTTCAGAAGACAGAAGCAGAGGAAATACTCCCTAATTCATTCTATTTAGCCAACATTACCCAAAACCAGACAATGACAATTACAAGAAACGAAACCACAGACCAATATATCTCATGAACACAGATGCAAAAATCTTTAACAAGGCATTAGCAAACCAAATCAAACTCTCAATTTTTCTGTAAATATAAAACTGCTCTAAAAAATAAAGAATATTAGTAATGTAAATTTTTAAAATACTTGGTTAAAGTTTTAAAAAATAAAAAATACTCTACTGCCCTGTCAGAGTTATTGAAACCAGCTCATGGACATGATCTCATTGCCATATTCTCATAAGACCAACCTGTCACAAATGCTCTTGTTGCCCCTTAAAAAAGGTTTTTACTGAGAGTTTCCTTATGGGCCATTTGGTTAGTATTGGGCTAGTGGTAGTCACTGGAGTCTCCACTGGCTTCTGTGCAGGTTTCTCTTGTTGAGTTGCACTAGGAGGTGCAAGTTCAGAAGATGCCATGGTCCATGATGTTGGAGCAATGGTGATGCAGAAGTGGGGATGAGAGCCAAGACGGTGGTTGGGGTTTGAGCTTCAGTTACCACTATGGATGAACCAACTGGAACAGTCATTGCAGGACTAGATCACCAGGTTGTAACTGGGGCTGCCATTGTCTCTGTTTTGCCATTCGTCACCATAACCACTGCAAACATTTCCACATTGTGATTATATTCTTTGAGGCAGCATCATCATTAAGGATATCATCATTATTAAGGGTTTTGTGTGCAGAAATTAATATTTGTCCCACTATCCAAAATAGTGGCATCATTCAACTTCAGTGTTATTACTGTAACCAATTCCAAAAGTCCTAATTACCTACACTAAGCTGAACTCTAGTACTGTCGTATAACCAGACAATGGAATATTATTCAGCACTAAAAGACATGAGCTATCAAGATGAAAGACATGGCAGACCCTGAGGATAACTATGGACCATCTCTCCAAAGATGCATTTGTATATTTTACATACTCATGGAAATCTATCAAGGAGCAGTAAAGAATCCTGATCTAAGAAGCACCTGAGTGGCTCAGTCAGTTAAGCATCTGACTCCTGATATAGGCTTAGGTCATGATTCAGGGTCGTGGAGTTCAGCTCTATGGGGTATCTGCTTGAGATTCTCTTGCTCTGGCCCTCCCCCTGCTTGCATGTATACTCTCTCTCTAAAATAAATAAATAAATAAATCTTACCCCCCGCCAAAAAAGGAGGAGTACCTGGGTGGTTAAGTCAGTTAAGTGTTTCCCTTCAGCTCAGGTCATGATCTCCGGGTCCAGGGATAAAGCCTCAAGTTGGGCTGCCTGCTCAGTGAAGAGTCTGCTTCTCCCTCTGCCCCGACCCCACTTATGTACTCTTTCTTGGATAAATAAATAAATAAATAAATAAATAAAAGAATCCTGATCCAAAGTTTAAAACAGTGCTTCTCAACCCCTTTTCACATCATGTCATCCATGGAAATGATAATGAAAACTCTCCCTTGCCTTCTACTTGTCTATGGCATACAGTCCCAATTCCTGAGCATGGTGTCAAAGACTTTAAGACTTCAGGCATCCTCCTCTTTTCTAGGTTTCTACCACATGTTTTTCTGTGATTTTTTAACACTGAAATGTTATTTTATGTCTCAAATGATTTACATGTGCTATTTCTTCTTACTGTCATGCTCTCCTTCCTATTCTTGCCTTGAAAGTTTCTGTTCCTCCTCAGGTCTGTTTCTCAATAAAACTTTGCCTGAGGTCTCAAGACAGACTAAGTTGGACCCATCAAAAAGTTCCCATGTTGCAAACTTAGAAGATAAGTAACTCCTGGAGAGCTAATGCACAACCTAGTGATTATAGTCAATGATAGAGTATTATTTACTTCAAAGTTGTTAAGAGACTTGATCTTAAATGTTCTCACCACAAAAAAAGAAATGGTAATTATATGATATGATAGAAATAGAAGTATTACCTAATGTTACAGATGTAACACTGCAATATAGAAATATATCAAATTAGCATAATACCTTAAACGTACACAATGTCCTATGTCAATTATTATCACAATAAAAACATAATAAAACAAATTTCGAAAAAGTTCCCATGAAACTAGTAAAACTTATCCTGCTTTTCAAGTGTATGATAAGTGCTTGTTAACTTATTTGTCTCTCCCTTTAGACAGCATCTTTTGAAGGCCAAGATCTCAGCTTAATTGTTGATTTCAAGGCGTAGAACAAGGTGGAACAGAAAGAAGCAGTGATATTAAATACACCTGGATTAGTTTTCCAGCTTCCCCTGTTTAGTTGTGTGACCTTAGCAAAATTGTTTTCTCAGAAGTTCAGTTTTCTTCTTTACAAATACAAGAGAAAGCTATCTTGACTGGGTCAGCACCTGACAGATAAAACATCATTTCTGAATAAAATGCAGTGTGTATGTGTGTGTATGCACCTGTGTGTGTATAATTATCAGATTTTCAAAGGACTATTTTAATATTTAATGATTTTTAAATTTTTATTGTCAAAGGTCTTATCTCTGCATTGACAAAGTACTGTAATTATGGATACTTGAAGTAATTATGAAAATGAAAAACTAACTTATGAAATATATTTGTAGTTTTCCTTCAAAATAGAACTTCTGAAATGTGTCCTTTGATCATCTGATTTAAGTCATTTGCTTAACTTGAATTTTAAGATCAGTGATGACCATTCAGAGAACCCACTAGAATATCATAGCATCACAGTAAGTGAATACTTAGACAATACAAAGACAATAAGAGGATTAATTATCTGAATTAATCAAATCAAAGTCAAAATACAGAATTACAGTAAAGTCAGAAGTTGGAATAGCATATCTGACAAGTGAACCAAACTTGTGCCTGGTCTATATGGAAAAATTGATTAAAAACTAATCTAGTTCCCCGGATTTCTTTTTCATTCCAAGCCATCCTGGTGTATTATGGAGAAGAACTAAGAGGAACAAGCTGTTATGATCAAGATTTAAAACTAAGAATTGCACAAAGGCCATGGAAATCCAAAGTCATTCTCAAGGAGGAAATTTGTTGCCAGGCCCATGAAAAAAGGATATTTCAGTTTAAATTCAATATTTGGTATCTCTTTGCTATAAAGTAACTGCAAATCAATGTACTTTAAGTGTTACATTTTAAAAATACAACTCAGATCAAAATGTAAAATTTATCCTCCTTAATTTTTTTTTACCTTTAGGGATTTGAATTTCCTTTTGCTCTATGCATAAGGAAAAACAGAATTAAAACCAAAGTTCCCATTTTAAAAACACACCTCCGCAATATGAAATTTGGTTGTTCTCAAAGGGTAAAATTTTTGCCAAATGGATGACAGGCTGTTGTCAAGGCATAATGGGAAGCTTCTGTGGGTGTGTACAAGGGATTTAATGCAGAAGAGTTACATCACATTTTGAGTGCACATACTCTTTGAAAGAATCCAAATTTCAAAGTGTTTACTAATGTTTCTTAGTAACTGTGGCATTTATTCATAGATGTCCAATATAAGCCTGGAGCATTCATTAACCCTAGAGACATTAACTTTTTAAAGAAATATCAAAATCATTTTCATTTTTATCAAATTACTGTCTTGGAATCTAAAATAACTCAGTATGTCAAATAAATAAAAGCATGCCTATCTTGATAAATTATTAATATTTACATATTAATACAATGAGAGTTCCCAAATACTAAGATAACAGGAATGAATAGTAGGGACACAAGGCTTACAGATCATACTGTGACCAATGACAAAGACTGTGCATTAGTTAAGCTCCAGAACCTTCTCTTAGGCCCATCTATGAACTTCCTTATAAAATCTGGTTTCAGCAAGAACCCTGCTAGACCAGTTTAGCAAGAGTCTCCTATACTTTTATCTGTTCAGCCTTGATATCTCCTCAGGTTTCTCATCTTCCAGCATCACCCAAGCAATGTCCAATCATCCTGGCATGCGTTCAGCAAAGATCTTGTTAGGTCAGTTTAGTTAGAATCTCCTTTATCCCTGATGTTTTCTCTTAGTAAATCTTCATCCACTTCTTGGCTGAAGATTCCCACTTGCCCACACTGTACTTGGGAGTTGAGCTCTGTTCTACAAGGAGGTCTTTCTTCCCCTAATGAAATAGTTCTGAATAAAACGGCTTTAACTACTATCCAACTCTTTGTTGTTGTTGTTGTTGTTGTTGTTGTTTTTAACACCAAGATCCTTTGTATTTTTTTTTTATGTTTTTGGATAATTTTTGTATTTTTATATACATTTCCTTTTTGTAAATTTTTATTACTGAATTCTTACAGCAACCACTAAGTATGCTTTATTATCCTCATTTCAAGTTTAGAGACTAAAAGATAGAAAAATTATGGTTTATTGAAGACCAAGTAACTAGTTAGTGGTAGAGTGGTAAAGACAGAACTCAAACCCAGGGTTTTTGTGGATTTTTTTAAAGTCCTACTCATTTCAAAAGCTGTGTCATTTCTAATTTTTACCCAGCATTTCAAAAATTTTCCCAAATATAGAAAACATACGATCAGTTACATTCAAGAGATAATTTTTACAATATGGAAGATGTAAATAGCTTCCCATTCTAAGATATAGTAACTTTATCCTAGTATCTGGAAAGAAGCCATCATTAGACAAGGGAGTTCCCAGAACCAAGCCAAAGCAGAATCCTTGAAAACAGAATCATATAAACCTTTCATTTGATATCCTCTGGGGAAATAAGTGGAGAATCTTCGTCCCACATGGTAATGCACCCTGCTGACCATCCAGGGTCATGTGCATTCCTGGAATGTTTGAGGTCGTTATGAAAGATTGGCCACATTCCCATCCACACCCATAATTAAGGAAAATAGTGTTCATATTCAGCTAGCTGGTGGTTACAAACTAACACTTTATAACATAGAGCTCTATTCCATCCCTGAACTTACAAAATAGCCTGTAGCAGTAGCCTATATCACTGATTTCTTAAGAAACTCATTTTGTGGGGGGTTGGGGGGGGGGGGTTATTATGGACATTGGGGAGGGTATGTGCTATGGTGAGTGCTGTGAAGTGTGTAAACCTGGCGATTCACAGACCTGTACCCTGGGGAAAAAAATATATGTTTATAAAAAATAAAATTAAAAAAAAAAAAGAAAGAAACTCATTTTGTTGTTGATAATGATGACTTATTCTCATTAACCTCATAATAGGTAAAATAGTTCAAGAAATTATTTGACTCTCAGGCTTAGGAGTGAAATATTTTACCTCCAATCTGAGAAAGTTATTCCTCATATGGAAGCGTAGCACTGTAGAGTACATACTTAGCATAACTTAGGTGGGGTCATACATGTCTTTCTGGTTTGCTGGGATTTGTGTTTGAGGAGTCAAGAGAACCCATTCCATGCACTTTGTTAATTAGGGATAGTGTATGCATTATCACATTCTTGCTGTTTACCTCCTCAAACATATCATTTCTATCGCATATTCAATTGGGCAGAGTAAGAGACTTGAACCATGGTCAATATAGTGGAAGAAAAAGAATCTTACCCCTACCCTCTTAGATTCTATAGCTGGCCTGAGAATTAAGTGGACATAAGACAGCTTAAGGAGAAAATTTTATTTACTATTTTTGTGTGTACACAGGAGCCTTCATAAAAATTGAAGAAAAATGAAGACTTGAACAAAAGATGACAGAAAGCTTATATCTTTTTTTTTTAACAAAGACTGATGAATTTGCAGAGAAATGACAAGACAAAGGAAAAGGGCTTACGCTTTTACTGGCAGTAAATTAAGGGAAAGTGACTAGGAAGTACACAGGGAAAACTAATGGAAGATTAGAGTGGTTTTAGTAGATTTGTTTGTACAAGCCCATTTTGGCATGAACTCCCAGTCTCCAGTGAGAAGAATGCCCTTCTCTTCCTGGTATAGTCCAGGCCCCTTTCTCATGGAAAATATTCTGACCTGCTTTTAAGTAGAAAGGGGGACATCGGAGATCCCGTCTTGCATCTGCTTCTCAAACCTTCAGTTCAAAACAATCGCTATGTCAAAGGGCATATTGTGGGGTGTCATGTTTTGAACACCTTCACCATCATTAGTAATAAAGGGAAAATGTACTTTGAGCTCTTAGAATGTCAGGAATTATAACATAGGAATTCTGTTAAGATAACCATAAAGTAACAGAAGTCACTAGAAGAAAAGCTAGGGAGAAGCATTAACCTCCAATTTAACAATTTTTATTCTAATAATTGACCACCTTAGAGCCCAAGAGTCCAAACAAGTGAACTGCAGTGTGATTAACAAAGGAGAACTTTGCAGAGGAGACCTGTCCTATAGCAAAAGGAAGAAAAAGTTCATTTACACAGCATGATTCCCAACAGATTAACTATTTTATACCACAGCTCTCAATTTTTCTGAATTAAGTAGGCAATTGCTGCATTCTAGAACCATTTGCTAGTTGACTTGAGAGCATGTGAGTAACCAAGGCAGGAGCAAACTGATATGAAAAGCTTGGCTCTGTCATACCCATCCTAGGATGACGAATACAGAGCACTAATTAACATCTATTTGGTCAAAGGTCTAGTGAGGAAATGCAAAGCTGACAAAGATACCCTGGAGAACTGTATTTCATATGGTAAAAATGAGCACAATTGAAAGAATGAATATGGTAAATGCTGTAATGAGTACAGTTGGGGTTTATACTGATTCTAACAATCAGGGTTGGGGAAGACAGTTGGGAGCAGACCACTGTATCATGAAGTCTTCTTTAATCCCAATTCCAAACTGAGACCACAAATGTGAACCTTGGGTAGTTGCCAATACATCATCTGTTGGACAGTCAAAGCACATAATTTTCTACATGATAAATGCAAAGTTCTTTTTTCCCCCTGGCAGTATTTAATTTTAGAAATGCCAGGAATCCATTTTAAGGAAAAGAAACTTGACAGGCAAATAGGGCACTTGAATACTTAATGGAATACTGTAAAGAAGACAACATTATTAAATGAGTTGTTCACAAAATATGCTATACAACTCTTAAAAAATACAGCCAAGAAATGGCTAGAGTCAGAGGCTACTTGCATGACATTTGATTCAAATACAGATGTTTTCAGATGTATTTTAATCAATTAGTTCAATCATGAATAATGCTTGGAGCTCAGAATTAAGATAATTGTCTTGTCTGATAATTGATTCATATGAACATTATTGGGAATCACCTGCTTGATTGCCTTTCAAGGGAGCATGCAACCAACAGGAGCTTCTTGAAGGATGTCAGAAAATTCTTTTCACATCACAGTACTCTTTTTTTTTTTTTTTTGAGATTTTATCTGTTTGTCAGAGAAAGAGAGAGAGAGGGAGAGCACAAGCAGGGTGAATGTCAGACAGAGGAAAAAAAAAAAACAGGCAAAGGGAGAAGCAGGCTCCCCACTGAGCAAGGAGCCCAATGTGGTACTCAATCCCAGAACCCCAGGATCATCACCTGAGTTGAAGAAGACACCCAACCAACTGAGCCACGCAGGCATCCCTCACATCACAGTACCTTAGGAAAACAGCAGTATTCCCCCACCTTGCCCCTTGTATCTCAGTTTTCTCCATTTTAATAGAGCTCTCCAAATAAAAATTATGAATGAACTTTTAATGTGCTATTGTTCTAAATCTCTAAATCTTTAATCAACTCCATTAGGGTTGGTGTGAAGAAGCGTCCATATGACTACATGGAGCCAAGGTCAGGTCATGGCCCACCATCTGTCCATGAGAAATGGACTGGGAAGTTGTTCCTCACGGACAGGTATGTTTTGGCATTAAAAGCAGAAGTTGGTCATCTTTTGAATCGAAGCAAATTTATGTTGGATGCAGGAAATCATTTTCACATTAATGTATAACAGGTCATCTACAGGGAGCCATTTTGAATAGAAATTGCTACTTCCTGATCATGTGGCCCTTATTACAGCCTCTGCACGGTGATTGCCATGAAGTCAGTTATGTGTTTAACTTTATCTTAAGGAACTGAAGCTCATTTCTGTCTTTTGCTGCAGATCCTAGATCCTGTCTATTCTGTGAAAAAGAGAGCTTTATATAAATTAACCAAATTAAAAGAAGTCTGGTGTATATTCTAGATGGTTATATTGTAAACTTGACTTGAGCAAGGGCTGTGTACCAATACCTCAAAAAATCCCCAATAAAACACAAGATAAATACATACTTATTCAGTCTTTTAGCTTTCTCAGAAATCTCACTTTCCTCAAAATTCATGTCACTTCCTCAAAAATTATATCAATACAATATCTACTGTGTATTTAAGTGTTAACTCTCCCTTGAGGGCTGTATTTCAAAACATCAACAATATTTGAACCTCCTTGAAAGTTCCCACAAGAAGTAGAAAATAAAGAAGAAAGAATAAAGCAGATGGGAGTACTGGGTGTTGACCTAGAATCACTCACGAGGTAAGTGACTGTCCCAGCTCACATTGTCTGATCACATTTATATCTCAGCCAAATTAAAGATGACTGTGTTTAAGTATGTGTAAAATAGTCAAAATCATCTTAACTGCTGAGACTCTGCTTGACATTCATTCACACTGGAAAAGAGAAAAGATATTCTTGTCTCCTTACCTACTGGCCTAAGATCAATATGAGGCATTATCAAAGAGTTTCCTCTGTGTTGTTTGAGTCCTACATGTTCCATGTGATCTTTCTCTCACCACTGCCTAACCAACAGCGACCTTGGTTCTGAATCCTTGATCTGATGATCTCAAATGTACTGTTTTTATTATTCTTTAAGATTTTATTTATTTATTTATTTATTTATTATTTATTTATTTATTTATTTACTTGAGAGAGAGATAGCGAGAGAGAGCACAAGCTGGGAGGAGAGGGAAAAGGAAGGAGGAGAGGGAGAAACATGAAGGAGAGGAAGATATGGGAAGAAGATGGAGAAGGAGGCTCCCCGCTGAGCAAGGAACCCCTGTGGGGCTTGATCCCCAGACCCTGAGATCATGATCTGAGCCAAAGGCAGCCACTTAACTGACTAAGCCACCCAGGCACCCCTCAAACTTACCGTCTATATTTGGGCTATCTCTATCAATTTAGGTCAGTAGTGTTCCTGTTTTTGGTTTTTGTTTGTTTGGTTGTTTTGTGTGCATTGTAACTTGCAATGGCCCAACCTGAACCTCTACCTGCCTGTATATCACCCTTCCTGCTATTGTCTGTGGCCCTCCAAGATAAAAATGGATGATTCAGTAAGGCCATGAGAATATGGACTGGGGTTTATGAAAACTTCATTTGTCACATTTCCTACTCATTAACGGTGTGCCACTGGACAGATACTTAAACACTCTTGGCCTCATCTAACTTAGTCATGAAAGAAAGAAAACCATCATTCGACATGATTAGGGACATCAAATAAGAAAAGGCTTTATCTGCTCAGGCAACAGCAGAATACTAGGGTTCAGTGAATAAGAGTGGAAATCATATCAGTTCTATTTACTCTGGAGAAGAGATAGGGGAAGGATGGGATGATTCCAATATTCACTAAAATCTAGGGAAGGCATTTTTCAGGAAAGAGGGCCTTGGTAATTTTCTCAGATGAAACATCCATTCTTTGTATTTCCCATGTAGCGCAGCTAGCAAACTCCCTTCCTGGTATAAATGTACTGGGAAAGATAATTGTTAAAGGAACCCAACTTAAGAAAGAAGATGATAGTTTTTAAAAAGATACTGCATTTACTGTAATAGAAATTAATTCAGAATCATTCTTTTGAATCAGTCACATTCATTCACACAATACTAAACTAAGCCCCAGCAAATTATCTTGATTTCACTTTTTCACTTTCTCTATGTTCCATGTTGGAAAGAAAGTTAATTTCCAGTGTTATTCTTATAGACCCACAACTTAGTCTGTTGGTATATTTTAATTAGAGAAATGCCTGATTCATATCCACTCTCTCGTCTAATTTTCCACTTTCACATCACTAATATGTCTTTGCTGGCTTCCAAAAGGCATTCCCTTATGTTCCCTAGTATTTTCTCCAGATGAAAGAACAGGGCATGGGGGAAGAGCCTTTATTTATGAACTTGCTGTTCTCTCTTGAATAACCAAAGCTCTTTCTACTGATATCATTGGAAAGAAAAATATTCTAGGCATAAAGGAGAAACTGAACACAGTCATGCTCTTTGGTTGGTAGACCTTATTTGTCAGAGGACTTTTTAAGACTCAGAGCCTTTCATCAGAACTAAATCAAGAGTAGGCCGTTATAACAAATACTCTCCCAAATTTTATGCCGTGGATGGTATCATTTTAGAGATTTCTATTATTTGTAGACCAGAAACCCAGAATTGATTGACTCACCCAATGGGAGGTACTCAGGCATTGGAAGTTTCCAGATGACATTTAGGGGGCCTGTGTACACAAATAGGGAGGCCCATGGACTTAAAGCAATATCAGAAAAACTGGGTTTCATATGGCCATCCCCGTACCCCCCAAATGGCAATAGTACAATGATAACCTGTTCTTCTCAAGTTGTTTCTCATGTCAATCGCCTTTTATTTTAAACAAAACCCCATTTCCTATTTGTTTTGGGGAGCACTAATATGTAACCTACTATGATAATAATAATAACTTCCCCTTTTTAAAAAATGCCTACCATGTGCCAGATGCTAAGTGTTTGTCTCTTTTTGCTTTTATATCAGCTTGTCAAAGAATGAATTATTATTCTCATATTATAGATGAGAAACCTAAAGATCAGAGAAATTAAAAGACTTAAGGTCTCAGAATTCATAAAGGATGGAGATAGGATTAGAACCCAAGTGTGAATCCAAATCCCTTTTTCTTCCCCTATGCTACAACTTACCCCCATTGTTTCCTGTTCTGTGATGAAAACCAATATATAAAATGCCAATGTCAATATTTTCCCAAGTAAATCTTTTTAACACTTATTTTTCAGGTATTTCTCAGCAAGGTTTATTGATCTATATGTGGTCAAATGGAAGATTCTTCTCCCACTCATCTCTTAACCCATTCATTCCTCACACTCACCTTCCACTGGTATGCTGAAGCAAATCTTGATATTGTTTAAAAAGGTCAGAAATTTAAGTTTCTATAATTAGTTCTCATTTATTCATTCTGTGACATTTCCTTGAGCCCCAGGACATTTCTGCCCTTTCCAAAGGAATAAACCTTTTCCAAATAATTTAATATTTTTTCTTAATATTTGCATGTCACTAGCCTGGTATATATCCACACATAACCTATACAATACTTTGGAAATGATGCTTGTGTTTCTTCCTTTCTATTCCCTTGGCAGAACAGATAAATAATTTCTGTTATTAACAGAGTCAAATTAAGTATTTCATGGAAGTGCAAACACTTACAAACACACAACAATCTGTCTGGAACGGCCATGATAACCACAGGAACTATAATCCAACATGTTTCCAAAGGAAAAGCCCCAAACTAAAATCTCCAGATAGTTTCTCCTCCTTTCCATTTTCCCTGATTCTATGGCAAATTTTCCATTAATATTCTGTACTTGAGATTTAAATTCTTCAAAACAGTAAGATAATAGAGGAATAGCTGTTTCCTAGACAGAAGATTTTGTTAACACTCACTTATTGAATATTTAACAAGCTGGACCTTAGTGACAATACTGGAGCTGCAAATTTGCTTAAGACAGTACTAAAAAAGAACATACTGGGGATGATTTGGGAAGGGTTAAATAAATGATGGTTATAGCTACCTGATGGAATTATATGCAGACATTAAAACTGATGGTTTCAAAGACATGAAATTATGGGGAACTACTTAATACTATGTTAAGATGGGAGGGAGCAGAAGTCATATGTATTTTAGGATTCACGTATATTTTTTTTTTTTCCAAACAGTTCTACACTGGAAAAACCCACAGCGTGATCAACAAAAACAACAATGGTGGGGGTTTTTTAATAAGTAATGAAATAATGGGTGATGTGTTTCTCTTCTTTATATTTATCAATTTTGTGAAAATATTACAAACAAAGAATGATAGATCTTCTGGAGGCATGAACAAAATTCTTAGCTAGAGCATGAGAAGGACACACAGATCCTGCCGAAGGAAGTCAGTGAGATCTCAGTAGGGTTGAACTGGTACTTAAGGAGAAGCTAGCTAGTCAAAGAGGGAGGAAAGGACATTACAGGCAAAGAATAGTAAAAGCACCTGGTGTTTTCAGGAGCAATGATATTATGTCCTGTGCTTGGCTTAAACATATGATGACTAAAATGCCTAAACCATTATTAGGTAATAAGGCAAGTCTGTCCACACATGGACCTTAAATAAGCAAAAAGGAATTTAGGTAAAAATAAAGGGAAATTTATAAAACTTACAATGTGGAAAACATGACAAGTAATTTCGGCAATTCTATTAGGCTTCAATAACTGACCTCCTATTATTTCCCTACTTGGGATATTATAGGGTTCCTTGTCATTTGAAAATATACAGTAAAAAAAAAAAAAATCATTGGCTTCTATCATCAACTCTTGTGATGTTGGAAAATCACCAAACAAAATGTATATTTTCAAAAATGTATATTTTATCTGGCTAACACTAGCTTGAATGTGTGGAATGTTTCCATCTTTTCCCAAGATTTCTTTGATTTGGAATTTCTTCTTAATAATTCATACAATAAAAGAGAGGAAATGTATTTTTTTGGCAGAAGATTTTTTTTCTCTATTACAAATATTTGGATCCAATTTTTAAAAGATGGTTAGTCTAAAATCTTTTAGATATAACATTAAATATGAATAAAACTAAAAATAAATACTTCATATTTATAGCATATGCTCAGCCATAAAAAATTTTCAAGTACAACCCAAAATTTTAAACATTCACATTCATAATTAGTAATGACAGATGATACCATTTAATAGAAAGATGCAGCCTTAGATCTAGTTCTAAATGTAATATGTTTCTATATTTTTAAATAAATCCTATAAATGTAAGAGTTGCCTATTCACATCAGTATAATATATGAAATAGAACAGTTTCAAGACTACTAGCTCAAAATAATGACAATCTACTCAACAAGCAATCTCTGAACGCCAATATAACACATAAAAAATGAATGAAGCTGTTGTGTTTACTTAAAGTTCAGCTTAGTGGCTTTATTGAGATAGACATTAAATATTTTTCTACAGGCATATGTCAGAGATATTGCAGATTTGGTTCCACACCATCACAACAAAGTCAATATCATAATAAAGCAAGTCAAATGAACTTTTTTGTTTCCCAGGGTCTATAAAACTTATCTTCATATCCCTTGTAGTCTGTTCATCTATGTACATCTAGAAAATATACATACCTTAATTAAAAAACACTTTGTTGTTAAAAATGCTAAGCATCATCTGAGCTTTCAGTGAATCATAATCTTTTTGCTGGTAGAGGGTCTTGCCTTGGTGTTGAGAGCTGCTGACTGACCAGGGTGGTAGTTGCTGAAGGTTGGGGCAGTTGTGACAATTTCTTAAAATAAGACAACAGTGAAGTTTGCCACATTGATTGACTCTTTCTTTCACAAATAATTTCCCCATAGCATGTGATGCTATTTGATAGCATTTCACCCACAGTAGAAACTCTTTGAAAATTGGAATTAATCCTCTCAAAACCTCTCACTGCTTTATCAACTAAGGTTCTGTAAAATTATAAATCCTTTGTTGTCATTTCAATAATCTTTACAGGATCTTCACCAGGAGTAGACTCCATCTTCAGAAGTAACTTTCTTTGCTCATCCACAAGAAGCAACTCTTCATCCATCGAAGTTTTATCATGAGCTCGCAGCAAGTCAGTCTCATCTTCAGGTTCCACTTCTAATCCTAGTTCTCTTGCTATTTCCACCACATCTGCAGTTACTTCCTCCAATGAAGTCACGAGCCCCTCAAAGTCATCCGTGAGGGTTGCAATCAGCTTCTTCCAAACTCCTGTTCATATTGCTATTTTGATGTCCCATAAATCATAAACATTCTTAATGGCATCTAAATGGTGAATCCTTTCCAGAAATTTTCAATTTAGTTTGCCCAGATTCATCAGAGTAATCATTATCTATGGCAGTTTATGAACTGTATTTCTTCAATAACAAGACTTGAAAGTCAAAATCACACCTTGATCCATAGACTGTGGAATGGATACTCTGTCGACACGCATGAAAATGTTTATCTCATTGTCCATCTTCCTCAGAGCTCTTGGGTGACCAGGTACATTGTCAGTGAGTGGTAATATTTTTTTTTAAGTCTTTTATTCTGAGCAGTAGGTCTCAACAGCGGGCTTAAAATATTCAGTTAACCATTTTGTAAACAGATGTGCTGTCATCCAGGCTTTGTTGTTCCATTTATAAAGCATGGCATAGATTTAGGATAATTCTTAAGGCCCCAAGATTTTCAGAATGATGGATGGACATTGGCTTCAATGTCAAGGCACCAGCAAGCTGCATTAGCCCCTAACAAGAGAGTCAGCCTGTCCCTTGAAGGTTTGAAGCCAGGCATGGCCTTCTCGTCTCTATATATGAAAGTCCCAGATGGCATCTTCTTCCAATAGGAAGCTGTTTTGTCTGCATTGAAAATCTGTTTTGTAGTGTAGTCACCTTAGTTAAGTATCTTAGCTAGATGTTCTGGGTAACTTACACAGCTGCTGCCTCACCTGGCCCGTTTGTTATGGAAATAACTTCTTTCCTTAAACCTCATGAACCAACCTCGGCTGGCTTCCAGTTTCTTCTGCAGCTTCCTCTCTCTGCCCTCATAGAATTGAGGAGAACTAGGGCCTTACTGTGGATGAGGGTTTGGCTTAAGGAAATGTTGTGGCTGGTGGGATCTTTTCTCTAGACCATTAAAACTTTCTCCATATCAGGGCGCCTGGGTGTCTCAGTGGGTTAAATCCTCTGCCTTCAGTTCAGAGCCTGATTTCAGGGTTCTGAGATCGAGCCCCACATTGGGCTCCCAGCTCAGCAGGGAGCCTGCTTCCTCCTCTCTCTCTGCCTGCTACTCTGCTTACTTGTGATCTCTGTCTATCAAATAAATAAATAAAATCTTTAAAAAAAAAATTTCTCCATATCAGGAATGAGGCTGTTTCACTTTTTTAACATGTGTGTCTTCACTGAAGTAGCACTTTTCCTTTCCTTCGAGAACTTCTTTGCATTCACAAATTGCCTGTTTGGCCCAAGTGGCTTAGTTTTTGGCCTATCTCAACTTTTGACATGACTTCCCCACTAAAGTTAGTGGTTTCTAGTTTTTTACTTAAAAATGAGAGAAGTGTGTCTCTTCCATTCACTCGAACACTTAAGGGCTATCATAGGGTTATAAACTGGCCTAATTTTAATATTATTGTGTTTCAGGGAAGAAGGAAGCCTGAGGAGGAGATAGATGAGGGGATGGCTGATTGGTGACGCAGTCAGAAAACACACAAAAGCTATTGATTAAATTCACCCACTTATATGGTCAGGGGTCCCGATGCCACAAAACAGTTGCAGCAGTAACATCAGAGATCACAGATCACTGTAACAAATGCAATAATAATGAAAAAAGCTTTAAATATTGTGAAAATTACCAAAATGTGACACAGAGACACAAAGGGGGACATGCTGTTGGAGAAGCGCTGATAGGCTAACTTGACACAACGTTGCCGCAAACCTTCAATTTGTAAAAATCTCAATATCTGCAAAGGGCAATAAAGCAGGGGGCAATAACATGAGGGAAGCCTATATCTTATTGACTGCTAAAATTGAATGCGGCAAATTTCTTTGTTGCACAATTAGTGTCCACTTACTTTTGCTGAATTACTGCAAGTCAGTGTTAGAAACATTTGCGTAAAGCAACTACTGCCATGACAACATGGTGCTGGTGTTCTGAGGTACTCGAGTCTTGCACAGTGATTTAGCTTCTGCTTTGCACAAACACACTATCATATCTCAGTATGGACTTGGGCAGTGATGTGACTGCGTGTTTCATTATGAGGTGGGAATCTAATGATTCAGAATTTGTTGAAAACAGTTGGGGAGACTTAAGACACCAGTTGCTGACCTCAGTCTAAGATACTGTGGTCTAAAGTCAATCCCAATTTGTGCTTATTTATGAGAAAAATATAGATAGTTCCAAACTATGGTTTCCTTTTACTATAAGATTAAAATTATGGCTAAGACAACAGAAGAAGAGAGTAATTGAGATTTATTTCCTTAAAGAATAAGAACACAGTTAATTAACCTAGACATACTAGAATAAGAATAATAGCTGGTCAGCAGACAATATGCAATTTAGATAATATAGAGAAAACGGACATGGTGGTCTGTTGCTAGGACAACAGCCTTTGTGGAATTGAGGCAGAAAAGAAGCTATAATGAGGTTAATGGAGAGGTTAAAAAAGTATGCATACATATATTTTGTTAACGCTCCATGTTTGTTTTAACAGGTTATTGGGGAAGAGACTACATAAAAGGGAAAACAGAAAAAGGGCTTTCTTTCATCATACAATAGTCAATCCCTTACAGTTGTCTCTCAATTTACACAGAATAATGCAGGCGTATAGAGACAAGTCCCCAATGAAATTTTAATGTGTGAAGTCTTCAGAAAAGCTATGTGTTTATATTGTCACAATAGTGACAGCAGCCATGACACCATTAATCACCCTTTGTTTACTATTTCCGTCCTAATGGCCCTTGAGAAATAGCTCAATAATGAGCAGGCACTCTATTCAGAACCACCTCTGATCCAAGTGATTATCCTGACTGGGAAAATGGTGTGACCCCATGAATGAACTAGGATCTCTTACATCACATGTTTGTTTTTTAAATCACTTACTGCCAGCCCACGATTGTTATTTTGCAGTTGTACATTTTTCCCAGTTGGTCAAGGACTGAAGTATATGACACTTACATTCTTCAGTAAATTTACTATTTTCAAGATCTCAGGTCTTGAGTTTTTAAAAATCTATGTAAAAAAACATTAGCTCTCCTGTCTGTGGTGATCAGCGATTGTCTTCCCAGTATATCTGAAAATTCTACATGTAATTTTTTGGATTATGATCATTTGGTAGTAATTTCTTTTTTCCTTTTTATGTTAGAAAATAATTATTGAAAATTTCTTATTCTACAGCATTTTTAATGTTAACTCTAATTAATTTGAATTCTCAGTTGTGTGAGGTGCAAATCCACATCCTGTTTTAACGTGTGTCTCCTCCATCTTAGAGCTTTTTGACCTCCCTGTCCATTTTTCCACAAGAACTCACGGTTGGCTTCTGGCTTGTTTCACCTGATAATGATATCAACTCTTTGAGCTTTAGCTTTCAACCTAGGATGCTGGAGAAACCCAAACAACTGGGTATATAACAAAAGAATTTGTTTAAGTTACAAATGATAAGTTTATCTCTTTTTTTAAACTGGACATCCTACCTAGAAATCCTCAGATCCTACTAACTGGCACTCAGCCAACTTATAAACAAGTTGCTTTTCTCTTTTTTATATCGAATCTTCCGGAAAATATACATTTTTAAAACTCCTACATGTAATGTGAGAGCATTTGGAACCTACTCATAGCCTTAACTCTGACTTAGATGATGTCAAAAATTAGGCATTTTAAATATTAAAAAGTTAGAAAGAACCCACCCACGTAGAAACTTAGACAATAGTATTATTTTGCTTGTTTTAATGCATTCTTGAAGTCCACCACTTTGGTCAATATCTTCAGATAGCCTGTTGGCTAAAAGTCCTGGATGATTTCTACTTTTCTTACTGTGTGTGTGTGTGTGTGTGTGTGTGTGTGTGTGTGTGTATGCAAACACACCTTCATGAGAAATGAAGAAGCTTTCCAACTTTGTCCACTGGACCAGGTATTTGATTAAATTCAGAAGCTTGCTTGCCTGTGTGTAATTAAAGCTCTATACAATGCACTTAAACGATAATGAGATCATTGAAATGGACTCTTTTCCTAAAAATCTGGAATCCTTTGGGCAATGTAGAGTTCCAGGATACTTCAATGTCTCTCCTGTATTTAAACAACACGTGACATTTTGGGAACTTTATGCTTCAAGGGAAAATTTGGGAACATTCAGATGACATTATCTTTGTATAATTTGTCAACTTAGAACTTTATGTTGTTATAGATGTCTCCTTGCTATCTCTACACCCAGGATGATGTTATAAAGGGTGTATCTATGAGGATCACGTGGCAAGACCATTTTGTGTTACATAAATGCCTAATTTTTTGATGAAAAAAATCTTATTAAAAAAATCTCTCTCTCTCTCTCTCTCTGTCAAATAAATAAATAAGATCTTTAAAAAAAATGTGACTAGAAACTGAAGTAACTACAGAATGAAGGGATCTGAACAGTGTCCAGCCTCAGAGGTAAATTTCTGGACATTCATATCCAGTAATTCCAAGAAGTATGATAGTGACTGAAAAAGTCTGTTTCAGAATCTGTGTTTCTTGACCTAAATTAAGATTTTTAAATAAAATCGCAAAGGAAAAAAATTACAAAAATAAGAAAAAACTGCCTGTCCTCAGTTGAAACTGTGTACCAATCCTGCAGAATGTGTGGGTAACAGAATGTGTAATCAAAATATGCTCATGTCTCGTCTATATGGAACACTCTGTCCTGAGTATAATTGACCCTAACATTGGCCAATTCAACTGAATGCCATTTTGTTAAAATATTAGGGCAACAGAAGAAAAAATAAATGAACTGGATTGCATCAATATTAAAAATTTTCATGCATTAAATTACACTATCAGCAGAGTGAAGAAGCTAACTCAGAATGGGAGAAAAGATCTGCAAGTCACATATCTGTCTCATAAGGAGTTAACATCCCAAATATATAAAGAAAACCCAACACCAATAAAATAGCCTGATTAAAAAATGGGCCAAGAACTTGAATCAACATTTCTCAAAGGAAGATATACAAATTGCCAATAATCACATGAAAAGACACTCAACATTGCTAATTAGCAGGGAAATGCAAATAAAAGCCATAATGAGATACCACTTCAATCAACTAAGATTTTTTCCTTTTTCTTTTTTTCTAAGTAGGCTCCACACCCAGCACAGAGCCCAGTGCAGGACTTGAACTCAGATCCATGAACCAAGATCAAGAGTTGTACACTCAACTGACTGAGCCTCCCAGGTACCCCATGATATTAATTAAAAAAAACAGAAGATAACAAATATTGGTGAGGATGTGGGAAAACTGGAACCCTGTGCATTGCTGGTGGGAATGTAAGATGTTGCAGCCACTGTGGAAAATAGTTTGGTGGTTCCTTAAAAAAAAATTAAACATAGAATTGCCATTGTTCTAGAATTCCATTTTTTTTCTTTTCTTTTTTTTTTAAGATTTTATTTATTTATTTGACAGACAGAGATCACAAGCAGGCAGAGAGACAGGCAGAGCGAGAGAGGGAAGCAGGTTCCCTGCTGAGCAGAGAGCCCTATCTGGGGCTCGATCCCAGGACCCTGGGATCATGACCCAAGCTGAGAGCAGAAGCTTTAACCCACTGAGCCACCCAGGCACCCCTCCATTTCTTGATATATACACAAAAGAAGTAAAAGCAAAGACTCAGATATTTGTACACCCATATTTGTAGCACCATTATCTACAACAGCCAAAAGGCAAAAACAGGGATGACTCAGTGGCTCAGTGGGTTAAGTGTCTACCTTCCACTCGGGTCATGATCTTGGGGTCCTGAGATCGAGTCCTGCATGGGGCTCCCTGTTTGGCTTCTCCCTCTCCTCCCAGCTTGTGTTCTCTGTAACTCTGTCTCTCTCTCTCTTAAACAAATAAATAAAATCTTAAAAAAAAAAAGGTAAAAACAACTTGAATGCATACTGACGGAGGAAGGGATAGACAAGATATGGTATATTCATGAAGTGGAATACTATTCAACCTTAAAAAAGGACATTCTGACACATGCTATAACATGGAGGACCCTTGAAGACATTACACTAAGTAAAATTAGCCAATTGCAGAATAAATATTGTATGATATAAGGTACCTAGAGTAGTCAAATTCATAGAGAAAGAAATCAGAATGGTGGTCCCCAGGGCCAGGGAGGAGGGCAAATGGAGAGGTATTGTTTAATGAGTACACAGTTTCAGTCTTGCAAGATCGAAAATGTCCTGGAGATGGATAATGGTGACAGTTGCACAAAAATGTAAATGACAAATGAGCTGTACATTTAAAAAATAGTTAAGATGGTAAATTTTAAGTTGTGCATCTTTTACAATTTAAAAACAAGTAAATAATAAAATAATTGAAAATGAAATAAAATATTATGAACAAGACCTGGGCTTTTAAAAATGCCTGCGTTATCATGAGAGTAGCTCTTGATATCTTACAGGTTCACTGAGAAAACTCATTAGCATATTCTTGATTTCTAAAATGAGATAGTGATATTTGTCCCATTTCTGCTTCTTCCAAAATATGAGTACATTTAATGATTATTCAGGATTATAATTTACTGAAATCTTCTGTTTGAGAAAGTATCTGTGAGCAGATTTGAGTTTCATGATCTAAAGATGGCTGCTCACAAAAGCTACCTCTTAATCAGTATTTTTATAGCTTAGTCTACAAAATGTTTATTTCTATCTCAAGAAACTTTTCCTGCAATGTAGGGATTACATCAGGTGGTAAAATGTCTTTATTATATGTTCCAAAACCTTTGTACCCTTGTACCCTGCTCAAAATGCTGAATTTCTTCCCAACCACCCATAGATATAAACTTCTTTTTCATTAAAATTATATTTTCTTTGTTACAAAGGTGGAAATCAACTAAACATCAAAGATAAGAGCCAAATATTTAGGTATTGGTAAAGGCAAAGTGAGAAAATAGTTATCTTTGTCCATTTTCTACTAATAGTAATGATAGTTACCATTTGTTGACTACTTTCTTATTATAAGTTCATGCAAACCACTTAATTTATACTGTTTAATATTTTTATTCCTGTATATCACAATTCATCAACTCAGGTTATGACTATTTAATTTTAAGGAAGGCATTCCATGATGATATTCACAGCCTCTGAAGCAAATTCCCTCTGTATTTTAAACCAATCCTTTTAGAGTTGCATCCAGTGTGTCAGGTCTAGGTTAGTATTGGGAATATGTGGTTTTCCTTTTGGTTTTGTAGAATCCATGCAATCCTAGCTTAGCATCAATGTCACGTTTTTAGGAAGACATGAATGGCTCTGTGCAATGTTCAGGGTACTCAGACTCTTAAAGAGTCTTGACGCATAGGGAAGTTTTCAAATACCAATTTTTGATGATGTGTACTTGGCATAGCAACAACTCAGGAAATCACCAAATGGGATTCTCAAAAACAAATTCCAAAACAACTTTAAGAGCTCCCTTGAGAGCCCTCTAACAACTTATAGGACATGAATTACAGAAGTGATGAGACCAGGAACAACCTAGAAGAGAATCATTAAAGAAGCTGCCGTGTGGGAAAGATCTTGGCCTCATTAAGGTTTATAAAAACTCACTTATTTGGGATGGGCTTAATATATAGTATCTCATGTTGCCAAGACACTGGCATGCCTTATGGGATCAATAAATCTCTTAAGCACCGACTGGTCTTTGATTTCACAAGAAGTCATGACCACGGTAGGAAGAAGACAATAATACCGGTAATAACATTTATTAAATTATGTATGAATAAGAAAAATTTCCTTAATGTGTATTTGCTTTAATATATTTTAAATGGCCAATCTCTTGCAAAATAGTCTAGCATTATTAGGCTTTTTTTTTTAAACAAAGACTTTTTAAATGATTTTATTTATTCATTTATTTAAGAGAAAGAGAGAGAGTGCATCTGAGAAGAGGGAAGACCAGAGGGAGAGAGACCAGCAAACTCCACACTAAGAAAGGAGCTCCACATGGGGCTCAATCCCATGACCCTGAGATCATGACCTGAGCTGAAATCAAGAGGCAGATCCTCAACTTACTGAACCACCCAAGTGCCCCTAGCTTTTTTCTTTCTTTTTTTTTTTTTTTTGAGAGAGAGGGAGCACATAATGGGGGGGAGGGGGGTGATAGGCAGATGGAGAGGGGGAGAGAGAATCTTAGGCAGGCTCCATACTCAGTGTGAGCCCAACAGGGCTCTAATCTCACCACCCTGAGATCATGACCTGAGCCAAAATCAAGAGTTGGACACTTAACTGACTGAGCTACCCAGGCACCCCTAACTTTTTTTTTTTTTAAGTACACACCCAAAGATATCACAGAGAAAATTATTGCAATAAGGTTGATTTCCCATGTATTGGAGATCTTACTTAATTCAGAATTAAATGGAGCTTTTAAAAGTCCTTAAACTGATTTCACATTCCATGTGCAAATGTCTTCTAAGTCATCCACTACATGTTCCAGAAACTCTGTTTGGATACCTACAAAGATAGAGCTTGTAGCCTTCCAAGGAAACACATTACAAATAAATAAAATGTGTAAGAACTATTGGTATCAGCCATATTTTATTGTTATACTTGCCAATGATATCCATCTTACCTAAAATTTCCAAGCTTGCGAGAAGTTCTCCTCACTTGTAGAGGGTCACAGAATGACTGCACAATGTCTAAGTAAGTTAAAAAAGGAAATAGAAGGGATATATCCAGGGAAATTAATTTCTTTGGTTGCCTCCTTTCTATTTCCATAGATGTGCCATCAAAGATTTAGCAAATGCTTTTAGCATTTAAAATAAACCTAATAAAATTTTTCTAACAGCTTTATTGAGATATAATTTATATACCATAAAATCTACTCTTTTAAAGTAGACAGTTCACTGCTTTTAGTTTATGTTTACAAAATGGTGCAACCACAACCTAGTTTTAGAACATTTTCATTGCCCTAACATGAATAACATTTTAGTTCTTTTTGTTCTTTAGGAATTTCATACTTCTGGTAAAATAATAAAAGGCATTTAATTAATTTGGCAATGGCTGTGTCAAATCTACAATGAAGAAAAATAGGTGAAACTTTAGACAGTTGACAAGAAAGAGATAATAAAAAGTAATTATTTTAGTTGAAGCCTTTAGAAAAGTAAAGGTTTCTGCATAGAACCTTAAAATCTTAATTTCCAGTAATGGAAATTCTAGAAAATAAAATATGCCTCACTTCAAATGTTGCCATTCAAAAATTTTTAAAGCAATAATATGCTCTGTTAGGTAAATTTCTAGGTAAGTTTACAAAGACATTTGATCACCTTTGAAGGATTTGTACTATTCTAAAGAGAAAAAACAAAGTTACTTAGATTTAATCCTAGCCGCTGGCTCTGTCAATGCCTAAGATACATTCATGTGATTACAAAGTAATAGAGTGCTTTACAGTGTCTGCTTGTACAGAAAATATTCTTTGTAGCCCTATACAAACTGTTAGGAACAGGACAGATGCTATATTACAGCATATAACCAGAAAAAAAAGGTGTGCATTTATTTTATATTCATACATTTTATATAATCCTTACTAATTTGTGTGATTTCTTTTAAATTTGCAATGCATGATTTGGAAGAAAGCTCAATGGTCAATTTACTTGAGAGGATTAGTCATTATTCATTATCACGGTGGTTGCTGTGCTGGATTAAGTTGTCTTTGATAATTTTCTCTCCAGCCGTACTTAATATGCTTACCAAATCAAAAATAAAAATGCTTTTTAGCTATTGAGTCACTCAAATTTTCAGATATTACAAAATTTTTCTAACTTTTGAGTCTTTGCCTCCCCCTCCAAAAAAAACCACACCACTTTTAAAAACATTTTTAAATAGTTTTTTTTTTTTTTTTTCCCAGAGAGAATGAAAGATAGAGTGCCCCACTGGGACAGAAAGAGATAGAGAGAGAGAGAATCCCTATGTGGGGCTTGAGGTGGGGCTCCATATGAGGTTCCACTTGGGCTAGAGGCAGGCTCGATCCCATGGCCCTGAGATCACAACCTGAGCCAAAATCAAGAATCCCAGGATTAACCAACTGAGATACCCAAGCACCCCGATAGTTGAAATTTTTAAAAAAAAATAGAAATTCCTGTGTCAGTCCTGCCTACTGAAACAGAATCTGGGTTTAATAAGCTGAGAATCTGAACATTTAATAAGCATCCCAGATAGTTTCTTATGAAGCTATCTTACCCCTTTCTGAGAGAGAGAATTTGAGAAACACTAGAAAAATATAGTGCAACCGGATCCGGGTAGCAGAATTTGGAGTTGAGATAGTTCAGGACAGGAAATCATTAAGATGAAAGTACCATAAAAGCAGCCACCGTCTCTGCCTTGCTCCTAATACTTACTACAACATCACATGCCTGCAAATATTTGTTAAACGGAAGAATTTTATCTCAGGTTGAACTTGAAGCTACTTCAGAAAAAAAGCAGGCACGTAGACACAGGAATGCAGAATGAAATGAATATTTCATATGACTATTTTAACCAAGCCCTTTGGTTATTTCAAAGTCAAGAAAATTCTAGACAGTTTGGCGAAAAGTACCATGATTAGGTTCACCTTTCTGGATGCCCACGAGATCAAAAGAAAAGGGACAAAGAGAATGAAGAGTACCGCAGAAGACTCTTCTGTACCCTGAAATACTTATTTGGAAACATCGGTCCTTCCAGAATATTGAAGAGAATGACAGGGGGCTAGCCCCAAGCCTAGCACTTGCTTTAGTTGTCATTGAGGGACTATTGCGCAACACCTCACTCACCCAGCAGTTGTACCCGCTGGCTCTCTTTATTGTTCAGGGGCACGGCCTCCACTCTGCCCAAAGACCAGAGAGAAAACAGGAGAAACCACACAGCCCATCCCTCAGACAGCATGGTTGGAATTCTTTCTCTGCGTTTGTGTTCACATAGAAATGTTATCTTAATCTCAACTGACAAGAGTGTTCTTAAGACAAAACTCAGAGGTGGAAAGCTGGAGGAATGCTTCAGGGGTATCCAAGAAGAACAAAATGAATAGGACCTACACAGCAATTACACTTAGAAACCGAAACTCGTTACCACCACTTAGACACTAGATGGAAAAGACGAATTGTTCCTTTCTATTTTGGGGTGAAGATTATAATAGATCATAATAGTGGCTTTTCACATTAAATAATGTTTTCCCAGTTCTGTAAAAATGCTTTAATGTCAAAAAGGAAGGAAAATCACTTAGTCACCTAAGTGGGAAAAAATAAAACCCATGGAGTGACAGTAATTCATTTATCCCTCTAGCCGGCAGTTATTAAACACCTATTGTGTGCCTGGTGTTGGTCCAGGCAAAGAAAGAGGAGATAGTTACCATAAGGGCTTGAGAAGACAGAATTTCAGGGCACTCTGAAAATCTTCAGCTAGGGGACACCCCTCCAAACAAACACAGGAGGTGAGGAAGTCTTCTCAGGAGAGATGAATACTTGTAAATAGATAATACGGAGACTTTAGAAGTTGAAATGTAGAACATCTTAAAGCAGTGTCCTAGAGTCCTCTTCTACATAAGTTTCACTAGTATTATTGTTGAAATCTCTGTGTCTCCAAAGTGTGGACTCACAGAAGAGAAAAAACTCAGTGCAGTATGTGAGAGGGCTTTAAATATGTTAAATATTTCTGCTAACCCAATCTCCATTAAAAATAACTATTGATCTTCACCAACAACTGAAATTAAAGGTGAAGAATTTGTGGGGGGGGTACCTGGGACAAGCAATCTTGCATTATAAAACTTTGCTTACTTGTGTGTTTTAAAATGTAGTCATTATAATGGGAGGAAGGAGTCATTTTATTCTCTACAGACCCAAGACCCCTTTTAAAATTTCCTTCCTTCCTTCCTTCCTTCCTTCCTTCCTTCCTTCCATCCTTCCTTCCTTCCTTCCTTCCTTTATTCCTTACCTCCTTCTTTCCTTTCTCTCTTTCTGCTTCTTTTCTTTCTGAGTAGACTTCAGACCTCTAAAAGAAGAAACTTGACACGATCACTAGCCATTACTATTTGGAATCCACTCTGTTAAGTTCCAAGGCTTGCAAAGGAAACAGTCACTCCTGGCTTGGCTGGGGAGGGGTGGGGATGGGAGGCACCATGCAGGAAGGTAGTTGTAGCAAGCACAGAAGGCAATCTGAGGAAGGAGAGCCAAGAGTGGAAACCAGAGACGTTAAACAGCCTGCTTTCAGCACTGTGCATGCTGCCTTCTATCCCTTCTTATAAGACACAGGGCTTCAGACCATAAATGACAAATTATTGCTAGCAATATCTCTAAACAGTTTTACGCCCCTTCTCTACTACTCTGTCCTTATGGTACTATCAGAATCAGAAGACAATTTATGCCGCAGGCTAGGAGGAAAAAGAATAATCGAGGAGCAGAATTCCAGATGTGGTGGGAAAGGAAAATTCCCCAGTTTTCAAAGCAACCTTGCTTCCCAGGTTGTGGCTGGGGAGGAAGAAAGCAGGTAAGACAGCAGCAGGTCTGACTGTCTTAGCCGCTGCACTTAAACAGAAGTTCGCAATTCCAGCCAGTGTTCTCGAACATCACTGTTTACGGAATGGTAAGGGTGCCTTTGAAAATGTAGAACACTCCATTCCACCTGAGGATTTCTGACAGCATCCCTCGGAGAAACCCCAGCTAAGAGATGAAATTCAAATTTCTAAGAACAGACTATAAAGTCTGCTGAGGAAACTAAAAGAAGCCAAGTTTACCTTTTATCCACCCGCCCCCACCCCCGCTGCCAGAAAGGAGCCAAGTTGACCATTTTAATAATCATCATGTTCTTTGCAGGTCGGTGTTGGCTGGCAATCCTCTCTCATGTAACCTTGCTACCTCACAGTAGACTAACAATGAGAACAGGTTTTGGACTAAGTCCTACCTAATATTTACTAACAAGCAAGCATAGATCATCCTGGAGTTTTGCCCCTAAGCTTAGACTACCGAGGCTGTGAAGGCCTGGGGTAAGCCGACCAGCCAACCTTCTGGCTTGAGTCAAGGAACGATGTCCTCTCTGAAATGAAGGTCAATGGCCACATGGAGCTTTGCATCTCACACTTGGCTTCAGAGGTGGTAGCTGCTGCTAGTCATGGCCATATTCTTACCCCATGTTTATGGGTCAGTGTTGTCCGTTCCCTCATCTGATCTATTTCCATAACTCAGGCACAACTCTTTAAAATTGAGGAAGCTAATTAAAAACCCTCTGGTGTAGGTTTTGATGATGATCTTTGAAATTTTTATGCTGCTCCCTCTGATTACTTGGTTAGGGTACTTCAAATGCTACACATGCTTTTAGAACAGTGACCCTGGTAAGCATTCAGTGTTAGCTATTGCTATTTTTTCTTGTAATTAACACAGACATCCTTTTCACGTGGTGTAGAATATGACACAGTCAGCTATTTCTCTATATATCTTACTTAGTCGCAACACTAGTGTTTTCAAACCTGTTAGTGGGTTAGAGAATCGATTTAACGGTTGCTACCTAGCATTTGTTAAAACAGACCAGAAGAGAATAAAACATATTAGAACACATCAAACTTTGGTTCTGTCTTAGAAAAGTATGAATACTGAGTTGCAATGAAAATTATATTTTCCAAAAAAAAATTTTTTTTAAAGAAAATAGTATTTTCTACTATGGTTCATGGTCAAAAATAAAAAAAGAAACAAGAGCTTTACTGTATCATATGCCTCAAAATGCAGGAGTAAGGGACACATCCCATTTCTGCTGCTATCCCCACTATGAAGCATATGTTTTAGATGCTTAGTGTCTGGTTGAATGAATTCTTCTGTTTTTTATTTTTTTCTACTAAGATGATTTTCCCTGTAAAATGGAACCAAAGAGATTTAAACCTTTTGTAAAATCTGAAACGGAATAGGTAAGCCTCCGTAACTGATATTTGTAGAGCCAATGAGTAGAAGTGTTCTCTTCTGCTCTGGTTTGAAAAGAACTATAATTATGTCCCTGGAAATCTTTATAGCTCAGTTTCTCCTGTATCACAAGGTTCTGCTGGGTTTTTTTTTAATTACTTATTTTTATGAAATGTATTCTTGTGCCCCTCATATTAGTTTCCTATCTTTGCTACAACAAATCAACCACAAATGTAATGTCTTAAAACAAAGGAAATTTATTCTGTAACAGTTCTATAGAATAGACATCTGGCATGAGTCACACTGGGCTAAAAGCAAGGTGTCCCCAGGGCTGCTTTAATTGAGGCTCTCTAGGAGAATCTGTTTCTTTACCTTTTCCAGCTTCTACAGGCATTTCTTAGCTCATAGCTCTTTTCTCCATCTTCAAAGCCAACAGTGAAGCTTTCTGACCCCAGTTTTGATGGTCACGTCTGCTTCTCTGATTTTGACTCTCCTCATTTCTCTTTCATTTAAAACAACCCTTGTTGTTACATGGGCCCACACAGATAATCCACGATAATCTCCCCATCTGAAGGTCCTTAGTTAGTCATCTCTGAAAATTCCCTATTACCATTTAATATTTACAGGTTCCAAGAATAAAATGGGCATTTGGTGGAGGGGGAGAGGACATTATTCTGATGGCCATACCTATCAGTTCCATCATTTAAGAACTGGCTCACAGGGTGCCTGGGTGGCTCAGTGGGTTAAAGCCTCTGCCTTCAGCTCAGGTCATGATCTCAGGGTCCTGGGATCGAGTCCCGCATCAGGCTCTCTGCTCGGGAGGGAGACTGCTTCTGAACCCTCTCTCTCTACCTGCCTCTCTGCCTGCTTGTGATCTCTGTCAAATAAATAAATAAAATCTTAAAAAAAAAAGAACTGGCTCACAGAATGATAATTTGCAAGGCATTTTGAGTAATTTTTATCCTACTTGATTATTGACATCATGACCCAGGATATTTCTTATAAATCTGTTTTCTGATTTCACAGGACTTTGGGAACAAGGGCTAATCGAAAACACCTTACATCTGTGATTTTTATTATCTTTGGTTTTGAAAATTTGTTGAAGTTTATGTAATAATTCTAATTTTGATGTCGAAAACTTTGAAATGGCTAACTTTTAACAACTGTATTGGTTAGTGGATCACCTTAAAAGAAAGCATTAGAGAAATTGGAGTACAATGTCCCAAATTCTAAGCACGTGAAGGATGGTTTGATAGTTTATAAAGATACTTATCTGCGTAATATTTGGGGATATCCATCTTTATAAACAACAGGGTCATTGCAGTGTTTCCTAAACAACTAAAGAAAGTGAGTCATAAGAGCTGCTCTCTGTTAGAACATTCTAACCCTGTCTGCTTTGGTCTGTTTTTGGAAGCCAAGGCCTAACACTCATTTTTGTTGACCAGCATTTTATTTTCTATAAGAATTTTGTCTCGCCAAACAGATGTTTGCCAGTCATAGGATTTATCAGTAACACAGATCCTTGGCCAGGAGTTATATTCCTTGACTTAAAATGCTTATGGATTCTCTTAAAATAAAATGTGTTCTGCAGAATAACATTCAAAATCAAGCATCTATCTCATGAGTAGGTGTTTCCTATTACCTCAAAGATGTTAAATTGCTCTTATAAATTAGTTTCCCATCATCTTTTCCACTCTCATCTTAATTCTCCATGCTTTTAATAGCAGGGTGCCCTTGCTTGTTTCTCTCGGTTTATTGCTTTCTCTAAAAATAATTTTAATAGCTTAAGTAGGCTTGTAAATTTGATTCTCTCTAATAGTTTCATTTGTAAGTGGTCCCATTTTCCCTCTCAAGCACGACTTAGTGTTTCTATAGCAAATCCAGCCAGGTTTGGTTTTTAAATTGTGTATCTGTTTCAATTTGAAACTACTCTTGTTCATATTTAATATGAGATGAGGCGGATGGTGCAGAACATACCTTAACAGTAAATGTTTCTTGGTATGTTTGTACTAATGGTTCATTGAAAATTTGTTTGAGTCAAAAGGATTAGGTCGTAAAGCAAGCAGAGCCCTTCTACCAGCATCTGGAAGAAATCAACAATGAACATGGAAATAAAACCCAGGTTTGAATCTGACTTTATTTCTATTGAGCTGTGGTTTGGGGTAAGTTATTTGTTCTCTATGAACCTCAGTTTTCTCATCTATGTAGACCAAGAAGTACCCATCTTGCAAAAATGATGTGAGAATTATACAAGATGTTGGTAATGTTTAGCATAAGGCCCACAGTAAGCATCTAATCAACAGTATACTATTATTACCTTGAATGTTTTACTTTGGCTTTAAAAGAAATTCCAAGAATTCTTAAAATATTTTTACTTAATACGTGCTAGGAACAGTTCCCAACATCCACAAGGAATATACAGCATACCAAATAGTTCAATATCACAGAAAACATTAAGTTTAAAATTCTATATATAAAATTAAATCAGTATGATTTTTAAATTATTGGATTGGCAAGAATTATTTAAACAGAATCTTTTTATGAATAGACTGTCATAGCAGATAAGTGTGAGTATGTTGGGGTGTGTGTGCATTTTTTTTCTATGAAGGTGCTAAAACAACTAACAATATAAAAGAACAGAACTGGTCCCCAACTTCACACCATATTAAACTACCAATTCCAGATAGACAAAAGACTTGCATGTGAATGAAAAACTATAAGGCAGCCCAAAGTACAAAATAAATATTCATGAATATATACATGAGTCAAGATAAATGATTGCATAAATAAATAAATTGGGAAGAAACACCTTACAGAAGAATTGCATTTAACATATGTAGATACTTCTCCCCTCAGGAGATAGAGATTAATCACCATCACTACCCCACTTTGTGTGCAGGCTGGATTAGACTTGTTTCCAAGGATTAGAGTATGTAAAGAGAAAAATAGTAACTTCATAGTGGTGAAATCTGGCAGGGGTACTGAACCAAGTGATCAAGACTAACCTCCCAAATAATGTCTTATAGATATCACATAACCTTTGATATTTTGGGCTAAGAAGGGCACTTTATCTATGTGCTTTTTTTTTTTTTTTCCCCAAAAAAGCCCTAACCCCACTCTAATTATGGGGAAATCATCTGAAAAAAAATAGATTCAAAGAAATCCTACAGCATAACTCACCAGTATTCCTCAAACTGTGAAGGTCAAGAAAATCAAGGAAAGACTAAAATTTTAAAGTATCAGATTAGCCCAGATTGGGTAGAAATGACAAGGAAATTCAATCTCACCCAGATTGGATCTTGAAACAGAAAGAGAAAAAAACCAGTGAAATGCAAACAAAATCTGGAGTTCAATTAAAAGTAATGGATTATGTTGGTTTCTTACCTTCAGCAAATGTACAATTACAATGTAAGATATTAACAAAGGATGGAATTGAAGAAGGACTCTGCACTATTGTTGAAAATTTTCTATAAACATTAAGTTATTCCAAAATAAAAAGTATATTAGGGGCATCTGGGTGGCTCAGTCACTAAAAGTCTGCCTTCAGCTCAGGTCATGATCACAGGATCCTGGGATCGAGCCCCACATCGGGCTCCCTGCTCAGCGAGAAGCCTGCATCTTCCTCTCCCACTCCTCTTGCTTGTGTTCCCTCTCTTCTCTTGTTGTGTCTCTATCAAATAAATAAATAAAATATTTTAGATAAATAAAAATAAAAACATAAAAAGTATATTAAACAAGGACTACAAGACTTAGAAAACAGTATCAAAAATATGTTTATATTCTTAAGATATAGGGGATTTCTTAATTGAGAAAAAAAGTGCAGGAAAATATTGATGAATTTGACTACCTTAAATTCTAGAATGTTTGTTCATCCAGAGATGCTGTAAAGAGAGTAAAAAGTCACAAAGTGGGAGAAGATATTTACAACAAATACATTTCAGTGGCAGAAATTCCTTGCAATGCAAATTGAAAAAGACCAGCAATTTTGTAGAAAATGATGAAGAGACTTAACTAGGCACTTCAGAGAAAGAGAAATCCCAAAGATCAATGAATATATAAAGGAGGTTCAATCTCATTACTATTCAGGAGAAGTCCATAGTGGGATATCATTCTATGTTTGCATGATTAGAAATTTTCAAGACTGAGAATATCAAGTGTTATCAAGGACATGGGACACCAAAACCCTGATACACTGCAGGGGGAGTGTAAAGCTCTGTTGTCACTCTGGAAACAGTCGGGCTTTATCTAGAGTTGAGGATGTGTCTGTCTTACCTACGGCAAAGCAATTGCACTCCTACGTTTACACCCTAGAGAAACTATCCATTTATGGACAAAGAAACATGTACCAAAATACTTTCAGCAGCTCTGTCATAGCAAAAAACGAAAAAAGAGGGGAAAGAAAACAAAACAAAACAAAACAAAACTAGAAACAACCTGAATATTTAACACAATACAATCCATCCAACAGTGAAAATAAGATGATAGTAACAGGGATCAATAAGGAAGCAATTCAAGAACATAAGTGGGAGGGAAGAGAGCGAAACCCAGAACAATGTATACAGCATGACCTTATTACCTGAAACTTTAAAATGTAGAACTAAACAATTTTGTGTTTAGGATTACAAACATGTGAGAAAGCTACAAAGAAAATCATGAGAATAGGACACATAATTCTCACAACTAATGTCTTTATGGAGCTAAGCCCATAAAGAACTTTTAAAATAATGTAATATTCTTCATTTTTAATGGGATGGTGGGCTCCTGGGTGTTTATGTTGTTGTAATCTATACGTTATAGATGGTATAAATATTATTTTATATCTACTTAATAAAAATAAGCAGAAAAAAATAGAGATGGAAAAAGGAAGAGAAAGAAGAGAAGGAAGGAGAATGTGGGTTGTCACCCCCACTGACATCCACACCCAAGAAGCATGGCTACCCCAACATAGAAAGGAATTCCCAAGTTTAGAACTAAGTTTGTCAGTTTGGTAGATTTCACTACCTCTTTTTATTGTTATCCCATACCAAATCTCCATTTAAATTAGCTGGGTCCAAGGTACAGAAGTGAAAACACCATGAAAACTCCCTCAGGTTCAGCCTCTTGTGACACACTGGGTTCCAGGCCTGGCCCCAAGACAGCTCTGGCTGAGTGTCAGTCTCCCGTCTTCCTCCACTCATTGCCACAAGAGATTCAAAATATCTCTGTTTCCAGTTGTCTCTAGTTGCATTCTATCCCAGTGCACATCTTTATTATTGCTCTTATGGCTCACATGCCTGGGCTTGCCAATGCTGTAATAAGCCATCCTTCCTGAGGACTCATTCCCCAGAGCCTGGGCTGCTTTTTCCTCCCTCCCTAGGACTTCCTTCCTCCTCACTTTGTCCAAGGCCATGGACGCAGTGGTAATGGAAGATTTTTAATGCAAATCTGGCCAATCATGACCACAAACACCTCTTATCTCTTCCTGTTCAAGGCAGCTGTCACAAGTCTTCAGAAAATGGCCTGAGAGACATGCAGTTTTCTTTTTTAAGAGAAAGATTCCAGCGGCGCCTGGGTGGCTCAGTGGGTTAAAGCCTCTGCCTTCGGCTCAAGTCATGATCCCAGGGTCTTGGGATTGAGCCGCGCATTGGGCTCTCTGCTCAGCGGAGAGCCTGCTTCCTCCTGTCTCTGCATGCCTCCCTGCCTACTTGTGATCTCTCTCTCTTTCTGTCAAATAAATAAATAAAATCTTTAAAAAGAAAAGAAAGATTCCATATTAGATTTGAGAGTGTCTTCTTTGCTTGGGATGCCAGAAGAAAAATGTTAAACAAGTGCCAAGGTAGGGAGACTCATGGACTAGTCCGGATAGAGGGGACGTCTGAACTCAGCCAATGGAGGTGGCAGAAATGGAACTAGAAAGGAAGGGACAAATTTGAGAGAGATTTGCCTGGACCCTTGTGCATTAGGCAATAAAAAGCAGTCTAGAAGGAATGAAGTGAATGTGAGTCATCATCTCCATGAAATAATGAATGAACAGATTTAGAACTTTAAACTCCAAGCCTGATGCTACAATGAGGCAAGCAGAAACTCGAGTATGTGCGAAAGCTACAGATTATTGAAGCAAAATTATTGCTGGAGCACCAGGCTCTGCTATTGCCCGCAGGAAGCAATGGAGAGAACATTGCTTGTAACCTAGTACAACCTTAAGGAATCAATGACTATCATGTTCATGGCTTGCTATAACTATTAGGATTGTACATGGATTTAATGAATTTTGGTATTGTATATGGATTTAACCTATCTTTTTGACAAACCTCAACTATTCACAGGTCTCCTTCTTATTCCATGGTAAAGAAAAGTAACCTATATAGGAAAATGTGGACATGGTTCATCATAGTCTTTTGGCTCATTAATTTATTCTTTTAGTCTTTATAGGGATTTTCTGAAAGGGTAAAAGAAAACTTGAGAAAATATTATAAGTGTTGTTATATAAATGATGATAAAAATTCTGGAGAAAGGAAAGAAATGTGGAGAAAATGAGCAGAATCAACAACTCATATCTTAGATGGAGCTTTTGAAACTAACCAGGAATTCTCTGTCAATAAAAAGAAGAGTTCAGCCGCATTGTTCTCATCAAAGAGACCAAGGAAATATTTAAACCAGAGAAGAAAGAAATCAGTTAAGTTTACTTTTTGACTCTGAGTTTATGGTAAAAAATAGCCCCTCGATTTCAGATATATATTTTCTTTTCCCGTGCGATAAGCATATTTTGTAACATGATTTGGCACATTTTATGGCAAAGGTAAAACATGCAAGAGTATACTGTTATGTCAATGTTAACCCTACAAGAAAGCTAAAAAGGGGGAAAAAAAGTCCCCAAATATCTATTAAGTAAAATTGGAGGTAAGTGTGGAGTTTTTTTCCCCTTCATACACGTAAATGTGTATGCATTGCATCTTTTCAGGGTAAATTAACCCAAAATGTGTATTTCCTCAGCAAAAGTTATTTCTTTGAAGCCTATTTATCTTTTGTGTTCTCACTGTAATTGATACCACATCCCAATATGCATCTTTTATTATTGCCCTCATTACATGGCATGATTTTTTTTTAGTCTGTTTTATCCTTTAGAATATGAATGCATTGAATAATGGAAATTGCCATTGTTATCTGGATGACATTTTGCACAGTGCCTGGCTCTCAGTAGTTTCTCATTAAATACATAATGAATTGATTTACACACATGTATACTGTCTTTTCCCAGGATATCTTAATTTTCATAAAAATTGTTAGGTCTAAGTATAAAGTTTGTAAGTAACACAGACATTCTCTATAAATGCTTGCTTCAGATCTATGATCATATATTAGTTCTGCAGTGAAAACTTTGTACAAATTCTAGCATGAAAACTTTGATTCACCCCTCCAAAATATCATGTAAATTCTATAAACCAAAGAAAACCTCTAAGTACCTTTTCTTCATGAAATATAATACAATTAAATGGCTTTCTTATACTTCGGAGAAGGACTATCTCGTCCAGAAATATAATAGAGAGTCATGAATTTTAACATTTTCATAAAGTGTAGCAGATAAGAGTGTGAATCTTCTCTTTTCTCAGGCAGGCATATTCTGCTCTGTGGGTTGCTAAGATACATAAACTTAAAAGTACAGAAATGTGATTTAGCTCTTTAAAAATAGGCTAGGCAGCTTTCTTATTTCTGGCAAAATTAGTCTCTAGAGATTATACACAATCTCAGTACAATCATTTATTTTAGTTACTTTCTGGATTGCTGAATTAAGTTGTGGTTTGTAAAGACTTTAATCTTAAGTTTTAATGTTGAGATCAGCAAAATTATTTGCAAGCATTAACCAAATGCCTCCCACCCTTTATTCTGGCAATCGGTAGAGTGCAAGCCAGACCCATTTCAGTGAAAAGACACTGATTTCTATTTCCACAAGGAGCTAGATCATGTGCTCTTCCATTTCTTCTCCTTTTCACAGAGAAATGAAGGTTCCAGCCCAGGAACAAACGTCTTTATTCTGAGGTACAGTGGTAGTGATAGTGGGTGGGGATGCCACGCTGAATTCTTAGATGATGATGAATCTTTGGCAAATAGATCTCTCCCGGTTGACCCAGATAACAGCACTATGGATATCTTTAAAAGGTCCAAATTATTTCTGCTGTGGAGGCTGACCTCAGAACCCATGATGTGTTTTCAATTGTCAGTATTTTTAAGCTGAATGACACACTGGTCATGACCCTGGCCATAAGCCTCACTCACGATCTGTTCATGATAAGAAACAAACACACAGTGGACTTTTTATAGGACCTTAGCTTTAAGGAAAAAGTATGCAAGGAATATGTAAAACTTGCATCTATGAAAGTTTGAAAGCAAAACATAAAAAATAAATTTAAGTAGGGGGGGCGCCTGGGTAGCTCAGTCAGTTAAGCATCTGCCTTCAGCTCAGGTCATGATCCCAGAGTCCTGAGATTGAGTCCCGCATCGGAGAGTCTGTTTTTTCCTCTCCCTCTGCCCCTTCCTCCCACTCGTGCTCTCTCTCAAATAAATAAATAAAATCTCTTGAAAAATAAAAGTAAATTTAAATAAATATATGTAAAATGTAAGATGTGTGAACCTACAGAGGATAGCTGCAGATCAAATACCTCTGCCATGTACTGTCCCTTATCCTTAAATTGGTTTCCATTTTTAGCCCCCGCACTATGTCACCTTATTGTTTCATCTAACCTCACTGCCTCTCTTAATTCTTTGTAGAATTTGATTTCTTTTTCATTTCTCTTTCATATAGCACTTCTCCTTTTACTTTCCACATAATTCCATCTTTTTGCCCCTTCCCTCCCTACTGCAGACTTTGTTGAGGTGAACTCATTCACTGTCACATTTCAGCCAATGCCTATACATCAGTGGTTTTGCATATTCATCTCAAACCCATACCTTTTTCTTTTATGCTCTCAATTCTCATCTCTAAAGCTATGTTTTCAAATGTAATATTCATAAAACCAAACTCATTCTTCAGTAGTCCCTATCTGTTCCTTCTCCTCTGTTCCTTACTTAAGATTCTTATGATTTGGATACTGATGTGGTCAAGCATCTCATGGTAGAGACTTCTAATAATGTTTCCTTATCCAGTACAAATCCTCCCAGTGTAGACCCTCTCTTTCTATCTCCATGTATTTATTTGTAGATTTGCTTGTTTTACTAGATAATGCATAAATGAGGTATAAAATGCAAAAAAATGCAAGTTCCCTAATCCTTCTCCTCACACTTAACTGTTAGATCTCTGTCCAAGACAGCCTTTTCCTCTATAAACATAAATGTACACTTATCTATTTGTGGAAACACACACACATACACACACACGAGGACAACATGTTGTTCTTCACCTTTCTTTTTTTATCTAACAGTATATTTTGGAAAATATTCCATATAATTTATAAAGGGATTCCTCATCAAAACAACAACAACAACAACAAAAACTGTTGCAAGTTAGTCCATTAAATGTAATGTGTATGGCATTCCATTAAGTGGAAAAAGAAAATGTATGATCAGAGTAGTGCAAAGGGTAGGAGAGGAGAGATGAAAATGTCCTATTATAAAGTTTTCCTACTACACATAAAGTGGTAGAATACCACTTTAAACTAGATTGATATGTTAGAGTTATACTATAAACACTAAAGCAACCACAAAAGTAGTATCTTTTCTTTTTTTTTTTTTTAAAGATTTTTAAAATTTATTTATTTGAGAGAGAGAGTGTGTGAGCAGGAGGGAGGGGAGAAAGAATCTGAAGCAGACTCCATGCTGAGCGCAGAGCCCAACGTGGGGCTCCATGTCATGACCCTGAGATCACGACCTGAGACCAAACCAAGAGTCTGACACTTTAACCAACTGAGCCACCCAGTGACCCAAAGATGGTATCTTCTCAAATGAGCTTCACAGAGGTCTACCAACAACAGCCTCCTGTATACACCAAATCAGTTGATACAAACAAAAGAAGTTCTGTGTTCATCTGTGTTCACAGAAGAAAAGCAATTACCTATCACAGGAATAAATGTAAATATTAACAGCAGAGACCACTGAACTCCTCATGGATAGGAGCTCAAGACAAATGGAGACTTTCAATTTTAAAAAAGCAGACTCTGCCTTGGTTCCTTTTTCTTTCTTCTAAAACCAGCTAATAATTTTGCAGAATGTCGTCTTTATTTCTTGCTGCCCTCTTTTACACTGATGAAAATTTCCCTTCTCCTAGTTGCCCAACTTCACACACATATACTAAGTTTTAGGACAAACTGCTTTCTTCATTTCACTGACGTTGACATTTCCCTTTCTGTGTTTTTATTTTCATTCAGTTAAGACCGGTTTAAGAAAGGAAAAACAAGAAAGAAACAATGTCTGCTATTTTAAAACTTCAAGTGCCTATTTCTCCTTCAGGAATTTCTTCACACAAAAAAATGCAAAGCTCTCTACCGGAGATGTTTGTATTTACTCATAGCTACTGTGCTTAATGTTTTGGTTTTCCTGTCTTTTGGGTACTATGTTTGCAAATCTTTATTATCCTTTAAGATACAGGACAGTCCAATTATGCCGGTAAAAGAAAGGAATGAAATCATTGGTTCCGTGAGTTATAAAATTAAAATAGTTCTTCCTTCTTCTCGTGTCATCAATACATCTTTTCCATATTCCACTAGGCAACATAATTATTGCCAAAGTCAGTTCCAGAAATCCAAATATAAAACTTCAAAAATGTTAGAGAAATAAAATATGCTCTGCTTCTGGAGTGAGAATCTCAGGACACATTGGGAAGGACCTACGGGGATTTGTGCCATCTTACCTTTTCCCGGTGTTTCAGAAATCAAAGCAAAGGATTTTGACATGGTTTTTCACATAAAGTATTTAACAACTGCTTTGTTCCACCAAGTTAGATTTCTCAAATATCTGGTCCGTGTGGATTATAGAAAGATTCCTGAATATATCACTTACTCTCCTCTTCCAAGTTCCTCTGGGCTTTCTTACCAAAGGTCACTTTGTCGGTCACCTCCAAGTGATGACTTCTTATGCTTCCAAGACCTGATGTTGCCCTGGGATGCCCAAAACACAGCTGTCACCACCATCTGCAGATTTTCATTATCTCTGGAAAATATTTTTCTCTTATCCATGTGATATTATGACCTTTCCTATATACCAGGATATATTTTACCAGTAGGGTAAAATATTCTTTCCCCATCAGCATTATAACCTGAGATAATGGCAACATTGACTCACCCCCATAGAGTCCTGTAAAAAGAGAGGCGATCCAACTTTTGGTTTACTCTTTATCTCAGCTTTCATCTCCAAAGGACCTGGGCAACCATCCAAAGGGGAATAGCTCGCAAGTCTAATAGAATATCCCCACATTATCATACATCTGTTATGAAAATAAATACCTGAGTTCTTTGTTTTTCCTTCTAGCAAGTGTCATTGGGTAAAGTGAACCTTCCTATAATCTACATGTAAATAAGTGACCTACATTATAGGATCATTCCTTGCTCAGGATACATTCCTTGCTCTCCTTGCTGTGTTCTCTATGACAGCATCAACGGATGGTGGGTCATGATTTCTTTGGGTCTGTTGGCAACCAATGTTTTCAGCAAGGTAGGAGATCGACTGAGGTTTGTTAAGTACTTCCCCTCGCTGCTGACACTGTGCTCAATATTGCACGTACTTAGCTCTCACTGTGCTCATTAATAGAAGTATGCACTATGATGGTCCCACTTTAGAGAGGCGGAAATGGAAGGACACTGAGGCTCCATAATTTGTCCACGTAGTAATAAGTGGTGGAGCCCAGATGAAAACCCAAACAGTGCAGCTCCAGGCTTTCCACTCTCCAAGAGTACTGGCTGTTTCTCACTGCAAAACACACACAAGCCACTGATTTCTTAACCAAAGCCAAATTAATGGATGATTAGGTTGATTCTGATCTTTTGATTTTATGAAAAATGTGGTAATGAATACCTTGGTACATAACAGCATTTTACATGAGAGAGTTTATCTATACAATAAATGTCTTCTTTTTTTTTTTTCCAGAGAGAGAAAGGACGCACGAGCATGGGGTAGGGGAGGTAGGGCAGAGGGAGAGGGAGAGAGAGAACCCCTGAGCAGGCTCCACGCTCATCAGGGAGTCCAATGCAGGGCTCCATCTCCTGATCTTATGACCCTGAGATCATGACCTAAACCAAAATCAAGAGTTAGAAGCTCCACTGACTGAGCCACCCAGACACCCCTAGAATAAATGTCTTGAAGTAGAATCTTTTAAATCAAAGAGTATGTTCATTTTACACTTTGGAACATATTGCTAAAATGTTCCCCATAAGCAGTAGTAAGAATTGATATTCCCTAGACCCGTGGATTAGAGTATTTTACAAGTTTTAAGTTATTTTTGGAGTGTATCTGCATGTTCTTTGCTTTTCTTCTCCCTCAGGTTTCCTCCTACACTAAATTGATGCAATTATCCAAGGACTTGGACCACAAAGCGTTTTGTTCAAAATATTCAAAACCTAGGCAAAAGTATGTTTTTGATACTTCTGAAGGATAGGGAAGGAGTTATATAAAGTTATCTGGGTAATAGGATCTGTCTCCCCATTTCAACTGATACATCTAAATTTATAGATGTCAAATAGGGGACGACTTTATCATTAGGTTTTCTGGAAATCAGATATTAACTAGACATGAGACAACCTCACTTTTTCCACATAACGTATAAATTGTGGAACATCTGAAATATATTCAAAGCCAACTAGCCACAAAATGATTTATGAAAATAAACCTTAAGCACAGGGGAAAATTAAAATGGAAAATTTGTCCCAGTAAAGAAAAAATTAACAATTAAGGACTTTGAAGATTTTGTAAGGCAAAATTTTCATATCACAAATTCAAATCTAAGTAAAAAAAAAATTTCATACCATGATTTTTTCCAAATATTAAATGAAAATTTACTTGACCTTTAGTGCTGACATGGGAACAAAAACAAATTATGTAAAGTTATAATAATGTTTAAAGAGATATTACCTCATTTAAATCAAATCATACAAATGCAAGTTTTAAATCAACTTTGGCTTTCAAAACGAGTCAGCTGAATTTTAAAATAATTTAGTTTGCATGATAATGACATGTTTAGCATTCTCTCAAATTGAGTGACTAATAATAACCCATCATCTTCTCCTGTTGGCTCAATTAAGTCCCACAACAGCCAGGTGAGATAGGAATTTTCATCTCCCTGTTACAGATAAACCTAGAATTCAAGAAGGTGAAGTGACCTACAGACATGCCTAGGCAGAGATAGCTGTGATATATCTCAAATTCCACAGGTTCTGGACAGCAGATCTAGTCGTGATTAACCAGAAGATATTGTCTGATTATTGAATGTCAGTTGATCTATCAGTGATACTTTGACCCCAGATTTTGAATGTTGGTTGTTTTAAATTCCTGCTATTTTAGTTTTACTTGTTCAAAATGAACTGGAGGGAGCACATTAGTTTTTAGGAGTCAATAATTTAACCCTTAGCACTGCCAAGACCTCCAGGTAAACCTAGATATTGGGGCATAATCAGTAGCTTTACCATGACTCCTTTAATATACTTTCATTATTCATGTTAGAAAGAGGAACAACTTACTATTAAAAACTAATATTGTAACTTTCAGAAGTCACAAGTTCAAGTGCCCCCAAGAGTCTCACAATTTGAGGAGTAGGCTGGAATAGGACTACGGGGAGTAAGAGGGCCAGAGGCATACGGAAGGAACATGCTTTGCTAGAACTGCCCAACTTCAGAAACACAGGCTGGGCTTATGGTTTTGGTGTCAGCACCTTGGCTATTTTATTAGAATTGAAGCTGAATAGTCATACCAGAACTATAACAACAACAATAGGAAAATAATTTAAATTGGATTCCAAAAAAATAAACCAGTAGTTCATCATAACACCTAGCAGAATAAAGTATATTTTAAACATATATTTCTTTTCAGCCTTGCTTGGAAAGAAAATACTAATTAAAAAAAAAAAAAAACTATATGCATATTTGGGCAGAAGAGGCTAAAAGCCTTCCCTACACAAATTTTTAAATTTAAATACACTGTTACTCAGATCTAACAACACAAGCCCAGTTCTAGATCTCAAAGAGATGTAAGCTAAAAATAAGAGAAGAATGTGCTGTTGCCCACATTCTTCAGTGTGTTACCACCTCTTCTCCCTGGGAGACTTCACAGGGCTGTAGAGTTTGCAGTGACCATGGCTCTGCAGGAGGCTTCTCTCCTCCAAATCTCTGATCTCTTTTTTATAGTACCTTCCCAAAGGGAAAATGAAGTTCTGCATATTTTATATAGGGGATGATAGAATAAACTAAGCCCACTTTGAAAACAAAAAACTTTCCAAAACCCTATGCTGTATTGTCGTGCATTTGATCTTAAGTTCTTTAATATTCTATACTTTCTTAGTGAAGGAAAGCTGACTATATTTTTCATTATGTTAGATGAGTCCAAAAACTTTTTTCAGGGTCTAGCTAAAAATCCAATTCGCTAGCACTTAAAATACCTTGCGGAAGAAATCCATAGGACTCCCCCCCAACTCCCCGTTCATAACCAAGACTAAAGAATCTGTCATTTAACATATCCACACCCAAGGTCATTATCTTTCCCCATGATAGCCTTTCCTTCATCTTAAGTTTTTAATGAGTTCTTCAAGGTGCCCCTTTATTAATCATCCATGACATGGGTTGTGATTATCCTGATAATGAGAGCTCTCTCTATCTCTCCTGAAACTTTCTAGCATCTGTCTGCAATATTCAGATACTTTGTTTAGTCCTACTTATTTGTACATAGTTACCATCTCCAGTGACACTGTAGGCTCCAAAAAGACAAGGGCAATGTTGTATTCCTTAATTGTATTTTATTAAGGAAATGAACAGTAAGTATAGTTAATGTAAGTTTCTGACTGTCAAGGAATGAGTAGCCTTGTCACAAGGCATCTTCTGGATAATAAGTATTCAATACAATTTTTGATTTTTTTTTTAATGGGTTCCCAAGCACATAATGATAGCCAGGAGAGAAATGCAAACAACAAAGTTGTTCTGTTTTTCTGGGATATCATACGAACATGCCAATTTTTAAGAATAGCATAAAAATTATAGTATAAAAAAGGAGAAAAGACAAAGCTTTAAGTTGCATTTTTGTATTTTGTGGTGAGGAAAGGAACAATAAAAAATAAGAACACTGATGTTTCTATTTTCTTGATCTGTCCTTGAGCTTTAAAATGTTTAAATAATTAGCAAAGGGGCGCCTGGGTGTCTCAGTGGGTTAAAGCCTCTGCCTTCAGCTCAGGTCATGATCCCAGCATCCTGGGATGGAGCCCCGCATTGGACTCTCTGTCCAGCGGGGAGCCTGTTTCCTCCACTCTCTTCCTGCCTCTCTGCCTACTTGTGATCTCTGTCTGTCAAATAAATAAAATCTTTAAAATAATAATAATAATTAGCAAGAATAAGTGTTAATATTATTTACATTTAGTAAAATATTTCATGTAAACTGAAATAAATACTTTCCAGATAAATATATTATACTTTGATTATCATAATTTCTTCACCGTTTAAAGAAAAATGCATAAATGGTCACATGGAAAGTTAGAACTGCGATAAGTCAGATTCTATTTCTTCATATTTATAATGCACTGTATCATTTCTTTTGATCCACTGTTTAAATACAGGAATTGTACTGTTACAGAAGTTAAAGAGAGGCACTGCACCCAGAGAAAATTCCAGTGAGACTGAACTGTTGCAGACAGACAACTAGAACGATGCTTTGTCCCTGAGTCCATACCTGTGCGGACCTGTATAGGGGAGACAAAGAATTTCCCAAAGGTACTTCCATATAGAATTCATCAAGGGGTAAGTAATTTTTTAAAAATGTGCCAGTTTGAAACTTGGCACTTGAGTAGTTGTCCCAGCAATTGTTTAGAATTTAGACCAACAAGAGATCTCTTTTTGGCAGGAAGATTTTATTATTGACATTGTTTTGAGATGCAGATTCCTGGTGATAAGAAGAAGCAGACTGAACTTTAGTCAGCATTCTTTTCTTGCTTTCTTTTTTTTTTTTAATTTATCCATATAATACAATCCTTGACTTCAGTCCTGAGCTTGTGATTCCACTGCCTGAAAGCTGCTTTCCTTGACTGAGATGATGAATGTGAAAATACCCAGCACCAGGCCCCCACAGGTTACTTGATGGGGGGGTAATTGCTGGAGGGAGTCATTGGCAGACTCCAACCTTTGCAAAATATGTAGAAGCTTCTTTTTAAACCACGTTCAAGTTTAGCATGTCAGAATAAGACTTTTGTTTGAAATATTAGTGCAAATAAATCTTGACCATTCTCCCAACATTACTATGGATTTTTTTTCTTTTAAGATCACATGCATAAAAGTTTTTAGCTCTCAAAATTAACTACATTAAAAAAATAAGCATAATATCCTCTAGTTCCATTCTTGTCGTCGCAAATGGCAAGATTTCATTTCTTTTGATGGCTGCATAGTATTCCATTGTATATCTATACCACATCTTCTTTATCCATTCATCTGTTGATGGACATTTAGGTCCTTTCCATAGTTTGTCTATTGTGGAGCAAAATAAGTCAATCAGAGAAAGATAACTATCATATGATCTCCCTGATATGAGGAAGTGGAGATGCAACATGGGGAGTTTGGGGGGGCAGGAAAAGAATAAATGAAACAAGATGGGATCGGGAGGGAGACAAACCATAAGAGACTTTTAATGTCACAAAACAAACTGAGGGTGACAGTGGGGAGGGGGGTAGGGAGAGGGTTGTGGGGTTATGGACATTGGGGAAAGTATATGATATGGTGAGTGCTGTGAAGTGTATAAACCTGGCGATTCACAGACCTGTACCCCTGGGGCTAATAATACATTATATGTTTATAAAAAAGTTAAAAAATTAAAAAAAAATAAGACCTCCCTTCTCACTTTTCACTTATGATATCAATACAATGAAATAGCAGTGTGGTTCCTGAATAGGTTCATAACTGAGCTCCTCAATCAAAGCTGTTGTTTTTTTTTTCCCCAATTTCATGAGTTTTGAGCAGTGTGACCTTGGGCAAATTTCTTAACATCTTACAGCCTCCATAAAATGGTTACTAGCAACAGTACTTGCTTTCATGAGATTGTCTTAAGGATTAAATTAACTAATCTGCATAGAGTATGTTGTACCATCTCTGGAATAGCAAGTGACAAAGCATTCAAAATTATTAGCTACTACTATTAATTTCATAATAATTAGATAAATCAAACCAAAAGAGTCCCTTGTTTCTCCCCCTCCTCCTTCTGTGTCTCTCTAAATTCTATACTGCTGCCACCAAAAAGAGGGTCATCAAGGTTTATCATTGTTGTTATTCTTCTTCTTCTTTGCTCTCTCTAGTTTTTAAAATCCTTTTAATTTAATCTCTCTGACAATTCTTTATCACTGGTGTTGCTTGTACACAGTGTTTGCAATTCTGGATTGTAGTTCCTTGATAGAAATCACTACTTTAAATATTAAAATACCAACCATTTTGTCAGTGGAATATTGTCACTTCTAGATTTTAAAAATTTATATTTTGGAGAATCATTTTAAGTCAAGGACTTAATGTATTAAGAAGAAGAGGAAGGAGGAGATGGAAGAGGGGGAGAAAGGGAAGAAGAAGGAGGAGGAGGAGGAGTAAAAGGGGAAGAAGGAGAAGAAAAAGAAGAAGGAGAAGATGGAAAAGGGGATAAAGGAGAAGAAGGAGAAGAAGAAGGGGTCGGGGAGAGGGAGAAGTGGGGGAGGAGGAGGAGGATGTAATCTGCATACCTGGGCAGATCAATACCAGAGTAAATCTCAATTAGCAACAATATCCTGATGTTATCCAGAGTCAGGTACAACAAAAATCCTTTCTTAGGCCAAGACTTTCAGAACAAGTGGAATATATACGTTAACACGCAAGTGCAAAAAAAAAAAAAAAAAAAAATCCACCAATGAATAATGAAACTAAAGGAAATAGCAAGACCAAATGCTTTGCTGGAGAAACAAAAAAATAAAACAGCTCAGCTTGACACTAATAGAATGTTACACCATTTTCAAAAACAAAAATTCATTCAAAAAGCAATTCATAAAGTTACCAAATGAAATACTGGAATTGTTGAAGATGGTAATGGAAGAAAAAATTTTGATTAGCTAAAAACAAACTCAATCTACCACCCCACTCCCGACTAGTTAAAATCAGAAAAAGTTTTTTATTAGCACCTGGAATTTTTTCACAAAAACACACTTATTATTTGACTATGGCCCAATTGATTCATGTTGATTTGAAAAGTCAATGACATTCCATTTTTAATATATCATTTTCCTCATTTTATGTGGTGTTGACTTTATTTTAAATCAAATTAAGGTTTGTTAATTCTACCCAGTAATCATTTATATTAAAATTATAAGCTTCTTTTGATTGTTTGCTCTTCAATTTAACCTACGTTACATAGTACCTCTAAAAATGTTTTATCAAAAGCAAATACCTCCCTGCAAAGACCTTATAAGCTTGTACATAAAATGTATTACAGTTGTAGCATGGTAATTTTATTTTATTAATTTAATACCTTAACATCACAGTTCAGAATTAGAAACTAGTAGGAATACCAGAATTTCAGCATTTCTCAAATTCAACCTCAGAATACAAGTGCTGTAGTCATTCTGCTGTGTTAGCTTGCTCTAGAGAAAAGAGAGTACTCACAATCTTTCTTCAGCTTATCTTCAACTCAGCTGATCTTTATGATTTCTGGGTTAAAGAACATGCCAGAAACATGCCAGGTGGCAGCATGACACTCAGCAACTTTTTCTTCTACGTTAATCTTTTTTTCCGGTTTGAGAAATCTGGTCTATGATTTTTCAGTACATTTCACACAAAATCATGCAGGCAAATTTAGATGCGTCCTGAACATTCACTTTTTTCTGCACATGAAAGCTGATCAAATACCTGGTTTTCCTTTAAATTTGTAAATGAAACCTTGTTCTAATATATTAGTGTTGAAGGAAACAAGGAGGGATTCCATGGGATGTTTTCTATGTCACCTTGAAGAAATTTTCATACACCATCTGCTGGTTTATTGAGCATACAGAATGGCAATGTTGATGAATTCTTCCTTAGGAAATGATACATATTGACATAACCACCAGGCATAGCCTAATGACCAGTAACATGCCAAGGTGCTTTGAAATACATCCAGCTTAAATTATCCATAGGTCTTTTGTATTTGTGGAGTGACTAATACTCTAAATAATCTATTTTGGTTAGTGCTGTGCTTCATTTATCCATGCTGGTAAATGTGTCTTTCAAACCAGTTCAGAAATGAAATGCTTCCCTGTCTTCCTTGTCCTTGTGGGTTGTCATCTGAGAATTCTTACCCTGTTAAGGAAGTACAGGCTGAAAAAGGTCAGTCTTGTTGAATGTCAAAAATAATTTAGAAACTGTTCTCTCTATTTTATTCCTTGGATTTACTAACATGGATGTAGGAAGGAAATTACAACAATAGCTTAGAAATGAGAATTATTCTATACATCATTAAGAGTGAAGTCTTGACTCCCAAACAAGGAGGAAATTCAATTCAACTTTTTAAAAAATTATTGTTATTAATATATAATGTATTATTTGTCCCAGCAGTACAGGTCTGTGAATCATCAGCCTTGAACATTTCACAGCACTCACCATAACACATAACCTCCCTGGTGCCCATAACCCAACCACCCTCTCCCTACCCCTTTACACCCCAGGAGCCCCCAGTTTGTTTTGTGAGATGAAGAGTCCTTTGTGGTTTGTCTCCCTCCCGATCCCATTTTATTTCATTTTTTTCTTCCCCAGCCCCCACAACCCCCTCTCAAATTCCTCATATCAGAGAGATCATATAATTGTCTTTCTCTGATTGACTTATTTCGCTTAGCATAATACCCTCCAGTTCCATCCACATCATTGCAAATGGCAAGATTTCATTTCTTTTGATGGCTGCATAGTATTCCATTATATATATATATATATACCACTTCTTCTATATCCATTCATCTGTTGATGGACATCTAGGTTCCTTACATATTTTGGCTCTTGTGGACATTGCTGCTATAAACATTTGCCCCTTTGGATCACTACATTTGTATCTTTAGGGTAAATACCCAGTAGTTCAATTGCTGGGTCATAGGGTAGCTCTATTTTCAACTTTTTGAGGAACCTCCATGCTGTTTTCCAGAGTGGCTGCACCAGCTTGCATTCCCACCAGCAGTGTAGGAGGGTGCCCCTTTCTCCACATCTTCGCCAACATCTATCATTTCCAGACTTGTTAATTTTAGCCATTCTGATTGGTGTGAGGTGGTATCTCATTGTGGTTTTGATTTGCATTATTATTTCTCTTCTCTTGCTGGGTTTAGGCTTTCTTTGCTGTTCTTTCTCCAGCTCCTTTAGGTGTAGGGTTAGGTTGTGTACTTGAGACCTTTCTTGTTTCTTGAGAAAGGCTTGTATCACTATATACTTTCCTCTCAGGACTGCTTTTGCTGTGTCCCAAAGATTTTGAACAATTGTGTTTTAATTTTCATTTGTTTCCATCAGTTTTTTCAATTCTTCTTTAATTTCCTGGTTGACCCATTCATTCTTTAGTAGGATGCTCTTTAGCCTCCATGTAGTTGAGTGCTTTCCAACTTTCCTCTTGTGATTGAGTTCTAGCTTCAGAGCATTATGGTCTGAAAATATGCAGGGAATGATCTCAATCCTTTGGTACTAGTTGAGACCTGATTCGTGGCCCAGGATGTGATCTATTCTGGAGAATGTTCCATGTGCATTAGAGAAGAATGTGTATTCTGTTGCCTTGGGATGGAATGTTCTGAATATATCTGTGATGTCCATCTGGTCCAGTGTGTCATTTAAGGCCTTTATTTCCTTGTTGATCTTTTGCTTAGATGATCTATCCATTTCAGTGAGGGGGATGTTAAAGTCTCCTACCATTATTTTATTATTTTCAATGTGTTTCTTTGATTTTGTTATTAATTGGTTTATATAGTTGACTGCTCCCATGTTAGGGGCATAGATATTTGAAATTATTAGATCTTCTTGTTGGACAGACCCTTTAAGTATGATATAGTGTCCTTCCTCATCTCTTATTACACTCTTTGGCTTAAAATTTAATTGATCTGATACAAGATTGCCACCCCAGCTTTCTTCTGATGTCCATTAGCATGGTAAATTGCTTTCCACCCTCTCACTTTAAATCTGGAGGTATCTTTGGGTCTAAAATGAGTTTCTTGTAGACAGCATATTGATGGGTTTTATTTTTTTATCCACTCTGATACCCTGTGTCTTTTGATTGGAGCATTTAGCCCATTTACATTCAGGGTAACTATTGAAAAATATAAATTTAGGGCCATTGTATTGCCTGTAAGTTGACTGTTACTGTATATTGTCTCTGTTTCTTTCTGGTCTGTTACTTTTAGGCTCTCTCTTTGCTTAGAGGACCCCTTTCAATATTTCCTGTAGGAAATATGTTTACAAATTCTTTTAATTTTTGTTTGTCCTGGAAGCTTTTTATCTCTCCTTCTATTTTCAGTGAAAGCCTAGCTGGATATAGTATTCTTAGCTGCATATTTTTCTCATTTAGTGCTCTGAATATATCATGCCAGTCCTTTTTAGCCTGCAAGGTCTCTGTGGATAAGTCTGCTCCCAACCTAATATTTCTACCATTGTATGTTACAGACTTCTTGTCCCAAGCTACTTTCAGGATTTACTCCTTGTCATTAAAACTTATAAGTTTTACTATTAGGTGACAGGTGTTGACCTATTTTTATTGATTTTGAGGGGGTTCTCTATGCCTCCTGGATTTTGATGCTTGTTCCCTTTGCCATATTAGGGAAATTCTCTACTATAATTTGCTCCAATATACCTTCTGCTCTTCTATCTCTTTCTTCTTCTTCTGGGATCCCAATTATTCTATGTTGTTTTGTCTTCTGGTATCACTTATCTCTCGAATTCTCCCCTCATGGTCCAGTAGTTGTTTTTCTCTCTTTTGCTCAGCCTCTCTATTTGTCAGTTGGTCTTCTCTATCACTAATTCTCTCTTCTGCCTCAATTATCCTAGCAGTAAGAGCCTCCATTTTTTATAGCACCTCATTAATAACTTTTAAATATCAATTTGGTTAGATTTTAGTTCTTTTATTTCTCCAGAAAAGGATTTCATTTCTCCAGAAAGGGAATCTCTAATATCTTCCATGCCTTTTTTGAGCCCAGTTAGCACCTTGATAATCATTATTCTGAACTCTAGTTCTGATATATTACCACTGTCCATATTGATTAGGTCCCTAGCCATCAGTACTGCCTCTTGTTCATTTTTCTTGTGGTGAGTTTTTCCACCTTGTCATTTTATCCAGATAAAAATATATGAGTGAGTAAATAAAATACTAAAAGGGTGGCAAAGACCCTGGGGGGGGGGGGAAATATATATATATATATATATATATATATATATATATATATATACTGCTGAATAGAACAGAGCCACCCACTTGAGTGTATTCTGGTCTCTAAAAAGAAATTGCCTCCCAAAATGTTAAAGAAAGAAAAACATTTTTATATACAACAATAAGGATAAACACGATGAAAGGATGGCATACGACTGTAAAGATGAAAATTTAAAAAGATTCTTAAAAAGGAATTGATAAGATAAGTTGGTTAGAAAAAGAAAAAAAAAAAAAGAGGAGAGAATGTGATCAGGCTGGAGACTAGAACAAAGCCATGAGCTAGATTTAGGGAATAATTTGATCTGTTAGAAGAAATTGTATCCCAAAATTTTAAAGGAAAAAAACCTATATGTATACAAAAAATAAGGTTAAATACAATGAAGAGATAAAATATGACTATAACAATGAAAATTTAAAAAGATTTTTTTAAGTTATTGCTAAGGTAAAATAGTTCAAAAACATTATAAGAGTAAAGAGGAAAAGTTAAAAAAATAGGATAAAAAATTAAATAAAAAAAAATTAACTTTGCAAGACTAAAGGATCATGGGGGGAAAAGCCATGAATTCTATGTGTTGCTTTCCCCAAGCTCTGGAGTTCCAGAGTTCTCCTTGATCAGTGAACTTGGTCTTGGCTGGACCGCCCTTGCCAGGAGCCCAGCTAAGTAATCTGCTCGGATTCACTCTCAGGAGCTTTTATTCCCTGAACGTTTTCCATAGAGCTCTGGAGGATGGGAGTGAAAATGTCAGCCTCCCAATCTCCAATGCCATAGGAACTGAGAGCTCAGGGCTCCACTCCTCAGTGTGCCCTCAGAGAAAAGCAGTCAGTCCCTCCTGTCTCCCTGGTCTCCAGCCACACTCTGTGGTCAACCAGGCTGTGACAGGGCATTTCTATCTCTGACACACAGCCTCATTTGGAGTCTCCAAACCCAGCAGATTCTTGCCACGTGCTCCCGCATCATTCCTCCCAGAGTAGGAAGGAGGGGGTCTCTCTGGATCTGCCACTTGTGGGGTCCCTGCTGGAAGAGCAGTAGTCCAACTGTGTCTTGGATCACGGTTTAAGGTAAACCCAAGCTGAGAGCTCACTCCTCAGCTCCATCTCTGCAGCCAGCTTCCCCTCTCTGATACCTAGGAGCTCTGCCACACTCAGACACCCCCAGTCTTTCTGTGACCCCACAGGACCTGAGACCACACTGTCCCCATGAGGGCTCCACCCTGGCTTAGCCTCTGGAGCAATATCTCTCAGTGGATCAGGCTTTTAAATGTTCTGTTTTTGTGCTCTGGTACTCCACCACTTGCCTGGAGCCAGTCCCTCCCCCTGCTGTCTATCTTCCTCTTGCTTCGGATTCTCTTCTCCGCAGGTCCTACCTCCCAAAAAGTGGTTAACTTTCTGTTCCTAGAATGCTGCTCTTCTCTTCTATCTCCTGTTGAGTTTGGGATGGTTTGATAACTACCTAGCTGACCTCCTGGGACCTAATGATATTTCAATCTCCTATTCCTCCACCATCTTGCTTCATCCCTCTTTTTTTTTTTTTTTAATTAACATATAATGTATTATTTGTCCCAGGGGTACAGGTCTGTGATTCATCTATCTTACACAATTTGCAGCACTCATAATAGCACATACCCTCCCCAATGTCTGTCACCCTCCCTCCCTATCCCTCCCACCCTCTTCTACTCCAGTAACCCTCAGTTTGTTTCCTGAGATTAAGAGTCTTTTATGGTTTGTTTCCCTCTCTGGTTTTGTCTTGTTTCATTTTTTTCCTCTCTTCCCCTATGATTCTCTGTCTTGTTTCTCAAGTTTCTCATATCAGTGAGATCATATGATAATTGTCTCTCTCTGGTTCACTTATCTTGCTTAGCATAATACCCTCTAGTTCTATCCATGCTGTTACAAATGGCAAGATTTCAGGGTTCTTTGATGGCTGCATAATATTACATTTTGTATATATACCACATCTTTATCCATTCATCTGTCGATGGACATCAATGCTCTTTCCATAGTTTGGCTATTGTGGATCAATACTTCTTTTTCTTTTTTTTTTTTTTTTTAAGATTTCATTTATTTATTTGACACAGAGAGAGAGATCACAAGTAGGCAGAGAGGCAGGCAGAGAGAGGAAGGGAAGTAGGCTCCCTGCTGAGCAGAGAGCCCGACGCGGGGCTTGATCCCAGAACCCTGGGATTATGACCTGAACGGAAAGCAGAGGCCCTAACCCACTGAGCCACCCAGGTGCCCCAGATCAATACAACTTCTTAAGCAGAAAAAGTTGGGAGTCCAAATATGGTTAATGAGGAGAGAGAGGTTGTTGATATAATTAATATCATAATTAATAATAATTAATAAATAATTTTAAAAATTGAGCAAGGAGGTTTTTATGAATCATAGCATCAATTATGGAATATGGAATCATAGGAAAAATCATGGAGTATGTCAGAATCTCAATTATACAACTTAATTTATGGATACGTAGGCTGAAAGCCTCAAAGGAAAATAGAAACATTCAGTCAATCATTGGATGCCCAGCATTTTGGTATTCCTTCATAACTGAAGGTATGAGACAGGGTTCCATTCAAGAACTAGAATCACTCTAAGTACTATGCAGAACAGAATCAAATCAAAGAATTCTATAAAATCCTTCAGAGAACCGGGCATGTGGATTGATCCAGGCCTCTAAGATCTGACCTCTGTCAGAATCAGAAAGTCAGGGAATTAGGAATCACTGATGAAACTACTGAATTAAAAAAAAAAAAAGTGTACCACTACTATGTTCCAAGGACAAAAATGTCATTGCTGGAGCAATGCCCACGGTTCCCTCAAAACTGCTGCTTGGAACATTGGCCCTTGGGGACCAGCTGTCTCCTTCAGGGCAATTTCTTCCTGACACAATTAATTCTGCTTCTCAAGTGTACCTTTCAGCAGAACATAGTATAAATCAAGCAGGAGATGTCTCCAACTCATTTCCATCTTCCTGGGGTCTGGCAACTATGTTGGGGAAGCTTATTTTAAACGTGGAACTGTAAATGCCAGAGAGCCTGCGTGGTCTTCTAGTCTCTGCAATGCAGAAAGACCCATTAGAAAAAAGTGAGAATGTATATCAATTCTACACCAATTAGCCATATTCAATATATTTGCAAAGTGTTTTCAATATATTTTCAAAGTGTTGTCAGAATGACATGCACTCCTCATAAAAACCCATCAAGATAGAAAGTGCTCTAACATTTAACAGAGGAGAAAATGTACCATGTGAAATTGTTCCAAGTCTAGATTACAGGTGGAACAAGGTGCCGGGAGAAGTAACTTTGTACCCCAGATTTGCTTTTGAGCTCCTCCACATTGATGCTACACTGCCTCTACTGGGCTTTGCTGAGTAAAACCAGTATCTGTATCTTGATTATCAAACAACTACAAAAATAAAGATGTATTTGGTTAAAATTTAAAGGACAAAGGCCATTGGGTGAAAAATAATATATACCTCTATAATAAATATGAAGAAATAACATTCTGAAATTGAATAAAAGAGTACCTTTATTGAATCAAAGAAATAGATTGCCCCAAATTGCCCAAAAAAGTAGTTGTATAGGTCCTGGTATAAGGGGAAATAATCACTTTATAGTAGTTTTAAATGACAGATGTGGTTACAAAACACTGTAAAATATTTAGAAGAACAAAGTATGTGAAGACTATATCAAAATTAAATGGCTATTTCCAGATAATGGTAATTTGAGTGTCTTTATTTCTTTGAGATTCTTCTCCCTTTTCATTATGAAATGAAAGCAAAATTCTATACATTTGAAACTCTGAAATTTATCTTATAAACTTAGACATGGATAACTTTATTTTTTGTGCCAATAAACTGGAGCTAGGATAATACATTTTTCTTTCTGAAACCTTAAAAAAACCACACACACACTCACACTCATACACACCCACTCACTCATATAAACAGCTCTAGTACAGATATGTGATGTTTAAAAGCATGTTTAAAAGCATGTGATGTTTAAAAACTTGGTTGTGAATTATTATCCCAATAAGATATAATTAGCCAGGGACACCTGGGTGGCTCAGTCGTTTAAGCAGCTGCCTTAGGCTCGGGTCATGACCGCAGAGTCCTGGGATCAAGTCCCGCATGGGGCTTCTTGCTTGGCAGGGAGCCTGCTTCTCTCTCTGCCTCTGCCTGCCACTCTGCCTGCTTGTGTGCTCTCTCACTCTTTCTCTCTCTGACAAATAAATAAATAAACAAAATACTTTTAAAAAAAGATATAATTAGCCAATCATTTATTTCCTCCATGGATACTGAAAGCTAATAATGCTATTCTTCAAATGACTTTTCAGATCTCACCTCCAGACCATAGTACCCTGCACTCTGCATCAAGTAATAATACCTGGTACTGAATTGAACTCCAGTTTAAGAAGGTAAAACATGTTGAAGAAATAAGCAAATACTGTGCATAAGTACAGACCTAATATCCATGGGTAATTTATAGCTTCCTACGTCAAACGCTGATGGAAAGCAATTGAGAATGGAGTGCGGATTAAGCCGAGATGAAATTTCAAGGGGATCCAGTAGGGATTAGCTGCTACTGTTTTGGAATCTCAGGCCTATGGAATGCTAGATGGGTCTGCTCAAAATTCCAGCTCAACAGATTTCATCGTTATTTGTTCCCCTCCCCCCAGTAGTCGGGTCGTCTCCAGAGCATCTCCACGTCTGTTCCCTAATTACTCCCTTTCTCTCCCCGAAATATATTGTGATCCCTTTCAGGAATAACTCTGGTGTTCTCCCAAGCTCGGCAGTCTCCTCTCTGACTTTTCTGTTCAGAAATGGACGTTAGCCAAGACATTCTTGGTGGATGATTTATCATCTCCACTATTGCTATTACTGACATCGCTGAAAACCTAGATGGGCGCAGAAGGCTCTCTCTCCTACGGGTGATCACACTGTTGATGACAGGGCGTCACTATCGTTGCTCATTCGCTTTGCTTAACTCTCAGACTTCACTTCTTGCTGACCACCCCCAAACACACACTCAAGTTATGAACTGCCTGTATTTTTTTAGTCGTCCTTGTGTATTTGAAGAATGCAAACAAAATTTGAATATTTGCCCAAGCAGAATATTGCGACATGATCTCTAAATTCATGCATGACCCGCCCAGAGAGTACCCATAAGACTCATTTATTCATTATTTTTTTAGGAAAAGGTAGGTTTGCTCAAAATCATGACATTTTCAAATAGGGGAAATGTGGCTCCTTTATGCGGTAAATAGGAGATCTCAACCAGTAAGACACTGCATCTAAATCAGATGAGGAGAGCTGGCAGATGGACCCTGAAGAATTCAATTTCAGTAAAATGTGAAGCCTGAGGAATACACTTCTATAGATCTCACTGGGCTCCTCTTCCTTACTTTTCCCATTTTTCTCCCCATTCATTTAACCATAGAAGCCGTTAGTGCCTAGGAGGGTCTGGAAAGAGAATGGGGAGGTGGGGGGCAGATAAGGGAGAAGAGAGTGGAATGGGACAGAATTTGGGGAAGTTTGAGGAGAAGTAAAGAACAGAAACTTCTACTGTCACTGGAAAGTCAGATGGAAGGAACAGCAGGAGCTCCCGCTGTGAGCAGCGTAGCTGGTGATTTCATCCCCAAGGCAGCTGTAACAGAGCTCGTTCCAAAGAAGGAATCAGTAACTGTTTATAAAAAGGGCAGAATTGCTCAACTGCAATCCCAAGCCTGTGACTTTACCTATTTGTGCGATGAGTGTCAGAATGTTTTGGGACACCTCTCACTATTCCCAGTTACCGGAAACAGGTTAGCATTGTTGAGGGAGTGTTTGGGGAGAAGGGCTTGGCACATACCTCCCCGCACCTTTCAGAGAGGGACAAAACAATTTTTATATCAGTAATGTGGAGGAACTGCCAAAAGTGCAAGAAAAATCAGCTAAGTGAAATGTGAACGTGTCGCTGAAAAAATCAGTAGGATATTAACCTAAAAATGCTGTTTGCACTTTTGATCCAGGTTATTAAAATATTGAACAATTGATACAAATGGGCAATGACCAGGACAAACAGATACAAGGTAGTGTGTTGGAAAAGGGCCCTAGAGGGTCCCGGGGTCTAGTGGAAGGACTGGGGTGACCCAGGCATTAATATGTATTTTATTACTATAATGATCTGTACAGACAAAACAATGTGTTACCCTGAAACTTCAGCTCTGCCCTGATATCACCCTGATGTAATCCAAGTGTTGATGGCACACCGTTCATGGTCTCTAGCAGCCTGATGTTCTGCCTAACAACTAGTAGGAACTTGCTTATTCATAGGGCACATAACTTTGCACAATTTACAACATGCCTCTTTTACTGTACTTCAGTCATTCCGCATTTTCACAATGGCTAGTTATGGTTTCTTTACCAGATATTTTGATTTATATGAAAATAATGTCAAAACAAATTCTGTTGTTTTTCACAGACATTCTACGAGTTTGGCTACCGTCTTAATCAAGGGTACTAATGTGCGAAATAATGGAATATTTCATCAAATGTTTAGTCAGTCAGTGTACAACTAATACCAATCTAAATAAGATTTCCAATCAGGAGTCTGCATCAAAATTTACCAGGAAAGACAAAAGATCAAAATAAGCTTGAACTTTTAAAGAATATTTGTATTAAAGCTTCAATTTTTTTATTGAGATATAATTGACATACAATATGACATTAGTTTCAGGTATACAATATAATGATTTGATATTTGTTTCTATTGCAAAATGATCAGCTCAGTAAGTCTAGTTAACATCACTGTAGATCGTTATAAACGTTTTTTCTTGTGATGAGGAGTTTAAGATCTACTCTCTCAGCAACTTTCAAATATGTGATACAGTTTTGTTAACTATAGTCACCATGATATATATCTATGAAATGTTATTTTATAACTGAAGATTTTTGTACCCTTGGACTCTCCTCACCCATTTTGTCTACCTTTCAACCCCAGCCTCTGGGCAACCACCAGTCACCTATATCTATGAACTTGGGTTTTTGTTGTTGTTGTTGTTGGGTTGTTTTGGGTGGTTTTTTTTTTACCTTTTTTAAAAAAATTTACATATACATGAGATCATACGGTGTCTGTTTTTCTCTGACTTTTTAAACTTTGCATAATGCCTTCAAGGTGCATCCATGCTGTTGCAAATGGCAAGATTTCCTTCATTTTTATTTCTATGGCTGAATAATATTCCACTGTGAGAGATATATATATATATATATATATATATATATATATATATATAAACATTTTATATATATATATAAACATATATATATAAACATTTATATATATATAAACATAAACATTATATATATATATATAAACATTTTTATTATCCAATCATCTATTAGTGGACAGGTGTTATTTCCACATCTTGGCTATTATAAATAATGCTGCAATGAACATGGGGGTGCATAGATCTTTTCAAGATAGTGTTTTTGTTTTCTTTGGTAGGATTGGTGGATCATATGGTGGTTCTGTTCTATTTTTAGTTTTTTGAGGAAACTTTATACTGTTTCCATAGTGACTGTACCAGTTTACATTCCCAACAACAGTGCATAAGTGTTCCTTTTTCCCACATCCTTGCCAACACTTATTATTTCTTGAAAACTTCCATTTCTTAGATTACTTTTTATTATCGTATTCTACACACATAAACTGTTTAGAGATGCTTGCTCAAGTTCAGTTAGGTGTGGTTTTCATGTTTTCACCCAGCTTACTGTGAAACATAGTGTTTGTGATAGACATACCTACTAACTTATGAAATTAATAGTGTCAAGTAACAAGTAGGTAACTATAAGAATTATGTGTATTTTTTTGACACTGCATTTTTTTTAAATTAAGTTCAGAATTTCACACATTGCTGTATTAAACACATCCAACTATTTTAAATTTAAGAAAGTACATAAAAATTGTTCACCAGAGTTTTCTGCCTTCCAGAGCATTTTTACATGATTTAAGACTTTAAAAAGTCAATGTATAAATAACGCCAAGTCCTTTTTGAGAACTTTAAGAAGAAATATATGTGAAATAGTAAAAGAGAAACCAAATAGACTAAACTTCAGGGAAAAATTCTTTCCCATATAAGATGAAATAGTACTCTAAAGGAAGCGAAGGGGGCACCTGGCTCAGTGGGTTAAGTCTCTGCCTTCGGCTCGGGCCATGGTCCCAGGGTCCTGAGATCGAGCCCCGCATCAGGCACTCTGCTTAGCACTCTCTCTCTGTGCCTACTTGTGATGTCTCTCTCTGTCAAATAAATAAATAAAATCTTAAAAAAAAAAAAAAAAAGGAAGCAGAGAACCAACTGGAACAAAAGCCCCGGAGGCCACAGGACAAGCTGATATGAAAGAATATAACATAGGGTGTCCCTACCATGGGTGCTCCTATCAGTTAAAACACCCTGCTTGTAAATAATAGAAAACCCAACATAACATGACTTAATGATTGAAGAGGACGTATTGGCTGGTGAAACCCTAAACCCAAGAATAGGCCTGTTCAGGACAGACTTGAGATACAGGTGCAAGTGCTTCCCTAAGGATCCAAAGTCTTTGTCTTATCAGCCTGCCTCTGCCAAGCTGGTTTCATTCTAAATATGACTCTTCTTATAACACCGTGATGGAACCACATGGATCCACCTCTCCACCCTTCAATTCCCCCAAAAACAAAACAAAACAAAACAAAAAACACAAAATAAAAACAAAAAACCATGAGACCATGGGGAATGGGTGCTGGGAAGGCATTCTATAAATGCCCGCCAAAATAAAACATTAAATAAACACAATAATTGGTGTCATGTAAAATGTTTGCCAGTCATAGACATGTTACAAGATTTTGATCATTGGATATTAAATATTAAATCTGAATATGATGAGGATGTTAATTATGCCTATATTGAAATATGAGGTTGATAGAAAAAGCAAAATAATATTTAATTAATAAATACTCTGCCAGAACAGCATGTTTTTCACTGGTTATAGCTACTGATATAAATAAGTAGCAGTTCCCTGTACTCAGTGTTCTGCCAACAAAAATTCAATTATGAGGAAAAATGGCAGTTAAGGATTTCTATTTGGATAAAAGTTCTAGGAAACCCTAAAGGCTTCTAAGTGGAATGCATTTGAAATTAGAATTTTGGAAGAAATACGAATTTGTGGTAAAACTATCAATAAAAAATTGTTAGGATGTTTTAGACAGATTAAAGAACACAGAGCACATCTGAAATCTATATGTAAAACTGACAGTTGGCAGAAATAGTTCTTACTTGAAAGGATAGTTGAGGAGATTAATCTGAGGACAAAAACAAAATTTTTACAGGTAGAATTTAGAGTAAAAGATGAGGACAAAGTATTTTCCCCCTTCTTTCATATACAAACTTAAAATAATAGGAACAATGAAAACCAACCTTGCAAATCAGAACCATATCCTCTCAGGTTGTTTTTTTTAATCTTTTTAATCTTTGTCAAAGATTTATTTATTTTAAAGAGTGAAGAGCACAAGCAGGGGAAGGGGCAGATGGAGAGAGAGAGAGCGAATCCTCAAGCCAACTCCCCACTGAGCATGGAGCCCTATGTAGGGCTTGATCCCAGGAACCTGAGGACCAAAGCAACTGACAGAGCCACCCAGGTGCCCCACCCTCAGTTTATTTAACAGGTAAGTAAACAACTTGTAGGACAAAAGAATAGCTGTGAATTAGGTAAGCTCTGAGTAGAAAACCTCAAAAATATCTTCAGTGAAAAAAGTCTTGGGGCACCTGTGTGGCTATCATTAAGCATCTGCCTTCAGTTGGAATCATGATCCCAGGGATCTGGGATCAAGCCCTGCATTGGGCTCCCTGCTCAGTGGGAAGCCTGCTTCTCCCTCTCCCACTTCCCCAGCATGTGTTTTCCCTCCCTCGCTGTGTCTCTCTGTAAAATAAAAAATAAAATCTTAAAAAAAAAAAAATTGGAAGTCTCTTGGGTTTTAGCTATGTTGACAAAATGACTGAGACCAAATTTTATGAAATTAATAGTAAACTTACCTGAAGCAAATTTAAATCATGACCTTCTTTATAACGAGCCATTTAACAGTAATGGAAAATGGGAAGTTTGCCACTACATTTGAGGAATACACCAATGTTCCATAGAAACATATAATAGCTTTGAGATTCAGCAGTAATGATGGCTCATGAGTAAAAACTATTAAGTGCTTTCAATGATATCAGTTCTTTATTGGGTTATATACAAGCATTTGCATAAAGACCAATAATTTTCCAAAACATTTTTAAGTGAAATTAAGTTAAAAAATACAGACACTTCTGGCTAAGTAAGATGCTATTCAACAATGAATGTGTCAACAAAGAAATAAAAGAAGAAATAAAAATGAATATCTGACAGTCCAAAAATCTCTGGGATGCAGCCAAAGTGGTTCTAACAGGGAAGTTTATTGCAGTACAGGCGTACCCTAAGAAGCGAGAAGAATCTCGAGTGAACAACCTTGCCTCCACTGGAAGGTGCTAGAAAAAGAACAAACCAAACCCAAACCCCAATGAGCAAAAGGTAAAAAAAGGAAGAGAGAGAAACCAAGAAATAGACTCTTAACTATAGAGAACAAACTGATGGTTACCAGAGGGGAGGTTGGTGGGGAGATGAGGATTAAAGAGTATACTTATCGTGATGAAAAAACAAATAAAATAAAATTATTTTTAAAACTATAGGCACTTCTGTCATTGGAAATGTATCATCTTTTTTTTATCATTGTGCTTTATTAATCATGATTAGAAAGATGTTTGAAAGATCATTGAAATATATATAGTATTAAATGGCTTTTAAATAATACATGTTCAGGGCACCTGGGTGGCACAGTCTGTTAAGCCTCTGACTCTTGGTTTTTGCTCAAATCATGATCTCAGGGTGGCAAAAGTTGGCCCGGAGTCAGCCTCCAAGCTCAGCTCAGAGCGTCCTTGAGATTCTCTCTCCCTCTGCCCCTCTGGCTCATGCTCTCTCTCTCTCTCTCCCTAAAATAAATAATCTTTAAAAATAAAAATAAGTAAATAATACATGTTCGTTTTTAAAAATTCAAATAGGGGGCGCCTGGGTGGCTCAGTGGGTTAAAGCCTCTGCCTTCAGCTTAGGTCATGATCCCAGGGTCCTTGGATCAAGCCCCACATCGGGCTCTCTGCTCAGCTGGGAGCCTGCTTCCCCCTCTCTCTCTCTGCCTGCCTCTCTGCCTACTTGTGATCTCTGTCTGTCAAATAAATAAATATATAAATCTTTAAAAAAATTTTAAAAATAAATAAAATAAAAATAAAAATTCAAATAGCACCAAAGGGTATGCGCTGAGAAGCGAGTGTCCTTCATAGGTGCTTACGAGTCTTGCACAGTTCAAACTTAGCTTAGCAACGGCCACCTCCCCCCATCTCCGCCCAAATCCTTGGGAGAACTCATTACCCTGAATCCAACACTCCATTTCAATGAGCACTGGATCTTTCAATCCTTCCCTTTCTATCAGTGGTAATGAGGGAGGGGTAGGGAGGTGGAAGTAAGGGCAGCCGCAGTTATGTCTGCCAGATTTTCTATCTTGCCTCCTCACCCTCACCCAGCACCATTTCCAGCTTGCCACCAGATGAGGAGATACAAACTGAGGTCATTATAAGAGAACCATGGAAAACTTTTACTTATAGTAGCTGGTAGCTATATCTAACTTTCCACATCTCTGAAACTGCATGACCTACCTCATGAGGAAATTTATAGAAGGTTGATTTGTATGTCTGCCTACTTGTGCAAGCAGTGAGGAGTGCTGAATAGTCTTCTTTTTAATGGTTTTTTTAAAATATTTTATATATTTATTTGACAGAGAGAGCACATAAGCAGGGGAAGTGGCAGGCAGAGGCAGAGGGAGAAGCAGGCTCTCCACTGAGCAGGGAAAGCCTGATGTGGGACTCGATTCCGGGACCCTGGGATCATGACATCCTCAAGTTAAATTATGGATCCTGGGGCTCAACATAGAGTCTGCTTAAGATTCTCTCCCTCTCCTTTTGCTCCTCCCCTGCTTAAACTCTCAAAAGACAGACATAAAGAGAAAGGAAGAAAGAAAGAAAATCTTAAAAGAAAAAGAAAAAATATGGGTCTCAATGTTCACTGTCATGATTGGAGGTGGCTATGATGTAGCCATTCTTGCTTTATCAGAATAGTTATAGAGCAGTTATGCTTTTTTTTTTTTTACATTTCTTTACAAATATAATATCCTGACTATGCCATGTATTAAATAGGCTCTATAGGTTATCTTGGGGACTAAATGTTTATAGTAAAGTAACAGGTCCTTTGTTCCAAATAATCAACTTAAAAGTTTACTTTTAAAACAGAGCTAATTGATATGCTAACCCACCTATATCAATACACAGTTGTAAAAGGGCTATGTTTATTATGGTATTATAGTGCTTAACAACATTGAGCACTCTAAATCAAATTAAAGTCAGGCCTTGTTTCCTCATTACAGATATTTTTAGCTGCTGAACTCTCTCCCACTAGTACTACTTTGTTTCTTCCAGATTAAATTAAATCAAAGGCATGACAAAATATTTTGGCAAATATAATGTGTTTTATTTGTTTCTGAAGAAAAAGATATCTTTCCCCTCTGGAATATCCACTGATGCCTTCCCCTGTCATCTAGCTTGTTCCCTTATCTCAAAAGCGTTGACACATTCACAGAGGAGAGATTCTGTATCAACCATGTTACAGATCCCCCTGGAGGTACCCTCACAAGGAAGTAAAAACTGAGTCCACGTCTGTTTTTAGTAAATTAAACTGAGTCATGCTTCCCTCGTGATCCTTTTGGTTCTCTGTTCCAAAATGATAACCCAGTCAACTGAAGGTTCTTCCGTCTAATATACACATGGATATGCTTTATCTTCTATGGGAAGCATTTTTTCTTCCTTTTACATCTCTATTAGATTTAGCCACCGATAAGACGCTCTCTTGAATGTATTGAATGGAGTCCTTTCAAAAATCAAGTCCTTTAGGGCTTATTTGTTTTTCACTCTAATAAGAAGAGAGATGAGGCGCCTGGGTGGCTCAGTGCCTGGGTGGCTCAGTGCCTTCGGCTCAGGTCATGATCCCAGGGTCCTGGGATCCAGCTGGGCATCAGGCTCTCTGCTGAGCAGGGAGCCTGCTTCCCTTCCTCTCTCTCTCTGCCTGCCTCTCTGCCTACCTGTGATCTCTGTCTGTCAAATAAATAAATAAAATCTTTAAAAAAATTAGAAAACAAATAGAAAAGAGAAAAATTTTCACCAAGATGCATTTAACAACGCCAAGTTGCGCATTAAGATACAAACTATGGACTGAGTATCTTAATGTGCAGAAATAGCACATTGTAATGAAAAGAAAACTTTCTGAGAAATGCGACTTACATGCAGAGATCCGTAATACATGATGTACAATACACATTCGCACAAAGGAAAAAGCATTTGATAATGAAAATATTCACTACTGAGCTCAAATCTTTTCTTTAGAGTTAGTTATAGTTAATGTTTGTACTTAATGAATTAAATGAGGTCTTCATGGATCTCTTTTGGGCTGTGTCTATATTAGAACAAAAAGTTAATTTAAGGTTAAACTGGTTTCATCAACACCAATTGAAAACTTTCTTTTTTTAAAAGATTTTTATTTATTTATTTGCAAAAGAGAGAAGAGCAAGAAAGAGAGAGCACAAGTGGTGGGGAGGGTCACAGGGAGAGGGAGAAGCAGACTTGCCATTGAGCAGAGATCCCGACATGGGGCTCGATACAAGGACCCCCATGATCATGACCTGAGCCACGTAGGGACCCCGTGAATGAAAACTTTCAATGATTTTTTTTTCCATCTTGATATGAGGAGGAGAAGAAAGTAAAATTCAAGATTATTCATTCTGGTTTTACGTATGTAACTATTTTAAGGAGGGTGTCTTAGTTTCCTAAGGCTGCCATAGCAAAGTACAACAGATTGGGTACTTTAAAACAGTAGAAATTTGTTCTCTCACAGCCTTGAGGCTCTGAAATCAAAGTGTTTGCAGAACCTTGCTCCCTCTGAAGCCTCTAAAGGAAGATTCTTCTTTGCCTTTTCCAGAATCTGGTATCCCTGGATATTCTTTGGTGTGTGGCAGCGCACCTGAATCTGCCCCCATTTTCCTGTGGCCATCATCCCTGAGTAGCTCTTCTCTTCATCTTATATTGGATTAAGGTATGATATCATTTTAATTCAAACCTAAGTAAATCTGCAATGACCCGCCAGCTGAATATGGTCACATTCTGAGGGATTGGGAGTTAGGACTTCAACATGTCTTTTTGGGGGACACAATTCAACCCATAACAGGGAGCTAGCAACATAATGCATTTGTTTTCCACATGAGTTCTGAACCAATGGAAGAAGAAATCTAAAGAGACGATAAATGGTAAGCAAGATATCACTTTTATTGACGTTAAAGCTTATTTTGGAGCCTCTGATTTATCTGAAGGCAGATGAGCTTGGTCACCTGAAATGCTGAAATCACACTGACCTCACATTTACTTAACCTATCCAGTAGCAGATAACACAGGACTGTCCCGGATCTCTTCCGGTGATGGCTTGCCCCTAGAAGAACGAATAGCATGGAGAAATGGAGCAAATATGTCCTTCCTACAGCTCAGGCTGGTGGTTCCAGAACCCAACTAAGGTTAAAGCGAGAGAAAGAGAAAAGAAAAAACTCAAGCATCACATTGATACTGCTCCCTCCACGGAAAAGTCAGGAATACAGAGTAAGCTTCCTTATGGTAGTAAACGCATATGCACATTAAGACAGCTTCATTGTTGTGAATAGCCATCAGTAAGGCTCAGAGCATTTTTCCTGGGGCTTGATTTTAAAGATTTTTTAAAAATATTTGTATTATAAATGTATATATATTCTGTTCTGTCTGTTCTGCAGAATTTTATGTCCCTGTTTTGCAGAATTTTAGCCTAAGTTTAAAATAAGGCTGTCTAAAGTATTTCGTATAATAGAAAAAGGTTTAGAATTCCACATCACTTAACCCATTCTAAATTGAATAACACTAAGCTTGTCACAAGAAAGTTTACCAGAAGGATCATTTGGCTGAAAATGCACATTCATTAAACGCCTCAAGCATTGACTTTTTTATGTATTTTCCAAGAGGAGGAACATAAAATCTTACAGGATTCAGAGAAAGCGTGCATCTCATAACTTTCAGTTTGTATCCTAGTACTAGACTGTGCCATGTATAGTAGCCTACTAATAGTTTCTTGTAAATTCTGAAATTAGCTTGTTAAATAGAAAAAAATATATATTTGCATCCTGAAGGGGTCAGGTTGTATAGTGTAAACAAGAAAGGTAAATTACAATTTTATTAACTTTTTTTTTAGATACCTTTATTTTTAATATGTTAGAAGTGCTAAAAATAAAAAGAAGGGGGCTTTCCTCCCCAAAACTCCAAAAATTATACAAACTTTTAGAAGGCTTTTGTTTCTGAGTAGGGAAATTTCTACTAAGGGGTTGATGCAGTAGGAAGCCTGTAAGATGACCACATGTAAACCCTGCTTCCTGCCCTTTACCCACCTGTATGTAATCCTCTCCCCTGAATTAAAGGCTGGACTTAATGACTTGCTTCTAATGACTAGCGTGTAGTCAATCTGATGGGTATCGCTCCCAAAATTAAGGGTGTTTTTTTTTTCCTAATTTATACACACTTTGGTTTATTCCAATACCACATCATTGTACCATGAGAATGTTTATTTCAAGGTGATTTTTAATCGAGTAGCCACAATCCCCCTATATTTTTACATTATTTTTTCTCTACTTTTTAAATATGAGATACAGAATTTGTCAGAGTTTACAAGGGACAGACACATTCTTTCTGCTGAATTAGGTATCACATTTAACTTAAAAACTCTTATTAACCTTTTGGATAGCAAGAATTTGAAACTGCTGGGCGTCCCATGTGTTTGTAGGTCCCAAAGTAGCCCTGAAGTCTATGTAGACTTCAGGAAAATATCTTTGATAAACTGTAACAAAACTCACCTCAAAATAAAAACCTATGAAATACCCATAGTTCTATCCAGAGTCAACATTTTTACAATATCCATTTTCAGAAACAACAGTGAAAGATAGATTTACATTCAGGAAACAGAGCCTCTATACTAAGATGCCCTAACTTACAATCTAGCACCCCATGCTGAATTCTGTTCAGTCCTCTTACTACTGAAAACACCCATCCTCAGATGCCCCAAATAATGTCAGGTGGGACAATGATTTGAACAAAGAGAATTCCAAAGAGAGCTACATTTTAAGACAGTGGCTTCTAACACGGAGGACATGGGGAGATGGACAGAAGGGAGTTGGGGGAAATTGGAGGCAGAGACGAACCATGAGAGACTGAGGACTCTGAGAAATAAACTGAGGGTTTTGGAGCAGAGGGGGGTGGGAGCTTGGGTGAGCCTGGTGGTGGGTATTATGGACGGCAGGTATTACGTGGAGCACTGGGTGTGGTGCGTAAACAATGAATTCTAGAACACTGAAAAGAAATTAAAAAAAAAAAAAAGTGGCTTCCATTCTGTTTGTTCTAACATAGTATCTCTTGGATCACTTGCTCTCAGGGTAGCCCTGGGGAAAGAGTCATGTCAAGAGGGGGCTTAGAAGATTTCCCCTTAGTTGAAACTTCCCAGGAGACTGCAAGCCCAGTCAACAGTTTGCCTACAACGTTGTGAGAAGCCTTGATCCTAAGGTACCCTGTTGAGCTATGCCCAACGTTCTGATCCACAGAAACTGTGAGACAATAAATGTTTGATTCAGGCCTTTTAAGCCACTTAGTTGTGGAGGAATTCGTTATGCAACTGTCGATAACTAAAAGGGGAAAGGCCGAAGATTCTGATGTAATTTAGTGTTAAGATTATGGGTTTAGAAGTCAATTTGTCCAATAACTTAGGAACATTTTGTTTAAGTAATACATCATATTTTCTTGTCAAAAAAATTTTGGATATTAAAGAGATAGAAACAATCAAATTCAATCTCCAATTTCCCTAAATTCACATCCTTCTTCTGAATTAATCATTAAGTTATTTTTCCAGACCTTTTTCTCGGCATTAACATTTTCACATATGGAGTTTTACTTCATAGAAATAAAAAAGAACATTCTGCAACATGCTTTTTTCTTTTTTAGTTTAACTTGTCTTAAACATCTTCCCACAGCTGCACATTGACATCTAACTTACTCTCTTACCTTCTATGGTAATCTATAACAGAACCCTAACACAATTTTATTTAATCTACCTGCTGATGATGCACATTTGAGTTTCTAGTATTTCACCCTGACCAACACTGTTGCAATTAATTAATAGACTTGTACTTATCTCTTTGTGCTCATGAACTGATATATCCCTATTTTAGACTTGTTTGCAAAGGAGATGGGCATTTTTTCTTGATAGATTTCCCAACTTCTCTTTAACACAATAACCATTTACACTGTCAGACAGTGTATTAGAATTCTGGTTTTCCCCAGATATTTTCCATCTTTTGAACACATTCTACCCTCTTCTTCCACCTTACTAATTAATCACATGTTTTATATTTCTTCTCATTGCTATAGTTTTGTTTGTAAAAGGTTTGGATCTTTAAGCCACCTGTTAGCTTTCTAATAATATTTGATTAACTTACAGATCAAATTTGGAGAAGACAATAACAACAAGAAGACAACTCTTCCAAATATGAAAACAGGTAATGTTTCCAACTGACTTTAAATTCAACCATAGAGCATAAACCCTGTTGAATTCCTCACTTCCTTCTTATTTGAATACCCTACAGTTCTTCTACATAGTTGGTAATCAATACATGATGACTTAATTTAATTGATTAATTTGCCCATGACATCTCATGTCAACTACCATTGAAATATATAGTGACCACCTAGATCCAAAATCTTGGTTGTAAAAAAAATATGACATTCCTTAGAGATATGATGGAATCCACAGCTGGTACAGGGGAAGTATGAGATGGACATGGAAGATCATGGGACAGAAAGTATGGAGGCACTCAGAGAAGGATGGAGACATGCCAAGCAACACAGGAGCTGGCTTGATTTTTCTGATTTTAATAATTGTATATCCTTCTTCTTAGGAAATACACTCTGGTATTTAGAAGTCAAGGAGCAAGATTTCTGAAACTTGTACTCAAATGGTTCAGAAAAATTGACTGATGATAGCTACACAGCTAGCTAGCTAGATGATAGAGAGAATGATAAAATAAATGGGACAAAATATAAACAGTTCATCGATCTGGGTCAGTAATATATAGGAATTATTCATATGATTCTTGCAACTTCTCACTAAGTTTGAAATTATATCAAAATATAGTTTACCCCAAAACCAAGGCTTAGAATTTGTTTTTCATAATATTAGTAGTTAGTGTTCTTTGAAAATGGAAATTTTTTTTTCTCCAAGCCTTTTGGCTATAGTTCTGTTGCTTAGATACCTAATTCAGCACAAATCTCACCATTTAATTCTCTAAAAAACTTGGGAGCTCTTTCCCAGAGTAAAATTTTCATTTCATACTATGATTGCTACGAAATCTGTGATTTTAGGTTTCTAATTGCTACAAATCACAAACAAAATTAATTGAGAATGTTCAAGATGAGGAGACTAGGGTAATATTCTAAAGCCCTGAATTCTGTTCTTATATTGAAACACCAGGCAACATAAATTAACCCTACTTTATTCATATGGATACTGTAACTCTTACTGTTCTTGAACTCTTTTATACTACTATTAACTATTTTAATTAAAATTATAATTGCATATGTTGCCTTTTAATGTAGAAAAGACAGTAACTCCTCCAAAAAATAATGGTGATGGAGATACACATGTAAGCATATTTTTAGTCATAAGAGCAACAGAAAAAAGAACAGCCGTTATTATTCCACCCACTGACCAGCCTTCCTTGAAAACTCTGTTTTCTTATGCATAATAAAATTCAGAAAATAATTGGGAGAAATAGCTTATTCTGTAAAATATTAGCTTCCGTTTTCATTCAGGCTCAAATGTGAAAAATGCAAACCAGAAATATTATTTGTTCAATAATATTAATTAAAACATTCTATGTCTATGAGCTACAGTTTTCTGTGTGTTACAATTTCAGAGATCCAAAATAACAATGGATAAACAGAGTATCTTTTCAAGAATGTAGAGCTTGTCACTTAAAAAGAGGAGAAATTTTGACATAGACATTTTTGAAAATGGATAGATCATACCGTTTGAAACTGCATGGTTATGGTTCTGAATATGGATGCAACTCATTACCTGTGAAAATAGTTATTTCATGAAGAATTACACTTCAGTGGAAAATATGATTTGGAAATTACTGTTCCTTAAACATCATTTACAATAACCGAAGTTAACCTGTGATTTTCTTTAATAGTCTTATAAATTCTATCTCATCTATAATGGCTGTGTAAAATTTCATCTATTACATAAATTCTAATTTAAGAAGACGTTTACAGAGTATGGATGTGTTATACTCTGGTGATTAACAACCTTAGTATCTTTGGCCATTAAAGCATAATCGTCTCTAAGCAAAGCCTAGCATGAATGGGTTAACCATATTATACAGGTGATTCTTGTAAAACTGAAGCATTAGCTGCTCTAATGTGAGAAAAATAGACACACTTGTCCACTTGTACTTCGAACAATTATTTGGATAATAGGATGAAATAAGAACTAGAAAACCATTCTGTTTTCTAAATACTGTTTGGTAAGTACTTGGATTTAGAAAATACATTCCATACTTAAAAATCTCTAGCCAAAACCATAACATGATTTCATAAAATGGCCTGTGGAGAATGGCAGTTACCCAACAGAATAACTTCATGTGTCAGAATTCTGACTCATTTGCAATATTCATGTGTAGAGTTGCGTTTTGTTCCAAGAACTCCAGCCCAATCCCAGGCTCATGCCGGGATTCAAGCTACTAGCCCCTCTTCCTAATGCAATATTCTCACTGATTTCTCTCCATCTTCTCTCACTCAGTTTTAACCTATTTTCAATGTAGCACCAGAATAATTTTTTATTTTTATTATTTTGTTAAAGTATTTATTTATTTATTTATTTGACAGAGAGAGATCACAAGTAGCAGAGAGAGAGAGAGAGAGAGAGGGAAGCAGGCAGAGAGCCTGATGTGGGACTCGATCCCAGGACCCTGAGATCATGACCTGAGCCGAAAGCAATGGCTTCACCCACTGAGCCACCCAGGCACCCCAGAATAATTTTTTAAACATTACATCACTGCTGATCAAAACTCACCTGTGATTTTTCAATTGCACTTAAAATTCCAACCTCTTTGATCTGGCCACAACCTCCTTCTGTAGCTTTGGGCCATCTGGCTGTCTTTCTGTTTCTCTGATATGCCCACATGGTTTCTGCCTTCAGTCTTCGGCATTCCTTGTGCCCTCTGCTCTTCCTCCAGCTCTTTGCAAGGCATTCCTCTCAACGTTTGGATCCCAGCCCAAGTGTCTCCTTTCTAGAACAGCCTTGCCTGTAACTATTTCAATACACCCTCACGCTGTCATAATAATATTTATCACTAGCATTCATTACCTTGTTAGTTCCCCTTCCTAAAAAGCAACTTCATGAGTATAAGAACTTTTGTTCCTGGGAGAATGGGCAAGGATGCGTAGTATAAAAGAGGAACTCAATAAATATTTGTTTTATGAATGAATCTTCAAAGTAGGTATCATTTTTCTTCTGATGAGAAGCCGTTCATTTTGCTGAAATTCTGAAGTTCTCATGAAGTGTCTCTTGACCATACACCGAAAAAGAGTTTCTTTAAAACTAAAATAGAAGTCTTCGGTTTTGGTTAATGTTTATATTTCCATTCCTTTTAAAATTAAAAAAAAATTATATAAGTAAAATCTGTTTTGTGAGTTTAGGAGAAACATCAAAATGTCTGCTTTGTGTTCAGATCCAACTACAAGGGAAATGTTAGAGCTCTGGTGTTACGAAGTGTGTAGGTGTTAGTTTTTAAGCATTTATATAACACAGATTCCGATCATGGTTGAATTTGCAAACAACACTGACTTGAGAGGAAGAGGTGGTGAAGTCTACGTCATGTTTCCCCAAAATGCAACACTATTTATCCATCCTATTGTTTAAAATACGGAGAAGGCAGTCTGCACAGATGTTTGTCCTGGAAATGACATGAGTCATATTCTAACCCTGCCCTGGCTGCATAGTCTCCATTGTAATCATAGTTCAGACACAAAGGAAAACTGTGCCTAAACCCCTCTCAAGTCACTGGAATGGTCAATAGGGGTGTGTACTGGGCTCAGCTGCCCAAGGAAAGGAGCCCAGCTAGATCGGTATCCATATTTCCAACACCTGGCATAGAACATAGTGACAAATGAAAAATGAATAAACATATCAAAAGGGTAGGAATGGATCAGCCTCACATATGATCAGTTACCAATGAATTGAAAAAAGCATTGTTCTAGAATTTAATGACCAAGCCAGCCATTTTGTTTTGGGGAAAATGTCCCTGGTTTTAATGCTAGCTCTCTGGGCGCATTAAGAAAGCACTTTTGCCTTTGTTCCTTCATCAATATTGATCAAATGCTTTTTCCTATGCTAGGCAATATGAGTCCAGTGGAGGGGGGGAATACACATAAACCTGTCCTCATGAAACATATGGTCATCTAGGGAGAAAAAGTGTGATCAGACAATCAACCAAGGTTACAATTATGCCCTGTGATAAGTGCATTTAAAGCAGCTCTGAGGGGCACCTGGGTGGCTCAGTCAGTTAAGTGTCTGCATTCAGCTCCGGTCATGATCCCAGGGTCCTGGGATCGAGCCCTGCATCAGACTCCTTGCTCAGTGGGGAGTCTGCTTCTCCCTTTGCCCCTCACCCCACCTCTCCTGATCTCTTTTACTCCCTCCATCAAAAAAAACAAATAAGATCTCAGGACACCTGGGTGGCTCAGTGGGTTAAAGCCTCTGCCTCCGGCTCAGGTCATGATCCCAGGGTCTTGGGATCCAGCCCCGCGACGGGGCTCTCTGCTCAGCAGGGAGCCTGCTTCCTCCTCCTCCTCTCTCTCTCTCTCTGCCTGCCTCTTTGCCTACTTGTGATGTGTCTGTCAAATAAATAAATAATAATAAAAAAATCTTTAAAAAAAAGAAAAAAATAAATAAGATCTTTAAAAAAAGAAAGAAGCTCTGAACTTGCTTGGCAAGGATGTATGTATGACTTGGTCTGAGGAGTTGAAGAAGGCTCTTATGAGAACAGGACTTTGGAGTTGAGATTGGGAAAATGATTAAGAATTCAAGTGAGGAGTTTGGGAGAGTTGTATTAACAGAAAGAGAAGAACACAAACACAGACATGTGGTAGGAAGGAGAATGGACTATTGGAAGAACTGAAAAGCATAGCAGCACGGCTGGAGAGGAAACAAAGGAGAGAGACTGCCACAAGGTAAGACAGGAGGGTAAGGCAAGAGCCAGACCATGGAGGGAGGGGGTCCTTGTAGACATTGTCAAGGGGACTTTGACGTGCTTTACACCTAGATAATAGGAACAGATTTGTTGCACTGTTTTTCCAGCAACATGTTGGAAGCAGAACCCTGCCAAATGCAAGGCTTCTACTGAAGACTCAGAACCTCACAGGCAATGACAGCAGTAGGAAAGGGAGCTAGCTAATGGCATCCGACCTCTTGTTCCTATCTATTCCTGATACATGGATCAACAAGTCCTTACAATAAGATAGTGGAAGCCGAACTGGAAACATATGCTTGATGTACACACTTGGAAAGTACACAAACTTTGTCATGACTATGGAGTCATTGAGACAGAATTGTTTAACAATGCCATTGGCAATGGCAAATAAAATTCATAATCTTAAGGTCTTGTCAATAAAATGATTTTCAGTTCCAAATAATAATTTTAAAGAATTTTTTCTTTGCTACATAAACCGAAATTGACTGAATATGTACTTTTGTTATGTTTAATTTATAAGAGCATAGAATTCAATCATTAGAGTATATTATGACTCTTAAGGTCCCCTATGACTTTGCTGCTTGAAATGTAATCCCGGGATCAAGTTCATCATCATCATCATACAGAAGTGTGTTAGCAAGTTATAATCTTAGAATCAGTCCTACCCAAACCTCCTGAGTTAGAGTCTGCATTTTAATAAGATCCCTAAATGATTTGTTTGCACATTAAAATCTGAGAAGGATTGCCTTAGAACTTTACTCACATCCAGTGTAGAAATCTCTATTTGAATACTAGAAAGGATTTAGTCATGTGATGTTTAATTTCATTAAATGAAATGCTCTGCCCTTTGAACATGTAGGCATTTAATGCTGAGTTGTAAGAGTCAAACTGGAAGGGTCTGGGGGATCCACACTTTAAAAAAATTCTTATTCATCAAACTTTACTCCCTTCCTGGATGATAGGTATATCATTTATATATTCCTAATTAAAACGCACAGTGTAGTATACACAAACATATTTTAACATCTTTCTGGAAAAAAGTTATTATTTCTAGACTCATTCGTTGGACAGGGTATTTGTGACAGAAATGAAAAACGTTATCGTAAATATGGTAAGAGAACGTGGGCACAAAAGGACTCTTTTCCATTCCTCATAGGAATAGGTAGTTATTTTGTAAAGGAAAGTTGGGTAATGTTCTTTTTAATTTGGCAAAAGAAGGTTCCAGAGCTCAGGCTGGAGCATATTTTGAGTGAAAAGATTTAAGATCTTTCACATCAAAGTGAATTTGGATTTGTTGTCTGGGTTTTTGTATTAGTGTTCTATTTGCTACCGTAATGAATTATGACAAACTTAATGGTTTAAACAACACAAAGTTATTATCTTACAGTTCTGTAAATTGGAAACATAGGTCTCAGGGGATTAAAGTCAAGATGTTAGGAGCACTGAGCCCCTTTCTGGAGACTACAGGAGAAAAATACAATTTCTTGCCTTTTCTAGTTTCTAGAGGCCACCAGGATTCCTTGTGGCCCCTTCCATCTTCAAAGCCAGCAGTAACCAGAGAAGTCTTTCCTAACATTGCATCACTCTGACACAGACATTGTTACCATTTCTTCACTTTCAAAGATCCTTGTGATCCCATTGGATGTTCAGATAATCTGAGATACTCCCCCTATTTTAAGGTCACCTGATTTGCAGCCTCAGTTTCCCTTTGCCACATAACGTAACGTATTCACAGATTCTGAGGATTAGAACATAGACATATTGGAGAACCATTATTCTACCTACCACTGTCCTTGGAGGGAGGAGTAAGCTTCATGGCCTGGAGAGAAGGGACAGAGAAGACGAGGGCAGTCCCTGCAAAGTGTGGCACATTGTGTCATTATGAGAAAGATATCCAGTGAGAATTTCCTATTATAGGGATTGATTGGCAATGAGACTTTAAACAGGTTTTTATCCTGGGTTTTATTATCCCACTTTGTGTTTTTTCCTGTTCTACACATTTCTGCATTTCTCCATTAAGTCCTAATGAGAAAAAAAAAATCTGTTGCTTAAGGTGACTTTTGGAATGAAAAAAAGGGATAGGTGAAGCCACGTTCACAAAACCTGGATGGAGTAAAGCCAAGTTCAGGGAAAACAATAGATACAGGGCAGAGATGATTAGAAGGGTTATTGACCCAAGCAAGCCAAGGGCAGAAATTCACAGCAAGAGAGGACAGGGAGATCACCTGCTATCTCTTATGTCCTGCCACACAACAGTGCCCACAGGACGTATGCATCTGACAATTGATTTCAAATAAGCAGAAGTGACTATTGGTTTGACAAGTACAAAGGTGTGGATGAGGCTGTGAGATACAAAGGGGAACTAAGATAAGCTTCTCCCTTCAAAGTGCTTACAATCTAAAGGAAGAGACTGACAAGTAAATGCCTGTTCTTGGACAAAATAGGCACAGAGCACTGCACAGGGAGCATCTGGGAGCACGGGGAAAATTTCTAAAGCAGACAACACATGCTAAGGAAGGCTTTTCAGAAATGGTATTTGAGTTACGTATGGAAGTATGGCTGGGAGATAGGTGTACATGGAAGGTGGAAGCTGGGTATTTCAGAAACAGCAAATAGCCGTGTACAGAAATACAGAAATACAAAAAAAAAATTTGTAAATGTGTATTTTTATATATTTACATATATAGAAAAATAAAAAGATTTTATTTATTTATTTTTTGACAGAGAGAGAGAGAGAGAGAGAGAGAGAGACAGGAAGAGAGGGAACACAAGCAAGCAGAGTGGGAGAGGGAGAAGCAGGCTTCCCAGTGAGCTGGGAGCCCAATGCGGGGCTCCATCCCAGGACCCTGGAATAATGACCAGAACCGAAGGCAGACGCTTAACCAACTGAGCCACCCAGGCGCCCCTGGAAATGTACAGTCTTAATATAGATCCTAGAGATCTACTCCAATTTTAATTTTGTTGCCCATTAATCCTTCCTCATTCTGTCACAATGATGCAGTTTCTTTTCTTATAAACGTGAATCACAGGATGCCTGGGTGGCTCAGTCAGTTAAGCGTTTGCCTTCAGCTCAGGTCGTGATCCCAGGATCCTGAGATTGAGTCCCACATTGGGCTCTTTGCTCAGCTCTGAGTCTGCTTCTCCCTCTGTCCTTCCTCCCGCTCATGCTCGCTCTCTCTCTCTCTCTCTCTCTCTCTCCCTGACAGATAAATAAATAAAATCTTAAAAAAAAAAAAAGAATCCCATCTGACCCCATCTGCTCCTTCCACCCAGGGGTTTTTCTGGTATATTGGTCATCCTTTTTCCCATTTGCGTCTTTATCTTTTGCTCTCTTCTTTATCCTTTTCTGTACTCCAGCAAGCTCTCTAATGTCTCCCACATTAGTAACTTTGTAGTCTTTGTTCTCCCACCATATCTCTGTTCAGCTATTGCCTCCTCTCTCTTTCCCCCACCAAACTTCTTGAAAGGGCTCCCACCACTAGATTTTTCTGCTTTCTAATATCCTGTTTACCTCCAACCCCCAGCTGTCTGAGTTTCAAAGGCTCCCTGCAAACCTGCCTAAAACTAACTTTCACTGAAGTTACCAACTTTTTTGTTGAAATCAAATGGCATTTTTCACTCCTAAATTTTCTGAACTCTCTGACACATCTGATACTTGCATAACTACCTTCTGGGAATGTTCTCTGCCTCTTCAGGGATGACAAGATTCTGATTTCCCACTTCAGTGGCCAAGCCTGTATCTCTTTAAGAACCAATGTTCTAAGGTACATACATAAACTTTTTTTTTTAAGGATATTTAATGAAATGGGTTTCTTGTTGGAAAAAATATTTGAAGGGTGTCTTAGCATTTATTCTAATAGGATTAAACCAATACGACTTTGCTTCAAATATACAAATACTGATTCATAGGGCTGATACTGCAATTAAAAAAACAAGCAAAGTCTACAGAGATTACAAATAGTTTTGTTATAAGAAATTAGGTATGAGGGGCACCTAGGTGGCTCAGAGGGTTAAGTCTCTGCCTTCTGCTCAGGTCATGATCCCAGGGTCCTGGGATCGAGCCCCACATCGGGCTCTCTGCTGAGCAGGGAGCCTGCTTCCCCCTCTCTCTGTGCCTGCCTCTCTGCCTACTTGGGATCTCTCTCTCTCTGTCAAATAAATAAATAAAATCTTAAAAAAAATAAATAAAGTATGAGAAATATGATGGTTTATGCTTGTCCCCAGCCATATTTTCTCTCAGACATTTCTGTTAACCCGATTTTATGAAAGCACATAGGCCAACTTGACTTGGAAAATTCTATTCAAGAGTGTGGGCACAGGACAAAGCAACGGAGAGAAGAGGGTAGAAAGTAATCATGGTTATGAACTTTAATTTGAAGTACTTAATGAGTGGCCTAAGAATAATCAAAAATAACTAGCTAACAATATTTAAATATGATTCCCATTTTACTTATTTATTTATTTAGTTTTAGTGAGGGGAAGCTTTTCAGAGAAAATATTAAGTCACTGACATAAAAACAATACACACAAAACCCTGCCATCTCTACTTCCACTCAAATGATTGAGGTTGATTTTTTAAAAATAGAATACATCTTTTTAAAAAGTCCAGAGTATATTTTCTGGCATTGAGAAACATTTTACTGCTTATAAGACTCACCACAATTCTCTGCTCACACAAAACACGGTTTTGAAATAAGAGTTCATTTTTTTAAAGATTTTATTTATGTGAGAGAGAGAGAGAGAGAGAGAGAGAGCATGCACCCATATATGTGCACACATGAATAGGGGAGAGGCACAAGGAGAGGGAGAAGAAAGCTCTTGCTGGGAGCTCGATATGGAGCTCCATCCCAGGACCCTGAGATTGTGACCTGAGCCAAAGTCAGATGCTTAGCTGACTGAGCCACCCAGGCTCCCCAAGAGTTTATTTTCTTGAGAAAAATAAAGTGCTTATACAGAGCTAGCCAAAACAAGTCTCTACAGATTGGCTAGATTAAGTGGCTAGGAGTATTGTAACTCCAGAGTGCCTTGCAGGGGAATCCAGTAGAAAGGAATGGAGACCCTGGGCTTAGGTAATGCAGCATTACTCTTACAGTTGTGGAGTTATTCCACATGTGCTATAGAAACTGATTTTGTAGCTATATCCTTGTAGGTGGAGATACTATAGTCAAATGGTGTTTCCTTTTTTACTTAAATGCTATAGAAACGTAGAAATTATACTAAAGATAAATGGCATTGGCTAATTGCTTTATTCCCCAAGTTGTGTTGGTAAGTTGAAATTATTTTTTTTTAAGATTTTATACATTTATTTGAGAGAGAGAGTGAGAGTGAAAGAGAGCATGAGCAGGGAGGAGGAGTAGGGGGAGAGGGTGAAGGAGAAGCAGACTCCCTGCTGAGCAGGGAGCCTGACTCAGGACTCGATCCCAGGAACCTAGGATCGTGAACTAAGCTGAAGGCAGATTCATAACCTACTGACCCACCCAAGCTCCAGGTAAGTTGAAATTATCTTGTAAAGATAATCATTTTTTAAATATTTCAGATAAACTCAATATTTTATGAAAACATTGATTCTTTTGAAATTTGAATTTGTTATATCCTAACATATCTTGTAAGTATGAATTCTTTTTATGTCTGGCTGAAACTAAGATTTCTTTTTTGTAATTTAGAGTGGAGTTTTTGGTGTGAGCTTGGTTCTGGAGTCAACTTAAGATGTGAAAAATCACATGTAGTCAACATTGTCTTTGAAAATCCCTTAAATTGCTAATAAAATAAACTCCATGGTAAACCATATTAGCATATAATCTCCCATATGTAGGGGCCAGTGCAGTCAGTTTTCCTTTAACTTTGGACCAGATTTTGTTCTTCAGATAACATAGTTTGCTTAAGTTTAAGACCACATTGTTATAAAAATATATATATTTAAATATTAGAATTACATCGCAATGAGGGAGATGTTCAAAACACTAGGAGCTCCTGAGAACAAAATAATAGAGGAAACAATAGATAAAATCAACCAAACTGTTTTTTTGTTTGTTTGTTTATCTTATATAGTACCTCTTAGTTTGCTAGGACTGCCATAACAATCACATAGGCTGGATGGCATGCACAACAGAAATTTATATTCTCCTAATTCTAGAGGCTAGAAGTTTGTGATCAGGGTATCATGGGGTTGGTTTCTTCTGAGACTTTTCTCTTTTCTTATAGATGACACTCTTTTTTTGTGTGTCTTTACACGTCTTCTCTCTGTGTATACATGTGTCTTAATTTCCTCTTCTTACTGGATCAGAGCCCACCCTAATGATCTCATTTAACCTTAATTACCTTTGTAAAGACCATCTCTCCAAATATAGTTGCATTCTGAGTTATGGGGAGTTAGGACTTTAATTTATGAGTCTGGGGAGGATACAATTCACCCAATAATACAATAGAATGTAATTATATTGTGTCTGATTATATTGGGCACATTTCTGATGTACTAGAAGATCAGGAAGCTTAGCAATCAAACAGGTTATTTCTGTGACCTGCGGAAAAAGGCCACCAATGCTACTATTATCTATCTCTACCTCCACCCCCTCTATGACAAACACCACCATCATCTCCTTCATCAAAACAACATGGCGACCATTCTACTACCATCACCATTACCACTGCCATCACCTCATCCCCACCCTATAATAACTACTCTGGATAATTCAGCCTTAAATTCTAGAAGACCTCAGATATGGGTTTGAACTGTCGACCAAGTCAAAAAGTTTCCATGGAATAGATCCGATACATCAGAGCTTCAAATTGAATTCTAAAATAATACAGATAATATATCCTGGTTAGTGACAGCTTTTCTAATATGACACTAATATCATAAATTATAAGGGAATGTACTGACAGATTTAATGACACAAAATCCAGCATCTTTGGCATGTCAGAAATACCACAAATAAAATTCGAACAATAACAAGTCTAGAGATTTCGTTTATTACAAACTTGTGAAAAAGGGTTAATTAAGTACATTTATAGGTTAGAGTAAAGCTGCCTAGTGCTACAACTTATTGATATGGAAAATCTTGGAGACAATTAGGTTTGAGAGAGAGACCAAGAATTTTATTCAGGGAGTACTAGATTTGAGTGCTTGTACAACATAGGAGAGATTCTACGTAGATAATTGTATATCATATTTATGTAAAACAAAAGACATTCAGATTATTATTTTTTGCTATTAAGATTTTACTTTTAATATGCCATGAAAATCTTGATTTTATATTTTTAAGATATGTTCCCAGGTGCATCTCTCAATGCTCCAAGTTTTACCATTTTGCTCTCATTTTCTTTGGGAAATGAGATTGCTCCCATTTTCTTGATCCAATAAAAGATGCTGGATATAGTTCTGTCCTCCTCTTTTTATATTATAATATTAAATATAACCTTAGTTACCATATATCTCTATCTGATTAGAAAAAACCCTTTACAAATATTAGAAACCTGGTTTTGAAAGGTTTCTATTAGTTTTTAACCCAATCAGCATTTTGCAGGTTAAAAAACAGAAAGACAGCAGTTTGAACTTATACCTTACTACTTAATACATTTCTGCTGAAGGAAGGGTAAGATTGAAGAAAAGTAACTGTTCCATTTTTTCATTGGTCTCAAAAGTGTACACTGCCCAAAAGGATACATCATAATGAAACCCAAAATGACTATTTTGAAACTTAGACAACTATCAATTTTCACGTTGGGAGGTGATCTAATCACTCCCAACATGAACAAGAAACTAACTGTATTTGCATACAGTAACTATAATTGTACGGCTTCTTAAATCATCTAAGAAGGGTCTTACATTCAATAATTAAGAAATCATTTTAAATTAGTAGTTATTTTCACGTAAAAAGATGGTATCCGGGAGGAGTCAAGATGGCGGAGAAGTAGCAGGCTGACACAACTTCAGGTAGCAGGAGATCAGCTAGATAGCTTATCTAACGATTGCAAACACCTACAAATCCAACGGGAGATAGAAGAGAAGAAGAACAGCAATTCTAGAAACAGAAAATCAACCACTTTCTGAAAGGTAGGACTGGCAGAGAAGTGAATCCAAAGCGACAGGAAGATAGACCGCGGGGGGAGGGGCCGGCTCTCGGCAAGCGGCGGAGCAACGGAGCACAAAATCAGGACTTTTAAAAGTCTGTTCCGCTGAGGGACATCGCTCCAGAGGCTTAACTGGGGTGAAGCGCACGCGGGGTAAGCGTGGCCTCAGGTCCCGCAGGGTCACAGAAGGATCGGGGGTGTCTGAGTGTCGCAGAGCTTACAGGTATTAGAACGGGGAAGCCGGCTACAGAGACAGAGCTGAGGAGTGAGCTCTAAGCTCGGGTTTACCTCGAACCGGTCGCAGGCTCGGTCAGCTCGGAGCGCGGCCGGAGGCCAGGGTGACGGGAGTAATTGGGCGCTGTTCTCTGAGGGCGCACTGAGGAGTGGGGCCCCGGACTCTCGGCTCCTCCGGGCCGGAGACTGGGAGGCCGCCATCTTCGTTCCCGTCCTCCGGAACTCTACGGAAAGCGCTCAGGGAACAAAAGCTCCCGAAAGCAAACCCGAGCGGATTACTCAGCCCGGCCCCTGGTAAGGGCAGTGCAACTCCGCCTGGGGCAAAGACACTTGAGAATCACTACAACAGGCCCCTCCCCCAGAAGATCAACAAGAAACCCAGCCAGGACCAAGTTCACCTACCAAGGAGTGCAGTTTCAACACCAAGGAGAGCAGCGGAATTCCAGAGGAGGAGAAAGCAAAGCACGGAACTCATGGCTTTCTCCCCATGATTCTTTAGCCTTAGAGTTAATTTAATTTTTTTTTCTTTTTCAATTTTTTTTCTCTTCTTCTGCTAAATTTTTTTAACTTTTACCCTTTTCTTTTTTAACGTTTTTTAACTAGTTTATCTAATATATATATATATATATTTTCATTTTTATATTTTTTCATTATTGGTTTTCTTTTTTTATTTGTTTATTTTTTCTTTTTTCTTTTTCTTTTTTTTTTCTTTTCTTTTTTTCTTTCTGAACCTCTTTATATCCCCTTCCCCCCCCCCTCACGATTTGGGATCTCTTCTTCACACTTTTAGTATTTTACTTGTTCCTTCATGTACTCTTATCTGGACAAAATGACAAGGAGGAAAAATTCACCACAAAAAAAAAAGAAAAAGAGGCAGTACCAAAGGCTAGGGACCTAATCAATACAGACATTGGTAATACGTCAGATCTAGAGTTCAGAATGACAATTCTCAAGGTTCTAGCCGGGCTCGAAAAAGGCATGGAAGATATTAGAGAAACCCTCTTGGGAGATATAAAAGCCCTTTCTGGAGAAATAAAAGTACTAAAATCTAATCAAGTTGAAATCAAAAAAGCTATTAATGAGGTGTAATCAAAAATGGAGGCTCTCAATGCTAGGATAAATGAGGCAGAAGAAAGAATTAGCGATATAGAAGACCAAATGACAGAAAATAAAGAAGCTGAGCAAAAGAGGGACAAAGAGCTACTGGACCACGAGGGCAGAATTCGAGAGATAAGTGACACCATAAGACGAAACAACATTAGAATAATTGGGATTCCAGAAGAAGAAGAAAGAGAGAGGGGAGCAGAAGGTATATTGGAGAGAATTATTAGAGAGAATTTCCCCAATATGGAAAAGGGAACAAGCATCAAAATCCAGGAGGTTCAGAGAACCCCCCTCAAGATCAATAAGAATAGGTCCACACCCCGTCACCTAATAGTAAAATTTACAAGTCTTAGTGACAAAGAGAAAATCCTGAAAGCAGCCCGGGAAAAGAAGTCTGTAACATACAATGGTAAAAATATTAGATTGACAGCAGACTTATCCACAGAGACCTGGCAGGCCAGAAAGAGCTGGCATGATATATTCAGAGTACTAAACAAGAAAAACATGCAGCCAAGAATACTATATCCAGCTAGGCTATCATTGAAAATAGAAGGAGAGATTAAAAGCTTCCAGGACAAACAAAAACTGAAAGAATTTGCAAACACCAAACCAGCTCTACAGGAAATATTGAAAGGGGTCCTCTAAGCAAAGAGAGACCCTAAAACTAGTAGATCAGAAAGGAACAGAAACAATATACAATAACAGTCACCTTACAGGCAATACAATGGCACTAAATTCATATCTCTCAATAGTTACCCTGAATGTAAATGGGCTAAATGCCCCAATCAAAAGACACAGGGTATCAGAATGGATAAAAAAACAAAACCCATCTATATGTTGCCTACAAGAAACTCATTTTAAACCCGAAGACACCTTCAGATTTAAAGTGAGGGGGTGGAAAAGAATTTACCATGCTAATGGACATCAGAAGAAATCAGGAGTGGCAATCCTTATATCAGATCAATTAGATTTTAAGCCAAAGACTATAATAAGAGATGAGGAAGGACACTATATCATACTCAAAGGATCTGTCCAACAAGAAGATCTAACAATTTTAAATATCTATGCTCCTAACGTGGGAGCAGCCAACTATATAAACCAATTAATAACAAAATCAAAGAAACACATCAACAATAATACAATAATAGTAGGGGACTTTAACACTCCCCTCACTGAAATGGACAGATCATCCAAGCAAAAGATCAACAAGGAAATAAAGGCCTTAAATGACACACTGGACCAGATGTATATCACAGATATATTCAGAACATTTCATCTCAAAGCAACAGAATACACATTCTTCTCTAGTGCCCATGGAACATTCTCCAGAATAGATCACATCCTCGGTCCTAAATCAGGTCTCAACCGGTATCAAAAGATTGGGATCATTCCCTGCATATTTTCAGACCATAATGCTCTGAAGCTAGAACTCAATCACAAGAGGAAATTTGGAAAGAACCCAAATACATGGAGACTAAACAGCATCCTTCTAAAGAATGAATGGGTCAACCAGGAAATTAAAGAAGAATTGAAAAAATTCATGGAAACAAATGATAATGAAAACACAACGGTTCAAAATCTGTGGGACACAACAAAGGCAGTCGTGAGAGGAAAATATATAGTGGTACAAGCCTTTCTCAAGTAACAAGAAAGGTCTCAGGTACACAACCTAACCCTACACCTAAAGGAGCTGGAGAAAGAACAAGAAAGAAACCCTAAACCCAGCAGGAGAAGAGAAATCATAAAGATTAGAGCAGAAATCAATGAAATAGAAACCAAAAAACCATAGAACAAATCAATGAACCTAGGAGCTGGTTCTTTGAAAGAATTAATAAGATTGATAAACCCTTGGCCAGACTTATCAAAAAGAAAAGAGAAAGGACCCAAATCAATAAAATCATGAATGGAAGAGGAGAGATCACAACTAACACCAAAGAAATACAGACAATCATAAGAACATATTATGAGCAACTCTATGCCAACCAATTTGACAATCTGGAAGAAATGATGCATTCCTAGAGACATATAAACTACCACAACTGAACCAGGAAGAAATAGAAAGCCTGAACAGACCCATAACCAGTAAGGAGATTGAAACAGTCATCAAAAATCTCCAAACAAACAAAAGCCCAGGGCCAGACGGCTTCCCGGGGGAATTCTACCAAACATTTAAGGAAGAACTAATTCCTATTCTCCTGAAACTGTTCCAAAAAAATAGAAATGGAAGGAAAACTTCCAAACTCATTTTATGAGGCCAGCATCACCTTGATCCCAAAACCAGACAAGGATCCCATCAAAAAAGAGAACTACAGACCAATATCCTTGATGAACACAGATGCAAAAATTCTCACCAAAATACTAGCCAATAGGATTCAACAGTACATTAAAAGGATTATTCACCATGACCGAGTGGGATTTATTCCAGGGCTGCAAGGTTGGTTCAACATCTGCAAATCAATCAATGTGATACAACACATTAATAAAAGAAAGAACAAGAACCATATGATACTCTCCATAGATGCTGAAAAAGCATTTGACAAAGTACAGCATCCCTTCCTGATCAAAACTCTTCAAAGTGTAGGGATAGAGGGCACATACCTCAATATTATCAAAGCCATCTATGAAAAACCCACCGCAAATATCATTCTCAATGGAGAAAAACTGAAAGCTTTTCCTCTAAGGTCAGGAACACGGCAGGGATGTCCGTTATCACCACTGCTATTCAACATAGTACTAGAAGTCCTAGCCTCAGCAATCAGACAACAAAAAGAAATTAAAGGCATCCAAATCGGCAAAGAAGAAGTCAAACTATCACTCTTCGCAGATGATATGATACTATATGTGGAAAACCCAAAAGACTCCACTCCAAAACTGCTAGAACTTGTACAGGAATTCAGTAAAGTGTCAGGATATAAAATCAATGCACAGAAATCAGTTGCATTTCTCTACACCAACAACAAGACAGAAGAAAGAGAAATTAAGGAGTCCATCCCATTTACAATTGCACCCAAAACTATAAGATACCTAGGAATAAACCTAACCAAAGAGACTAAGAATCTATACACAGAAAACTATAAAGTACTCATGAAAGAAATTGAGGAAGACGCAAAGAAATGGAAAAATGTTCCATGCTCCTGGATTGGAAGAATAAATATTGTGAAAATGTCTATGCTACCTAAAGCAATCTACACATTTAATGCAATTCCTATCAAAGTACCATCCATTTTTTTCAAAGAAATGGAACAAATAATCCTAAAATTTATATGGAACCAGAAAAGACCTCGAATAGCCAAAGGAATATTGAAAAAGAAAGCCAAAATTGGTGGCATCACAATTCCAGACTTCAAGCTCTACTACAAAGCTGTCATCATCAAGACAGCATGGTACTGGCACAAAAACAGACACATAGATCAATGGAACAGAATAGAGAGCCCAGAAATAGACCCTCAATTCTATGGTCAACTAATCTTCGACAAAGCAGGAAAGAATGTCCAATGGAAAAAAGACAGCCTCTTCAATAAATGGTGTTGGGAAAATTGGACAGCCACATGCAGAAAAATGAAATTGGATCATTTCCTTACACCACACACGAAAATAGACTCAAAATGGATGAAGGACCTCAATGTGAGAAAGGAATCCATCAGAATCCTTGAGGAGAACACAGGCAGCAACCTCTTCGACCTCAGCCGCAGCAACATCTTCCTAGGAACATCGCCAAAGGCAAGGGAAGCAGGGGCAAAAATGAACTATTGGGATTTTATCAAGATCAAAAGCTTTTGCACAGCAAAGGAAACAGTTAACAAAACCAAAAGACAACTGACAGAATGGGAGAAGATATTTGCAAACGACATATCAGATAAAGGGCTAGTGTCCAGAATCTATAAAGAACTTAGCAAACTCAACACCCAAAGAACAAATAATCCCATCAAGAAATGGGCAGAAGACATGAACAGACATTTCTGCAAAGAAGACATCCAGATGGCCAACAGACACATGAAAAAGTGTTCCATATCACTCGGCATCAGGGAAATACAGATCAAAACCACAATGAGATACCACCTCATACCAGTCAGAATGGCTAAAATTAACAAGTCAGGAAATGACAGATGCTGGTGAGGATGCGGAGAAAGGGGAACCCTCCTACACTGTTGGTGGGAATGCAAGCTGGTGCAACCACTCTGGAAAACAGCATGGAGGTTCCTCAAAATGTTGAAAATAGAACTACCCTATGACCCAGCAATTGCACTGCTGGGTATTTATCCCAAAGATACAAACGTAGTCATCCGAAGGGGCACGTGCACCCGAATGTTTATAGCAGCAATGTCTACAATAGCCAAACTATGGAAAGAACCTAGATGTCCATCAACAGACGAATGGATAAAGAAGATGTGGTATATATACACAATGGAATACTATGCAGCCATCAAAAGAAATGAAATCTTGCCATTTGCGACAACGTGGATGGAACTAGAGGGTATCATGCTTAGCGAAATAAGTCAAATGGAGAAAGACAACTATCATATGATCTCCCTGATATGAGGGAGAGGAGATGCAACATGGGGGTTAAGGGGGTAGGAGAAGAGTAAATGAAGCAAGATGGGATTGGGAGGGAGATAAACCATAAGTGACTCTTAATCTCACAAAACAAACTGAGGGTTGCTGGGGGGAGGGGGGTTGGGGGGGATGGGGTTATTATGGACATTGGGG